>NC_060277.1:87974521-89174521 GCF_021613505.1 Equus quagga | reverse complement strand
CAAGATTAGGACATGGACATCTTGGGGGGCCATTATTCAACCCATCCACTAATGTTTGGAGTATTTCCTGCCTTTTGTAGTCAATCCCACCCAGGCAGAATCCTGAACTTTGCTTTTGTTAAGGCACAGGCATGTGACTGAAGTCAGCCAACCTCAGATGCCCGAGACTTCAGTTCTGAAGTGAAGACATGAGGAAGTAGGTCTGATGTGGAATTCCTTTTCTGGTGAGGCTGGTGGCTGAACTGTCCAGCTTTCTGGACACCACTAGCGTCTAGTGACTTGTCCACAACAGAGATGGGATTTGGCTGTTTCCACCCAGCAGTGGCAGGAATAAGGTTTTTTCTAGAAAAATCTCATAGCACATTCTTGTAAGCATAGCCTCCAATTCCAATTCTTTGGCCACTCATAGATTCAGTGAGCAGCTCAAATGCTTTAATGAGTTTCCTTTCTGCTTAGACTAGTCTCAAAAGGGTTCTGTCATTTATAACTAAGGACCTCAGCGGACAAAGCCTCCTGTCCTGGGTTGTAAGAAGAGCCTGCAGAGAAGCTAATGGAGCGTGACTAGGAAACTGGAACAACAAACAATATTTTGGGGCACCTTTCGGGTGTCGAGTGCTTAGGAAAGAAGCTCTGAAGAAATACAGTGCCATCATTCAAACTAGGGGTTGGTAAACTGCACCATCGTTTGTAACAGCAGCTGTGAGGAGGAGGATGGAAAGAGAACACCTTGGGTGGCTCTCCTCTGAGACCTTGATTTTCACTCTCTTCTCAATCCAAACAGACCAATGCATATATAATGCTGTTTGCAAAGGGATAGGAAGAGAGATTTTGATTATTGACGCTGGTCAGCATGGACGCACCCCTCAGGGTTTTTTAAAGCACTTTACCACCATTAGTTGTTTTCTATTAAATTAAATCATCTTGGAATACCCATTAGTTTAGAAAGCAAAAGTACATCTGGTTTAAGACTGCTTTTCCCCCACAGCCACTCTCACCCCTGCGTTATCTACAGCTCGCTCACCCTGGGCTCTTAGTTCACCCCTTTGTAGCACGGAGTGATTGCGATTTTCCAAAATCATGTTTTTCAATTGCTCTCTCTTCCTGTGCCTTCTGCTAGCAGTTAGAAGTTCAAATCCTAACTCAGGCCATTAGCAGCTGCGTGACTTGGACCAGTTACTTAACCTCTCTGAGCTTCCTTCTTCTATAAAATATTGATATTATACCCCCAAGCAGGCTTGTAGAGAGGACTGAGTAAGTGTGCAGGGGAGCGGCTCAAACTCTGGATTCAGATACATCAGAGTTCAAACCTTAGGTTACATCTTACCAGCTTTGTACCCTTTAGCAAGTTAACCTGGGGGCCTCTCTCTCCTCGCAATAAAATGAGAGATGGATAAGAACTCCCTCAGAAGGTTAAACAATTAAATGAGATAATAGATGGAGAGCTCTTTGCACAGTGCTTGTTAGCCAACTGTTTATAATATTATAAACAGTTAAGTGGGTGGGTGGGTGTCTGGAGTGAATTAAGGAATTATCAAACAAAAGAATAAAATCAACTTTACATTTTCACACCCCCACCACCACCCTCCTTAATACAGTCTCTAGTGACCCAAAATGCTCAGGAAACAAACATGTAAAAGCTGCTGATATTGACAGAGATGAGATACCCAGCTGCCTGAGTTCAAGGACAGGAGAGAAACTGACACGAAGGGGTGAAACGGAATTTGGGGGATGGTGGAAATGTTCTATATTTCGATTGTGGCGATGCTTACATGATTGTATTCTTTTTCCAAGCTCACCAAACAGTAGATTTAAAATGAGTGCATTTTATATATATTACACTTCAATAAAATTGACTTTAATTATTATATTGCATGCACCCTAGAGCAGAGGTGGGCAAGTTTTTTCTGTGAAGGACCAGACAGTTAACATTTTAGGCTTTGCCAGCCACAGGCTCTATTACCAGTACTCAACTCTGCTCTGGTAATGCAAAGCCAGCCCTGGTCAACAACCAACACATAAATGAATGGGCATGGCTGTGTTTCAATAAAATTTTATTTATGGACCAAAGTTTGGTTTCATATAATTTTCACGTCATGAAATAGTCTTCTTTTTTTTGTGTGAGGAAGATTGGCCCTGAGCTAACATCTATGCCAATCGTCCAGTTTTTGTATGTGGGATGCTGCCACAGCATGGCTTGATGAGCGGTATGTAGGTCCGCGCCAGGGATCTGAACCCACACACCCCGGGCTGCCAAAGAGGAGTGCTCAAACGTAACCACTATGCCATGGGGCTGGAACCGAAATCATCTTCTTTTAATTATTTTTCTAACCATTTAAAAATGTAAAATCATTCTTAGATCCAAGCCTTATAAAAACAGGCAGCAGGCTGGATTTGGTTCCTGGACCATTGTTTGCCAAGCCCTGGCCCGGAGTTCAAGAGAGCCTCTGTCAAGCAGCATTCTGAACTCTGCTTTAGGGGCTTCTCAGTGCAAACGCCATGTCTAAGAGGCCCAGAATCCAGGGCCTGTGAGCCCTGCCGGGCCCTTGCCAGAACCCACTCTCTCTGTGGCCAGGCTGCTTCTTGACTTCAATTTCCCCATCTGTCCAGGGAAGACAACAATTGTCTCCCAGAGCAGCGCAAAGCTCATTCAGCTGGTGACTTGGGAGAAAATGCTCTGCCCAAGTGCAGAAATTGATCACAGCTCGGGTTGCACGTCTGGCCTGTCTCACTCATCAGGGGGAAAGGTTTGATTTTTCAGGTTGTCATTCCTAAAATTGCTTGTTTTTCCAGGTGATGTTCTCATTTCTGAATGTGGTCTGACCTTCACATTCCCAAAAGTGGAGGGTTATTTTTTTCAAAGAGCTGGCAGCAAAACAATACTCTCAGAAAGCTTATTCCTTCCCTGCCAAGCTGCCATCCCCAGCACAACCATGCCCCATGAGAGGGAGAGGGGCTTCTCCCGAGAACGTTTTCCTGGGCAGGGCCAGCAGAGCCGCGCCAAGCTCCTCCGACAGCAGAGGGAGCTTTGCAAATCCAAACCAGCACAAACTGAGATTTCGTTTTTTAGTTTCTGACAGTGGTAGGTGCTTAAGGAACCCCTTTGGGGTGGGAAAAACTGCCAAGATATCCACAGAAGCCAAGATAATTCTGGAGTCCTAAAGCCTCATGGTTTTTTAAAAAAATTTTTTTAATATTTCATCTAAAATTTCATCAATCTTTCATGGAAGAAAATGGATTATTCAGGCATCCAGTTTATCATTCTACCTGGTGGAAGCATTCAAATCAATCGTTTGCATTAGGATTTGCAAACATTTTCTGTAAAGGGCCAGAGAGTAAAAGTTCCAGGCATTTCAGGCAATACCGTCTCTGTTGCAACTACCCAACTCGATTGCTGTGGTGTAAAAGCAGCCATAGACAATACATAAATGAATGAGCATGGCTGTGTTCCAAGGAAACTTTGTTTACAAAACTAGGCGGCAGGCCAGATTTGGCCCACAGGCTGCTGTTTGCTAAGCCTTGTCCTGAGCTATAGCATCTCTAAGAGATACTAGGTAAGTTGGGAAGAGGAAATAAAACTTAAATCAACAGGCACTACTTGGAATATCTGCAGATAGTCTTGTAATTATCATTACAGATTGGGGAGTCAAACCCAACCAATCAGCATATTGTGCTAGGAGTGGGGTCAGGATGTACAAGGAGATTATATGAGTCTCGACCACAATGAGTTTTCCATCCGATGGAGGAAGAAAGTCAGGTTGGTGATGGGCAGCGCTGGAGACAGCTAAGAGCCAAAGGGTGCGGTGAGGCAAGGGGCCTCTGCTAACCAGACTGATCACAATGGTATTCACAAAGGGGGCCCTCTGGCTGAACTTGTAAGATGGGTGTGATTCAGGGGGTGAAAACCAGGTGAAGAAACACAATATGAACAAAGGCACGGGTAAACACGTGCCAAGCATGTTCAAAGAATAGTGAGTTGGCAAATTGGAGCAAAGTTGGAAAGGTGTTTATGGCGTATCACAGAGGACTTTCAAACATCAGTTTTAAGAGTGCAAACGCTTTTCGTAGAGTCAGTGGGAGGTACTGAAGGTTTCTGAGCTTCTAGGACAATATTCCTTACAAAGCAGGCAACTCAAAGACTCCTCGTTTACAACGAGGATGTGGCTGGCTGTATCTTAGATGTTATGAATGTGATGTGACTAACGGGTCACATTCGTTAAGCCATTATTATCTGCCCAATAATAATATACTAAATGCTTTACTTTCACATGTCATTTAACACATAAAAAAATCACTGAGGTGGTTATTTTTATCCCCACTTTACAGATTAGAAAACTGAGATGCAGAAGTTAATTTACCCCAAGCCATCCAGCTTGGAAGAGGCAGAGAGAGGGTGAGTTTAAACCTAGGCCTGACTGTCTGTAAGCTTTTAATCACTCTCCTAAATGTCTTCTCAGTGCATTTAAACATATTTCTGTGTTTTAATAAATAAAACTTTTTTTTAACTTCACTTCTAAATTGTCTCTTCCAGTATTTCTCTTACTCAAAAATCCCCAATACTATGATTACTTTTCTCATCTTTTTATCTTCCTACTAATTATTCTTTTCAAGAATGACAGATTCATAATTAAAAATTTAGAAATTTAAATTCTGTTTAAATTTCATCCAATTTGAGCTCACTAATTTAGCATAAAATTGTGGTTTTCATCAATGCCATATCTATCCATCTATGTAGATAATTATTTTCTCATTGTTTTTGTCTATATCTTGGTGGGCCTTGCTTTACGGCATACAAACCATATATGACTTTTGCTCAAACAGAATAGTAGAATACAATTTAAAATAAGTAAAAGTGACTATAAATAAAAACCTACAAGGGAATAAAGTGTTAACAACAGTTGCATTCAGGTTATTGTGATTACAGGTGATCTGTTTCCTTTTCCCTCTTTCTCTAAATTACTGAAAATTGGGTTATAATTTTTTATTGTAATTATGTGAAAACGTTCTGAAAAAAAATCCCAGGATGAAACAACACATTGGGATCTACTCTAATAAGCAACTAATTAAAGAATTTCCCAATGCAAGAAGTGACTATGTTCCATGAAGTTTCCATAATTCTTGGCTATATGTACTTAGAGCTGCTAAGTCTCATTAATTTACTGAGATCTAATATCAGGCAAGCTGGTATGGGTCTATCTTTGGCTTCTCTAAATTCAATCAATTTAAGAGAAACAGGAGTAGGGGTTTAGTGGATTAGTCACAACAGGCCATTAATCTCTGCATTCTCAGTTGTAATCCAGCCTCTATCAATGCGACTGGGGGAAAAAAAAATCCCACAAAAAACCCAAACGCTCAGAAAAGCTCCAAAGCCGGCTCCCTAGAGACCAACACACTCAGGTCACAGTTAGTTCATCTTTACTTAATATCAATACAACATTTGTCATCTGTCCTATTTCTTGTTGGTTTTTCTTTTATGCCTTTTGCTGAAATTCTCAGAGCAGATATACTTGAAAAGGAACCATGTCGCAATCCCAGGATAGCCGAGCATTTAATTATCATCTTAAAAATCATTCTCTCAAGTGAATAGAAAACATAAATCAAAACTATCTTTTCATGTTGCAAATTTGTTGAACAAACATGGCTAAGGTTACCATGTGTGTAAATTAGTGCTTGGGAAAGCTGGCAAGACTGAATAAGGAACAGAAAACAGAATAACCAAAGTGCAGTCAAAACGAGCAAATGACAGTTTCAGAACATGTACACATTATATCTCTTTTAAATGGATTGGATCATACTACCTCATTTCTTTATTACTTTGGCCAATAAGCCAGCATTTATTAATGGATCAAGCAGGAAAAAGGATCGGCTCCTTCCTGAATCAGGGTTTTGTTTACGCCACCATGGTCAAGGCTGAATATTTACTGGATTACATGAGACCATGTACCCACGTTAGCGGCCTTGATAAGTCTAAACCCTAGCTGTAAAATGAAAATATGTGGTACTAGATTTTTTTAAAAAAATTATTAAAGAAAAACGTGGGCCAGACCCAGTAAATTGCCTCTGAAGATCATTTTATGAAAAAGATAGGACTGTCTTCTTTCTTATTACCTTTAAAATATTCCCCAAACATCCCAGCTTCCCCTAGTGAATCAGATTCAACCAACCTCAACTGATTATGTGTTATGTGCAGACATTGTGCTAAACACTTCCACATGAATTGGCTCATTTAATCGCCATGTTTTATAGGATATTGCCAATTGCTTCCTAATTTTGCCCAACATGTCTTATGTTCTTTTAGCTGCAGCCATAACAATACAAAACCCACCATTTATCAAGTACATTCTATGTGCCAAGCACTATGCTGCATTTTTTAAATGTCAGTCTCCCTTAACTCCAAAGATAGATGTGATTACCTCTAGTTTATAAATGATACTAACGATTAGAGATGGTCACTAACTCCCCAAGCTCACACGACAAGTAACAGCAGAGTTGAGAAGAAATTCTAAGACTCTAGCATACAGACCACCTAGACCCCAAGGTTTTCCGTAAATGCCTTTATGGAGCAGTCAAGGATGACTCCTAGGCTGTCCCACAGTCTTACTACAAGGTCATCATTCTACAAACATAGTTTGAACTATCCTCTCATCATGCCTTATCCTTACATTTGCCCATCTCAAAAGTTACTTGCCACTTTTCTGGTCACTCACAGTCTTAAAAGTTCTTCCTGTAATTCAGTCTTGCTGCCTCAACATTTCAAAAACTGACAAAGTTTGGCATCAACAGCAAACTTGGATAATTTCCTATAAAAGTCTCTTAACACCATAAAATTCCCAAGCTGGTAAGCAACCTAAAAATTACCTAGTCCAATGTTCCTGTTTAAAAGGAGAAAGCTGGGGCCCAGAGCAGTAAATCGACTTCCCTCACACCACAGAGCTGGTAGTGGCAAAGCTAATCCTAACTTTGACATGTTCTAACCTCCATCCCAATCATCTTTTCTGCAAACCACCAACTAGCTCTTCCCTATAACATATAGAATTATGCTCCAGGAATAAGAAGTCTCAAAATTCTGGATCTAAGAAAGGTATCTGCTTGTTCTTCCATGGTTTCCTGTCTCTGATCTAACTTATTAAGCAAAATAACATCTTGAATGCCATGGCTATTTGGTTTTTGCTTAACAGTTTCTGGCGTGGACCATGTTAAAAAGATCTTTAAAGGTTTAATTACTATTCTACAAACTCGTTTATTCCCTCAAGGAATTCAAGTATGTTTTTGGAGCCTCCTAAACAGGTTATACACTACTTATGGATGTAATATGGTAAAACTATAGAGGATTTTATACTATTTTACCCAGTATTCACAATACTGGGGTTATTTTAAAGAAATAAATATCTATAGACATGAAAACAGATGCCAAAAAATGACAAAAACTAGAAACAGCATAGATGTTCAAAAATAGGGAAAAAAGATAAATATAAATAATGCTATTTTAGATGAATAAACTATATGGAACTATTACAAAGAAAATCATGAATATTAAAGTGGCAGACACTAGATAATTGTTCCCCAAATCATTTTCCCTCTGCTCCTGGGCACAAGGCTGGCCTCCAATTCTCAAGATCTTTTGCAATAAGATGTGGCCATGAAACTGACCAGAAGGGATGTACACAGCTTTCCTGCTTGGCCCATAAGAACGTCTCCCATGATCCTCCTCCACAGAATTTTTTTCCATCTGTTGACCTTGATGCCCAGGAGAACACTGGAAGCCATAACTTGAAGAGAGCAGAGGCTCCATCAGCCTTGAGATTCCCAAGTCACTACAAGACGGGATTCCTTCCCTTTTATCACCTCTCCCTCACAAAGTCCCTACACACACACACACATTCACGCTCATCGACACCAACGGACAATTAACGTGAGTGGAAGTAGGCTTCTATTGTGTTACGTCACTGAGATTGTGGGGTTTATCTGTCAGAGTTCAAGATTTCCTGAACTGACACGACTAGGAAGCAACATGGGAAAATACTTAAGATATAAGGTAAAATTTTTTTAAAATGTAGTTCCCCCTTATCCGTGGGGGATATGTTCTAAGACCCCCAGTGGATGCTTGAAACCATGGATAGTCCTGAACTCCATACATTATTTTTTCCTAAAACATGCATATCTACGATAAAGTTTAACTTATAAATTAGGCACAGTAAAAGATTAACAATAAGAAAATAGAACAATTACAACAATATACTACAGTAAAAGTTAGCATAAATCTTAGCAACCTCAACATATGATTTTTTTCTTTCCTTATTAAGAACTCTCACCTTTTCACTTAAAGAAAGCACTTTACAGATTGTCTTTGGCAGATCCAAATTACTACTCTTGCAGTTTGGGGCTATTAAGTAAAATAAGGGTTACTTGAATACAAGCACTGTGATACAGGGACAGCGGATCTGATAACCAAGACCACTACTAAGTGAGTACGGGCTGGGAGTGTATATAGCATAATTATGCTGGATAAAGAGATGGTTCACTTCTGGGGCGGGACTGAGCAGGTCGGCGATGGAAGATTTCAACACACTACTCAGAACAGTGGACAATTTAAAACTTATGAAATGTTTACTTCTAGAATTTTCCATTTGATGTCTTCAGACCTTGGTTGACCTTGGGTAACTAAAACCGCTGAAAGTAAAACCGCAGATAAGGGGTGACTACTGTACAAAGCTTTAAGGTTGCAAAAGTTGTCACTGCAAACTTTGGTAAATAAAAATTTAGTCTATGAGGAATCTGTTTTCCTAAATTTTCTTTGATCCTCTTGTTGTACCATACTTAGCATTAAAACTAACTCAATGACTTCCAGCTCATGTTTGTGACACTAAAACACTTGCATAGTTCCCAACTTGCAAGGGGTGCTGGATCAAGGAGGAACATTTCACTGGAACACACGCTAGCCTAACTGGCAAATGCATAATCAAAACTCTCATTCATTCATTAATTTGTTCAACACGTTTTACCAGGCCAGACAACAGAAATTTATCACTTATAGACGCCTCACATTCTAACTATCAGTATAACCTCTGTATAATTACTGAGAGGTCAAGAGCAGAGGCCTTTTTTCTATCTCCTCCCCTTATTTTTTTTCTGTAATTAAATTAACAAGCAAAGAAACAAAAACCAACCATCCAGCTGACCAGTTGAACGGGTCAACTAGGAGATTATAGACAGACTGCCCAGCCAAGCATAGCAAATCCACTTTGTTCTTTCAATTTCTAGGTTCCTGGCTCTCCCACAGCTAAGAACTAGCAGGCAACACTACAATTGTATCACAAAAGGCCAGAGAGGAAAGTAAAGTTTTCTGACACAGGACTGAAAACACCTTAGAAACCAGTCATTTCCTGAACTGCTCTTCATCAAGATTAGAAAGTGGGCAGGCTTTTCCCTAAAGCTCTCAAGTTCAGTGCTAACTAAGGGGCAAGGAGCTTTCTCAAGCACTGGCTTCTCCCAAGCTGGAACCCAATAAGAAAATACCGTATCCTAAGCAATCGCCTTTAACAGGAACAGAGATGACATGGAGAAAGGAACAACACATCCATTGATCCTTAACATCCTGTTCAAGTCTTATAGTGTGGTAGCTGAAATACATTTTAAACAACTCTAAGCCCCCCAGCCAACACTGGTTTGTCAAATGCAGCTATGAGTTGAGTCTGAGAAGGAAACAGAAAGCTAGCCAATATGCTGCAGCCTGGGAAAGTTCCTGTTCTCTCTGACTCCGTACACGCAAAGATCCCCATGCGGTAGAAGCAAGAGGGCAGCTACCAGAGCTGTCTTCTTAATCTCTCCCTCCCTCCTAGCTTCAGATCTCTCCCATTCTCCTTGGAAAGCAGGAAAGCCATTCTAAATCACTTGTTATTTATTCACATATTAATTCAGTCATTCGTTAGTGAACATGTACTAAAGGCCAGGTACTGGGTTGGGCACTGGGAGAAAACAACAACAACAGTATTTGTGTATTACCAAAGATACATTCTATAAGAGCAAAGATCATGGCTGCTTTGTTCTACATTTTATCTTCTTCCTGGTCCAGTGCCTCCCTCAAAGAAGGCATTCATCAGCTTTTGAAGAATGAATAAATCAACACATTAAACACTGGGGGTGGGGGTCAGAACCCTCCCATAGGTACATCACTTTATTAGTTCATTTCAAGAATCCTACGAGACATTTATTATTATTCCAACTTCATGGAGGAGGAACGGCCTATGCTCACTCAATAAGTGCTGCCATCAATATCCTTTTCCTTAAGGATGAAAGGGAGCTGTGTGTATCATAGGCAGAGGGGGCAGCAGAAGGAGAATATGTTGACTCACATCCTTCAGCAAATGTGTTTATTCCAACTCTGGCACTGCTGCCAAATGCGTTGTGAAGCCAGCAGGACTTGGCTCTGGAAAACTCACCTGAAAGTCACAGGCTTCATTTCCCACTGCCAGTCCCTTCAGCCGCTGGGCATGAAGTATTGGACAAAGTTAAAGATTAATTCTGCATTTACTGTGACAAAGGTCCCACTTCTCCCAAATCAGGAGGGAAAGGCATTTGTAGGCTGCCTCCTTCACAATCACTGATAATTTCTCTGCTGCCATCCTGATGGCACCTTAATGCAAATGTAATCAAACCCAAACACTGGCTACCCCATTACCAGTGCAATCTTGCTAATAAAGAGCAATTGCGGCTTTGTTATAAAGGCAATCCCAGACCATTTCTTACCATCCACAGCTCCCCACCCCAACCCCTGCAAGATGGAAATCCTTTAAAGTTTTGTTTAAGGTTACATGAGACAAAAATTGCAAAAAGTTATAGGAAAGATTCAACTGTCAAAGAGAATAAGGTGATAATTACCATATTGCAAAATCCAGGGTCAACCAATATGGTCCTGGCTTTCTTTCTAGGGTATAAATTCACGGAGACAAACTAAGTAAGCAGATAAATTCTGTAATCTATATCTGGGTTAGCTCAAAAGCTTCTGGGAAGCCACCTGGAATTAGAGATGACAATGGAAAATAACTAGTGAACTGGGCCAAATGGAGCTTAGCTGGACTACAGCCAAAAGCTTTAACCCTAACTGGTCTGTTCCTAACAAGGAGAATGACGTAAACTAGACCTACCCTCTTGGTCCTTAAAAGGATGCTGTCCCTGCACAGAGAGGCACCAGGATGGTTTTTACTAACTATTATTATACGCAAGGTGTTATTGTACTAGAACCATATCTCCTAAAGGTTCTTCTACCTCAGTCTAATCCATCACACTCCACTCTTTTGCTGTTGTCATGTTGACCTCTTGACAGTCCCCTGAATTTATCATGTCCCTTCTAATCTCTCTGTTTTTGTAAATGCTGGCTCCTATTGTCATCCCTCCCCCATCACACTCTTCCTGGTCAATCAACCAAAATCTTCCAAAGCAACTCTTCAGCATCTTTCAAGACTCAGCCCAAGCATCTTCTAGCTAACACTACTTACTCTCCTTCCTCAATAGCACTCCCCCCTCCACAATGAGTCAATGGCCCTTCTCTGTTCTACTCAAATGCTGTATCTCTTTTCATTACAATACTTATCACGTTCTGCTGTAACTACTAATATTTCACTATCCGTCTCCTACTAGATTATGAATTCCTGGAGGGAGAGGTCAGTGTCTTACTCATTCCTATTGGATCCTCGATAACACACATAGTGCACCCTCAACAAATGCTGAAATGATTAAGTGGACAAAGGAAGCCATTTCATTTTAAGTCGCTATACTCACTCTATATAGTAACTGGACCACCGAGAGGGTAAAATGGGTACACAATTTAGTAAACCATGAGTATACTCTCCCAAGTGAAAATGCAATCTATTGTAAATAAGAGTCGGGCAGAGCGTAATAAGGTAAAATCGCTGTAAAATGCTTTGCAGTGCTTCAGGCATCTGCTTCATGTCAATAGTGCATCTATTGCTTAGCACGCAATTAATCTTCACAACACAAAAGCATGTATGAATGATCCATGTCTCTTAGCCTTCATCTAATGCTAAAGACATTATCATTATTATTATTATTATTATTATTATTATTATTATTATTATTATTCAAGCACAAAATTGGAGACATTCGCATTTGCTTCACACGGTTCATAAGAGATAGGATAATTGTCTTTTTTTTCCCTAAGTCTGTCACTCAGAATGTCCCGTAATGGACCACTTGATCTATTAGACCAGTATCTTTTTAATGGGTTTTGCAAGCAAGAAAAAAGTTGACAAGATAAGGAGTTGAGTTTCTAAAATATTGCTTATTACAATGAAAATATAAATATATTTTATTAAATTGTACACCAACCTGATTATGTCATTTTCCTTCTCTCTCCTGTAGCTCCTTATAACTAAAAGACGTGAACTAAATTTCTTCTCTTAGCTTGCGAACCCCTTCACATTAGGCCCAAGTTATTTTTCTTGCCCTATTCCAGTCACTGACTCCAGCCCATCTACCCCACATGTCCATTGCATCTTACTTCCGATGCTTTATTTTTTCATCCCTTCTTGTCTATAAACACACTATTCTTGCCTCATGGTATGTCTTTTTTTTTCTCTGTTCTTTTGACATCTCGTGTATTCTTCAGGCTTAGTTCAAATGTTTTCTCCTCTTTAAACTCTTCCCCTTGCTCACTTGAATCCACCAAAAATAGAGTTAATTGCTCTTCCTTTATAGTCCCACAGCACTTTGTATACGTCTCTATCACAGAATACATACCATCTTATAACTAAGGACCAGCAGTTGTTCATTTTTGTGATTCCTATGCCGGGCACAGAGCTGGCCAGCAACACTATTTTGTTGGACATGGAAGAAACAGCTGAATAACTAATTGGCATTTACAAGAACAGGTCCAAAGTGTCAACTAGTATTGTTATTGATGACAGTGATGAGGATGATTTTGTGAGAGTAGCTCCAGTTCACTGAGTTACTACTACATGCCAGGCACTACGGCAACATCTTACGTACATTTTCTCCAATCCGCATTTTACACATTTTATAGACGCTCAGAGAACTTAAAGACCTTCTCCAAGACCACACAGAGAGTGAATGCTGAAGGCAGGATTCACATGTAGACTTCTCTTGGCTCCAAGGCCCATGCTTACTCTCATACGATATGTATAATTCGGCCAATGGTTACTGTATTCCACACACCATGCTAGGCATTTGACAAATAGCATTTTGTTCCTTAACAAGCACCCTGTCGGATTAACCCTGGGAAGTAAGTATCATCTCCATTTTACAGGTTAGAAAGCTGAAGTCTCCCCAAAACTCAACTGTCTACAATCCTAAATGGGCTACAAACTATGCAAAGCATAGCAGCACTTGGAGACAGGCAACAAAAACTTAAAATCCAAAGAAATGTCAGAACTTCAAACAAATTTTAACCAAGTTCAGTCCACTGAATCCACGCAAAGAACCATAATAAGAAAAATAAAAATCACCGAGGAATTAAATATATTAGGACACTCTATATTCTCTCCATTCATTGCTCCCTAAGTGGAGTCACCCAAGCTTTCCAGCATCCCCCAAAGGGAACCTTTTATTCCAGTTGACAGAGGCCTTACTACATATCTCACTCCTTCCTATTCCTCTCCTTTTGACGATGTGGTCCCCCCTCCATCTCTTCTATCCCAACCTCCAACATTTATCTATTATCTTCCTTTTCCTTCATGTCTAGACATCTCTCTTCTATAGCACTTATGTCCTCTGGCAAACAATTAGGCATTATTCTTATTGTTTCATTTTGTGCCTTACCTTCTTGTGCATTGGCTTTTATAACTATTCCTCAACAACTAAGCATCGTATTATTTCATATCACTCTACATTATGTGTATGTATCTCAATGTTGATTTTATAACTATATCTTAAGCATGGATCATTCCATAATATAGTAAAGGCACAGATACTGTACGTTTGCATAACATGAAGAACATTCAGGATCATTCTGTGATGTTTCTCTCAATAATTCTTTGAAATAGGCAAAGAAGATGTAATTTCCATGTTACAGATGAGGACACTGAGACTCTAAGAGGCTAAGAGAATTGCCCAAAGTCAGATAGGTAATTAAAGAAGAGCTGGATTGCAGGGTGGGTCCTCTACCTTCCACATTCTCTGCAATGGCTTGCTACCATACACATTTATGGTGCTTGGATCTTTTCCTGACCTAAACCCCAGGCCCAAATATGTAATGCTTAACTAAGGTGAAAAATTAAGGGATGTTAAGTATTGACTGCCTAGGATGGCAATCGAACCCCCTCTCCCAACTCAAGAAAATGTTTCTCCACATTGATGTTTCTCTTTCCCCCAGGGATTTTCTCTTAGTCAGGAAGACTCTCGTCTCACTGCCAGGAGATTCTCATCTATGAAGATGGAATCTGTCAGTGTCGTGGCTACGTGACATCAACATGGGAAACTGGATTTAAAGGAAGCATATGAGCCAATAAGATCATCAGATAAGAATTCTTTGTTGGGGTGGGACTCTTTTTATTTAATGGAATGTTCTATTTCAAGCCAAACTGACAGCATATATAGTTGGCCATTTGGGAAGCACTTTAAAGTTGGGTCTATCCCGAGTTAGAATTTACAAGCAGAAAGAGAAAAATTCTGTTGCTACCCTGGGTAATAAGCACTGTATTCCCAGATGATTTATTAAACTTTCCAAAGCTCCCCTCAGTATTGGGCTCACAGGGATAAAGTGAGTTACACTCATGACTATGCACCAAAGCCTAATGCTGCCAGTCTCATCTACCGGAGAAAGAAAATTAAGAGACATTTCAAAGCTGTTAAGCTAAGGCCTCCTTGAAAGCAGGATTCATGGCCAATGTTATAAAATGCACTTGCTGAGGATTTTCTCTTTGCTTTTAAACAAGTTGACGGGGAGGAAGGTAAAGGCTCTATTCTATCATGGCCTTACAAACTTAAAAAATGCCAGATTTGTAGGAAAAAAAAATAATTGTATTATTGCAAGCTTACTACGCCTCAGATACTGTGCTATGTGAAAATCACTGAACATATTATCTCATTTAATCCATGTAAAAAACATGTGGGCCACGTTCTATTGTCCCCTTTCTGCATGTAAAGAAGCTGAAGTTAAAACACTCCAATTTTCAGATTAGGAAAAGAATGCATGAAGTATTCCTTGCTTGTAGGGACTGCTGATCATAAGGCCTTGGTGGCAAACTTGGGTAATGGTCTTATCTGTTTGAGTGACAGTCATGCACAACTCAAACGCTACCTTAATTCCAGCTCTAGACTGCAATCTCCCCAAACTTCCACTTCCAAACTCTCTACGACTTACATCCATTTAACACCATTTATTCTTCCAATTGGAGAAAGCAAAACAAAAAATGATGTATTCCTCATTTAAAGAAAGAATTATTTCATCATTAAAGAGAAACATTTAAAGAAATCTTGAACCAAAACATAAATAACATACTGAATTCTGACTCGGTTAGATGTCCAGGCTGACCCCTGGGGGCTTTGGTTGCCTTACATATAAAATTACCCTACAAATTCTGAGAATACAGGAGTTCAAATATGTGCGATATCACGCAATATATGTGGAAGCACCGCATAATTCTAATTGTTATTGCTGCGAATATTATGAATAAACTGACAAAGAAGTAAAGTTATGTATAATGAAGTAGGATGCATTCTGTAAATTAAATCAGACAGCTGTCTTTGGACCAGGCAATTCTCTCCTGGTGCTGCTAAGCATTCATTCTAGCTGATCTGAGCTGCTTTTGTAAGAAGGGAATGGTGCTCTTGCTAGCACAGGGAAAAATCATCCTAGTTCTCTCTCTCTCTCCCTCTCTCTTCCTCTCATCTCTTCACAGATCTTGGTTGCCTTATATTTTCAGTAAAATGAGATCTGAGTCTAACGTGGAGCCCAGATCATGGCACTCCCTCTTCAGCCTAGCCGTGTTGTCCTTAAGTAGCCAAAATTGATTCCATCTCTCAAATGGAAGAAGGCACACATGCTACTCCCCCAGCAGCTAGCTAAGCCTGGCCGAGCAGACCCCCAGTGCCACTTGCCAGCAGCTTCATCACAACCAAACCATTAGTGCAGAGCCATTGACCATACCAATCCCAGGTCTCTGTATTGTAAGTAATATATCTACACAGGCCCAGGGAGAAAACTCCTTGGATATGCTTTTAATTTGGGGGGTAGGGTGGGGTGAGGGTAGACGCCTTTGGTTAACAAAACCCTAAGCTACAAAGCACCAGAGCATTCGTGAAACCAGATGCTACCAACTGAAATTCAGTCGATAACCTCCCATGAGCCAGATCTACTACCAAAATTTTCCTTCTGCAAAATGTTTACACTGCAGCCTTTTGCTGGCCTTTTCTAGTCTGGTATTCCCCAGTAATGAAGCCAGCTCTACCAATACATCAATCTCACGCCTGGTAACTCAGTGAGAACTGGTACCCATTTCCCGGGTAGGGCGAGTCATCCCAAGATACCAGAGAGGTGCTTTGTTTTTTTAAATTTCTTTTTTAAATTCAAGATTTAGTAGGTTCTATGATCACAGGGTTATGTTCCTTTTGGTAAAGCTCAGTCGAGAGGAAATTAAAACTGCAAATCATGGAAACATAAGGGAAAGACCTACTAAACTCTTCCTGCGACACAATTATTCAACCTGAGCACATCACATTCCTATACCTCTTAAGGCTGCCAGATGGGAAAAAAGTCCTCCTAAGTGTGGGAAATGTGAGTCATAATTATATTACTAATCAGAATTGTCACATCCATGGACATCAGTGAATGAGTGGTTCTGCTTATGAAGGGAGGAGGCTACCCTGGCCTTGGAGAAAGAATGACCTGTTAAGTTTCTGAATGTGTAAATATAGTACCTAATATTGCCTCTCTGCCTAAACATCTTCATAAAGTGCAAATTAATGCAGGTCCTAACTAGGCATTTGGAAGGCTAACCTAGTTGTCTGTGGTTAGCTACCAGCTAGCAATTTTGCTCCCACTTTTATCCTCTCATTACACAGCAATGACGATGATTTAGTAAACACAAGTGAAAGACCACGTACTCTACAGCATCCCTCCCGGGTTGGAAATAATCCCCTCCTAATGCTTCTATTTAGATAATTTAGTTGCTGATCCACCTAATCAGGTATGGCTGTGACAGGTATCCCACCAGTGTCTCTTTTGGAGGCTAAGGACAGCCCCATCTAAGGACAGTTCCCCTCTTTGAGGGCCTGACCAAATGCAGGGTAGGGGCTGAGGACAAGGTTTGCAATCTGATCCAGAACCTCAATGAATGTTAACCCTTTGCACATCTTAAAGGGACTCAGCTGGCTTGTCTGATCTGAAAATTATTTGTGATGCTAGAGAGAGGGAGGGAAAGGCTACTTTATAACTAGTGAAATATTGTGGAATGGAGAAAGAGAGTTTGGAATAGACACGTAGAAGAAAAAGATGTAAAATGTGGCCTTGTGAGATGCCACCCAGTGCATCCCTGGATATATAACTGATAGAAACCTTCATAAATCACCTGGGAATCTTTTCTCTTAGATGCAGGAGGAGGTAAAAGAGGTCCCCCCTAGAGCAGCTGGGGTGACCCAGGGCACTTTTTATGGTCTACCAGGTACGCAACGTATCTCTAAAGTGTTACAGAGACACGTGTCTTAGTTGGGTGGCTGAGCCCCAAACAATAATTTCAAAGAAAAGATTCCCTATTCCTGCCCAAGGAAGTGAACACTGAGACTGAACAGTGGCATTTGGCACTGGGTCCAGGGTAAGGGCAGACAAGAATCAGATCTGGCTCAGAGGGTGGGGATTGGCTGGGCTGCAGGAAGATGCAGGAAACATGTCCCTCCACCCCAATGCTGCTGAAATGTGTCTGCTCACAGGGGGCAAGGTTCTGCCCTCCTCTTCTGGTGACTTCATGGGAAGTTGGCTGAGTCCTCAATTCTGCAGAGGGAATGCAGGCAGAGGGGAGCACTGCAAACGGGCCTTACCCTGGATGCTTAAATGACAGGTGTGACGGGAAGTGGGGCAGACACCGTCCATGAGAGGAGGCACTGAACTGAAGGGGGGAATACTGCTGATCCTGGGGCTTTTTCTCACGGCCCCCGTCCACACCCCCAATTCCCTGCACCAACAAAGACACTGCTTCAAAATCAGAATCCCTCCCAACACAAAGACACACGAACACAGGCAGGCACAAGCCATACCTCATTCACCTCAACGCCCGGCTTCCCATTAGTTCCTAAAACCACAGACTGGCACAAGTAGCCTGAAATCCGGGAGGCTGAGCCAGCACATCTTTGCCACAGGGAATTAGGAAAGACCATGATCTAAAGCAGTATTTATGCTATTGTGTTGTTTCAGGTGGGTTTCGCTTCTATTTGGGGTCAAGGGGGGTGTGCTGGCATGTTTCAGACCATGGCAACCAGGTCCTGATGGGTTTGGGGAAGGCATGGAGGACCTCTACATCTCTCTGGTTCCTCCTGGTACTCTCCAGTCCCGCATCCTCCCGCAGTCTCTGGAAAGTGCCTAGAAACCAGGGCAGGGCTCTGCATCCATTTTGCCAGCCTGGAACCACCGAGTTTGGGAACTTTGGAAGCCAAGGGATGGGGGTGGAGGTTGCCAAGGCTCGGATTTCGGCGCCAGAGTTCTCAGCCAGGAAAGCAGTTGAAAATCAACACCCATCTGCCTCTTCTTTCTCATCTCCCACCCCTACTACCTTTCAGGACTCCATACAGATATTATCCCCACTACATACACGCACACGCACGCGCACACACACACACACACACGCGCGCGCGCGCACACCCTTGAACTTCAAAGGTTTTTAATTCTGAAGGCAGCAAACCTGCAGAGCTGAAAAGGTCTCTGCCAACACCCACCCCCCCCCATCCTCGAGGCTACTTGAATGTCTACACACAATAAACCCTACACATTCCCAGCACCACAACAGAACCCAAACCCGCCCCTGACTCCAGCGCGTCCCATACCTGATATGCAGACGATGAAATTGGCTTGAAGAAGAAAAAGCACCTCCCAGACTATTTCCATCCTCTGATTCTCATTCCAAGTGCATCACTCGACGGGAAAACAGGGCGGGCAGGGGGGAGCCCGACACGGTACACACACATACACACACGCACACACTTCCGAGCGAGCGCACACTCGCACTCCCACCCGACAGCCGGCCAGGGGCAATCACCCCCAAGATCAATATCGCAGTTTGAATTGTTCCGGCAAATCTCCCCTTGGGCTCGACGGATGTGCGCCCCAGATGTGCTGACACATGTCCGATGCCTCGCTGCCCCGGAGGTCTCCCCGCTCGCCGGTCTCTGCTCCTCGCACGAGAGGCGGAAACAGCACTAGCAGCGGCGGCGGCAGCCACCTGAAGCCACCAGCGCTGGGCTCTTCCTGCAAAAACGAGACCCCGATCCGCCGGGCGCCCCAAGAAGACATAGACGATAGCCCCCCGCCGGGCCGCGCCGCGCAGTTCCGGGCCCCCGGCAGCTCGCAGCTCGCTGGCTATGCCCAGGCAGTCCGCGACAAGTTGCCCTCGAAGTCCGCCCCCCTCACCGGGGCATGGTCAGAGGGTGGCTGCTCCGCTCCGGGGCCGTTCTCCTCCAGCTTCCGGGGGGCGGGGGGAGGAGCAGACACAGCAGACAGAGACAGAGAAAGAGAGGCAGGGATTATTGCCCGAAATCGCCGGCCGCCAGCAGCCTCCGCCGACCCTCCCTGCTCCCCAAGTCCGCGCGCAGCCCGCCTCCTCCGAGCCCGGCTCAGGCGGAGCGTCCAGGGCGCCGAGCGGGAACGGTGCGGGGTCGAAGACCCGGGCGCATCGGGGGCCCGCGGGCTCCCCACGACGCGCGCGCGCTTTCGGCTCCTCTGCTATTTTCCTGGGCTCCCCAGAACCCCCAGTTGCCTCGCTTCCATCGCCTGCAACTAGCGCCGCCGCCGCCGCCGCCGCGATTTTCCGCAATGCAACTGCAGGGGTCGTTATTTCCTCGCCTACGGATCCCGATGCTTCCCGATTCGGAGGGGAGGAGGAGGGCAGGTGGGGGCGGAAGGAGGAGGAGGAGGAGGAGGAGGAGGAGGAGGGGAGGCTCGGCCAGGTGAGCGTCCTCGCCGCCGCCGGGAGCCCCAACGTCAGTCCCGCCGCCCCGCGCCCGGGGGCGGAGGCAGGAGGCCAGGGTGGGGAGGTGAGGCCGAACGCGGCCATAAGGAGGAGGAGAGGGCTGGGCGTCGTAGCTTTGGGCCACCGCGGCGGCCGCCTCGGCCCCAGCCCCGGGCTCCGACTCCTCACTCCGCCCTGCCCCGGCTGCCTATGTCACCCTCCAGGATTTGGGGAGTTTCTCTTCTCCTTAAAAAGAACTTCGCGCCAGCCGCTTCGGCGCGGGAGACCTGGGCGGGACTCATCCAGGGAGTGCGATGCTGCGCTCTCCCTCTGCTGCGGAATATTTGGGCTTTTTTTTTTTTTTTTTGCATAATTCATTCCCTGCCCTCTCCCTCTCGTCCATCTCCTACCCCCCTCCTCCTTCCCCCTTTCCGCTCCAGTGCCAGAACACGACTTACCCCAGAGTCCTCCTCTCTGCAGGTTTCTAGACCGGGTGCAACTCTTGCCTGCAAGTCCCTCACCTCCCTCCTCCTGAAAGGGGAAAAAACCGTCTTCCCAAGTCCAAGTGCGAGCAGTGGCCGCTGCCCCCTGCGCCTCTGCCCAGCTCCGGGAGGATCCAAGACTATCGGAAACCCCGGTTTTAGGGGAACGGCTTTCCCTTCTTTTCCCTCTTTTATTTTCTTTTTCTTTGGGAAAGCTCAAGTGCTTTGGAGGCTTTTGCTGGGCTCCAGAATACTCTCTGCCGGCGACACTCAGCAGCTTCCACTGAAGATTTCCCTACCAAGTCCGCGCGCGCGCGCGCGCACACACGCCCAGCGCGCGGCTTTCCAAGGCCCCAGGGGAAGGTGGGGGCGGCGTGAGCACCACCCACCGCCTAGCCCGAGGCCGGAGCCCGCGGGTCCGCAGCAGGTCTCGTGGCGGGGCGGGCTGAGGCCGGGGAGGGACTTCTACCCGGTCAGCCGCTTGGAATGTAGATGCGGGGGAAATGCGAGGAAACCCTGCGCTCGGGACTGTTCGCCTGAGAGGAGAGCTGGGAGCGAGAGAAGACAGGAAAAATCGCAGCCGATTTCTATGCGTCGATCGCTGCAGGAGCGTTTTGAGAAAGCCCCAGACCTACCTCTTTGGGAGCGCTGAAGAAGAGTTGGGCAGGATAGGGGAATCCCTGGAAAGATCTCGGATTTCTCGGCGCGCCTGTCCGGATTGCAAACTGTGACGTTGGGAGATTTTGCACAAGCGCGGATGGACACACACAACAAACACAAACACACATAACCCGCAGGGGACTTTTTTTTTTTTTGCACTTTTTATTTTTTATGTTTAGAAGCCCTTTCAGTGTGAGTCTCGGTCTGATAGCCGCCTAAAAGGTGGATAAGTGGAGAGGAGAAGGAAAGAGAGTACCGTTCATCCGCACAATTTAGTGAGTCTCCCAGCCTGTGTAGCATCCGAAGTTGCGGGGTTGGAGCCAAAGGAGTGACACTGCAGCCTTCCCCGGATTCTTGAACCGACTCCAACTGCCCAGGAGGCAGGCGGGTCTTTTTGCAGACAGGCGGGGTGGGGGTGGGGAGGAGGTGGGAGGGAGCAGAGCTGAAGAGCGTGAGCTTCCTGCTCTGGGCAGACTTTGGAAGCCTCCGCTGCAGTCCTGCCGCCTCACGGGATTCGAAAAAAGAACCACCCGCAGACTTGCCTGCTCTTCCAGAAGGAGGTGTGGCCGAGGGATCTGTTCTCTGAGACTTGGGCAAGGACTCCAGGTGGTCAACACATTCAAAATCTAGGCCCAGATGAAGAAAGATCAGGATTCTTATAGAAAGAGCTTCGAGGCTCAGCAGGAAAGATAGTGAGACCTCAGAACAGTAAAAGAATGTGAGACAGTGAGAATTAGCCCGTTTGGGAAACATATGGGAGGGGGAGGAGGGGTTTGTTTCCGTGCCTTGAAAGTCGACCGCAAGAAAGCGATTTTTGAAGGAAGAGGAAAGAAAACTGGTTGCCAAAGACTAACAGATTCCACCGTGGCGAGCGTTTGGAACCATGAATGGTGACCTACCTTCTGTACTCGGCAGTGGAATCTGCTGCCAGCAGAGCTGTCCGTGGAAGCAGAAGCGGGGTGCCTGGATTTCTATAGCTAGCAGGACTCAATTATTCATGAATTATGCAAATATTAAGTGAGTGCCTTATATGTGTCAAGCAGTCTGGCGAGATACAGGAGTTTTGTAATTGAAAATCCCTAATCCTTGCTTTCAAAAAGCTTACAAACCATATTTCCCTCTGCATTTTGCCTTAGGAGCCAATCCAGTGAAGTAATACTAAATTTTCCCCTTTTCAGCCTGTACACTGGCCTTCAGCCTTCTCACAGAATAATCTATTCTCTGTCACCAACTACTTTCAATTAAAAAACAAAAACAAAAGAACCCCATCAACTCATATGACATATTTAAGTGAAAATAATAGCATTCATGTGTTGTTTGATTGTTTGCTGTATGCCAGGCATTGCGAAATCGCTTACATGGATTATCTGATTTAATCATAATATCCATATGAGAGAAATGTCATTATAACTTCCATTTTACAGATGATAAAACAGAGGTCCAGAGTAGTTATTGGCCCAAAGTCTCACAGCTAGTAAGTGGTGGTGTAGAGGTCACAGCCAGGCATTCCAAACTCAGAGGCCACGCTGTACCATGTCCTGCCCCCTCTGTACAATGAGAAGTATCATCTTGAGGAGGTCACTTTGTAATTAGGGAGAGCAGGAGTCCACATGTGACGCAGCTAGATGTCAATCAAAGGCAGGATGAAATGTAACGGTAGGTTATGCAGTTTGGAACTTAGCTACTGTTAGGAGAGAAAGAAAAGATCAGTGGGAATTAGGAGTCATCAAAGGCGTTTCTAGTGAAAGAAGCTGAGTGTCTGCTGAGTATCAAGTCTGTTCTTGGCACTTGGAATACAGCACTGAACACAACAGTCCCTCAGCATTTAGTTTCCATGTTAGCATTTTCTAGAAGAAAAAAACACAATATTTTCTTGAGTCATTTCTAGGCTTAACTTGTGTGTTTTCTAAGAAAATCTCCATCTTAATCCAGAAATAACTCAGTAAAAGCACGTATTAAGTAGGAACCTTCTGTTTTCATTCTTTATTGAAGTGTTTATTTTTTTAACCCGCAAAAGAAATAAAAGAAATTTTAAAAACTCTGTGAAGCTAGAAAATATTTATTCTTCACAATTTTTCTCGTATTTTAAAGAGCTTGTACCCAGGTGTTAATAATTATAAAGAGTCTCTCTCCACCATGCCTGCCTTCATCTTTTGTCTCTTTCCTGCTCTACATTTCTCCAGGACAATTCAGTGCAAGCACATAACACATATAATAGAAAGTCTCGGCTGAGCCCAAGCGTGACAGCCAACTCCAGTTGTCCCATAGAAAGCAGGGGATTATAGTTCCACTCCCCAGAAGAGGACAATATTGAAATCTTTGGGGTTCCTTCTCCACTTTCTCTTTCTCTCCACCCCATAAAAAAAGCGGTGACTCATCTGGTAACATTTTGAGAGCTTGACATCCATTAGGGCACATTCCCAAGAGCCTGGATGCCTGTATTACAAGACACAGCAGAGCTCTCTCTCTTCCCAACTCCTCTACTCTCTTGTCAGCCTGTATTCAGGCACGATGGGCTCACTATTTCAGTGTGTGTTTCTCTTCTCCATGCCTTATCTAGCTGGAGTAGAATAGTGGTTGCCTGAGGAGGAAGGCCGGGAAGTGGAAAGGGACAGGAAGGCGGGGTTACAAAGGACCACAAGGAAACTTTTTAGAGCAATGGATATATTTATTATCTTAATTGTGTTGATGGTTTATGGGTGTATACGTGTGTCAAAAGTTATCAAAGTGTGCCCTTTAAACATATACAGATTATTTTATGTCAATTATATCTCACGATTATCCATCCAAATGGATAATGAGCTTTTGCAAATATAAGACAGAGACTATAATCATAAGCAATCGTAAATAGATACTATATTTAATAAACTGTGGCTGGACTAGGTTTAGAGAAGCTCAATCTTAGTGTACTGTTGTTTTATGTGAAATGTCACTTACTACTAAATTACTCAGATTCCAAGAAATATGAAAAATTAAACGAGTTCTTAATTTGGAAGCTGTCGTGTAAAGAAGTGGCTCTGATGTTGTAGCTGTATCTTTAGCTGTTTTACAGGGATTGGAGTGTTATGTTATAATATACTATCCTGTTCGGAACACAGGATAAATCCCCTAATATTAAGTGGGGCGATTTCCCTTGAAGGTAGTGGAAATTATCCAGTCAGTCATTCCTGGAGAGAGGCACATCTTGGGACAGAAATGAAGACTTGGTGATGGGAAAGCTGGATTCTGCCACTGAGATGTGGGCTGTGAGATGGGGAAGAAGTTTTATAGTAAGACAGGAACATAGCCCAAGGGGAACCAATAAGATTGGCATAGAATTCTGTTAACTGGAAGTAATCATATCTAGTAACCAATTAAAAGTTAATCTCTGAAAGTTTTTCCTTCTGCTGTCTCTTGAGATGACTATTGATACACATTATAACATACTGAGGGAAAATTTCTGTGCCAACACTTGTGCTATCATGTTAAAGGGAATGGCAGCAGTTCCCAAAACAATGTGGCAATGGTAGCAGAAGCAGAGGCAAACTCTGGGTGGTCCCCCAAACTGCAGAGTGTGATGCACAGTGACACAAAGGGCAGACCACTGGCAGAACAGAGAGCTATGTGGAAGAAAGAGGTGGGTGATGGTGAAGACCCTGGTGATGCCATGGATTGTGAGCACAGATGAGTCATCCCCGCAGGAGCTTCTCAAGAACTAGTCGTAGGGGAGGAATCTCAAGAGAGGCACCAGCTTCTGCTGTCTAGCATGCAGGTTGAGGCCATCAAGGAGCATGTTAGTTTCCTGTTGCTACTGTGATAAGTTATTATCAATTTAGTGGCTTAAAACGGCATAAGCTTTTTCCCTTTCATTTCTGGAGGTCAGAAGTTTGAAATGAGTCTTACAGAACTAATATCAATGTGTCTGTAAGGCTGTGTTCTCTTTGGAGGCTCAAGGGGAGAATTGGCTCCTTGCCTTTCCAGCTTCTAGAGGTTGTCTACGAGCCTTTGCTCATGGCGCTCTTTCAGCAATGGCTTTACTCCACCTTCTGCTTCCACCATCCCATCTCCTTCTTTTACTCTCTAATCCCTTTTTTCCTTATAAGGATCCTGGTGACTAAAGGAGATAGTGGACATTTTATTTCTATAAAATGCTATACCTTGTTTGCTATTTAAGTTTGTGCAGGATCATGGTGACTAGGAACTGGGACAAACTAACTTTATGGCATTTTGGTCAATGATTTGGGTATCATTTTGGAAGTTAATTAAACCCATGCTACACCTTTCTTCTTTTCATCACAGTTAATGTCTCTCTCAAATATGCAGCCTCCTGAACTCAAGGTCTTACGAATGGAAGACTTCTTTGCAATGAATACGTAGCAGGCTAAATGATTGCTGAAAAATTGAATAGGTTTATTTGTTGGTTTATTCAAATAACTCAAGTCTTCCTTGCATTTTTGTCATGGATTTGATGGTAGATGTTTCAAAGTGCATTTCAAGCGCACATTAGTACAGTTTCAGACCTGATCTGGTCCCAACCCCCTTAATTTTCAGGTAAGAAGATGCAGGTTTAAGCTGAGGTTAAATGATGTGTCGAAGTTCAAATATAGGCAAAAGCTGAGACAGAGTCAGAATTTGATGCCAGCCTTCCTAATTATTTACTTTTAAACCTTTCTTGGTTTGAAAACTGTTCCCCATACACAGAGGGCAAGAAGAGACTGAAGAAAGAAGCAAATCACTCCAGATTGGTAGGTAGCAGGTTTAAGAAGCGAGGTAACTTACTTATGTGGCTTGGCATGATGAATTGATCTCCGTACCTACTTGCCAGAATCTTGAAACTTTGCATAGAGGCCTTAGTGGGGTTCAGCCATGTATACCATCAAGAAGGTCTCAACAGCCCCTTGCTCCCTCAGGACTGCATCCTTGAATCAGCTCCCACTGTGGGAATGGTAGGCAGAACATACATTCCAAAGACACAAGAGGGGGTGAGGGGCCTCTAATTACCCTGGTCCAGCTCAAGGGGTCTTGATGACCTCCTCCAACAACCTTCCATCCCCATCCTTCTTTCTGTTGTTACCCAGCAACACACGCAGCAGCTGAAACATGGAAAATAAATATATCATCCAAATCCATACAACTTAGTTGAAGATGCTTTTCCCAGATATTCTGCTTCCTGTCCAATACACTTTCAACTCCGCCCACCATTTGTGTGTATCTGTGTGTGTGTGTGTGGTTTTGTGGTGTGTGTTTCTTTTACATTAAACACTTTCCAGTGACAATTTATACCGGCAAGAATGCTCTCCTCTCCTCCTTAAGCCAGCTGCAGTACCTTCAGGTAGCAGTTAGAGATCAATAGAGAGGATTTTAGTTTCATAATGGTTCCCAGGTTTAAAAAAGACTTTAATTAGGACAACAGTCTGCTCCTATCTCAGCTTGTATAATTTTGGAGTTAGCAACTAACGCATTAGGTTTTTAAATTATTTGCCAAGATTTTTTTCACATTGCCTCCCCAATGATTAGCATTAAAATTACAAGTATTAAGTTTCGCTTTTTACTTTGCCCTTGAAAAATACATTCTACTTCACTACTCAGCATTTTCTACATGCTGGATCATGGAGTCATATGTCTCATTTGTTTATTAAGGAAATCTACAAATAGTGAGGGTGGCAGACCTACCCTGAATATTTGCAGGCCGGGGTCAACAGGGCATCTGATGGGGTCTTCCAGCCTCAAGCTGGTGGTCCTTCCTCCTTCTCTTCCTACCCCTGACACTGTCTCACAGTGCAGGGCCCTCACGTGCCATCTTTCATGCTTATATGACATGCCTCAAGCTCAAGTGCCCCAAGTCGATGTTTCATCCCCACACTTAAGAGTCAATTCTCGGAGCACCCTCAGTCCTAGGAATGCAGTTACGGCACTTGGGAAAACAGCCCTGCCCCATCGCTCCACCCAACAGTATTAACCCTCAAATGCTTGTGTGAAATGACGTTCCTTTTATTCAAAGCATGGAAGACATTCAAGAGTGAGGAATGGTGCCGCTGGAAGGCTCTAAAAGAATGCCATTTCCAAATCGACACAGGGGAGGGGACCCTGCTATTGGGGTCTCCGCGGCTAGCTTACTTTCTTCTCCTGCAAATAGGATTTCAGATTTTGATCCAACTTCAACAACAGAATTTTTCTCCCAGATACCACTGTGTGGATTTAATAAAGCAGGAGTTGAGTGACCCTGGTAGGAAACCCACAAAGTTCTGAATCTGTTCTCTGATTGCTGCTAGACAGAGGAGAAAACTCATTAAATCAAAAAGAACCCCCTGCCAAGCAGAACAGGAGAGGTATGAGGAGCGATTACCCTACAACAGAGTCACCCACAGTTGAGACCAAAGAGGGTTGTAAGACTAGGGCTCTCGTTACAAAAATATAAACACGGCATTGTCGGGTACTGTAAAATATCAAGGTTTCAGTAAATGTCACATAAACATAATGAAGTGATGGTTTCATCTCACTGGTTTAAATACTTTCTCTTAATGAATCTTTTAAGACCCTCCTGAGCTAATATTTCCTTCTGCTGAATTTCCTCTTGGGAGGCAGAAGGACATAAATATTACATGTGAAAATATATTTCATTTTAATCTCCCATAAGTTACTGTTTCTTTAGGAAAATGGATTTTAGATGGGTGTGAAGCAAATCTTAAATATATTTTAAATGATCAACTATTTTTTAAAAAAGCATTCTCTTTTCTTCAAGTCATTAACTTCTCTCATAATAAAATAGGAGCTCCTGGAGGCTGTTTCTTGCTATTCTTCCCATGAAATGGGGAACAGACTGGCACCCTGCCCTCTTCATTTCATGTTTTTTGTTAGAAAGAAAATGAACAAAGGCACTGTTTTTCTCTCGTGTATAAGTGAATTTCAGAAGGGGGTGGTGGTAATTTTGGAGGTGTTGCCATAACGATTTTGGGATTCTTGGATTCAGTTCAGTCAATAACTACCAGAGTTAGCTTGTTCAAGACTCCTCGTTAACCAATGAGAGAGAATAGGGCTCCTTGTAAAGCAGACTGTGAGCGCTACTCCCAAAGATTTCTCATTTACCTTCAGGAATTTCATAAAATTTTCAAAGAAAATTGATTTTACTATACTTGAATTAGAAGGACTCTTAAGGAGGTACAGGGTGATAATGTCACAAAATTAAAATGATGGGAAGGTTGGATAAGGCCCATCAGTGTAAGGAAGGCTGGTCTAAAGTGGTTCGGAGACTGACTTTGATCCAAACTCTGATCGCTGAATTCTGTCGGGAGAGCCTCTTCTCATCGCCTGCTACGAGCTATCTACTTTAAACCAGCAGGGTGCAACCTTGAGTCAGCCTGGATATACCTTATCCCTGTGGAGAAGCAATGACCAAACTTAAAATGAAGGTAACTAGAGGTTAAGGAACTTAAGAACCTCAGCCTAACCATTCCCCACTGAGGGGAAAACATTTCTGGCTACCTAGTGGAAATCCAAACTAGAGGATGCAGACCCAATGAACCAAGCGGGGTCTTGTCAGAAACACAAAAACCAATGGTTATTTTTCTGAGAGAATTTAACGTAGAGAGTTGGCTAAACTGGCGTTGGAGGACTAAAAAGTCAACAGGAAATGCTGTTAACACAGAGAGAGTATCTGCAGGAAGCAGCCACCACCGTTATGGCTGGGGAGACAAAGCAAAGATGTTAGGGTTATCAGAGCCTAGAAGCCCGGAGGACGGGTTCCTGATGGCCTGGGACTCCTGCCTCTCAAGAGGTGCTTCCCATTGGTGCTGGTACCTGAGAAGCTCAGAGGAGGAGCTGTAACTCAGACCTCTGAGGAGGGTGTGTTGCTCAGCTGGTACTGATATCTCTGAGGTGGTGCAACGGAGGCTGGTTCTGAGACTGCTGGAAGAAACTAGAAAGTGGAGCAACTGCTTCTTGCTGAAGGAAGAGCAGTTGCTAGGGAGACCCTTGCAAAAACTGGATGCAAAACTGAATGGATCAAGTCCTTTCTCCCACTTCCTGCCTTCCAAGCTCCCTCTAGCACCCCCTGTTGGCAAAAACCTCACAGAGAGCAAACTGATGAAAGAGAAATGTGTTTGATAAAGACCCAGCCACAGCAACACAGAGCAGAGTGTGGAAGGATCTAGAACTAACAGATGATAAGTTAATAACCAACACAGCCACTAGTTCCACCATTGTTGGACAGATGGAGGTAAAATGATCCTTTCATGTTGTAGAGCGTCATCAGTTTGTTCCAGTCCAGGGTTTTGAAAATGAAGTGTTGCTTCTCAGCTGCTTTTCGTAGAGCTTGATGACATTGAAGTACTGCTTTTCTCTCTGATTCACCAGCAGTGCTGATAAGCAGATCTTACCCACAATTTCATATATATTTGACTTTCCAAAACCTGTTTTTGTGTTAATCTGTAGCTGCCCTATGAAACTCAGCTGGCTACCCTATGGTCTCTTTTCCTACCTTCGAATTTGGCAGCTGGCTTTTTCCACGATGGTCAAAGGCGGAACCCTCCTCATAATCATGATTGGGACCAGCTCCCAGATAGCTGGTGGTGCAAGGATGGTGCCTCACTTCCATGTCCCAACAACCTGCCAGATAAGAATGTAGATGCTGAAAGAAAGAGATGTTTTTTGATCTGGAGACTTGACTCTGAGGTCTTCCAAGTTAGAGAGGCAAAACAGCTGACCTACAGACTTAGGAACTCATTATAAGAACACAGACAGGGAATTTCCAATATGAACTATAGTAGTTGGATAAAGCTTTATGGCAGAGATGTGTCACCCTAAATTCTAAATTCTTAGACACTATGGAGAACACAGTGGATAAAGAGGCACTAGACCTCGAATCAGAAAGCTGGTGTTTGAATCTGAAGTCTACCATTCACCAGCTGTGGGATTTCAAAAGTCACTTAAGCGCTTTAAGCCACAATTTCTTTTGCAAAAGCAGAATAAGGACATCTTTCGTATAGAATTATTTGGGGCAATTCCATGAAATAGAATACCTAAAAGCATTTAATACATTCTAGGTAGTTAATAATTATTAATTAATCTAAATCTATAGGGAACTGTAATATGTGACCAGGGAATACAGGGAAAATACAATATGTGGTTCATGAAACATGCCAAGTAGGAATTTTAAAGCATCTTATACCAGACACTTAACGTATACCAGGTTAGGATCATCATGCATCCTGTCCGACATCCCTCCCCCTCATAGCCAATACAACGATCTTCAATTAGCCGGATGGGGTTGGGGGTTAGGAAGGTAAAGTAAAGGGGAGTAGACAATTATACAGCAGATATTTATATTTTAAGCAAATATATATTTGACATTACTAACTAAGCCTTTTTTTTCTTATTCTAATCAGGGAGGAAAAGCATCAGGCAGATGAGATTTGAAGGAGAACAGAAACAGGAATCAGAAGATGTGGGTTGAAATCACTGTGACGCCCCTTAGAAGTTATGTGGGCAAGTTACTTAACTTCTCTAGCCTGAATTTTTGTTTTAGTGGTTGTTTTTACTTTGTTTTGTTTTTTGACTCTGTAATAGTTTTGTTTTTGGCTCTGTAATAGATGGGTTAGTGTCTAGCCCACTGGGCTGTTTTGAGGAATAAATGAGATAATATATGCAAAGCGCCTGGTGCAGAGGAAGCCCTAAATGCGTGGGGGCCATTACTGTCAGCTCCCGAGCACTCAGTTTTTGTGGACACATCGGTGGGATATGGGTTTGAGTCCTGGCTTTGTCACTTACTAGCTGTATGATCTTGGATAAGTCACTTAGAATCTCCAGGTTTTAGTTTCTTCATCTTTAAAACTAAGAGATTAATACTGAGTCTCCCTACTTCACAGAGTTACTGGGTAGTGGATCTGGTGAAAAGATCAGTGCAAAACACCTTATACATGTGTGTATATTGTCTCTATACCTGTGTGTATATGTGTATATACATATGTGTGTTTGTATGCATATCTGCATATATGAATGTATCTATGTAGGCATGCATGTATGTATATATCTGTATACATGTACATGCACATATATACATATACCTTGATTTAGAAGGTCTGCTAATATTACATAATCTATCTATATTAGTTCTGGGATTGAAATTTACTGGTTAAGGCCAGGAAAGGGCATCAAAATCCAGGCTGTGTTTCCCTCAGTGGTCACATTGAAGGAAGCCATGTAGCCTCTCATTTGTTACAGATAAACATTAATATCTCTATTCCATTCATTAATAATTAATTGCCCCAGGCTCTGATTCATGTATAATTGTACCTTATGAAAGCCCACAGCAGAGAAATATTGTGCAAAATGCAAAACACCAATTTTATCATGAGTAATAAAAATTCAATTAAGTTTAGAATAAATGTGTGAGTTAGTAACCCAGGCTTAACATAAAGTCATAGAATGTAAATAGATTTTGGAAAACAAAACAACAAGGATGTGACAATTTATAAAGTGTGTAGGAAATCCATCTTTGCCTTTCACGTACTGGCAAGAAAAAGCCCACATTACGGGAGAGGAGAATAATTTTTGACATTGTTATTGTGCTTTGTAGCTGGAACAGTCCAACAGGGAGGCTGAATAGGAGGCCTCTTATACAGCATGGTTTCAGGGGAAATAAAAAGTAAACCTCCCAGAATTATTTCTTCCCTGTACCTTTGATGGGACCTTGAATTCCGCAGTGTTGGTGAATGTTTTCACTCTAGAAGAACTCGGGTGTAAAACATGACCGTGACCTGGGATCACAGAGTTTGGGACTCTATCCTTTATTTGCTGTGTAACTATGACTAATGCCATGTAACGTCTCTGACCTTCAATTTACACATCAGAAAAATGGAGGCACTAATAATATTATTGTTATGAAATATGTTCTGAAAGAGTTCAAATGAGCTATTTAATTAAAGCTCTTTGCATATATTATGGAGTTTAATGAATATTATATAAGAGGTGAGATTATAATGTAATTTCATGATTTTAGTATCTTTCATTGTGTGCGCTTTTTTATTCACACAAAGCAGAATTTGCATGTTCCAATAATTTTGTTCTTCATAGCAAGAACCTCAGAAAAGGATCTTTTCAACAATTCTATCATTTCTCAAAATGATAAGGGAATTCTTATTTGAAAGTGGATTTTAAAATAGTCATGCCAAAAGAAAATAGCTATCTTACAGTCACAACCATTTTTAAAAAAATAGAAATTATATCAACAAGTTTTATCACTCACTTTCTTCAGTGAACTTGAACTTGTTATTCGTGGATATTTTCTAAGGCATGAGTCACAAATTTTGAAAGCAATTTCTGAGAAAGATTCTCAGAAGTGTTCCGAATAGCGGGAACATGGGTGGGATCCCTGTATTAGAGTACCTCGGGAGAGAAAGAGACCAATTAGACCACCTCCTGCGGCTATCTGTTTAATGCTAAAGCCTTTTCTACAGCTGTACCCATCAAGGGTTGTCCCGGCTGTGCTTGCACACCTTACGTGATGGGGGACACACTGTTCCACACTGTAGCCCATTCTATCTTTAGTTATTTATGTCTGTTAGAAGTCCTTGATTATAATGGAGCTAGAATCTGTTTTCCTGTAACTTTTATTCCAAAATTTCCATTTATCCTGCCTCTATCCATGCTCTATTTACTTCTCTTTCAAGTAGCAGATTTTCAGGTTTTCAATGAATTTTTCATCATGCTGTCCCAGAATCATTCTTTTTTTTTTTTTTAAAGATAAATAGCCTGACTTCTTCAGTTTATTAAAGTTTACCCAGAAGTAAATGCATTACTTCAAGTGTGGTCTGACCAGAGCAGGTTGTGCATGTGTGTGTTTGTGTGTGTGTTGTGTAGGTGTGCCTGTATGTGTATATGTTCTCTTGCGCTTACCAGACAGTGAAAGAAGCAATGATGTTTACTTATTTATTCAATACATATTAATTAATATCTTGCCAGGTGCTGCTCCTGATAGTAAGATGTCAAAGATGAACACAGAGGACACATTTCTTGTTCCCATGAGGCTTATATTCTGGCTGGAGAGTAATACGTGTATTAGTAGATAATTAAATACCAGACAGAAAAATGTCCAGGAGAAGATTAAAAAGCAGAGTAAGCCAACAGAGAATGGCAGAGTGGCGAGGAGTGGGTAACTCTTTGAGATCAAGTCATCAGAATAGGTCTTGCTAAGGATGTGACATTTAAATAGGGACCAAAGCAAGGTATGAACCAGTGGAATCTGAGGGAAGAGCATTTCTGGCAGATCTAATAGAAAGTACAAAGATCCAGAAGCAAAGGAGTTTGGCGTGTTTAAGGACCCATAAGAGACCTGTGTGGCTCTAGTCCATGAGCAAGAGGAAGGATAGCAAGAGAGAAGTCAAGGAGATAGGCACAAATCTGAGGCTGTCACACACTTTAGGCTGTGATTATGAATTTGGATTCTATTCCAAGAGGGATACAGAATCCATTTGAGTGTTTTGATTCAAGACTTCATCATTTTGAGGTCACTGATTTTGTCTCCAGTGTAGAGAATTGACCTGGATGATGATGGAGAGAGGAAGCAGGGAGACCACCTGAGAGAAGTGACAGTGCAGACCAGGCCGGAGAGGTTGAGGCCTGAATAAGGGAAAGTGGTTGGATTTGGGATTTATTTCAAAGTTAGTGTCTAAAGCACTTGTTGGTTGTAGGGATGGAACGAAAAGAGGAGCTAAGGAATTTATTGTGGAATATACGCACAATGCTGTTTGTAAATAGGTATAAAATTAACAGGTCCAAGAAAAGTTTTATTGATGGGAAAAATAATATACTGACATATCCCATTGATGGCCTGGCACAACTGATGCAGCACTGAGCTAAGAACTCACAGCTTTTTTAGTCTTGTCACTTATAATTTGGCCTTGGGCAAGAAATTTCTCATCTCTGGGCACCTCAGTTTCCTTACATGTAAACATTAAAGAATAAACTAGATGTCCTCTAAAAGTCCATTTACTTCATTTGTACGATGTCTCTAAGGAATAAACACAACCTTTATTTCCTAATAGATATTTTGAACCCATTAGTGACATTGCTGCAGACTTTGCTTTACAGGAGCCTGTAAGGCAAGTATTTCCCAAGGGAAAAGTGTAGCGAATTCCATTAGGAATGTACCCAATGAATTGAGATGTCATTTAAACTTACCAAAAGTCCCATTTTGATGACCTGACCTAATAAAACAGAGTGAATAAATAGAAATTTGCCTCACTAATGCCTTGGGCAGAGGGACGAGGCTCAATCTAGTTATTACACACCACTATGTGTTTGACAATGTTTCTAGTTCCTTCAGCCAAAAGATTAATCTGAAAAGTCAGTAAATGTTTGTTCAGTGGGGAAAGAAATGCATGATGATTGAATTATATATTATAGCTTCATTGATTGACAGCAAAGGTACTGAGATATTTGGCCTGGTAAATTGAAACTCTGTTGCACAGAAATAAAAAAAGAGGAAATCTTGATTGTGTAATCAGAGCATGTTAACACACTGTTATCATTTCAAATATGTGTTTTCTCCCTTTTGAAAAAAAAAAAATCTGAAAAAGAGTCTCGGTTTGTTTCTATAAGAGATCCTATAGACAAGGATCATGAAATACACATAGGAAAGCAGCGACAGCTAACGATGGAAGGAAGGTAGAAGTGGAAAACATTTGAACAAAGTGCCAGGGCTAGCCCCGGGGCCGAGTGGTTAAGTTCATGCGCTCCGCTTCGGCGCCCCAGGGTTTCGCCAGTTCGGATCCTGGGTGCAAACATGGCACTGCTCATCAAGCCATGCTGAGGCGGCATCCAACATGCCACAACTAGAAGGACTCACAACTAAAAGATACAACTATGTACTAGGAGGCTTTGGGGAAAAAGAAGGACAAATAAAATCTTTATAAAAAAAAAGAAACTGGACAAAGTGGGAGAAAAATCTAGAGCAGGAAAGAGGGCAAATTTGAACACTATGCCACCCTATTAACTTCCACTATTCTGAGTTAGTGAGAGAGAGGGAATAGAAAAAAATTCATCCATGAATCTTGTCAAACTCCTCTTTTTAACTCTTTAACTCTTCCTGCATAGAGAAAACGTTCATTTGGAAGCCTTCCTTTAAAAATCATCCAAATAAATAACAAGTGGATTTATTTTGGGGACGCCTTTTCATTATCCTTTTGGTCAGTGGTTCTTAAGCTGTAATCACCCAGGAACTTGCTGAAAATGCAGAGGCCAGGACTCCAGCCCCCAAAGCTTCAGAGTCCATGTCTGACGTGGAGCCTCCAGCTTATCTTTTCACCATGCCTCCCAGGTGATTCTGATGCAGATGGTCCACAGATCACATCTGAATACCCATCTTTTAAGAGGCAACAGAGTATGTAGTCATGCTCTTTCCCTTCATTGTATCATAGCTGAGCTGAAAAGGATAATTTTTCTGGTTTAGGGGGATTTATCTTTGCTGAAATTCTATAGGCAGAGGGAAGTATCCTTATCATCAAACTTGCTGACTGGATAAAATGCAAAGTTCAAGCCTATTCTGCTTAAGAGAAATGCACCAAGAAAATGAGGGCAGAGGTGAACATTTTTATTCCAGCTCAGTAGATTTCAAAGTAAGAGACATTAAATGGAAAAAAGCTGGTTATTTTATACCACCAAAAGCACAGCCTCCAATAAAGAAACAACAATTCTGAACATTTGTGCACCAATTAATAAAATATCAAATACATAAAAAAATGTAACTTTCAAAAAGGAGAAAATTTTAAAAATTGTGAGAGCTTTTAATATAATTAAAAATTGTAGAATTGAAATCATCTGGTAGCTGATTTTATCCAGTTTCCTCTGTATTTAATTTCTATTAAAGGCAACATAACCTTTTAATGATTTTAGTAAACACATAAAAATTACTCTATGCTTAGTTAATTTAGTGGTGAAAAGCAGAGCATAGAATGTGATCAAAACAAAATTTTTTAAAAACCTGAAAATACTATTTATTTGAAGCCAAAGCTAAAATAAAAAGCCAATGGGTGGCCAAGATTTCAAGTTAATCAATAGCAAATAACAGTGATTTAAATGAGAGTGGATTTCAGCAGACCCTATGCTGGGTAGTTGTTACATTTCTAAATGGACTTCTAGTGGGTTCACTCTTTCCCTCCCTTCAAATGCAGTCGTGTGTGTGTGTTTATCTACCATAAATTCATGAAATGTGTGTGTGTGTGTGTGTTACACACACGTGGGGGAGAAACTAGTATAAACACAAAACAGTAATTAATAAAAAATCATTTCTATTTGCTTGCAGAATATATTAGTAAGTAGAAAAGCAATGTAGTCTTTGATAGCGTCCTTGTTTTCTGATATGGTGAGATGTTCTAGGCTGATCTAGTGTAATTCCTGTCTAAGATCTAGAATCAACAATTTCTCAAAGAGCCCTGGTATTTAAGCCCATAATCTGTGTGGTAGGGCTGCCTATTGCTCCTGGGTTGGCCATTGCTTCTAGGACTTTTCAGTGGACAGAATTGGGGGATGTAAATGTATGTATATATGTATTTGCATATATAAATAGATGGATTTGTGTGTATATATATGTGCACATGTGTCTGTATACACATATACATCCATATTTATTTTTATATATGTATACTTAAAGATGACACACGTTGTAAACTCATACTTCCAATTAAAATTTAGGACTATTGTTTTAACTTAATCTCTTCAATCTTAGATCTACATATCACTCTCTCTGGTCAAAAATCTTCGTTCTCAATGTCAGCAACATAATTACTAATTTTTGAAATTCCAAAATTCCTGACAGTCTCAGAATGGCAATACCAACACTACCTCGAAGGCATGGTTACTGAGATTTTTAAAAAGTAATCTTACTGTCCTTGGGATGTATCTTTTTAGAGATATTCAGTATAATAAATATGATTTAAATTGCCTGAAATAATTCTTCTATGTATGGCTACGCTACCAACTCAATACAAAGTTAAGTGTCTTTGTTTCATTAAGATTTTGATTTTTAGAAACTGCTTTTTAAATTTTATTTTTGTTTTCTAATTATGTTAAATATTTGATCCCAAGATCAAATGTATAAAACAACATAATTTAGAGATTTCTAGCTTCAATCTCTGTCCCCTCCATCCTTTTGCTTCCTTCCTCCCATAGGTTACCATTTTAATTTTTAAAATTTATCAGTTTTTAAAATAAGCAAACCAAGCACACGTGTGTTTGCACACTTTCTTTTTATACACTCTTCTCCACTGTGTGTTTCTTTTTTACTTAATGATACATCATAGAGACCCCTCCATACTAGTAAATATGGGAAATACTGTATTTCCTGTACCGAGTATTGTAATTTCATACCTGTAACACAAATCAGTCTCAAAATCAATAGATTATTTAAGTTAGGAGCTCTGACCAAACTCTGCCCCCAGTATCCTGTAATTAGTAAATGAAGCTGCATTTGACTGGCTCGAGGCTTATAATGAAATTCATATCCAGAAATCCATTTCTGTTGGCTCTTTTATAGATAGACTTTTCTGCTCAGTACATTCACTTTATTTTCTTTTGAATAAACAAATGCGTATTGAAAGCTTTGTCCCAGTACTAGGTATACCAAGATGCATGAGATGCATGAATGTTAGCAAAGAAAACATACCTATCACCATTGACATGGTGTGGTAAGTGCTGGGCACATGGTACTTAAGTCCCTCTTCAATTCATCTCCCTTTACTGTTGCCTTTGATGGCATTGGCGATGGTGTGGGGTGTGGGAGGTAAGTTGGGAGACTTCAAGGGGTGTCTGGTTGGATCCTAAAACTGGCTTAAAGGTACAGGGAGAAACACACAGTAGATACTTAATAAATATTAATGTTTCTCTTCTCCCCAAATGATTTCCTTCCTGTAGAGCTAAGCGTTATTTCATCCTCTGACTCACCGTTGTTGTAACAGTCACACTCTCTGCATTAAGTATAATCTTCTCAGACTGTCACCTCATTTCTATTAGTTTATCATTTTAAAGCTCTCCTTTAAACGCCTCCCCTCACCCCTCCTTCCCCTTTCCCTAATGCTTCTGTTTTATAGCTTTCCAGCCATCCCTGCTGTTTACTCTTTTATTCTGATGTAACCAATCCCATTCGTACAAACCCAATGCATTCCGAAAGGAGACTTAATGTGCCATAAAACTAACAGGGAGATTGCTCTCAAGGTGGGCAATAAGCTGACACAGCACACAGGTAATATTTATACGGCAGTGCTACTTCGAGAAATACCAGCCACTGCACTGCTTGCAAATCACAGGGTAATTATCCGCTGTAGGTCCTTAATCACTAGAGCAAAGCCCTTCGTAAGTAAACACAAATAGTGAATGCGAAGCTGGATGCTGAAGAAAAATGAGACCGGGGAGAGACAACCTCTGGGGGTGAGGTGACGAGGGGTGGAGGGGGTCCCTCCCTGTGGTTGTACGGAGCCAAGAAAGTAAAGTGCTCGTTATCAGGGTCTCTAAACTCAGATAGAGACAGGTTTAAATAATGTTGTGACCTTGGGCGGGTTACTTGACCTTGGTGTGCCTTAGGTTTCTCCCACAGAAGACGGCCATGATATTCCCACCTGTCAGATTGGTTATAGGGAGGGAGCTATTCAATGTGCCTAGACGGCTGGAACCTGATAAACACAAAAATGTTTCTTCCTGGGACTGGCCAGGTGTTGCAGCGGTTAAGTGCGCACGTTCGGCTTTGGTGGCCCAGGATTCGCTGGCCCGGATCCCGGGTACGGATGTGGCACTGCTTGACAAGCCATGCTGTGGTAGGCGTCCCACGTAGAAAGTAGAGGAAGATGGGCACGGATGCTAGCTCAGGGCCAGTCTTCCTCAGCAAAAAGAGGAGGATTGTCAGTGGATGTTAGCTCAGAGCTAATCTTCCTCCAAAAAAAAAAAAAAGTTTCTTTTTCTTATCAATGGTATCATCATTTTCTTCATCTTTATTGACGACTGTCAAGTTTTTCTTATGGAATTTTCTTTATTTTGGGGAGACAGAAGAAACCACGAATTGTACTGATCACCACGTTTGCTCCTGTATCGTTTCTGGGGAGAAGGTCTAGGCACTAGAATCACCCCTGAAGAAGGGTATCCGGACAAGCAGTTTCAGCTTGCTGGTGTCACCAACTTGCAAAAGGGGGTGAAGCTCTGTGTTTGGGGGGAAGCACAAATGGTGCCTTTTCAGAAGGTGTCCTTGAACTCCAGAGCTTACAACAGAAGCAAGAGTCCTGGCCTAAATATCGCTCATGGCTACTGTCGAGGACCGCCAGCACATTTTAGAACTCGCCTAACAATGACTCCCACCCCAAACGCCTCACTTTGTAGTATAGACTCATAAGCCTGAATTCCGGATAACTTGTTGCAACAGATCCAAGTCTTGCTTCAGGTCACATATATGTTTTAAATGCAAACAGAAAAAAGCAACTTTAGCTCCATGAAGGTTTGCCACTATTGTTACAAAGAGTGCCCCTGTGTGTGTATTTTCCTTGTCTTCGCTGCTATTATTTCTGCGGAAAATTTGTCACAGGCTGGAAGAACCCAGACATTTGGAAATAGGTTCAGATTCACGAATGGGCCTTGTGACTATTTCAAGGTTAGACCTTTTAGTTATAAATATTGACTCTGTAAGTTTTGCAGTACTAATAACCAAATTTATTGAAGCTTTGCTGTCTGTCAGGCATGGTAGGGAGAGCTTTGTATTAATTCATTTATTCCACCCCATAAGATAAGAGGGCTATGATTGTTATCTTATAGATGAGGAAACTGGAGCACAAGGAGGTTAGGGAACTTTCCATGATTACACAGCCACTGAGTGCGAGTGAGGACATTGAACCCAGGTGGTCGAGTGTAGACAGAGCTTGTGTACCTGACAATTCTGCTATACCACCTCTCTTGTGGAGAGGAAACGTGCATTCTCTTCTCTTCAGGAGCTCAGAGAAATCATCTTTCAGAAGATGAGCTGTAAAAAACAAAATGCCATTTTCTATACCTAAAGGCATAAATTACGTTTTTATTTTTTAAATTTTATTTATTTATTTTTTGGCCCTGAGCTAACATCTGTTGCCAATCTTCTTCTTTTTGCTTGAGGACGATTGTCTCTAAGCTAACATCTGTGCCAGTCTCCCTCTTCTTTGTATGTGGGATGCCATCACAGTATGGCTTGATGAATGGTGATAGGTCCAGGCCCGGGATCCAAACTGGCAAACCCCGGGCTGCAGAAGCGGAGTGCACAAACTTAACTACTGTGCTACAAGGCTTGCCCCTATATTTTGTGTTTTTAAATATTAAAATGTAGTTATTCTATAGGGTCCTGATTAAATTGGCAAATTGGGTAAAAGTGAGGGATTTCAAAAGACTCTTTGGATTCAATATCTAACACAGTTGATAAAATATAGACTTCCAGAACTGGAAATAACCTAAGAAATTATTTTCTCTCACCTCTTGCATTTCATGATGAGAAAACCATGGAGTATGGAGTGAAGTGACACGCCCAGGGACACCAGGCAAAGTAGGGACTGGAACTCTGCTCCCTCAATCTCCAGTGCTATTCTCTTTTCTTATTCACTTTGTAGATAGGTTTAGATTTTAATAAATTAAACAATAATGCATCTGGCTTTGATATAGACTAAGTAAGCAAAATTAGGACCAATCTTCATATGGAAATGATGGTTTCTATATTTCTTAAGAAGCTACCTTGGGCTTGCCATATCCAGCCAACTAGAGTTTGGAGATGGGGACATATGATCTGTTAGAGAGGAATAATCCATGGTTATCTCCTTCAGTGACCCAAAGCGGAAGTTTTTCATTACTGCTAAACTACTCCCTTGTGTTACAAGGAGGAAGGACCTAAGGCCTCTCGCCTGTCCAAGTAACACTATGTACTGCAGATGTCACTCAGAGGCAGAGTGGTGCATGTCACACGTCAGTGGACTTGGATGATGAAGCCTGTTTGCACTGTGTGCAAATGTTACAAACAGCATGCCTAGTGGATTATAAGATAGTGGTCTGAATTGCTTCTTATAAACATCCACCACTGTGATTTCTATTTCCGAAGCAAATTCCATTGAAATCCTGTTAAAAATTACAGTAGCAAGCCAGCCCTGATGGTCTAGTGGTTAAAGTTCCATGCTCTCAACTATGGCCCAGGTTTGTTTCTGGGTTGCGGAACCACACCACCCATCTGTCAGTTGCCATACTGTGGTGGTGGCTTACACAGAGAACTAGAAGGACTTACAACTATGATATACAACCACATATTGAGGAGCTTTGGGGAGAAAGAAAAAAAAAAGAGGCAGCTTGGCAACAGATGTTAGCTCAGGGTGAAACCTTCCCTGCCCAAAGGAAAAAAAAAATGACAGTAGCAATGCTGTAGCAGGCAGAGTAATGCCCCCTCCCAAAAATGCCCACACTCTAACATCTGGAAGCTGTGAATATGTTGCCTTACATGGTAAAGGGACTTTGCAGATTTTATTAAGGGAATGGACTTTGAGATGGGGAGATTACCCTGGATAATCCACGTGGACCCAGTCTAAGTACATGACTCCTTAAAGGTGAAAGAAGAAGGCAGAAAAGTGAGTCATAGAGATAGGATGGAAGAAAAAAGAGGACACATTGCGAGCACGAAAGGGACTCAACTCGCCGACTATACTAATGAAGGAAGGGGCCATGAATCAAGGAACGCGGGCAACCTCTAGAAGCTGGAATGGCTCTCTGTTGACTCTCAGCAAAGAAATGGAAACTTCAGTTCTATAAACACGAGGAACAAAATTCTGCCAACAACTTAAATGGATGAGGAAATGAAATCTCTCTCAGGGCTTCCGGAAGGAACACGGTGCTGCCAACATCTTGATTTTAACCTGGTGAGACCAATGTCAGACTTCCGACCTACAACATGTTAATATAATACATTTGTGTTGTCTTAAGCCATTCAATTTGTGGTTATTTGTTACTGCAGAATAGAAAACTAATACAAATTCTTGTTTGAAAGACTTTATTCCACGTACCTATTGATTTTCAGAACTAGAAGAGAGCTTGTTCAGACCAAATTTGCCTTCATAACCCAGTCTTTCCCTTGTTTTCCACTGTCCTGATGGCTCCTCTCCCCAACATGTATTTTACAGGTAGGTATTATCCTTTGATTACCTGCTGCTGGTTTCTTTGTTGCAGATAGAGCCACACACTGAGCTTAACATCAGTGTTTATCTTTGTATAGAAATTGACCAAAATAATTTCTTTAAATTATAGAACTGTGGAACATATGAGCAAACAAAATGATAACCACCAAGTAATTCCATAGAGATGGATACATACTCTGCTGGTTATATCGAATTAGAGAGAAAAGAGTTAACTTTTTGCCTTTCCCTGCCATGATAGAGTTCACTTCATTGTATCCGGGGTGGGCGTGCGTGTGTGTGTGTGTGTGTGTGTGTGTGTAGGATTCATTGATTGGCTTAAGCTATTCAGGGCCCATTGAGCAGATTTCTGGTCAATCTAAGACAATCCACAGGACTGGGAAAGATGGTAGAGTAGTTTCCCAAAGAAAATTCATGATCTTTTTCCCAGAAGGAGGAGACATTGATGCTGGGTGAAAATGACGAGCATCCTAGAAAGTACATCGCTTGCTGTCCAAACTATATCACACGCCTACTTTTCCATACATAAAACTCACTCAGAGTAAGAAAGCTCAAGTCCAGGATTCCTCCTTAGTTGATGCATAACTCTCTTGATCACTTTAGGATATAGCATCTCCTTAGCTTTTGATACATGTCTAAATTATGAATTTATCCACACCTAGTTCATCCAACACACTGTGGTGTATAGATGGTATAAAACTCCTCTTTGGAGAAGTAGATATCGGTAAATAATTTATGGTGGCCATGAATCCGTGGCGTCTTCTCCTCAAGTCAGAAAGTAGGAATGTTGATGTCTCATAGACGAGGGAATTTCTTGGCCAATCTAGTAGCCCCATGTTCTGTTTTCTGACAGATTCTTCCTTTTTTATTGTTTTGCATGGCCATATTTTAAGATGGTCTTTGGCCAGAGTTCCCTTTCTGTACCTGGGTTGTCCTTCCGTAGCAGCCTATATGGCACAGTGTGAGTTTAGGGACGTGGGAATTTTCTTAGGGGTTAAGCAATCACAGACAATAGTTAGACAAACCTGTGTTTTGTTTTGATTTGCTTGTTCCAAAACAATTCTGTTTTGTCTATTTGCTTCATTCAAACCAGAGAACTGAGTAAGCTCTAGTCTTTGAGTCTGGAACCTAATATGGGAGCTGTGGTTTGTAGCAGTGACCTCAGACCCTGTTTCTGCCTGCTTTCCTAGCCCTCACTTCCATGGCTTCGTTATTGGCCTGTGCTTTCAGACAATTCAGAGCAATAGGTTGAGGAAGGAGAGACCATGGATCTGCTCCTTGCCACAGACTGCGTGTCAGCTGCAACTTCACATGGAGATTCAATGTGTTTTTATGATCCAGGTTTCCCCAACAGACACTTGGAAAATCACTTGCAAATTTCCCTGGGTCTGCTCATTCTTTCCACTTCAAAAAGTTGGCTTTTACTATTTGCCACCCACAGTGTGGGGTGGATATGAGGATGAATGTGGGAAAATTCTACAGAGAGCTTAAATGTCCTTGGTTTGAAGCAAAGTGCTTTCAAATACTAATAAAATACGTTATCATTAGAGCCAGACTTTAAGAGGCAAAAGTGGATATTTGTATTCTGTTAGCAATGAGGTAAAAAAACCTCCTTTCTTCTCGTTTGCGTGCAGCATATAAATGTATTATTATTTTAAAAATTGAGCCCGAGAATTTCTTTTCCCTGATGACTTTGGTGCATTTTACATTTATTGTGACTACTCATATATTTAGGATTATTTCTATCATCTTACTTTGTGCTTTCTGTTCCCCAGACTTTCTCTTTATCTCTTTTTTTCCTCCTTTTTCACCTTTTTTGGATCAATTAAATACTCTTTATTACTTTTTTCTTTTCTATTGTTTTAGAAGTTTTATGTATGCAGTTTTTATATTTTATATGTAGATATACACGTGTGTGTGTGTGTGTGTGTGTGTGTGTGTTGACTCTTGCTCTCGGTGGGAGATTTCCTCCTGTTCTTTCTATTTTTGCATATGAGAGCATCCTCAAACTGGCTTTACCTATGGAAATCCTGTGTGACCTGGCTGAAGGACATGTTTTTCTAAGGTGGTATTGAATTATCTTCTGCCTACAGCCTTGAGGTGTTACAAATTGGGATCCATTTCAATATTCTTTTCTTTGTTTATAGTCCATACACCATGCATGAGGTGTAAATTCGACCTCAAACCCATGTGTGACAATGTCATAATTATGGACTTTCAAGGGAAACCTGTTTTCTCATTCAAGTACCAAACAGATGCAAAGTCTTTTTGATATAAATTTACTAATCCAACTGTCAAGAGTCTCAGCTTTATGTAGGACTTGGTTCCATTTCCCTATTTCCCATGGGCCTGAGGTTTCACCTACAATGGTAATAAAAGATAACAATATAAAACACAGGTCATTTAGACTGACAGGACCTCCTAGGGCAGTTGCAACTTCTGCTCACCCACTTATATTTGTGGTTTTCAGTATTCTCTTTAGATCTGATCCATGAGAATTTCCCTTACTTTGTCAGAATTTTAGCTATGAGTTTCAAGGATGTTAAATATATTTGTCTGGACTTTCTAAGTGTTTTTAGTGAGGATATTTTCTGGTTATCTAGTCTATTATTTTGGCAAAACTGGAAGCCTGAGACATGCTGAAGACTGAGTTTTGGCTCCAGGAATATTTGGGGATCAGACTAGCTGTCTACAAATGTATTCTAGTTGTTCTTATATGAAAAGAAAGTTCACTGGTTTCCAATCTTTGAGAGAAATCATTGAAGGTAAAAAGCCTCCTATAGGATGTAGGCTACAGGATGCCAGTGTTTTACCCAAACACTAATTTTTGTTCTCTTCTTAATATATATATATATCTTAAAACTATACGATGAACCACTTGTAAATAATTGCAGACTGGTTTGTTTGGTCCTTTAAGGAAAGTGGGTGGAAATTAATTTCAGTGTGTTTCTTGTTAGGATCAGGTCTGGAGTTCCTGTTCTCTGTGAGCAACGCTACCAGTATCTGGAAATCAAGTGGTTCCTAAGAGAGTGCCTGTTCTCATTCTCTCTTTTTCTCTCAAATTAATGAGCTGGTAGTGATCCTTGTTTGTAGCATTACAAGGAGAGATCCATTGAGATTGTTGCCCCATAGCAACATCACTGATTTCTGTCTTACAACCAGAGTATTAGAACCTTACTATTTTAAATTATAGCATTTTAGATATTAAATTTGTACATTCTTATAGTTTTAAGATGCCTTCAGAATGAGAGAGAATTATATTGAATCTAGGATTATAATTAAAAAAATAAAAACACCATCTCTAAAACAGTAAATGGGGTATCTTCCAGCCAAGATGGACAAAATATGGCTCTCTTTCCTAATACTTCAAGCACATATAAATGCTTGACAGAAATGATGAGATTATATTAATTATCATCATAACTGAAATATACAGCCAAGCTAAATACTTTTAAAAATATTTAGAAACTATTCTATCAGAATGGAAAGGATCATCCCAGAGGTGTGTGAAGTTGCATAGCTCGTGGGCAATACCACAGGATGTATGCTTTAAAGGCTGGTCTCTAAATACCTTCACAGAGACTGGTGTCAAAGTCTCAGATCCCTTTCATAGTTGGAATAGGAATTATGGTCCCTTTTTAACTCTGAAAGACAAGAAGTGAGGTCCTTTTGGAAAAATTCAACATATCACCTCGAGATGCTTCAAGAAGTAGGTAACCTCACCCAAATCATGGGTATAGACCAAGTCAACTGTGAGAAACTGAATTAAAAATATTGAACTGCATATGACTGTAATGCTTGAATTCACACACCATCCTTATGTGCAAAAGCCCATAGCTGGGAACTAATATAAAAACTGGTCTGGTAGGGGCTTCTCTAAAGATGAGAACATCTGAAACTCCCTCAGAAAACAATTCTGAGGGACCACTGAAGATCAGCCCACAGACAAAAATTACAAAGCATGCAATTTTTCCTACAATGCCATGCAAAATAGTCAATTGATGGAGCAAATTAGAGAAATCATGGGCAATGCATTTTGGAAAAAGAACAGTCTTATGTGGATGATAAGTATGTGTAAATGCACAAAGAGACAAAATAAGGTACAGAAACCTTAAGCAATGAGACAATCATGAAAAAAGACATTTGGAAAGGGACTAAATACAAATTTACAAAAAATAAAGTCAATAAACAAACAAATGAACAAACAAAAACGCTTCAGTGGACGGACGGAAGAATAGACTAAATACAGTTGAAGAGAGAATTAGTGGATGGGAAAAGGAAGATTGATAAGTAAACCCTCCCTACTATAAAAGAGAGATGAAAAGAAAATATGCAGAGAATTTGATAGATCTGGCTGAAAAAATAAAACACTACAACATAATTCTAATAGGGTTTCCAGAAATTAATCCTAGATTAAATACTTGGGAACACGTGGAGGCAGAATTTAGACCTCAGTTCTCCTGAGGATAAAGCCTACACTCTCAGCCTCATGGAATACCGTCTCTTCAGTGCAGAGCAGGTGCATTGGATTTATAAAGATGGAATCTCACGGGAGGTGTCATTGCCTTGTGAGGCAGAATTTTTTCGTGATGGATCTCAGAGAATAAGAGTGATGACAACATACAAATCTTTATAATTTACAAAATTTGTCTCATTTTATCCTCACAGTAACCTGGAAAAGTCACTTTTTAATCTATTTACCTTTTAAATTTTCTCATATAATACACAGATATGTAAGTATCTCAAAGGTAACCAACGTTGACAGTAAATCTTTACTCCTTTATTTAACGTTACTTACATGACAATGGTATTTTATTGTCATAATCCTCATTTTACAGATGAAGATGTTGAGGCTAATAAAGGTTATTTGGTTCCCAAAGTCACATTCTATAAAGCAGCTTATGATATTGTGATTTATAATAAGAACTATATATTTAGTCTTCATCTCCTTCTGGCACAGAGCTCCTGAAACCCTTGGAATTTCTTAAGTGAGGAGAGCAATAAAGGTGTCTTTTGTTATGTTAATGAGGTGACTTTTGAACCTTACCTGAGGTTGGGGCCTGGTTGAGAGAACCAACCATGTCATTAGAGGGTTGGAAATTTCAGTTTAACCTCTGCCTCCCCAACCTCTGGAGTGGGGAGAGGGGCTGGAGGTTGAATCAATTGACAATGGCTGATTATTTAATCAATCGGGCATATGTAGTGAGGCCTCCATAAAAACCCAAAAGGACTGGGTTCAGAGAGCTTCCTGGTTGGTGAACACATGGAGATGGGGAGGGTGGTGCACTGGAGAGGGCATGGAGACTCCACCCTCTTCTCCATGCTTTGTTCTGTGTCTCTTCCACCTGGCTGTTCCTGAGTTAACACCCTTTTATAATAAACTGGTGATATCTTAAGTAAAATGCTTCTGTGTGTTCTGTGAGCTGCTCTAGCGAATTAATTGAACCCAAGATGGGGGTCTCCGGAAACTGATTTATAGCTGGTAGGTCAGAAGTACAGGTAACAACCTTGGCTTTCAACTGGCATCTGAAATGTGTGTGTAGGGTGTGTAGCGGGGACAGGAAGTCTTGTAGGTCTGAACCCTTAACCTGTGGAATCTGATGTTATCTCCAGGTAGATAGTGCTAGAATTGAATGGAATTCAAGACACTGACCTGGTGTTCTGAGACTTTCATGGCGTTATGTGGGACCCATCCCCCCGCCCCACACGCACATTGGAATTGGTCTCAAAACCAAAAGACAGCTTGAATAAAGGTCCTCTCATTCCAAATTCTGGGCTGTGTATATTACACAACACTGTGCCCATTGTTTCATGCTGCTTTACTCTAATCTTGCTGCCAACTGATGACACTTCTGAAAGGAAAGTTGAGATTTTAAAATAAATTCCTGGAAGCCAGGTCTTAAATGGAAGCTCCCCAAATGGTCCCCGATGATGAGATGAAAAACAAAGTGATGAGTAAATCCCCACTCCTCCATGCGCTGGTTACTTTCTTGCCTCCCCTCAAGTTACCTATGGAGCCTCAGCAATTGCTTATCTCCTTATAATCTGGCCCTGTGGAAACTGGGATCCAAAATTAGGTACTGCATTCAAGGATGACCTGTGTCATTAGATCACACCTGAATTACTGGTTGAAATAAAAACCGCATTAGCAAAGAAACGCTCATCAGTGCACACATCTGGCCTCCAGAGGGTGCGACTGGCATCTTCTCCTGGTGTCTGAGCAGAGCCACGGCTCTATGGTTAAAGAGGTGGATACAAGTTTAGCTTTTGCCACTTTTTAGTTCTAGGGGCTTGGTTTAGTGAATCACTAAGCTTGTTTCCTCTTCTGTATTAGAGACTTCAACATTCTTGCCTCAAAGAGCTATTGTGAGGGTCCAGTAAGTTAAGGAGCATAAGTTTCATAAACTGTATGATACTACTTATGCTGTCTCATGTAGTTTTCTGTGTCCTGTGCATTAGTCTTGTCTTGCCAGTAAGATGGTAAGACTTATGAGTTTATGTTTCAAATATATTTTTGTTTCTCCTTCAAGAATACTGAGTACATACTATGTTCTCAATAAGTACTTACTAAAATCATAGAACTAAAATTTGTGTTCTCTTATTAGCTCATTACAAACTTCTTAGCTGTCCATCTTCCCCATGAGAACACATATTCCATGAGGGACATTTGCTTGCCTTGTTCTTGGCTGAATTACAAACATCTAGAACATTGCTTGGTGCATACGGGAAGTCATTAAATATTTAATGATGAATGAATGATCTTTGCTGAATTAGGAGTTTTTTTGGAGTGGGAATTCAACATAATGTCTTTTTTATATTTTCAGAACCAGGTTCTTTTTCCTGTCCATTCTCATTACCTTCACTCTTGTTCAGGTACAAATTAGATCACGTTCAGATTATTTTTATAGTCTCATATTTCATGTCTCCAGTCGTTCTTCTATAATCTGTAGTGTACTATGCTGCCAGAAAAAATCTACCTAAAACACAGATGTCAACTGGCCTGAATATCTTCAATGGCTTCATATCACTAAAAACCCCATTCTGACATTCAGAACCCTCCACAGTAAACCTACCTGACTTTTCATTCTATACGACTCCCTCCCATATCTGAAACCTCTATTCTAGCTAGCCTATCTACTCTTGCATATGTCTCTCATTTTCCCCTTTTGATCCTTTGATCATTAGTCACTACCTGAAACGAACTTCCTCCATATATAATATTGTTAGTGCCCAAGGTGGGGTTGTCTGCCTGCTGCAAGACATGCCAATAGTCAAGAGGTAAGGTGGCAGGAGAAAAAGAACTTTTTATTACAGCTTGCTAGCAAGGGGGGAGATGGCCAACTATTGTCCGAAAGAACCATCTTACAGAACAAAGACTACAGGCTAGTTATATAGAGAGCTGTTCTCCAGGTGAGGGAGACATCTGGTCTTAGTTCCTGATAGACTTTTGTTTTACTGGATATGCATTGGAGACCAGAGCAATTTCCTATACCATGATCTTTGAGTTGTCGTTGATGCTGGCTATCAACATACACTCTCTGCCTTACGGGTCATAACATTCCTAAGAAACTCAGAAGAAATTATCAACTTAAAGCAGCTGGGAGGGGCCAATAAAATCTAGAGAACATGTCTGGGATAGTTAATTAGGTCATTCAAAGTTATAATATGGTTTCTTTTCTACAATATGGCTTCCCTTATGTCAACCTTGTGTTGAGCTGGTATCAATATGTCTATTAAATCCAGCAACCTTCACATCTGAACTCTCTGTCTATATCATATGACATTTATCCCATAGTCCCTTTTGCTTCAACTTAATATTTTCTTCAACAAGATATAGAGAATGGCAAACAAGCCTTGTTATTTTTTTATTTATTTATGTTTTTGCTTCTTTATTTATAAACATCCACTTTCAAAAAAGAGTTGAATTTCATTCTGAGTGTTATGGACAGCCACTGGAGTGATTTAAGCAGAAGAGTGACATGATCTAACTAATGTTTAAAGCAGTTTCTCAATGTCAACACCATTGATATTTTGGGTCAGATAGTTCTTTGTTGTGGGGAGTATGGCTGTGTACTGTAAGATGTTTAGCAGCATCCGTGCCTTCTACCTTCCAGATGCCAGGAGCAACCCCATCCCGCATTGTGACAATCCAAAATGTCTCCAGACATTGCCAAATGCCTCTTGGAGGGTACCCAGTTGAGAACCATTGTTTTAAAGAGAACAAGAGAGAGAAGCAACTTTGCAAACACACCAGCCATCTCTGTCTTCTCTGACCTTGGATGTGAAGGAAGGAAGACAGAAAAGAAATACCCACTAGCTTTCTGGCTGAAGCTTTACTGTGATCTGAGCAGAGCTCAACAATGCATCAATGACCAACTCTTCTCTGAAAGGTAAAGAACAAAAACATAGCAGGTCCAAGCAATATAATTAGGAGATTTGTGATTTTATGTTAGATCTAATTGCATAGGATGTTATGCCATAATCCGAAAACAGAAAAAAAAATTTTTTTCCAAGTATTTATTTTCTAGTTTGGGAATTCTCATTGGTCCCCTTCTGGGATCAAGCTGGAGCTTGGGAAGCAGGTTGCAAAGTTTAATAAAGAATAAGATAATAACTTACATCCAAGAAATGTTTAAAAAGCACTGCCACCATTGCAATTCAGACTGTTAATGGTTTTATTCTTAATTGTTGTTGAGAGATTTCATCCTGAAATCAAATATGAATAATGCATTCTTAGTAACAGATGACAGGAACATCAGCTCTCTCTTGCTTTAGCCTCTGACTGGGGTGGCTATTTCTCCTTAATCCTAACCTGCAAGCCAGGATGCCCTGGACTGTAAAACGAATCCTGGCTCCGGGCAGGGGCGATAGAAGAAGCTCCATGTCATTTACTTTTTGGCTCAGCTTTGAGGATGAATTGCTTCCAGTGCCAACCCAACTTTGGAATCCGCTTCCCAATGATCTGGTTCCTAATTTGTTTTTTCCTCTGTCCTAATCCTTGGATTTAATGTGTTGTAAACCAATTCTCCCCACCTTGTTGAAATTGTTGCCACTATTTTTCTATTACTGGCTACTGGACCCCAAGACATTTTCTTATAGGTTTTTCTTTCTTTTTTTAATTTAAAAAATGAAGTTATTTTCTATAATAACTGAACTTTTGCAGTCACAAAAAAGTTTTTGAATTATTCACTGGAAGAAAGTGAGGGCATGAATATTTCTTATGTAAAAACAGGCGGTTTTTAATTTCTGGAGTTTACAGAACTCTTATCTTCACTTCTAATAATGACAAAGCAATAAAAATAATAATAACAACCACCACAACAGCCACAATAATGGAGCAAGACGTATTTTTCTTTTCCACTCATCCTTTTCTGGTCTTTCTTTTTTTTTTTTTTCTGCTTTATCTCCCCAAACCCACCCTGTACACAGTTGTATATCTTAGTTGCAGGTCCTTCTAGTTGTGGGATGTGGGACACCACCTCAACATGGCCTGACGAGCAGTGCCATGTCCGTGCCCAGGATCCGAACCCTGGGCCCCCGCAGCGGAGCTTGCGAACTTAACCGCTTGGCCACGGAGTGGGCCCCATGGTCTTTCTTATTCCTTATAGGACTGGTGGTGTTCAGTAAGAAAAATGATGAAACAGAGACAGTGTTTGTATAATAATAATACATTGAAGTTATGCTCTGAGAGGAAGGCAATACAGCATAGAGAAGAGTTTGTTTGTCTTGAAGAAGATTCCCTCTTTAGCAGAAGAAGGACTTAAGGTCACTAACCAGAGTGTTAAGTCTGAAAGGTCTGTTACTCGTTCTTCAGGATGGAGCATTGACCCTTGCCAGAGAGTAGAGGGGTAGAAAGAGGGAGGATGATAAGGAGGAAGAGGAGAGAACAGTTATTAAAGGGACTCCAGGATACCCATTGTATGAACTAATAGGTGATTTGATGAGAAAAATAAAGGAACATTTGCCTCACCTCTGGTCTCTGTGAGTTCATGATTGCCTAATAGAATTTTTTTCATGATAATAGAATGACCTTACCCTCCCTCCCACTAACTAAGGGGAAACCACTGCCACTCCCACAAGAACAGCTCACGTTAATAGAAGGCTTATTCATGCCGCCACCTTCTAAGCCCCTCACCAGCTCTTCCTCTGTGCACTCACAATACCTGATCTCTTTTGCAGGCTTCTTTCTCAATGAATTGGAAAAGCCAGTGCCAGCTGCGAGTACAGAAATACCTTGGAGACACTGCTGCCAGGGGAATTCATGAGCAAGGACCCAAATAGGGAAGACTATTTTTTCCTAGGAGCCTGTCTACCCAAGAGGCTGCCTGCTCTGCATTGAAGCTGCTCTGTTCATTTCTCAGTGACAAGAGCCTAGTGGCATCAGGACAAGATCCTTGGAAGCCCAGAGCCAAATTAGAAGGCAGCTTTCCCTCTCCAGGCTCTAACATCGTTGCTCCCTGAGGATCACTCTTGAACAAGCTCTGAGAGAGGACCACTGGGCTGTGTGATTACCGAGTCTTGTCACTTTGTGGCACACCAGAGGGCCGATTAGAGAGAGGGCTGATGACACCTCGAAAACCTGGGTTACAGATGTTGTCAGCTGCTCCGGGGGTGCTTCCTCTGAAATGGCACTGCACACAGCCCTCCCCCCACCCCGTCCCCGCCCTCCACCCGTTACCACTAATCACCTCCTTGAAGTGTTATGACTTTACAACTACTATCTGGTGAGCTGCATCTGAAGGTAGCTAAATCCTCAAAGTGAAGGCAATTTGTCAGCACAATATTAAAACAAAGCGTGGAGAAGGGACACTTCAGCAAAAGCCAAGCTCGCTAACCTTTCAAAAGTAAGTGTATTTAATTTGAGCTGAATCAGGAAGACTGTTTGGATGCCTTGTGTATTTACAAGCATTATGTGCAGGCTTCATTTTACCCCAAAGGCTGCTTGTAATCCTGTCCCTCTGCAAAACTGTCCTCTCGAGCTGTAGGCTGAATTCTGAATCCTCACTACAGTCTGGAGTACGTGTGTGCGTGTGCAACCCACTTCAGGGCTGTTTCTTGAACATCACTTCCTCCATTTTCCTACCCATTCCTCAACCCTTACCATCTCACCCAAAAGGAGGCTGCTGGATATAGCTCAGAGATGGGATTTTTAATATAACATCTTAACTAGTCTTCCTGTCTCCAGTTTCTATCTCTCTCGCCAACAGAGCAATACAAACTATTCTCCACATAGTTGTCAATGTGAGCTTTCAAAAATATATATCCACCACATTGCTCTCCTGCTTAAAACTTCTATGGCTCCCTGTTGCCTATAGAATGAAGTCCAAACTACTTACAGTGAAATTCATGGTTGTTCTCTACCTCTGCCCACAGTTGTGCCGTTTCATAGCTTCCATGCCTCTGATTACAATGCTTCTTCCTCTAATGTCACGGCTGTGGAAGTCCTATTCATCCTTCAAAGCCCATGTCAGTAATCATCTCTTTTCGAAAGACTTCTCTGAGATATTGTCTGTGTTTTTAATCATTTCCTCTTTGAGATTATTTTTGTCTCTTGCATGTGCTTGTATTGGTGCACTTATTGGGTACTATAATTAGTTTATATCTCTCTCCTACTAAATTATAATTCCTTGAAGGTAGAGGCTGTATCTTATTCATTCCTGGGTCTTCAGCATGTAGCATAGTGCCTGACACACAGCAAGCTCTCCACAGCTACCTCTTGAATTGATTTATGCTTATTCACATAACTAGTGGATGTTTGATGGAAAATAAGACATTCTCCAAATAGGAGAGGAAATGTGGCTTGAAGAGAAGGAATCATAAATCATGTAGGGCATGCTAGTTTGACTCTGGTTTCTTCCAATCAGATAAGCTTACTTCTGAGCTGGGTGAAAATGATCATTTTTCCATTTTGATCTTCAGTCTCATCTCTTCTCTCAATTTTTCTTCTCCTTCCTAGAACTAAAGGGCGCTGCTCTGAGTTCCTTCTTTCCTCATCCTCCGCTTCCTTTGTTGCTATTCTCCTGAGGGCATGATGTCAGGTTAACCCAAAACAGTTTTACACCTGTTGTCCTAGTTTCATCATGAATAGTGGACCCTTTCATTCTCAAGTTTCAGGGTTTGGACAATACATTTTGTGGCTACCGCATACGCACACACACACACACGCACAAATAGGGATGGAGAGAGCAGGGAAAAGGTTTGGGGTGAAACTGGGAGAAGGGAAATAGGGAAGAAGTCAACATTGTTTAAGGAACAAAGAGGGACAGAGAAGGCCATGTCTTGCAATAACGGTAATAACTAATTTTTATGATATTAAGTGATTTAAAATTATTTTCATGTGCATGATCTCATTGGATTTTCACAACAACTTGATACAATAGATAGAACAGAAAATATAATCCTTATTTACAGATGAGGAAACTAAAGCTTCACTTGGCCCAAATTACACAGTGAGTAGTGACGTAGGCTTGGTGAGCCTAGGAGCTGAAAGAAAGATTTCTTGGACTCTCAAGGTCTGGCAGCAGTGCTCTTTTATTCAGAGAATAGCATGGAGTAGCTTGGGGACAGGACCCATGGGCAGTAAAGAGCTGCAAACGTGGGTTGAGGGTAGGGCCAAATTTAAAGCGTAGGTATGTGAGTTCTCTCTTTACAAGACAAAGGAAAGATTATGTAAAAAGAAGTCATTAAAATGGTAGCAGTGTAGGCAGGGTCTGGTTATGGGTGGTCCTATAACTCTGGATACAAATCCAGTCAGATCAGGTCAGGACGTCCTATGCCTTGCGGAGGATGATACAGTTCAGTATGTAGAGCAGGATGCCTCGGACTTCTCTCCCTGGGGCAGCCTTGATCCTCACCACGTAGCAGCACCAGGATTTGAATCTACATTTTTCTAACTATAAGTCTGCCACATTTTTGATCTGTCTATTGTGATTTCAGAGCTGTTTACTTCTAATTTGCAATGAAAATTTAGTGAGTAAAAGATGAGAACTCTTTCTGGTAGTATTCTGCTTAGAATTTGTTCAGCCTTATGGCTGAAAACTAGCGGGGACTATAACTCTCCTTTCCCCAAATCCTCCATCCCCATCTTAAGGGTCTACTACCATCCCCATCTGCAGTGTAGGAAGAAGCCTCAGAAATATCTTGCAGGGCACAAAGACTTAAGAGAGACATCTTTCCAGCACTTTCATAGACATGTGCAGTATAAAATATAAACATAAATAGGAGCTAAGAAAGTGAATTCATGAAGAGGAGCTTGTAGTAGATACTGCTGCTGCTGGTGTCCACCTCTGTCACTCAAGCTTCCTCACTGTTAACATCTGTGACTCTATGCTTGGAGCTTTCTTTAGCTATCGGGACATGCTTCAGGCCACAAGCAGGTGCTGGGGGGTTAACACCCCTGGGAGCAGCTCTCATCAATGACTAACAGCTGTTGGTAGATTAATGCCCCAGTTTCCTCCTCGCCCCATTGGGGGAGAGTCAACTGAGGCCTGTTTGGCCTCATCTCCTGGAGTTCCCCAGGAAACTGACCCTCAGCTGCCCTCAGAGGGCACCTGCTTATTTGGGTACCTGCACAGACTACCTTGTCTTCCCCACCTCACTTCCTCACTTCCCTCCCGGTGCTTCCTGGTATCACCTCTCAAATAAACCACTTGCACTAAAATTCAAACCTCAAGGTCTGCTTCCAGGGAAACCCGATTTAAGATATTCCTCCTTAAGATCTGAACTTTGAGTACTTGCAGAAAGAAAATGTGAGTTCCTTGCAGTTAACAAATCAGCTTGAAATAAGCAAGTAATTAATCCATACAACCTGACTTCCCTCAGACTGAGCACGGAAGGAGAGGAGAGTCAATGGAGACCAATGACCAATGGTCGGCAACTATGGAGCGGTTGTAAGAAAGCTTCTGTTAGATGTGTACCAATTCTAGCTTGTTATTTATATGTTTACGTTTGTCATCAAATTCTGTGGTTGTCCATATTGCCTTCCCACTGTTCTCAGAGAAAGAAGTGTGTTTATTCCTTCAGGGCTAATTCCTCCTCCATCAGTGCAATGATCTCATCCTTTTTACCTCAGGGACCCTGCTGCAGGCTCTCATCTCTCTTTCGTTCTTCTAGTTCCCTCTTTCCACCCTTTCCTCAGAGCTAGAGTCTTTATTGTGTTACAAAAATGACCCTGGGACCTTGAATGTTTTCTTCCTCTTCCAGTCAAGATTCTTAAAAAGAATAAACTTCTCTCACTGTTTTCTATTTCCTCACCTCCCACTCACTTCTCAGTCCACTGCAATCTGGACTCCTTCTGCTTTTACTACTTGAGGGAAACTCCTTTCTTAAAGGTCAAAGGTCACTAATGATTGGCTTGCGGCAGAATCCAATTGTAAATGTTCAGCCATTATATTACTTAACCTCTTCACAATAATTGACAATGCAGAGATGAAAAGCAATATTGCGTGTATAGCAAGTGCTCAATAACGTCATCCATTATTACTGAGATTATTATTGCCCACTCCCTAACTTCTTGAGACCTACCCCAAGGCTTTCTGGAAACAACTTCTGTTTGTTTGCTTGCTTTTCTCCTGCCCATCTGATTTCTCTTACTTAATTTTCTTTACTGGATCATATGCTTTTGCTCTCTCTTTAAGTGTTTGCGTTTCTTCAGAGTTCTTTTCTTTTCTTTTCTCTCCCTACACGTGTCCCAGTGAGATTCTATTTACTTCTATAACTTCAGAAATTTATTTCTCTAATCCAGAATTATTTATTGAATTATAGGTTTTTACTTCCAGTTCTTTTATGAACACTTCCCTCTGGATGTTTCAAAGGGCTACCAAACTCAATGCATGCAATGTGGAATTTATTTCCTTTGTTATGTCTCTCTATACCCTTCTCTACACATCTTTTAATATTTCCCATCACGAGTGGTACTACCACCTCCTTAGAAGTCAAGCCAGAAATCTACATATAATCCTATTTTCTTCCTTCTCAAACACCAACCACCCTTCCAACCATGTCTAGTTGTCTACTATACCCATAGATGGTAATACTTAAATATCTCTCTAATCTTCTTCCTCCTACCCAATCCTCAGACATTGCTTGAGTTCTTGGTCTCATTATATCTTGCTGGGAAGATTGCCCAGCATCCTTCTCGCCCCATCTCCAGTCTTGTCTACTTCCAATTTACTGCTTGATGCCAGAAGAGTATTCAAAAATATAATTCTATATATAATATGACCATGTTTGAAATCTATTGATCTTAACCACCCACAGGAATACAAAACTCCAGGACCTACAAGAACCCTTATGATCTAGACGTGATCAGCTTTGGAGCCCCATAAATCACCACTCCCCAAAATGTACACAGTCATACAAAACTGCTGACACACTGTTTGTTTCCTTGGCACTCTCTTCCATCCACCTCCTCCTCCCTTCTTCCTCCGAAGTAAGAATTACTATTCTTATTCTGTAATGAGCATACATCCCTTATGGCCCACTCTGTACCATATTCAGAATAACTTATTTTCATGTTTGTCTTCCCTTGTAGCCTGTGAAATCCTCAGAATAGCTGATTTCCTTCAGTTCATCTTAAAAATCACAGGGCTTATAATAGTGCTTTAGTTCATTCCAGACTATGAGTTCAGTAATCTTTATCCAATTCCTGTTTGTTATCTTCTAAAGGCTGATTCACAGAAGCTTTTCAGGGATTGTTAAGAACGTAATAAATATGTGAAAGCAAGAGTTTGGCTTCCAACATGAGCAACGGAGACCCAATTGAGAATTGGAGTCAGACGCTAAACATTCAAGTTCTGAATTCTACCACAGTCTTCTTCCGTGAGTTTAGGTAAGTTATTTAAATCCTTTGGGCTTAAACTGGCTCACCTTTAAGGTTAGGATAACAATTCTTGCCTTACCATCTTATGGTGCAGATTAAATGAGATCATATGTGGCAAAACAAATTTGTAAATTGGAAGATGCAAAAAAAAAAAGTCAAGACAGTATAATCACCATGTATAAATGGGTTATCAGATGTTGAAAACACAATTTCTCTATCACTGGGAGTGATTTCAACTGCAAGAAACAAAACCAGAAAAACATTGGCTCTAAAAATAGAAGGCTATTTTTCTTATCAACAAGAAATATGGAGGTAAACAGTTGATTGAGCTGGTTCAATGATGCTATCAGGGACTTAGGATCTGTCTCTATTTTTACTCTATTATCTTTAGCATGTTGGCTTTTGTATTTATGCTTATTGCCTCAAAGATGGCTGCAGGAGTTACAGACATCACATCTGCATTCAAGGCAGAAAGAAGAGAGATAAGGGAGAAAGCACAAGCTCATTTCTTCTTTTCCTTAGAAGAGCACAAGCTTTTCTGGAAGGCCCCATCAGACTTCTTCTCCCATCTTGTTGCCTGGAACTCACAGGGCCACTTCGAGTTGCATGGAAGGCTGGGGCCATGTTTAGCTTTCTCAGCCTTTATAATAGAGATGAGCAAGGAAGAAGAAGCTTCGGAATGGATGTGGATGTTGGGCTACCAGCCAACAGTGTTTACCACAAATATCTTCTTGAACGTCTCGGTTTTCAATCAGTTGTTGAGCGAGCAAGCGTAGCACTGTGTTCTCAAAGCTGCTTCTGGTGGGGAAGGATTCCTCATTAGGGATAATTAAGTCAGGGTGCCTTTTCAGATGTCTGGTCTTTCCTTTCGAGGTCAATACCCTTGAATAAAGATCATAGGGTTCTGCCTTTGGTGGAAGAGAAGGTCACCCAGCTTTACACTTTGTCTTCAGAAAATGCACCCATTAGAAGCTGATCAGGAATATTAGGGGAGAGGGAGCTCCCTGAGAAGTCGCTTTCCAATACAGTTTCCAGTACAATCCAGTGTAGACGGATCAACACAAAAGGACTATGGACAGGAGAAGATTAAGAAACTGGAAAGACGTACCAGAAGAAAGCAAACACCCCAAAAGACAAAACCAAACCAAATGAACAAATGAAGTTAAAATAGTTTCACTCCTCTCTCTGCTCAAGTCCCAATGTAGCGTTTACTCTGTAAAGAACAGGATGCTCTCCCTCCTTAGCCCCACCTGCTGGCTGGATATAACCTTGTGGAAACCCAGGAAGTCTTTAAGATTATTGGTGAGATCACTGGAGGTATTTATATCTTCCAGGTCTGAGATAATTATAAGTTGCCTCTTTCCTTTCATTAGTTCTGTCACATTGGGATGGAGGGCATCTTAAATAATCTTAATATGTTGCATGCAAGCACATGGGGCCATGACTCTGTCTGAGGATCCGTTTGGTGAAGGAGGTGCCTTGGGCTGTGTCTACTGTACTGGACCACACAGCATTTCAGAGTAGAACAACTCTGCAGCCCCAGCAGATGGCTACTTTCTGTTTTTAGAAGAGCCGACTTGGGATGCCTTATGCTTTTAATCTTGCTGAAAGGCGTTCTAAAAACTCAGAGCCTATCAATTGCTCTTCATCTTTCTCATTCGAGCTAGAGAAAAAAAACGCATTAAAATTAATTTATTATTTAAAGTCGTAGGAATGAAATGTATAATGCCCTTCACAGAAATGTAGAAATTAGTTCCAGTGATAAATCTGGACTGCAAAATCACGGTGAACTATTCTAACTGTCTGCACCCACCATCATGTGAAAAATTACCTAGTGGAAGAGTCCATTATGTGTTTCTTTCCAGGTCTTCCCATCCTCTCCCTCTCTTTCTTTTTTTCCTCTCTATCTTCTATGAGGTGCTTAACTTAGGCCACAAAGGCAATGAGATAGGTGATTTTGTAACAGCTGTCTGCCTGAAACATTCTACAGCCTTCTTATTTTAAGGTCTGTGGATGCTTTTTATCTGCAGTGCCTTCTACTAACGTTGCAGTTGCCAAGGCTTTTGTGAAGGACGTGACTAAATCGGTCTCCACTTTCTCTTTCAAATCATCTAATGACATTTTCATGGTTAAAACTAAGATACCAGTTCCTTAAATTGTACTATGTTGAAAATCCATTTCTAGATGAAGGCAAGAATTGGATTTATTGGCTAGGTGTATTTATTTATTTTCACTGGTCAACAAAGCTTCAATAGATTTCAGTTGTCAACTTCAAATACTATAATTGCTACTCTCTTAAGTTGCATACAAGTGAAAGAAGTTGACTAACTCTTTGGGGCGTATAGACAGCTGTGGAATTTTTCTTTAAAAAATAAATTTGAAGTTATATTATTTCTTATGGCTCCTTTGCAAAAGGTGGTGTTCAAACTACATAGAGTATATAAAGAAAATATAAAGGATTGGATAGACCCTTAGAGCTGGGCGGGTTAGAAGAGACTCTAGAATTCAACTTTTTAGTTTCAACCATCCCCATTTCTCCTCAGTCTTTACTCCCTTTTTACAAGTGAGGCAATTTCCCCAGACAAGAGAAGGACTTCCCAAGGTCACATGACTCATTGGCATGAGATCTCCAATCTCTTTTCTAATCAATACTCGTAATGCTAACATTGCTTTTGAATATGAAAAGTGTTTTTTAAAAATATTGAATGTGTGTTCAGACCCAACTCAAGTTGAAGGAAAGTGCTAACATTTAACTGGTCGTATTAACAACTTCACAAAGCAAAATTACATCAAGATGAGTCATCGTTTTCAAACATTTCTGAGTGAAATGTAGTGCAAGATACACTTACTTGGGAGTCAGACAGGTCTGGGTTTACTTCTCAGCTCTGTGTTTTGCCCTTGAGCAAGTTATTTACCGTTTCTGAGGATAAAGATACTGATTTTGCAATGTTGTGAAAATTAGCAGTACTGTATGTGAAATACGTGCACAGTGCCTGGGATATAATAGGTACTCAAAAAAATAGCAGCTTTCATCAGATAACATCAAACCTAACTTTTATATAAGTGATGGTGAGGGTTACATAATCTTAGGAGCACAGGGGAAAATATGTACTGTGCAGGTGTCTGTGTAAAGAGAATAGACTGATAAAATGAGTCCAGGTAAATGAAGCATCCTCATAAATATTGGTTCCTGCCTTCTTTGACATGAGTCAGCTCAGATAGTAGAGGCTATTTCAACTACAGGTGCACCTTGGCAAGGTCTTTAGCCAAATCTGAGCAAGGCAGAGGACAGTGCAGCAAAATCAGCCACTCAGCTGATGGCACCTGGAACTAGTCTTTGTGTCCTGCGGCATATTGACCAACATGCTTGGGAGCCTCAACCCCGTGGTTTTACCACTCTTCTCCTTATTATTCGTTTTTCCAGCTTTGGGCCTGAACTTCTGCCTTGGTGTCCTCATTTGCACGCTAGTTCCTCTGGTGGAGCCCAGGACGCTTTGCTGAGACCCTGACATCCTGCCTAGTCCTTAACATCCACCTTTTTCAGAGATGGGCACTGTCACTTGGAGCCCTTGATGCTGACTGGGGTCCTGCTCCATGTGGACGTTTCATTTGTAACCAGCATGCTTCCACTAGGTGTGCATTTCATTTCCTGCAGATGGAGAACACAGGATCAGAACAAGCTCAAGCTCACCACATCCTTTTGAACGTGTGTTTTACTGTGAGTCTCCATCCTCAGGTGCTAATCCTCCCTTTTAGTTCATTCATCCACCTGGACTCTATACCAATCCAACTCCTTTCTTTTCTCCCACTGATGAGTTTCCATAGCTCTTTGCACCAAGCTGTCCTGAGCTAAGAAGTCTTTAGGAGACCTGCAGGTTAAAGCAAAGGTTGATGTAGGTATCAGGGATGAAGCTGATCTGTGCAGGGCATCAATAGTCTCATATAATCCATACTTTCCTCCAGCTATAACTCTCTGCTTCTCTCAGATGTACAGCCATGGATAAGTTCTCAGAGACACATTGCGGGGTTTCAGTGATCCAACTCTTTCCCTCCCAGGAGTTTGGGTAGAGCAGGTAGTCATTTGGGTAACAGAGTCATGGCTGGGAATCTGCCCCTCATTCTGATGTTGAGCTGTATTTCTTGGACAAGGTTTATGCACGTTAAACTTTCTCCTTTGTTTCTCATTCCATTGTCCAAAGAACCTTGCAGATATGCTGGCAAATGTCTGAAATAGCAGTCGATGAACTGATCAGAAAATCCTTTAGAGAAACGTGATATAATAAAAGCAGTTCTAACTCTGGCCTTTATTTACACAATTGATAACAGAACTGTGAAAGGTCTTGAGTGCAATGTTTGGGCCTCGAAGGGCACTTGACTGAAAATGAGTAGAACACAGGGCATTAGGTTGCCCTAATTCTCACATTTAGGCCGTATTTCTCACAGGCAACAGCTATTGTTCTTGCCTCTGTGGATAGCAGAAGCAGAAGCTCTGATGGAGACCTCTGAACGGCAACCATGGACTGTAAATATTAACTGCCAGGGGTCTATATTTGCAATTTTTCCTCAGTAAGGGCTGACTTTTTGACCCTCAGACTTGTTCCAAGGTATTTGCTTCTACTTTGAGTCATTTTTAAATTAGAAAATGAGCCTGGCAGTCCACCATTTTTTTGTGTGTGTGAGGAAGATTGACCCTGAGCTAACATCTGTGCCAATCTTCCTCCATTTTGTATGTGGGACACCGCCATAGCATGGCCTGATGAGCAGTGTGTAAGTCCATCCCTGGGATCTGAACCCACGAACCCCAGGCCGCCAAAGCCGAGTGCACAAACCCAACCACTATGCCACTGGGCCAGCCCCCCATATCATTTTTTATAATTAGGTGTACAATGATCATATTGTAGACCCAACGTGAGTAAAAATGTGTGCTTTTTGTTGTTATTCCAAAGGCAAAAGTAGATTTCTGCCCCCAATTCTTACTCTTTCCCTGAGTCCCTACTATGACCAATGACATGGATTGACAGGTGCCAGGAGTATGTCTGCAATCACAAATCAGAAGAAATGGGATGAGTTAAAGACCAGAAGGGCGTAAAGGGGACACAGGTCCCTGCAGAGCCACGTATATTTGCTAAGGTTCTTTTGGTCACATGCAACAGAAAATAACTCTGGGAAGCTTAAGCACATTTAACCAAACCATTTTATTGTGATAATAATGTGATTCTTAGAGAATTGAAGGAAGAGAGGAATAACTGAAGCTCATAAGAGCATTCATACTTTGTCAGCAGAAGTTTTGGCCTTTTTCTCGAGGTATCAACAAATCAGTTCTAATTGTCCTCAGTTTCTGACTATTGTCATTCCAAATATCAAAATCTCGTTGGATCTTTTTGGGTTGGGTGTCTGTCTTTGGATTAAACTGTTATGGTCAGTGGGGCAGAGTCACACAGGATGCACGAGGCTTGTGGGACACACCCCTGTGGCCCAGGGGTCAATCTCAGAGAAGGGCTATTTATTAGGAGCTGGGCAGCCACCCCCAACATTGTATGCTACACCCCTCATAATCCAACATTAATTCTCACAATTAAAGCATCCTAAAATTCTCAAGCGCAGATTGCATGGAAATGAAATGAACTACACACACATATGCAATCTGAGGATGAAAAAATGGAAGCAGTTTGATGGTTATATAGCAAAGATGCTGATGTTTTGTTGCTGAAGACAGATTTTGTCCCTCAGCTCATAGAAGCTTGGTTGTGGCTTGGATTGTGTCTCCCCAAAATTCACATGTCGAAGTCCTCACCCCCAAAACCTCAGAATGTGACCTTACTTGGAGACGAGGTGTTTCAGAGGTAACTGGAGTGGGATGTAATCCAATATGACTGGTATCCTTATAAAATGGGGAAATTTGGAGACAGACGACAGACACAGCACACAGGGAGAATGCCGTGTGAAGATGTAGGCAGAGATCTGGGTGATGCATCCACAAGCCAAGGACACCCAAGATTGCCAGCCAACCACCAGAAGGCAGGCAAAAGGCAGGGAGCAGATTCTTCTCCACGGTCCTCGGAAGGAACCAAATCAGCTGACACCTTGTCTTGAACTTCCAGCCTTCAGAATTGTGAGACAATAAATTTTTGTTATTTAAGCCACTGAGTTTGTGACACTTTGTTACAGCAGCCTTACCAAACTAATACAATGTTATCAAAATGTGCAAGGGCACTGGCTGTGCACTTAAAAATGACTAGATTAAAATTTAAGTTTTCAGAGAAGAAGATAACCTCTTAGGAATCTCTTTACATTAGATTGTTGAGTTACTTTTCTCCTGAGGCTAGCCGTCACCTTCATTCTCATTGTATGACATGTGAGCATTCAATTAAATTCTCAAATGTATCACAGACTAAACAAGATTGATCAGGTAAACTGTTCAGAGCGTCAACCATCACATATAGAGAAGTGGTCTAGAATTCGTATGTTCTTAGAGAAAATTTCTGATGTTAAGCTATCCTTTTCTCAATTTTGTAATAATTAGGACTTCAGCTAAACAGTCACTGGAAAGTTATAAAGGAATAGATTCTGTTGCATTGTTAGGTCAACAGTGGACTTTTTCTGTCTATAATTACTAACATTAGCTCAGCCATCTGTCCTTTTTACCAGTGAACCCACACGGTTCAAAAATTCCAGCTGAGGAAAGCTTGACTATTTCTCTTCCCCAGCAAAATATAATGATGCCCAGTAATTTATAAATGTTTGGAATAGCAAAAAATCTTGCAGATGTTACAATGGTTTGTGTTGAGGCGATCCAACGCCACCTTCACTGGCAAATGCCATGGCTCAAAAGGGGAATGTATCGAAAGGAGAATGTAGTTCTGCTACTAAAAAAAAAAAGGTAACTTCACAGATGCTTGGTGAGGATGACGGTGACGAGCTCAGCCTGAAATCTTTGTAACTCAGTACCAGCGAGCCCTGTGGCTATTGGGGTTTTATTGTAGTAGCTCTTACCACAGTCTGTAATGATTTCTTTTGCATGTTTAATGTTCATGTCCCCAGTAGATTGTAACTCCATGAGGACCAGGACTATGTTTGTCTTGATCAATGCTGTGCTCCATAAGTCTAGCACAATGCAGGGATTTTAATAAATTTTGTTGAATAAAAGGATGATAAAATATGAAGAATCAATGATTATTGCAAGGTCTAGGCAAAGTATTATCAGTTTGATATAGAATGTAGATAAGTTACTACTTCAAGAGATGTGTTTCTATATCTCTGTCCCAGATATTTAACAAACTTTTTTTTTTTTTTTTTTTTTTGCAGAGGAAGATCAGCTCTGAGCTAACATCTATACCAAGCTTCTTCCACTTTTTATATGTGGGTCACTACCTCAGCATGGCTGACAAGTGGTATAAGTCCATGGCTGGGATCCAAACCCACAAACCCTGGTCACTGAAGCAGAGCATGCCGAAATTAACCACTATGCCACGGGGCCAGCCCCAAGCTAGTTTTTTTTAATTTCCCAACTTGGTTAGGTTGTATCTTTTCTTTAAAACCTTTAGTGGTTCTCCATTTCTTGTAGTACAAAGTTCAAAATCTGCGGCAGAACTATTCTTTTTACAACTTGGCTAAATTCATATGTTCTGCTTTGATCCATGATTTGCATATCGTTCAGGGTGACATAAAAGGTTTTGAGAGATTACGTAATTTATCTAAGACCACACAACTACTAAGTGGTATTTCTGGTAGTCAAACCTAGGTCTTCTGAATTCTAAGCCCAAATCTGTTTTATTTTTTTGAGGAAGATTAGCCCTGAGATAATATCTGCCACCAATCCTCCTCTTTTTGCTGAGGAAGATTGGCCCTGAGCTAACATCCGATGCCACCACAGCATGGCTTGACAAGCAGTGTGTAGGTCTGCACCTGGGATCTGAACCAGTGAACCCCAGGCCGCTGAAGCAGAACATATGAATTTAACCGCTGCACCAGCAGGCTGGGCCTCAAATCTGTTTGATATTAAATAGTGTAATACATGGTTAGTAACTATGTGGCAAGAGCACACTTCTACCTATGTCTATTACTTGAGAAAAACTGAGGAAGGTCTGTTATAAAACTATCTAAAAAATGGCGTTCAGGAGACATACACATTTTAACCATGTAAAAGCATTATGTTACCTAAAAAAAGCCCTAGGATAAGCAGCTAAAATAATAGCATTGATTCAAGAGATGTTCACTGAGTATGGTCTATGTCCCAGGCACTATGCTAGGCTCTGGCACTACAAAGATGAGTAAGACATGGTTCTACCCTTGCGTAGCTAGCACTGAAGTCATAACTTAGAGGATACGTAAGAATAAGGAAAAATTCTGAAGAATCAACTGCCATACCAGACTCCTAAAGAAAGATAAGTCAACCAACATCTCATTCTGAGTAAAGGTCCGGGTTCCCAAAATGTCAGCTCGCCCCTCCCAACCCCCACGCCCCCTACCTGCGTATCTGATCCCTTTCACCTCTCTGACTTCATCTCCTACCACTCTCCCCCTTCATCGTTCAGCTGCAACATCACAGCTCTCTTAATTGTTCGCTGAACATCCCACTGGCAGTGGCTGTTTCTTTGGGCCAGAATAGTCCTCTTCCAGGTAACTGCTTGGCTAACCTTCTTAGCCTCTCAATCATCATCCTCTTTAGCACTCCAGCCTACACCTCCTCCTTCGCCCTCCCCTGCGCTCCCGATCTTCCTGTTTATACTTCACGTTCTCTTTGATTTTATCCATAGTACTTATCACTCTATAACATAGTGCATACTTTACTAACTTGTCGGTTGTTTATTCTCTGACTCAACATTCTAAAATAAAGCTCCAGAGCTTTGTTATGTTCACCAATGCATCCCAAGCATCCAGAAGAGAGAGCACTTACCGCTCTCAATATTTGTTGAATGAATAGGATGCAACATATAATTATCATATATATTATTTTCATTAATCTTATACACTTCTGGAATATAGCATTTTACTCTCTCCATTTCAAAGATGTAGAAACTGAGAGCCAAAATGCTTAAATATCCCAACTAAGCTCATCCGACTGGTCTGTTAACAGGTTCTTTCCAGTACATCATGCTGCCTCAATTTGGAAAGGAGAAGGATTTAGACCATTGCTGCACAACTGCTCTGTCTGAGTGAAAAGAATAGACAGCTTGGGGTGAAGAATGCTCAGGTAGGGGCATGGCTAGTTGTCAGAGACAGATGAGCAGAGGGGGCGAGAAGAGACTTCAATATTTGAGTCTAGGGGAAACAAATGGGGTGATGGAAAAAGAATCAGAGACATCCGAGAGCAGAGTTGTACCGTTAAACCATGGTAACGATCATTCCATTCAGGCGTCAGGTGGAGCAGGGTTGGAGGTGGGTCTCACAGGAAGCCAGAACAGAACGGAAACACGGAAGCTGCTCTCAAACTGGAAGGTAAGCTCCTTAGGCATTTAATAAATGAGCTCCCTGATGGTGTCTCCTCCCCACCTCAGCCTGGTGTGTGTATCATGTCGTTTTTTTAACAAGTGAGTGTTGGTTACAGACATTATTCACTCTGTATATTATCTTCCCTTTGGATGAAAGCATACTTTTCCATATCTCTGGCTCTTCATTTAATCACAATCTTCCTTGCTGATTTTCATTCTTAAGAAAATTTCCCACAGTGTGTCCTGGCAGAGAAGAGTGAGATGGGTGTTTGAGGGCAACGATGTGGTAAAGAGATTGTGCAGACTCTGACCCATCTGTTTGGAATCCTAGCCTCACCACTGGCTAGCTATATAAGCTAGGGCAAGGTGCTTACGTCCCTTAGCCGCAGTTTCTTGAACTGAGAAATGGGCTTGATCATACAAAATGGTACGGTTGTGAGGATTGAACATATATAACAAATTTGCTTCAAGAGCCCAGCCCAGTACAGTGACCAGCAAATAACAAGTACCGAACACATAGTAGTTACTTTTACTTTTTGCTCTCTTGAAAACACATTGCCAGGATTTAGCCTTTCCCTTCAATTCCAAAACTGAACTTCTGGGATCATCCAGATAACTTAGCCACCTTGCTGGGGCATAAAGAATAACCATAATTGGGAGCAGTGAGAGTTAGCAGGAGAAAAAGAAAAAAACCCTTAAAGAAAAACTGCCTCTTACTTTTATCATTTACATAATCAAGATGTTTGGAATTTTAATGTTTAGAATTTAAATGAGAAAGATATTTAAGATTTGACTACAGGTGTTTAAACTGCAATTTAAAAGATTTAGAATTCTGACCAAAGAGAAAAGATGCCCCATTAAAATGGAGACCCTTCGTAACTTGAAATGAATCAAGTACCACTCAGATTTTTATGGGTCCAAAGCAAGATGCACTTTTCCTAGTTTCCCCTTTATCCTAGACTATACACATTAAATGAGTCCAAAATGGTATCTGAACAGATGGCTATTTGCATAATTTTAAAAAATACCATGGTATATGTCACAATTGACCTAATGTTTCCCCTGGGGTCCTGTGGTCCTTCCAATGAGATGATCAAAATGACTGAGAGGTCCTTTTCCTAATTAGGGTGCAAAGTACAGGACAGAATCAGTGAAGAAGCTGAAAAGTATAAACTGATTCCCGTTTAGGTTTCAGTTAAAGTGCTCATAGGTAGACTTTTAGGAAGAAAAATAAAGCACTAAATAGTTCACTCATTTAACATTTACTGAGCACCTATTATGTGGAAGGCACTGCTCTAGACCTTGGAGAGTCAGAAATGAACAGGGCGGACATGTCCTTGCCCTTAAAGCACTTCCTCCTGGGAGAAGAAGAGACTCTTCCTTGTAAGTCCAAGAAGTCTTGCTCATATACTGATAGATGTACATGTAAGATAAATTTGTGGCTCTAAAGAGAGTTTCAGTTTTCCTTAAAGACAGTGGTTGGATACAGGCTTCATAGGATGGGCTGAGTTTTTAAAAATAGAGGTATTCCATGGGTGGATAAAGTCAAGAGGAGTATTTTGGGCTGAGGGAGACTTCGGAGCGGGATGCATTCAGTGACCTGCAGCTTATTGGGTGTGACTGGAGCCTAGGATTCAAGCTGGGGGTCGAGCAAGGAGCTGGGAGGGCCGGGGTGGGATGGAGGTGTAGGAAGGGTCAGATCACGGAGGGCTTTGCATGCCATGCTGAAAGACCAAGATATTACCTCGGAGGCTTGCGGTTCGTGGCAAAATGTAAACAGCCACATGCCGATCAGATTTGACATTTAGAAAAATGACTGGTGCAATTGTGAAGGTTTGGAGGGTTTAAGCCTAGTGTCAGGGGAACCTTTTAGGACATTTTTAGAGGAATCAGGTTAAAGATACTGAGGGTCTGTGCTAAAAGTTCTCCTTTTCGAATCATTTCTAAAAATTCTTCCAGATTTCTCTCTTCTTAAGTATTCCATGAGATGCTCCCCACTCCCCAAATATCTCTCATTTCTCCCAAGCAAACTGCCCCATGAGGTGAGTAAAAAGCAGGAGATATGTTTTATCCAAGTCACCAGAACAGAACTGGCACACGGATACCCACTCCCAGCTCCTCGGGCTCTCAGAGCCAGGCGTCTGAGGAAGGACCAAGAGAAGAAAGACATCGCCATTAGCTTTTCCTCAGTGGGGGTGAGAGAAACGGCTGAGACTAGAGGGCATGCTCTGTGCGTGAAGCAAATGACAAACAGCTAGAGGAGAAATGAAAGAAAATGCTGAGGAATCCAGACACATGACCCTTTCAAACCTTGGCATAGGACTGAGGGCGAGACAGAAGAGGAGAGAGGAGTGGGGTTTTGAATCCTCACTTTTATTTTAAGAAATCTAAAATGGTCTGGTGAGAGACACGGGAAAAAGAAAAAAAGTCCAGTTGTTCCGCCGAGAAAAACAGGAACACTCAAGTAGAACAAATTCACCCCCATGCTCCTCTTCTTTCTTTCTTTGGAAAAAGAAAGATTGCAGAGAGGGCATTTACACTGATTCTGCTGGGTGTCTGTGAAATTAGGGGAGAAAAAAAAAAAGAAAAAGAACAAGGAAATGAGAGAAAGAGACTATATTTGAAACAATGAGAAGTCTTTGGAGCTGTGCTTAACGACGTTGTCACCCTGCAGGGGCATGAGGAGGGCTGATGATGAGTAAAATGTCCTAGAAACAGACCTGTGTTAAGCAAAGAGCCGGAGAGGCATCTGCAAAGATGAAAAGTTTTTGTTTAAAACACATAAGGCCCAATTCCCTGTGGCTGGCACAGCGTGCAACACGAATTTGCAATTTCTTGCCCCCACCTCTCCCTCCACAAGTTCACATATTTTATTGAAAGCTATGATGACATGCACGCTGGATAGTGTCTAGACTGAAAGATATACTGTACAAAGCTCTTGAGAGCAGAAAGCCCCAGCAGATCTTGTCACTAAAGTGCAGCCAGACTCAATGAACTCGACTAAAAATAAACAAGATGCAGAAATGGATTTCACGACTCAAATTTTGAAAGGCAGTGCATTTCAAACAGGAGAGAGGAAATCAGCTGTGATCTAGGACATTTTAAAGAGTTCTATGTCACAGTTTTGTACCTTACCAATGAAGGGGTTGAAGAGAATGAGGCAGCACTTGATATTTAAAAGCCAACAGCACTGAGTTTTGAGTCTTCCTGATTTCTACTAATCATGAGGGATTTTGTCCCTTAACTATCTCTAGTGCTTTGCTACTTGTATCTTCTTTTGTAAATCCTGGAATGGTAGAAATCGAAGGGCCTTTAGAGGCCACCTGGGAAGTCCCTATAAACAAGGAAATGGAGGCCCAGAGAGACAAGGCTAATTTTCAGGGTTTCAAGACTGTCCTGGTAAGAGAATATTTGGTGGATCTGGACTCAGAACTATCTCAGGGCTGGGAATTTGGAGGTGAGGAACTGATATATTTTTTTTTCCCGGTGCTTCATCTTAATTCAGTGAAGTGATCGCTCAGGTAGCCTCTAAAGTAGTTAGGTTGGAGGGAAATGCTGGGTTTTTATAAATTTCTCTGATTATTGGAATAACAGGTGGAGCCATAGACAGCAACACAACCATGTGGGTCAATCTGCCTCTTTGAAACCCTGGGACAGTTGTTTTCCAAGTTTTAAAAGAATGTAATCTTGCTCTCTTGCTGACGTCCACGAAAAATATGTAGGGAGCAAAAACTTGTCATGTCACACAGGCAAAGAGGCTAGAATGGTGCTTGGGGGATTAGATTCTGTTCCTTAAGCAGTGAGACCAAAACTCCAAATGAGAAATTGAAAGACAAGGGAGGAAAATGAAGCTTCCTTTAAAGATCTTCTCTTGTGCTTTAGTTTTCATCACAAAATATGGACAAGGATAAATTGTTCATCACTTTTTGCTTTCTTATCTCCCCTCTGACTCCTAGTGTTTGTTCCTGCTGAAACTTTCCTAGATTATCTCAGTGCACAATTTAAAAAATGGCAAAACCATTGACAGTCTAAGTTAAATTGTTCCCGCTATTGATGCAACTTAATGAAATTCCATCTCCAGTCATTGATGAAATCCATTACCACGCTGATCGACTGCTTCACTCACGCTCTCAATATTGCCTTCTTGTTTGTCATGTAATGATTTGGTTCTTTGCTGAAAAGTTGGGAATGTCGGCTCATTTATGCAGAGTCTGATGTTAGTAATCAGTTAACTCTATAAGGATAAGGCAAGATAAAGGAGAGGTGCATTCTTAAAAAATATATGTAAAAAGGTTTAACTGTCCTTGCTTGTCCCATTCATTTATTTAGCAAATCACTGAGCCTACTGTGTGCCATAATTACTCTCCTAACTATTTGCTTAGTTTCTTCTGCCTATGTTGTCTCTTGATGATCTTCTGAAAGCACAAATATGATTTTGTCACTCTGTTCCTTAAAACTCCCCAATGTCTTTCACTGCCTATAGCAAAAAACTCTACAGTCCTTAGCATGGCTTTCTAGGATTTGACCCCTGTTTAACCCTTCATTCTCACCTTCAACCAGTTCTATTTCATATTTACTATGCTTTTGTCATGCCATCGTATTGGCTATCCTCATTGAACATCCTGACATTTCTGCCCCCATCCATCTGGGAAATGTTATCTCATGTTGGAGAACAAAGTCAAGAATCTCACCTTCTATGCAGACTTTCCTTAACCATCCCATCAGAGCTGCCTTTTCCTCTTGTCCTATCGTTATACCAATTGCATTCTTTCCTTCAACCAATAAGTACTGGAAGCTGACCACATGCTAACTACATTCTAGGCATGGGTGGCCAACAGTCCTAGTAGGTAGAGTCATGGGAGAGACAAACCATAATTAATGAATTACAATTACTGTAAGTGCCACCAAGGAGAAGTGCAGGATTCTTCAAGAGCATAAATCAAGGAGAGCAGGTATGTTATTGGGACTGTTGGTGAAGACTTCTATTAGAACACTCATTAAACTCTAGTACAACTGTCAACTTATTTCACTTTGTCACCTATACACATGAGTTCCTTGGGGTTAAGGACCCATTTTAGTCATCTTTCTCTTCCCAATGCCTGGCAGAGTGACTAACACATTGTAGGAACTCAGAATATATTTTCAAATTTAACAATGTATACAATTAACCAGACCTCAAATGTTGCCTTTCTTAGTAAGTTTTGATATTTTCTATTTAAAAAAAGTGAAGTATTTGTCCCATGAGGTTGGTTTTCTTATACTCATTTAATAGATAAAAGACTAGAAGTTTGGGAAGTTAAGAATTTTTTTTCAAGTGTTCATATCCCTAAGATACCTAGAGTTCTAACAAATTGAAACATTTAAGTGAAAATAGGAATGACATAGGCAGATTAATCAAAGAAGAAAAAATATGATTGGCTCATGGCCATAGGAAAGGATGCCCTCCCAGACAGTGACCAAAGAGATACTAACTAAAATGAGATAACATCAGATCCTGTTCTTTTCTATCACAGCCCAGCCTCGTTTAAGGATTGGGCTTCTTTTCCAGGCCCACACCATGCTTTCTTCTTCTTGATTCTTACTTTGATTTCCATGCTTGTCCTCATCATGCTGATTTATTTTCTGATTGTCATGGCTTTAGATGTAGGCTGGAACATTTGCTCTCTTTCTCTGTCTTATTATTTTTTAAAAAGGTATTTAATCGATTGTCTCTTTTTCAGCAATATGAATTAAGTCAAATAAACTAATTGACTCATTCAAGAAACATAGAAGTGTCCCAAGTAAAGTAAATAGGCTCTCCCTCTCTCTTTCCAAACTCACTACCTTTGTTTATATAGTAACATGTGTCCTGTATTAGAAGTGTTTTGGTTTGATTCCTTTTTGTTTATAAAAATGAATCAGATAATATTATTTGTAATTTGTTTTCTTTAATCTAAAATATACCATGAATACTCTTCCAAGCAAATATGATTAAAGCTATATCTGCTTTCATAGCTCTTACTTAGTGTTTTCTAGTATGATGTGTTATTACGAAAACACAAGCCAAATTTTGCCCATGCAGATCGGTACCAGTGTTTTTGTCTGTATACACAACTCAGCCACTTGTCCTTATTCTTTTGTATTTACAAACTAGTATTTTTTAATCAAAAATTGTATTGTTGAGCGAAAATATATATGCACCTCTTTTATCTCAATAAAAATTGTCAGATTATTTCCATAAGGGTTGTCGATATTTATCTCACCAAAAATGTATGAAAGTGCCCATTTCCAACATCTGTACCAGCCCTTGATGTTCACAATCTTCTTTCATTTTTGCCAACCAGTTGAGAAAATAATTCCTATTTAATTTTTGCTTTGGTTTTCATTTCTATGAAGTATCTATGAGGTTGGACATCTTTTCAAATGTTTATTATTCATTTGTATTTTCTCTTCCATGAATTGCCAGGCATATTCTTTGCATTTTTTCTGAGGGACTGTTGCAATTTTAATCCTCTGTCTGTTTGATATTTTGCAAATATTTTTCTTTACTATTAGTGCTTTTATAGTTTACATTTGAAATTCTTAATTACTCCAAAGTCCTAAAAATATTCTTTTATATTCACTTCTAAAAGATTTGTTTGGTTTTTCATGTTTAAATCTGTATTTTCTTATATCTATTTTTTCACTGCATCTTATTGTTGACTTTTTTCCTTTGTTTGACCACGTAGTTCTTGCTGGTACCTACTACCTATGGTGGTATGCTGTCTTGCATCTCCTGGATGGTTACTGAATTCTGGCAGAATTTTCAAGGCATCAATGGGGAACTGTCAACAATTTCCAACCAGAGGAGGGACGTAGTCAGTGGCTTAATTGTTTCAATTTTCTACCATAATAAATACAGCTCCCATTTATTGAGCATCTGCTATGTTCTGGGACCTGTATGGAAACTATCTATATATTTCTTAGCAAGCCTGAATGGGAGTTGTCGTTAAGCTCATTTTCCAGATGTAGAGATTGAAATCCAGAGTGTAGGCTAGAATTAAATAGTGAAGCTGGGTTTTGTGTTCGGGTCTGCCTGACTGTGAAGAACAAACCCTCCTGGCTCTTAACCCCTGCTCAGTGCGGGTGAACATCGTGGCCCTTTCTCTCTTTTTTCCTCCTTACCACACACCATTCCTATCTCCGTGCTTTTCCTCACATAATTCTCTCCCCTTGTAATTCTGTCTTTCATCTTTGGGGCTCAAACAGAAGCAGAAAGAGTTAGAGATGGAATGATCAGATCTGGGAGTCCATAAGACCCTACGCTGGGCAAAGGATGGGGGGATACAGGGTTAACAGGGAAAATGAACAGAGCAACACAGTGTGAGGATCCAGATTAGAGAACCACGTCTGCCGCATATTAGCTCTGTGAGGCCAGTTGTTGGGTGATCCTTGCTGGCTTTTAAGTTTTTATTACATACGTCTTTTTAATCTGCAGAGTAAAGCTAAAAGTCATTCTTAATCTGTAAGGCTATTTTACGTGAAATATTATGTGCCTGTGGAATATGCTTTCTAAGGGGTAAAGTTTTTAAATTGAGTATTTAACTTTTCTTGTGTATATGTCTTCTCTCTTTGACATCAGTCTTGTCCAATATGGTAGCTCCCAGCTACGTGTGGCTACTGAGCTCTTGAAACGTGGCCGGTGATGTCTTGTAAGCGTAAACTGCACACCAGATTTTTACAATTTAGTACAAAAGAGAATGTAAAAAATCTTGCTAATTTTTTAGCATTTATTACATGGTGTAATGATCATATTTTTGACATATTAGGTTCTATAAAACATGTTAAAATTAATTACATCTGCTTCTTTTCACTCTTCTCAATGTAGTTTCTAGAATACTTTAAATTACGTATGTGCCATACATTATATCTCTATTGGAAAGCGCTGATATGGATAATGCGTTTCTTGGGGACATGAACTCTGAGTTTCACTGAACTAACTGGTCTCCTTAAGTCCAGGTTTACCCCTTCCAATAACCCATCTTCACTTTGCTGCCAGAGTTAACTTCCTTAAGCACAGATCTGGTTTTGTCCGCTCTGTGCTTAAATTCCTTTCATTGATTTCTTGTTGCTTGACGAACAAAATCCAGCCCACCCCTCATCAGGCTCTCCATCATCTAGTCCTCAACTTCGCCACCTGAGGAAGGTAAGCCACTCTTACCCCTCTCTCTATGTGCCTCATAATAAAGGTGACATGTAATTTATTGCTTAAACAACCTGGGGCACATTCAAGATGGAAAGAGACGCTGCTAATAATAATGCTGAGCCAACAGACATAAACTGGGACTGGCCAAGCAGACCCCATCGACAGTCCAGCTTTGCTAAGTCGTACATAAGTCATGTACGTTAGCACTTGCTGTTCCTTCTGCCTAAAATACTCTTCCTCCTCTTTCCTTCCAAAGCCCTCTCCATTGTTTTCTCAGGTTTCATTTTAAGTGTTTCTTTAATGGTCCCCTAAGACCACCATCCATTGGACATTCCTTTGGAGTGATTTCCTGGCACACTGCCTTACCACACCCACTCTCTTGTATTAGGGCCGCTTCCAGGTTCCCCTACTGCTTTGTCTGTTTCTTGGGCACACGAAAAGTATCCTTTCTCTGTTCTCTCCCCAGCATCTAGCCCATGGTCTTGCCTGGAATTGGTGTTTGAGAATCGTTTCTGAATGAGTATTAATTACCTCTTACCTCTTATCGCAGCGAAGATCCACAGCCACAAAGGCAAGACTGCTTTGTTGACTGAGTGATGGGGGTGCCACAATCTTCCATTAAGGGTCTCTCCAGGGGCAACTTAACCCGTCTGAGTCTACAGTTCAGCTTCTGCAAATACATGTGCAGTTGGTGATTGCAAGGAATTTCTATTTCCAATTTGTATGACACGGTCATACAGAGGAATCAGAGCATGAGAGGCAGAGGGAAGCTGTTTGCTGTGACATTCACAAAACTCCTCGCTTCTCTGTCCCTGGGAGATGCAGATGGAGGCTGCTCTGCTCTCTGCCCTTTCATTAACGGGCCATTTGTAAGGGAAGGACAGTCACTCTCAGCAGCGCTCCTTATCGGCACTGGCACAGCCTCCCCACACCAGGGATCCCTTTGTTCCTGAGCCTGGTGGAGAGGCCCTGGGATCCCTCCTCCTGGCTGACATGCAATTACAAAGTAAAAATGGTATTTTATCATACCTGGAAATAAGAAACTATAATCACTAATGAGATTTATAAAATTATGGCCAAGCCGACTTTGACTTTCATAATAAAACGTATCTTACCTTAGCCCGCCCACACTTATTGTCATTGTGGAAGCCTCTGGAGGCCAAAGGATGTCCTCTTTGAATTATGGATTGATTAAAAGGAGCACAACGTGCTATTTGAAGGTTGTGTGAAGGCTAAATAATCCCATCTGTGTGAGAGAGGATACAATAATTTATACTGTCTGTGGAGATTCGTCCAATTATGTTTTATGATCTAGACTCAAAGATTCCAGCTTCTTATTTTATTTAACTCTGCAGGTGAGTGTTCAGCAGGACATCCATTCCCCTGGGGTAGAGAAGATGGGGAAGTTGGAATCTGAACATCATAATTCAGCTTCAATTCCAGGCTTGTTTTATGGGGTGGGGAGGTCCCTTTGAGCTCTTCCAGCAAACCAAATAAGAAAGAGAAAGATGGGTCCAGATCCTGACGTGATTATGGAGCTGCTGATCAGATCTGATCATGGTGCTATGAAGGGGTTCCTTTCCGTGTCACGAAAAACCTGACTCAAAGTGGCGATAAGCTTTGTGGTCAATTATATTCTGTTTTTATGGCTTCATGGGGTGAGTGTCAGGTGAGATTTCTACCTCGAAAAACTGCCACCAATTGTCCTTCTTAGTGCCACCCCATGTTTCTTTTGGCCGTTGTTTCCAGACATTTCAACTCATTTAGGTCCTATCTTTATCAGGCTGTGATTTGCTTATTTCCTAATAGGAAGTTCACACTCGTAAATTATGTTCTAATAAACGAATTAAAGCCCGATTTCTACATATCCTTTTTATGTCTTTGTTCCAGAAAACAGCAGAAAAGGTGAGAAGGGCATAGTTTTGTATAGGTTATCCACAGCCAGCCATGCTTCTTTTCAGGAGCATAAACTTTATTTATTGTGGGATAGAAAGCATGTTTTTTGATAAATGAGTTCCAAGAAGCAGAATAAACAGCATCAAACTTTCCAAAATGCTCTCATCAGCCTTCTAGAGCAAGTGATGTCCTTGTGTTTCAAATATAAATTATTGAATAAATAATTAAATGTGAATTACTGTCTTCTTAGATATCCTTTTCTCCACCAAGAATTAGTTGACCCAAGGTTGGGGACATGAGCCAAGCTGGGCTACTCTGAGCCCTTTTCCAGGTCTTTTGAATTTTGGAGAAGAAAGCAAATCCCAGTTCTTCTCAGGAGATAAAGTTGAGTGATGAGAGGTTCAGGAGGTGTTGTGTCCAGGTTCTCTATCTTGTGGGGAAATCTTCTTTAAAGGACTGAAGCTGATCTGTAATAAAAGCAGGAGAGAGAGAGAGAGAAAGTAGAAGCCTCAGTCACCTTTGTCGTAGAGGTTGGTCTTACCCCTGGCCTTTCCTTGGTTGTGTGAGCCAATAAATCTGTTTTTCCTAAGCTCACCAAGGTCTGTTTCCTTTACTTGCAAGATCCAACTTCCATAACCAACATCAAAATGGAGTCTTCCGCCATTCTTGGCAAAGCCTCTCCCAATTGCCCTGAATATTTATGAGTCAACTCTGTGAATCTTTTGAGATTTTTTATTTCTCTTTCTCTGAAGTCAATAGTCCACTTCCTTGGAAGGAGGATGCCCCAAGCCAGACTTATTCCTTATCTAGGGAATAGCCATATTTTTATAGAGCTTGGCCTAGATCTGCAAGACAGAGTCTTCCCAACTTTTTCCTTGGAAGCAGTCATATTCAGCGGTCACGTAGACAGACTCTTGTTAAAACTACATAGGATAATTGCAGCTTTCCTCATTGATGGGGGTCTATGTTGGGGCAAAGACTTCTGAAATGTAGACCCTGAAATAAAATAAATGCAGTTACCCAAGCGTGAGAGTCTCTCTTTCTCTCTCTCCTTCCCTCTATCCCTCCCTTCTTCCTTCCCTCTCTCGCTCTCTCTGTCTTTCCCTCTCTCTCTTCATAGCAATCCAGAAGTCTATGGGTTGTCAGATGGGGAACAGATGGGCAGTTTCCCTCCATTAGGGGCCCAAGTCCTTTCTCTCTTATTGTTCTACCATTCCTTAGAGTGCTGCTTCATCAACAAGTACACTTTCCAAATCGTGGAGAAATGGAAAGAGCTCACATAAAGTACAAGAAATTTTATCTTAAGGAAGGGATGTGAAAGTTGCACACATTATTTCTACATCACTGGTGAGAATTGGTATATGGGAAATGACAGTGAGGGAAACTGAGATGTGTAGCATCTAGCTGCGAAGCCATGTGCCTTGCTAACACACAGGATGGTAGAAGGAGCTTATTACTAAAAGGAAGAAAGGGAGAACGGGTATTATGGGAAAATTATGTCTCTGCCATGTGTTGCTAGACTATTGCTATAGGGAAATGAATGTTTTTTCTTTAGCTAATAGGTCACGCAGATTTCCCATGTCCTAAATGCACACAAACCTCAGCTTGCTGTCCCCTCAAGTTACTGCCCTCTTCTCATTTCATTCACTGCCAAAGTTCCGTAAAAATGTAATCTACACTCAGTGCACCCTCTTTCCAACTACCTGCTTACTCTACAACCCATCGCAATCTGATTTCTGTTCCTATGTCTTTTAGGAAGAAGCTTTCTCATGGGTCAGAAGTGGCCTCTAATTCCCCTCTTTCTAGCTCTCAGCCACTCCAGTGTGTTGCCTGCATTGATTCTACTGAACGTTTATTTCCCTCTGGAAATGCACTCATTCATTCGGATGACTCAGCACTATCCTGCTGCTGCTTCTATTTCTCTACCCAGGACTCCTCTGTCTTGTTCTTTGCCCATCTTTTTCCTCTCATATAATAAACATGACATTATCCTGTGGGTGTAAATTCTTGAATTCTCCTTACCTATCCTTCAGCAGTTTCCCCAGTGGCTTTGGCTAACACCTAGGTTGACCTTGATTCCACCCCCATACTCCCTTGGTCTCATATATAATTTGCCTTATTCTCCCACAACAATACTTCAAAAAGGATCCTGATACAAACACAAGCACAGGCCCCTATTAGCTTCCAATGACAAAGTTTGTTCTGTGACTTCTCTGGTGTATCAGAGCTCTTTTGATTCCAAAGAACAGAAACTGCCTGTCGACTTTAAGTAAAAGAAAAGATTCAGGGGTATTTTGGGGATATCCAAAGGTAGGCTGACGCCAGCCAGAGACTGGAGAGAGTCCCAGAGCTTCTAGAAGAATCAAGCACTTATCTTCTCTCTGGTGGTTGTTTATGCTTCTCTTATCCTCCAGCTCAGAGATTAAACAGGTCATATAGGACACAGCCACTAATATCTCCCAGGGTTACTCATTCTCAGTTTCAGTTATCTGAGGTGAGACTCACTTTTCTCCCCTCATCTCTGTTTCCAAAATCCGTGGACAGAATTCAAGTGTGGGGAGTGGGGGAGGAAGTAGTTGGAAGAAACCAGATGAACAGTAACCATAGAAGAAGACATTTTGGGGAAGCCACTCGAAAAGATATCTACCCAATAAAGTAAGTCATCTCTTAAATGCAAGCACTAATGTGCATAAAAGCTATAACAGAGTGGAAAGAACATCAGACTTGGTATTAAGAAATCTGCATTTGAATCCCAGGCCTGCCATTGTCTTAGCTGCATGATTTGGCAAGTTTATACGTGCCGATATTTTCATCACATAGTGATCCTTACGTCCTGTCATTATTGTGAGAACTGAATGACATTATAGATAAGAAACTGAAGAGTTTAACTTGCAGCCCATATTAGACATTCGATAAGTGTTGGTAGAATCTAGCTGGCCAAGAGGTCCCTAAGGGAAAAAAGACATCAGTTTTGAATTTGGGCAACCGCTTTCCTCAGTGCCGGAGGATAACACAACAGCCCTCTTTTCCAGTAATTCTCATCTACAAGAAACAGTATTAATGCACCTATCTGTTCCTCACTGGGTGAGTTGGCTACGGATATTCTATGTGGTGCTTAATTGGCCTTGCCAGTTCATTAGGAACTGCGGAGCGGCGTCATGACCTTCCAAAGGAAGATGGATTGTGGCCTGCTCGCTCGCATAATAGGAAGCTGCACACCAGCTGAGAAGTGCACAAAGCAAAGTTTCCTGGCTTTGTCTGGGCAGGAGAAATGTTTTGGTTCAATTCAAAGCAGACTTGTGGCCTCATTGCCGTATTATGCTGGATATAATTCTGGGAACAATGAGGGTGCCTGAAAGATTCTGGAGGAAGGATGCAAGAAAGATTATATCCTCAGACCCGAAGGTATTGATTCTGTTTGTCTGGGAATGAAAGGAGAAAGGATCTATTACTTGGGATTTTGTTTTTCTGAGGCTTCGGGTTCACAAAGCGATGGTTATCAGGACCCTTTCAATTTTTAACTTCTCCTAAATGCTGCTGATGCTGGAGATGCCCCTGGGGTCTGGTAGTATTAATATGCAAGGTGGGAAGAACTGAGGGAAGACAGGTTGCATACTTCCATGAAGCAGGGGTAGGGTGCTTCCAGTGCCCTTGGGAACAGCAAGACAGAGGGATTGTCCATCTTTGTTCACAACATTCTTACAGGTCCCCAGGTTATTATGCTGACTGTGAGGGCATTAAGGGCCAGGGGCCCCAGATAATCACTGAGGCTCATTATGGGGTCCCATTTCCCTCGTGCTTGTCAGATAAAGCAGGCGAGATCTCTAGCACATAGATATACGGTAAAATCTGATCTATTTTCCATAAGGATCTCTTTTGATCTGCAAAAGGGCAAAGTCATAAAGTTCAACCACACACATATATCTGTGCACACACACACTTACATACCTGCCAACACAGATGGATACATGCATTCACAGACACACATATATATATATACACACAATATTTTGTGCGAAATATATACGATATTTTTTACACATATATGTATGTATGTATAGGAACATATAGATAAGAAATTGCATAGGCAAGTGTGGCATCCATGGGACCGGCCATCAGGAGGGGCAGGCTGAAAATCTTGGGCCTGAGTTGAAGCTGCAGTCCGCAGGCAGAATTTCTCCTTCCTTAGGGAGGCTTGGCTCTGCTTTTAAGGCTCTCACCTGATTGAATCCCGCTCACCAGCTTATCGAGGATAATCTCCCTTACTTCAAGTGAACTGATTCTGGACTTTATCATATCTCCTTTTGTACCTTCACAGCAACACTGAGGTTAGTATTTGACTGAATAACTGGGGACTGTCGTCTAGCCAAATTGACACATCAAAGAGACCGTCACAGAAGTTTGGTTGATATATTAAATATATAAACTGCATTGAAGAAGAAATGTCTATTTCACTTAACTCTATCATAACTTTACTAATATTTACAAGCAATCTTCAAATTACATGGTATTTTGTTTAGCTAAACAGACGGTATTACTTCTAGTTTGGAAGCATTTAGCCATAGTGTTTCTGAATATATTTAAAAAATAATATACCTATGTTAGATATTTCAGATAAATCTTTCCCCCTATTTTATTTGAATCGGTGGGTGGATTATTCTGCAGATTGTTTTGCAAATGACTTTGCAGAAAGGAAATAATAATTATTGGACTGTCTTGGGAGGTTTACATTTTATATCATTCACTATTCCCAGCAATCCTGTGAGATGGGGGTTATTAGACCCATTTTTGTAGCGGAAGAAATTGAGGCTCAGAGAGGTTAGATAACTTGACCAAGGCCACAAAATAAGCAAGCCTAATGTTGACTGTTTCTCTTTGTTTTTCAGTATCAATCTAATCTAATTTTGGAATTAGATTGAGTTAATAAAACAGAATAAGCAGATGCTAAAGACAAATTCATCACCCACCTGTCCACAGTCAGTTAAGTGGCCTCAGAGGGGAGAGGGGAGGTGGATGGAAGCTGACCAGAGATTGAATGGAGAGAAAGAAGGGAGGAACAGTAAGAATTTAGGATTAGCTGCATTCAGGAATTTAATTAGCTGCATTTAAGAATTCACTTTGGGGGACTGTTACGAGATGTATTTGTCAACTTTACTAGCATCCTGGAAGAATGGTGACCTTAAGAAGCAGCCTCCTAGAGAAGTCTTAATTCTGAATTTCTTCCTGACTATTTTTTGTCATTGGACAAATCGCTTTACCTCTTTTCGCCTTCATTTCCTCTCTTACAAAATGCTGCAAATTTTATGCAACTTGCTCTGAACAGTCTCCAAGGGAAGGTATGTGGATAAAATATACTGAAGTTGGGAAAACTCTGCAGAAAATGTCCTTTATTTTAAAGTGTTATGCAAATACGATGTGCGATTGTGGATGCAGGATAATGCTTTCGTTTCTCACCGGTTGAATCATTTATGGCCAAATCCTCTGACTGCATTTCCTCTATCCTGCTGTGACCCTGTGGCCTGTCCAGGACTTGGGTCTTTGAGCTTTCCCGGTATCATTGCAGGCATCCCTTCTAGCTGGATGCTCCTGGCTGGGGTAATTTCACAGGCAGCTCCCTTGAAGCTAGAGCCTGGTGCTCACTGTCTGAAATATCTTCTTTATCCGAACACCCAAGATAGAGCGGATCCACCCGAGGAGAGCATATACAATGCTTTTATTTCTGAAGAAGAACTGCATTTTTCAAAAGAGATGCCTTCAGATTCCCTCCTCTCACTCCTTCAACTAGCGGCTTTCTGTGGCACTATTAGAATCAGCCACAGATAAAATCTTCAGAGAGTCCTTTTCTTCCACTTGTGTGTTATTCTTATAATCCTCTCAACAAGAGCAGCTCAACCTTGATCTACTTGAACTAAAGACTTTTTGCCTGTATATTGACTCCCAATTTCCTCCAGAGTCAGCCCTGGTGGTCTAATGGTTAAGATTGCATGCTCTCACCAACGTGGCCCAGGTTTGTTTCCAGGTCATGGAACCACACCACCTATCTGTTGGTTGTCATACTGTGGTGGCTGCATGTTGCAGTGATGCTGAAAGCTGTGCTACCAGTATTTCAAATACAAGCAAAGTTGCCTGTGGTGGACAGTTTTCCCCAGAGCTTCCAGAGTAAGAAAGACTGGGAAGAAAGACATGGCCGCTCACTTCCAAAAGAATGAGCCATGAAAACCGTATGAATAGCAGCAGAGCACTGTCTGATCTAGGGCCAGGTGAGAGGGTGGCGCAAAAAGATTGGGCACGGTTCTGCTCTGGGGCCCACGGGGTTGCTAGGAGTCGGAATTGACTCCATGACACTAATAACAAAATTACCTACAGAAACAACAACTTTGGGGGATGAGGCTGGAGACCTACAATTGTCAGGCTGCAGAAAATTCCACATCATTGAAGCGTGTTCCATGAATTATTCTCTCTGCAGTACTTTGCAATGATACCCAATGCAGGATGGCGCAACTTTAAATAAGTTTACACTGCCAAACTCCCCACTGGTGGTGTTACAGAGTGAATTCTTGCAAGTTGGATCATAAACGTCCTAGATTTGTGACAGGCACTAGATTACAGATTTTTGAAATTTCTATGGTCTATTGAGATTCTGGATGTAACATATCCTAAACTGCTGACTAATGAGAGACCCGTTAACTTGGAAAGCAGAAGAATACATAATAGCATGAACACTAAAATATGTACTTTGTATTCTTGCCTGAGTGTGAGGCCACTGGACCTGTGCACAGAGGTTTCTGATAGCAAATCGGGATGTTCTTCAGGAGTAGATTTCACATATGTCCCAGAACTAGGCTGAGACTATAGACTCAAGAATTCCACTTTGCATTTGTTGTAAAACTGTGACTGAAGGCATTGCATGTTACACCGCTCAAAATCCCCTAGAAAATATCCCAAGGAGACATGTAATAGACCAAGTCTGCAATAGCTTTAGCCGGAAATAGCAGTCGACCACATGACCTGCGGTTTCAGTAGATATATGCATATATGTGTATATATATATACACACACACACACAAAACTAAAGAATTAAAAAGGAATAACCAATTCACTTTTATTCAACTCTTTTTCTCAGTTTTTGGTAAAAGTCCCTCTTCCCAGTGGCACCCTCACCATTCATTAACTGTGGCCACAAAAAATCCTACGAAATGTTTCTGTGGAGCAAAGAATTAATGGCAATGAATCAGCCATAAAAAATACGTGTCTGGTAATGAATGACTATAGACAAGATGCATTCAGAATTTATAGGAATAGTAAGTGCCAGAATGTCTCTCAGGACAATAGGCTGGCGAAACTTGAATGTAGCTTAATCAATGATATTAACACATCTAAAGAAAGAATGTGTCAAACAAGTAGGTAGAGGTTTTCACAGGTTACAAAAAGACCCACTGTTGTTGAAGCATCTCTCCATCCGTGCCCTTTGCAGTGTAACTTTGTAGCTCCCCTTCAAGATATGAGTCCTTGAATAAAAACTGAATTAGTGATTTGCGTTGGCCAAAAGAAATCATGGTGTGCCACTTCCAAGCCTAAGCTTCAGCGTTTCCACTCGCTTTCTTGGAACTCTGTCATTTGAGCAAGCCCAGGCTAGCTTTCTGGAGGAGGAGAAGCACATGGCTCAGTGCCATGCATCACCCCAGCTTCTCGCCAGCCGACTGCCAGGCACATGAGTGAGGTCATTACAGACATGCCAGCCTCCAGCCACCCTGCCCATGGCCTAGATCAGCAGAACCACCGAGCTGACCTGCAAACTTTAATAAATGGTTGTTGTTTTAATCCACTAAGTCTTAGAATAGTTGTTAAGGAACAACAGATGGCTGATACAGAGGTCATCGGTTAAAAATGAAACGGAACCAAGAGAGAGAAATTTTATCAGTATGAATACAGCCTTGTCCAAAGGAAGTAATCAAATATCAAAACAGTCCGGCCACTTGGGCTTTCTGGAGCTCAGGTGAGATGGTTCCAGGTACTTTCACCATAAGCATCTTTGCTGTAGACATCTTTGCCGCAGACATCTTTGCCGCAAGCATTTTTGCAGCAAACATTTTCACCACAGAACTAATTGGCCCTAAGGCAATTTTGTCATGAAAGATAAAATACCATAACTGATGGACAGTTTGGTTTCATTTCTCCATTGACACAGTGCTCTCATTTTCATATTATGTAAATCTTAGCCCTCGTAATGGTCGATACAGTGATGGGCAGTAGTGATGTGGGGGCTTAAAATAGTGGATGATAACAACATATATTGATTTGATAGAAAATACGGCGATGCAACTTACTGGACGTGTGAAATAAGAGAGTGTAAAGCCAGATTGCATACTATACTAGAAAATGATAACATATCAGTTTGCAAATCTTTCGTGAGCACAGTCATCCCTCCCACCCATCAAAACCAAAAGTTTACCAAGCTATGGAAAATATAAAAGAGGCGGCTAGTCCTTTCACAACTGTCTTCGAGAGCATCAACTATCAATTCTTTAGCTAATGTAGTTACAACAGGTTGCTCTCTAATGCTGTCTTTGCCAAATTTATCACAAAATATTAGAAGTTGGAGGCAAAAGAAGAATCGAGCTCTTCCTCCTATTCCACCGCCACCCCAAAAGAAATGGTTATCCCATTCCTGATGAGTATGTTTCTTGAAAATGGTGAAAAGCTTTTGCTATTTGATAGTGGAGAACATGATATGGACAGAATTTTGGTATTTGGCACAGAATCTGGCTTAGACGATCGGTGAAATATAAGGACTGGGCATGTGATGGGATATATAAATGTAGTCCCGACAAGTACTATATGTTTCATCATGTCCTTTTAAATGTCTCTCCTTTATTTTATTTTCATTATTTTATCTTTCAGAGCAAAATTGTCTTACGGCCAATTAGTTATATGGTAAAGATACTTATGATGAAAACACCAGAGGTGAGGTGCGACGTCCTCCAAATTCTGACTCCCACCCAGGACAACCTGTGTGGGCATTTCAGGCACTGAGAAGTTATAGTCCTGTTGTTGATGAATACTTGGATGTTGGATTTCTATCTTTCAGTCTAATGTGAGTTTGGCTGAATTTGGGCTATAGTGTGTATGTAAAGTTTTCCTTCATGTGGAAACTTGCCTCAGAGGATCCTCCTGATTCCCTGACTACTACCAACATCCTCATTGGTGACCCCAAGCACAGGGGTCCACTGACCAATAAGGACTCTTTAAGTGTTAGAGATATTCTGCAAAAGCAATGCTTACTTTCAGAGTAATGATACACCCATGTATCAGTAGCAATGGATACTTAACCAGGATGATTTGGCCTGTGGATATTTGCTTGGAATACGGAAGAATATTCAGCCTCCTGTTTTAGTATGTTGAGAAGACACAGGTTCCAGTTCACTTTAACACAGATATAGATTTTAAAATAGCGGTGAGGTTTTAAATTATGTTCTTGTAGATTATGAAAAAATGTCATCTTCCATTAGTGGATCTTTCCTAGTTTTGGCAGTGTTATTAGAGTACAGATTTTGAAGAAATGGTAATAGACATTAACAGTTGGTAAGAAACTTGGCACATACTAAGTTCTTTGGTTCCTGTGTTCAGAATCAACGGGTGATAAAAAGTCAAACGAATGGGGCCGGCTCCGTGGCCGAGTGGTTAAGTTGGTGCGCTCTGCTACGCCGGCCCAGGGTTCGGATCCTGGGTGTGGACATGGTACTGCTTCTCAGGCCACATTGAGGCGGCGTCCCACATCCCACAACTGGAAGGACCTGCAACTAAGATATACAACTATGTACGGGGGAGTTTGGGGAGAAAAAGCAGAAAAAAAAAAAGATTGGCAAGTTGTTAGCCCAGCTGCCAATCCTTAAAAAAAAAAGGAAGATTGGCAACAGTTGTTAGCCCAGGTGCCAATCTTTAAAAAAAAAAAAGTCAAAGGAAATGATAGTCTTATGTAACTTTGAACAAATTTGTCCATAAACTAAAAAAGAGAACAGCAGTTTTCATTATGATTGTGATTATGCCCGAAGCAAGCCTTAACTGCAAGAAACAATGATTTCTGCCTGGGGAGCTGGGGAAGAATTTCCAGAGCAGTGGCATTCACTTTGCTTACTGAGTATGAGTGAGAGTCTGTGAAATCCAGAAAAGAGGAAGGAGTCTCCAAGAAGAGGCATCAGCGTATGTCAAGGACGGAGCATGCAAGAGGATGCTTACTTGCGCCAAGAGCTACAGTATTGTGAACACAAGCTACTTTGTGTGTGTGTGTGTGTGTGTGTGTATGCGTGCAAGCGTGTATTTATATAAAGAAAGAATATGCGTAGGGATTAACACGGCAGGGAAGATCAGTTAGCAATTTCATTAATCAGAATTTCTTTAAGAAGAATTATGTTAGCTTAATGAAGCAAATAGATGTATTAACTTTGTCAGGGACTCCAGCTCCCAGGTAGGGCTTTGGACAAAGAATTTACTAACCGTGGGTACAGACAATATTTAGTAGGTTGAACCAAAGGACTCATTGCCAGGTACTGCTTTTCACAGTCTTTGAGGAATCAGATACATTATTAGACCAGAGAGTGCCAGTGCTTTGTTATCACTATTTAATGATGTGAATTACGAGAATTTAATGCTGTCTTTGAGTGACCATATATTATTATTCCATTTGGGTCGGGCATTCACATTCTGACCTTATTAGCTGCAAACAGACTCCAGAGCCAGCTTGGCTATACTTCCCTGGGGAATGGCAACCAGCCCATTAACAGCCAGAGCTTGAACACGTGGAATCAGGCAGTCAGTCTTGAGCCTGGAAAAGCCAGGGAATAGAAAGCGAACTGTTTTCTTACTTCTCATTCAATCTCTTACCTCATGCTGTCGTAAACCTGGGTCAGACTCAACCCTTGGGCAGGGACCTATAACTGGCTTATTGTAATTGGCTGCCTGTTTTGCCTGCCCTCACTGTAGACTGAATAATGACCCGAAATGCTGGCAGAGTCTCCGGGATGTTGACATTTTGCTGTGTGGGATTTCCATATGTTATTGCCAGTTATGGAAGCAGGAGGAAAAGGTACGGAATTGCGAGTGAAATTAGCTGAAAGTCCCTAACTGGCTGTCTGTTGTTAGTTTCCTCTTTCCTAAGGGGAAGGCCAGATAGGGTAGATCCAGACATTCCGACTCCTTTTGGGGCTGGAATTGGGAAGAGGAAGGGATGGGTACCGTCTGTTGAAAAGGGGGATAAATATTAGGCATGTTCAAAGGCACACTTTAGTTAGTGCTGAGTTGGAGATGAAAGTCCAAAACAGAGGGTCAGAGGTAAGCAACGCTTGAGCGGATAATCAGGAATTGAGGTGGAGAGGCAGGGAAGATGAGAATCGAGTAATCGTGAGTTAGATGGGGTGAAGGTTGTCTCCACATACACGGGCAACAAAGCCAAGATTCTGACATAGAACTTTCATAAACTTCCAGCATTTTTGCACATCTAGACCCATTTAAAAGAAAGCCAGGGCAGACTGAAACTGACAAATAATATTGAAATCTTTGCTAGATCCCACCCTCTTAAACATGCCTTTGAGGAAATTGCTCCATATTCTTCCAGGGGGACAGGCAGGTTATTTAGGATATAGTGGCTAAGAGTGTAGGTTCTGGCTTCAGTAAGATTGAGGTTCCAATCTTGATGTTGCCATTTACTAGCTGTGGGAACTTGGTCAAGTTCTTAGTTATCCTGAGCCTTATTTTTTCCCCACCTGTTAAACGGGAAATAAAAATATTACCTCCCCTGTAGTGTTATTGTATTCATGGAGATAAATAATATAACATGTTTAGCAAAGTGTCTGGTGTGTGGTGAATGTTACGTATTTATTAGCAGTTACTGTGATTATGGTGATGGTGTTGATAAAGAAAAATTAATATTTGTGGAAACAAGTTAGACTGAGAGAATTTGTATGGTTAAGTTAAAGCATCCAGCTATAGAGTGCAAAGTTCCTGAGATGTGAATTTACCTGGTGCAAGACCTTCAGTTTCTTTTATAGCAGATTCAGAGCTCACGGTGTAATTATTCTTACAAATGAGTCACTGCGCTGGGTCTTTTTTTGTGAGTTTGAAATCGATCAGCGAATGCCTAAGAGTTTGTAGGCAGAGTGTTCCACATGGCCTCTTATTAGTAGATTGTGTTAGGCTGGAGACTGGCTCTGCTGGGCAATTGCGCTGGTGCTCTGCACTCTCAGATGCCTATCTGTCATACATACAACATGTTAGACACAGATTTCCTCTTCTTTCACTTTAATAGGTAAATGGTCAAGTTCCAAAGACTGTCTTCTGTTCAAAAACTGACACTCTTTCTCCATAGAGATATAAGCTGATGTCAGGCAGATTGAAGGTAGGTAGAGAGAGGCAATGGTTCCTGAATATTCCTCTTTAGCTCTGAAAATAAATTTAAGGATTTGAGAGAATCGAGAGAGAAAGATATGAACTCACAACTCTCACTGTTTTGTTTTTTTTGTTTTTTTTTTTGGTGAGGAAGATTGACCCTGAGCTAAAACCTGTTGCCAATCTTCCTCTTTTTGCTGAGGAAGCTTGGCTTTGAGCTAACATCTGTGCCCATCTTCCTCTATTTTGTATGTGGGACGCCTGCCACAGCATGGTTTGATGAGTGGTGCGCAGGTCCACGCCTGGGATCTGACCCTGCAAACCCTGGGCCACCGAAACAGACCACACAAACTTAACCACCATGCCACCAGGCCAGTCCCATGACTCTCAGTTTCTGCAGACGTTATTTCCAAACGTCCCTGATGTTGATCCCCATAGCTTTAGGGCCAGCTTAGCGTAGTTACATTACAAAAAAACGAGAGTTTTAATTGTTGTAACATTTGTGATGTGATTTTTTTTTTTTCTGGTTCATTTGGTTCCAGGCTGCCTCTTGATAAGACAAGTGTTTTAACTCACTTGGGTGCAAACATTTCTATTAGGTGAACCGAGCTCTGGCACATTCATCATACTTCCGCTTGTGGCAAAGGGATCTCTTGTTTCTTTATTAGCCTCATTCCCTGAATAATGGTGCTCTACAACAAGCTGCATATTCATAGTCTTCATCCCATCTCTCTTTCCCCCAATACACAATCCTTCTACCTGAACCAGACTCGGCTTCCTTTGCCTGCAACAGGTGTATTCATTGAGATTTGAGCCCCAGGTTCATTCCCCTTAGTCCTACGTGGGTAAAGGAGCGTGTCAGGAGCCATCTCCACCCATAGGTGGCAGGCAGGAGTCGTCTTGCTTTTCCAGGTTCAGGGTCTGGTTGTCTACAGAGTTATCCCGGGCCTCCACATTTCATTGAGCTGCAGCCTCATCACCACCATAGGGAGATTTTCTTTGCCCCTCTGTGGTTGATTAGCACAGTATTGCTCAAACATCCACTTGAGTATCCAATGTTTAAAACTTGGAGTTCTGAGACAAAAAATATGCTGATTTCAGGGCCAGTGGCTCAGTGGTTAATGTTCTGAGCACTCTGCTTGGTGACCTGGGTTTGCTGGTTCACATCTTGGGTGTGGACCTACTCCACTTGCCAGCTGCACTGTGGAGGTGTCCCACATACAAAAAAATAGAGGAGGATTGGCACAGATGTTAGATCAGGGCAAATCTTCCTCAGCAAAAAAAAAAAAAAAAAAAGAAGTTGATTTCTAGCACAGATCTCACAGCACCCTTACTTTCATTCTTGCACATGGCATCAGTCAGATGTACCTGAGTAGCCACTGTCTAGTTTAGAGGGGACACATACTCACTGCCCTATTCCCCATTGTATCCACACAGAGGCCTGGCCGTGTAGACATATGAGCTTGGCACCCCTGATCTGGCCCCTATCATGCACATTTGGGTCCACATGTTGGTTCTGGAGCCCTGCTCAGAACTTCAGCCTGCTTGGCTGGAGCATTGGCCTCTTGCTGAGCTCTTGCTGACCCTCTCTCCCAGGATGAGGAGAGGGTATCTGTCTTCTGGACCTCCAACTGCCATCCTTCTGTCCTGATCCAGATAGATCACATTGAATCATAAGAAACTAATCATTTGGGTTAGCAGACAGCCATCTAAGCCCCATTCCCTCTCCCTCCACACCCTATATGACCCCTTTTTTGGTATTGATATTGTTCAAATACACAAAACCTTCTCTGCACATTCTCCTTAGATTTCTGGACAATGCCTTCAACAGTCTTTCCTACAGCTTGGCCAATTCTCTAGCCCCAATTAAGTCTATTCCTAGATGCTTTGCTGTCTAGGTGACTACTAGCACCTCAGCAAGCCTTGTAGCAAAGCCTGATTGAACAGGACACAGTCACAACCCGGGAATGTGACCTACGTTTACTCCGTTGTACCTCCCTGGAGAACCCACTAGCTCTCATTCTTCGCAGGCTGTCCCAGTTGTTCTCACGACATTTTTGTTGCCTGTGGCTGTGGGCTGGAGCCACTAGATAGATGGAGCTACAATCTGCTGGGATGGGGAAGAACGGCATTGCCGTGGGGAATTGCTCCTTCTTGCGAACTTGTCCAGCAAATCAGAAAGATGCATTTGGCAGTGCCACCAAATAACCATCTCTCTTCATTTTTCTTTATTTGTGGTTATTTGATCGCTGTTTAATTTATAGTTGTTGAATTTATTACATTATTTCAGATCTTGGCTCATTTACTGAACTGGAAGCTCACTGAGAAAAGAAATTGCATCTTCTTCATTTTGTATCACCTAATCAAGTTGCCTTATTTGCATATAGTAGATCCTTAGCAATATAACTATATTTGACTTGTAAAGCCCTGAATTACTTATTTTCTAAACATTTAATGATTTTATTTGAAACTTGTTAAAATTTTCTACATTGACTTTTAGTTGGAGCCTAGAGGTAAAACACTCCTGATTTGAAAGGTCTGAATATTAGAATATTCTTAAGAAATTTAATTTTACTTCTTTGCAGTTTTTTAAGGTTTTTATTACCACTCCAATTTTTAAGTCATTTTAAAAATTTTAACTTTTCATTTTGAGTCAATTTTCAATTTCCAAAAATGTCACAAAAATAGTGCAAGGAATTCTCTTGTATCCTCATCCAGACATCCCGGATGTTAGCATTTTACAAAACCAGAGTTACAATTATTTGTCACCGATGATTACTCCCTCCTCTGGAGATGATGCTTTGCTGTGCTCAATGTTTTCTTTCTCCCATTTTTCCTCCTGTCTAATTGGGTGTTCCTTCTCAGACCCTTTTGCTGGTTCCGTTCCCATCCTTTAACTTGTTGCTGTTCCTCAGGGTTTCACACTAGTTCCTCTTCCCCTCTAGTGACACTCACTCCCTTGATGATATCATCCAGGCTTATATTTTAAAATATAATTTATCCTGAAAAATTTTAAATTGATACCTACCATTCCAGCCTCTCCCCTGAGCTCGTTTCCTACATCAGACTGTCACACCTTCACAGTATTTCCCATTTCGTTAAAGGACACCATCATTCACTATAATTCTCAGGCTTTAACCCTCTGCATAAAAGTCTTTCCTCACTATCCAATCAGAATACCCAGACCCTTTCATTTCAATGTGACTAAGATGTCAGCTCCATGGGTGCAAAGACCTTGTTTATTTGGCCCAGTGCCTATCAGACTGCCTGCCATACAGTAGGGCCCCAGTACTCTTGGTAAATGAATGGTTAAAATAAACATGCATTTGACAAAATAAAATTCAATAGATATTTCTTATAAATCTTAGATGAAGGATTTTTTATTGTAGATAATGAGTTATGAAGGCAATTTCCAAAACCAATATATGTTAGTTGTAAACAATTTTAAAATGCATATGAATTTAACATAACATATGAAATTTGCTTGCTCTTTTCCGTAAATGGATAGCTTGGATACTTTCTTATGATACTATGAGTGATATTCTCTTAAGATAATGAAAAATGTATATTATCAACAACTAAAGGTAAAACAAAGCCTTAATGGCAAAACATCAGAAAATTTGCAATAAAAAAATAACAAGTGTTCAAACCACTGTTATACAATATTTTCCTGGAAGTTCTGGCAAATGCAACGATACATGAAGAAAACAGCAACAGCGAATTATATATATATATCAGAGTTAAGAAAAGTAATGATGGGGCCGGCCCACTGGTGTGGTGGTTGTATTTTCACACTCTGCTTCAGCAGCCTGTGGTTCGTAGGTGGGGATCCCAGGCGCGGACCTGGTGCCATTCATCAAGCCATGCTGTGGTGGCATCTCACATAAAATACAGGAAGATTGCCACAGATGTTAGCTCAGCAACAATCTTCCTCACACACACACACTCACACACACACATGACAATGAGACTACCAGCTATAGGCATACACCCACAAGGGAAAAGAACATGGGGGATATTTTGGAAGCAGGTAAGCAGACAGGAGAATGTTACTGGTTAGGTTGATGTTGATTATTTATCATGTAAAACTCACTTATAGACCCAAGAAATGTGAGTTCTAGGCTGCTAGAAGGGAAAACAATGAAGCAAACTAATTTTTTTTTCCTGAGGAAAAATTGCCCTGAGCTAACATCTGCTGACAATCCTCCTCTTTTTTTGCTTGAAGAAGATTAGTCCTGAGCTAACATGTGTGCCAATCTTGCTCTGTTTTGTATGTGGTCACTGGCACAGCATGGCTGACGAGTGGTATAGGTCTGCGCCTGGGATCCAAACCCGAAAACCCAGGCTGCTAAAGCAGAGCACAGCAAACTTAACCACTACACCTTGGGGCCAGCCCTGGAGCAAACTAATTTTTACTGTGGGTCCATCAGAAGGCTTAGGAATGGGTGGCTGTAGGTATATGGGTGATTATGGACCTTAAAACAGGAAGAGGCAATAAAAGGCCCCAGGTCTATCTCCATCCTCACCCACATGGATGATTGTCCTTCCCTGTTGGGGTAGCAGAAGATTGGTGATTTATTCTCTGCAGAGGGTAACTGTGGGAGCTCCCAGGCTCAGTTAAGATCGTTAGTACAAGAAGAGGAAAATAAGTATACGTTTAATCATCGACTGTTGAGATCCTCAGCTTTCTTCTCTCTTCCCTTGGAAGGCTGAGAGCCAGTTAGTTTGCGTCCTCCAGTCAGGAGACTGTAAGAGACTTTTCTGGTGAATTTGACCCATTCAGGAGGCAAGACTAAAGAATATAACACTGTGGAGTTCCAAAGGAAATGGTTCAATCAGATCATTCCACTGCGAAGAGGTACCACTCGGGTCCACAAGGTTCCACTCAGCCTTTTAGCTTTCCTTTCTAAAATATGAGGGCACATGAGAGATCAAGGCCACCGCAAACATTAAAAGAACTTGGAAGAAACAAATTATTCCAAGAGATATTTCAAAAAATAAGTAAACAAATGAAAAAAAGAAAAACCTATCAAGAACAGGAGTAAAATCAAATAACTTTTAGAGAACAAAATAGAGCTTTAGGAAATTAAAATTATGATTGTAGAATGGCAAAATTAATAGAAGAATTGGACAATAAAATTGAGAATTGTCTCAGAAATTAGACTCTAATGTCAAAGAGATGAGAAAAAGGAGAGAAAAAAAGAATCTTAGAGAAAGAGTCTAAGAGACACAGCAGCAGAGAGGTCTCAAAAGGAGAAGAGGAAATGGACAAGGAGACAAAAATGAAATAATTCAAGAAAAAATTCTAGGATGGAAGAACTCATGAAAGACTCATGATGCCAGATGGGAAAGGCCCGCTGAGTACCCAGCAGAAGGCATGAAAATAAACCCACACCTCATTGTGAAATTTCAGAACACCTGGGAAAAAGAAGGCATCCTAAAAGCTTCCAGAGGAAATAAAACAGGTTTATGCAAAAGACCAAGAGTCCGAACGGCAAAGTATCTCTCAACAGAGACACTAGAAATTGGAAGACATTGTAGAAAGGCCTTCAAACCTCTGAGTGAAAATAATTTCCAACTTAGAATTCTATATTCAATGTTGCTATCGATGAAGTGCGGGAGTGGAATGAAGGCGTTTGTGGACAAGCGAAAAATTACCTCCTTTCTTCAGGAAGCTACTGGAGGATGTGCTTTGACCAAATACGGTAATAAAGCAAGACAGAGGAGGAATTGCAATCCAGGAAACAATGGATCCAACAGAAGAGAGAGATCTTCAACGGAGAAGAAAGATCAGGAACAGAACTAGATGAAGCAGACCTCAAGAGCACACAGCTCCAGGAAAAACGTCTCCAAAACAATGAACGTGATCGAACACTTGATGTTTTTGGATATCTGTTGAGGATTTTGTACCACTGGGAAATGCTGATAAATTAAAGAGCAGTAGGTGGAAAACTATGCCTTCCTCTCTCCCTCTTAAACCCCCTACCCCCCAAACAAATAAACAAATAGAAACAAGACAATTTAATGTTAGGGAGAATAAAACGTTGATCAAGAAAATTAAACTACTGCTCAGCTGTCAATAAAAGTTATGTAAAAATAACAATGCAAATATTGATCAAATAAAAATTAAGAGATTGAGCAAAATGGGTGAAGGGAGTCAAAAGATACAAACTTCCAATTATAAAATACATGTGTCTCAGGCATGCCGTGTACAGCCTGGTGACTACAGTTACTAACACTGTATCGCATATTTGAAAGTAGCTGAGAGTGTAGATCTTAAAAGTTCTCATCACAAGAAAAAAAATTTTGTAACTACATATGGTGCCGGATGTTAACTAGACTTATGGTGGTGAGCATTTCGTAATATATACAAACGTCGAATCATTATGTTGTACCCCTGAAACTAACATAATGTTATGTGTCAAGGATAATCTCAAAAAATTTAAGTGATCTGAAGGATAAAGTGAAGGGATTGCAAAAGAAAGTTGAATTTGACAAATTTATAGGAGGAAATCAGTGGATAATCCTTAAAACTAAAGAAATCAATAAATAGTAGCCTAAGCAGGTTATTCAGAAACGCAGAGGTAACACCAACAGGATCAGCTCAAAAATTTGAAGGTGGTCGCTGCTGGGAATTAGGAAACGTGAACGGAGAGGGGTGAGAGTTTCTTAGTTGTAACAAGGTTTGTAGACCTAAATGACCCTTTACTCTCTGTATGTGTATCTGTTTTGATAAAAATAAAAATTTAATGACAACAACAAAAAAGAATTACTGGAGAGAAATATCACTTCACAATAGCAACAGAACCAAAAATACCTGGGATTAACTCTGAGGAAAAATGTGTTGCTGTCATGTGAAGAAAATGGCAAAACTTTACCAAAAGGAAAAAATATATAAGTTAATAAAGAAACGTAGTGTAATCTTGAGTAGGAAGACTAAATATTTTAATATTGTCTATTCTTTAACTTAGTTATAGTTTTAAGACAATATCAATTAACATATTATGAGAGGTTTTGGAGACTTTGGTGAGTTAAAATAAATAGGATAATTTCGAAAAAAAAGTAAAATAATGGGAGAATCTGCCTTTTCAAATATGGAGAGGTATTTTAAAGTTAAAGTTAAAGTAGAGTGGAATTGACACATTAGCCAAGAGATATACAGTGGAAAAGAATACAGAACTTTGAAAAAACTCCATCGTTTATATAAGAACTTCCATAATTAAAACATCAAAAATGATGTTTGCAAATTTGATATTTTAAATATGAGGTTAGATCTTAGGACACATTAAAAAATACATTTTCAAGGGGTTAAAGTTTTTAAAACTTTTCAAGGGGTTAAGTGTTTAAAACTGAAAATATTATAGAAAAAAGAATCAATATTTAAATTGATTATGAGGTTAGGATGAATCTTCTAAACCTAAAAACCAATGGAAGTAATCCTGCCACAAAGGTAGATAGGTTGCACTACATAAAAATGAAAAGATTTGCATGCCAAGACAAAACTAAAGAAAACAAAGCACTCTATGCTTGCTCAGTCTATCAGACTTGACTTTAGGGAGAGTAGGCTGGGGCTGGCCATTATGCTGGTGACCTGCTGCCCTCAACCCCAGTTAAGAGATGTACACTCAACTCTGCCTTGCACCATCCCCTCCCCATCTCCACGCTCCCTCCCCCAGCAGCCCTAGCATTCCCTGTTAACCCATTAAATTTCTTTATTTTTAAATAATTGAATTTTTAAAATAATATTATGCATATTTAATGTGTACAACATGATGATTTGATAGATAGACATAATAAAATGATTGCTATAGCTAAGCTAATTAACATATCACTGCCTCACACCATGTGGTGAGGAGCACATGAAATCTACTCTCTTAGCAGATTTCCAGTATTCTCAGTAGTCTTATTAACTATAGTTGTGATGCTGTACATTAGACTTCTAGACTCAATTCATCTCGCATAACTGTAACTTCGTATCCTTTGGTCAGCATCTCCCCTTTCCTCACCTCCCCACCCCTACTAACTACAGTTTTACTCTCTGCTTCTATGTATCCAACTTTTTTAGATTTCACATATAAGTGAGATCACTCCATTATTTTCTTTCTCTGTCTGGTTTATTTCACTTAGCATAATGCCCTCCAGGTTCTGTTTGCTTGTTAGCCTGGGCATAAACGCCCACCTATCCTTTACTGTGGGCAGCCATGAGGAAGCGGATAGGGTGACCATCAGGGTTTTTCTGTGAGCAGAGTTAACCTTCCTCTTCATATCCATCCTTCCTCTCTTCATCAGGACCCTCCCTGATGGTCTCCTGGCCTCATGGGACTCCTCCTCTCCTCAACTCCTCTCTTGCTTTTCTGGGCTGCGGTTTCCTCTAGTTGTTTCAATTATCAATACCCTTCCATCTATTGTTTATTTCTTTTTTAAGCCTTATTGAGATATAATTGATATATGAAAAATCGAGCATATCTAATGTATGCATTTTGATGAGTTTGGACATATACATACCCCCATGATATGCTTCCATCTATTTTTGATACACAAAAATCTGTTGAAATCTCTCCTCTGTTAATGCTCCCCTGGTGTTCTTTCTGTTCTTCTGATTTTATTTCCCATTTTACTACTGTATCATCATTTTAATGGGAACTCAGAAGACAGGGAGAGAAACATTGTGTGCTCAGCTGATCATCTGGAACAAGTAATCTTTTAGTAAATGTCGTAGGAATATTTGATTTAAAGGAAAATGTGACAAATAAAATACCAAATAATGAAATGATTCTAATAAAAATTAACATCTCATAAAGAAATTTTTAATAAATCTCTATAAAAAACATCAATGACTCAATGGACTACAAGGTCAAGGAAATAAAATGAAGAAATTCAACTAACCCATAAGTATGTGGGAATATTTTAAACCTTGTTAGTAATTGAATGAATGCAAGTTTATGTAATCATAAAGTGTTTTTTCATGTATTAAACTGGATTTAAAAAAAATTTATATTACTTAATACTGGGGAGAGTCTGTGAGGTAGCCCCTTTATAGACTGCTAGCGGGCACGAGAATTTGAAATTCTTTTGGAAAGCACTTTAGCAAGATGTATGAAGGACACTTTAGAATATGTCTTCTTTGAATCAGATGATCCCCTTCTAGGCAACTAATTTTAAGTATAATAAAAAATGTGGATAAATCATTGCAGTTTTACTGGTTTAAGAGAGAAAAAGATGGAAAGCTCTATAACCAACAAAGGTAGAATTTTAAAATAAATTATAATAATCCATTCACTGATTATTATATAGTCATTCAAATAATATTTTAAAGAATATTTAATCTCATTAGCAAATATGCATGATAAGTTGGAGTTTTAAAAGTTACTTAAGATCTAAATTATATAAATAATTAAAGTTTTCACTTTTGGGGAAAAAATATGTATGTAGAGAAACTTCTCTGTTTTTACAAAAAGAATGGCCAGGGGCCAGCCCCATGGCCGAGTGGTTAAGTTGGCGGCCCAGGGTTCCGCTGGTTCAGATCCTGGGTGCGGACCTAGCACCGCTCATCAGGCCACGCTGAGGCGGCGTCCCACATAGCACAACCAGAGGCACTCACAACTAGAATCCACAACTATGTACTGGAGGGCTTTGGGGAGAAGAAGAAGAAGAAAAAAAGACGGTTGGCAACAGCTGTTAGCTCAGGTGCCAACCTTTAGTAAAAAAAAGAATGGCCAGCCTTTATGCTCCCTTAGCCTCACGTGTTTAGAACTGGTTACACTTTCCACTACAGTGTGTTCGTCTTGACTGACCGTGAGCTCTTTGACAGAAGGGATAGGTTACATTATTCTTCATATTTGTGATTGTCATCAAGGGGCCTGGCACATAATAGATGTTCCTTAAATATTTGCTCAATTATAAAATGAAGGGATTAATAAGTGAATGATTGATGGAATGAATGAATGAATAATATAGAAATGGAGAGCTGGTCTTGTGGCGGTGGTCTAGTGCAGACAGCATAGAGAGGTAAAAAGAAAGAGAGAGAAGAAATAGGGGTGAATGTCTGTCTTTGGCCAGAGGGACAATCAAAGGAAATTCAATTAAAAGGGCTATACAGAGAAATAAGTAAAGGCAAATACACCAGGAGGGATAATAAAAATGCATCATGATATTGTGGAAAGTTCATAGGCTTTTAAGTCAAAAGTGTCTGGGCTTAAATTTTAAGTTCACTGCTTGTGGCTATCTAATCTTAGATACGCAGTAGAAAATAGACACAGCAGTTCTTTCCTAGGGGATATGAAATAACATGAAAATTTCTTGAGTAAGCCCAAAGAGAAACAAAACCTGAAAAATTCAAGAAGACAGAGAGACAAAGAGTGAAAACTTTTAATTTTTTTTTGCTGAGGAGGATTTGCCCTGAGCTAACATCTGTGCCAGTCTTCCTCTATTTTGTATGTGGTTGCCACCACAGCATGGCTGAAGAGTGGTATAGGTCCATGCCTGGGATCTGACCTTGTGAACCAGGGCTGCAGAAGCAAAGCATGCCAAACTCAACCACCATGCCACAGAAAACTCATTTTTGATGAGATGCAATATCAACATAAAGTATTGGAAGTATAAAGTATCATTTCTGGGGAGAGTTAGATATGGAAGCCACTATCTTGAACAACAAGGAAGCATGCCTTTTTGCTGCAGTGGCATCCTACTTTCAACCCCCTTCCCTTTGCTTGCTGGCAGTGCACCTAAATTATAGCAGCAGCAAGTAGGTAACAATCAACCTTCACAAAGTGCCAAGTCTGTAAAAGAAAATCCTTTTAAACGAGGTTTCATTGCTTGTCACAGTATTTACTCAAATTATATCCCATTGGAGTCCAAAAAAAGTATTAAAAATAATTATTTATGGTCCTTGATTTTATCTTTTTTTCGATGGGAGTGGGGGATGCAGTGTGTCTTTTGATTGGTGTGAGGGGCAGTGGAATGGAGAGGTACACATTACTTTTATTTTTGAGACCCAGCGAAGTGTTTAAGAATATATCCTGGGGTCATCCCCGCATCCTTGTTAATGAGATGGTGTGGTTGAGCCCGGACTTTGGAGACAGATGGTACTGAGTTTAAATCTCAATTCCGATGCTAACTAGCTCAGTAACATTGTGACTAAATGTTAACTTAAGATAAGGAGTCACATTGCTTTCTTCTGGGAAAGTAATTAATGATAATAATATCCTAGGATACTCTTAAGAATTGATGAAAATTTATATAGTGTTCCTAGCATTCCCAACATTGCTTGGCTTTAGTGAGAATTCTAGTTTTCATCGGTTCTTTGGGAGGTTGGGTGGCTACCAGGAACTTGAAGAGAAATTGTTTAAAAATACTTATCTGGGGCCGGCCCGTGGCCTGGTGGTTATGTTCACGCTCTGCTTTGGCGGCCCAGGGTTTTGCTGGTTCGAATCCCGGGTGTGGACATGGCACCGTTCATCAAGCCATGCTGAGGCGGCGTCCCACATGCCACAACTAGAAGGATCCACAACTAAGAATATACAACTATGGGGGCTAGCAGGTGGGGCAGCGTTAAGTTTGCACGTTCTGTTTCTCACGGTCCGGGGTTTACCGGTTTGGATCCCGGGTGCGGACATGGCACTGCTTGGCAAAAGCCATGCTGTGACAGGCGTCCTGCATATGAAGTGGAGAAAGATGGGCATGGATGTTAGCTCATGGCCAGTCTTCCTCAGCAAAAAGAGGAGGATTGGCAGTAGTTAGCTCAGGGCTAATCATCCTCAAAAAAAAAAAAAAAAAAAAGAATATACAACTACGTACTGGGGGGTTTTGGGGAGAAAAAGGAAAAATAAAATCTTAAAAAAAAATGCTTATCTATGTATCACTGCAATTGATGCATTTCCCGGATTTTGATCTGGATTTTTCTGGGCAAGCCTGCAAGGGTTTTTTTCCTGCTCCCTTAGGGTTTTATGATGACTGTCTTGCTTGCTCATTCTCTGGTTGAGCCAGGAGCAGTCAGGAAATATTTCACCAGTGTGGAAAGATGAGCATCCAATTCTGACAACCAGCAATTGCCTTCTTCCAGCTCATGCTTTGGACATAAACAGAAGAGTTAGAGAAGTACATATACCTCGTTCATCATGCTTCAGAGAATCAGATTCTATCATTCTAGAATCAAAAATGAGCATTCAACTGGAGGAGAAAGAAAGAAATCAATTATACTGGTGGCGTTAAAGCATCATAACAAAAAAATTGGGAAGCACAGAATGAGATCTTCTATTTTCCTTAAGTTGAAGAAGCCAACCTTCCACTTTTTATACTTGGGAAGAACATCAATGAGATGGATTGGGAAAAGGCAGTAGAATGTTAAAATTATACATTATTTTTGCAGCTCAGCTGTAATTTGTGCACACAATGGGCTATTACGTATGCATTGTTCTACGGAAGAAAAAAATAAATTAATTGCTTCTTCCCTTCCCTCTTCCTTCCTAGAAGCCTAATCAGTGATTTATCTTCAAACTTATTGCAATAAGTAGTTTCATTACCATTTTCAGTTGTCTTCTTTAGGGAAGGAGATGAAAAGTTGACAAAGAAGTTATTGGTTTCCAAAGTTCTTGTTAGAAGAGTCAGCTGCTGAAAGAGTAGCATGACTCGTACCCAAGCTTGCTCTGGACAGTCTGTTGGGAATTCAGATTTTTAAGAGAGCAAATTAGCATCTATATGACCCAACGTTCAGAACAATGAAGATGGAATTGTGCTTAAGAATTTTCATCCTCAAGCTCTATCAGTGCATAGCTATATCAGATACACGCCCATCCAGCACAGTTTATTCTTGCCAGTCTTGGATGAAGTTCTGGCTCTTCACCTTAGCACACCTCATGGCAATCATCTTTTGGAGGCTTTTGAAAAATCACTTAACCAACAAGCATTTATTGAGAACCTACTATGTTCACTGCACTCTGCAAAGGCACTGAGTCAACCCATCGTACTGGTCAAATAACTCACTCTTTTTTTTTTAGCCCCATGAATCCTCTCTTTCCTGAGGATATCTAGGATCTCAACTATAAGTGGTACAGTGGAGAAACCTAAAGGATCTGCCCACAGGCAGACACATGCTCAAATACTGACAAACAAATTGACTGCTGTGGAATGTTGGGTAAATTATTAGTACAAAGTGGGGAAAGTATCAACTCTCTTGCGAGTATGTCTTTTATTTATCTGTTTTTGTTTTTGCTGAGGAAGATTTGCCCTGAGCTAACATCTGTTGCCAATCTTCCTCTTTTTTTGTATGTGAGCCACTGCCACAGCATGGCTGCTAATAGACCAGCAGTGTGGGTCCGTGCCCGGGAACTGAACCTGGGCTGCTGAAGCTGAGCACACTGAACTTAACCACTGGAGTTGGTTAGTCCGCTAGAGTTGGCCCAAGTGTGTCTTTTAATTAGAGTCTGCATTAAGTGTCCTCCCCTGTGCTCCCTTAGGAACTGTAAATACCATTATCACATCCACGTATGGTTCATTTAAGTTGTGAATTTACAAGTCTAGCTCTTCTGTTAAACCATGAGACCCTTGAGGCTCAGGTCTGCGCCCTATTCATCCTTGTAAACTGAGCACTGAACACAGTGATGAGTACCTCTTACGTCATGAACTATCTTGGAAATTGAATGTTAATGTAAGTTAGGTTACTGGAATTTGGAGCCATGAAGGGTTAGCCCTGGAAATGACTGATAGTCCATTGTTGTCACACACAATAATGTATTTAACCAGTTTCCTATTGATGCGTACTTATGTTTTCTGCTAATTTTTCACTATTATAAATAATACTGCATTGATTATATTTTTGTTTATATTTCTTCAAACTTGTGTGAATACCTCCTTAATATACATTTTTTGTGAGCAGTGGCGTTTTGGGGTCTAGAGATTTGCAGTATAAAATGTTGATGCAAATCGCCACTCTGCCCTCTGGAAAGGGTGCATATTCCCACTAACAGTGCAGATTGTCCATTTTTCCTCACTTTTAAAAAGCAACATTAAATATTATAAATCATTTAAAACACTTTTTCCAATTTGATAAATACAAATTACAGCATCTTGCTGTTTATATTTATACTTCCTGGATATGGTTGACCAACTTATCCTGTATTTATTGGCACTGCCATTCTTTCATGAATTTGTGTTCTTTACCCAATTTTCCTTTTTTCATTGTGCTTTTTATCTTTTTCTTACTGATTTGTCATATAAATTGAGTCATTCAATATGTAGTCTTTTTGGTTGGTCTTCTTTCTCTCAGCAAAATGCATGTGAAGTTCATCCCTGTGTGTGTAAATCAATAGGGTTTTTTTTTTTTTTTTGGGTAAGTAGTACTTCTTTGTATGGCTGTATCACAGTTTGATCATACATTTACCAGTGGAAGGACTTTGGAATTTTTTCCAAGTTTTGGCTATGACAAATAAAGCTGCTACAAACCTTTGTGTACAGAATTTTGTGTGAACATAAGTTTTCATTTCTTTTGGGTAAATGCCTAGGAGTGTGTTTTCTGGATCATATAGTAAATGTATATAACTTTATAAAAAACTGCCAAATAGTTTTTATGAATGGCTATACCATTTCATATTTTCACCAGCAATGAGAGTTCCAGTTGCTCCTGAGCCTTGCCTTGGTATAGTAACTTTCTTTTCTTAAAAAAAATTTTAGTTTTTATAACAGATGTTAGTGGTATCTCATTGTGGATTTAATTTAAATTTCCCTAACGACTAATAATGTTGAACATCTTTTCCTATAATACATTCTTGTCGTCTATATATCTATTTTGGTGAAGTTTCTATTTAAATCTTTTGCCTATTTTCTTTAATTGGGTTGTTTGTCTTATTTTTGAGTTTTGAGAGTTCTCTGTATATTCTGGGTACAAGTTCTTTGTCAGAAATATGGTCTGTAAATATTGTCTTCCAGTCTGCGGCTTGTCTTCTCATTCTCTCAATGGTGTCTTTTCCAGAGGAAAAATTGCTAATTTTGAAAAGCTCCAACTTATCTTCATTTTTTCTTTTTGAATCGTGCTTTTGGTTTCAAATCTAAAAATTATTTGCATGCCTCAAAGTCAGGAAGATTTTCTCCTATGCTTTCTTCTAAAAGTCTTACAGGAGTTAGCTTATATATTTAGGTTTATGATCCATTTTGAGTTAATTTTTGAATACAGTATGAGATATGAATTGAGGTTAAATTTTGTTTGCATACGAATGCCCAATTGGCCCAACATCACTTGTTGAAAAAACTCTCTTTTGTCCATTGAATTGTCTTTGCACTTTTGTCAAAAATCAGTTGACTGCATTTGTGTGTCTTTTTCCGGACTCGCCCTTCTATTCAGTTGATATGTCTATCCTTTCACCAATATTACACTGTCTCGATTACCGTAACTTTATATTTAAACTTGAAAGTGGATAGTGTGTGTCTAACTTTATTCTTCTTTCTCAAAATTGTTTTGAGTTGAATTTATTTTAAGGTAGGAGAGTAACATCATCAAGATGGCAACATAGAACGCTTACTGACTTTAGGCGACCTCACAGGAAGATCAGATAGTAACTATCCATCGATCAGACACCATTTTGAAAATCCCAGAACCTGGGGCTGACACTGAAGCACCTCGGTGGACAACAGAGACCAAAATGGACCACATTCGAAGGGTAAGAGGAGTGGCTCCACTTTGATGGCATGCCCTTCCTCAGGCTGGCACAGTACAACATGAAAGGAACTCCGCTAGACCTACGCTTTCTCCAGTGGGAAAAAGAGAACCCAAAGTGGGCACCCAGCTTTCCCAGCATTGCGGGACACTTCCTAGGAGGCTCAGTGGAGTCTCACCTCACAGGATCACTGGGGGACCCTGCAGATCTGTGACACTGAGGATCAGATAGAGACTGAGAAGGAGGCAGGAGCTGACGGCAACCTGCACCCAGATCTTGGCAGTCCAAGCTCCTGCTTGCGGTGGTCCCCGGGCAGAGATCCCAGCAAGCAGCTCTGCTCTTCTGCAGAGCTGAACTGCTGGTCCTATCTGGCCAGGAAGCTTGGTTGGCAATTCTGCCTGGTTTGGATACCCAGCCAATGGGCTATAGCAGCGGTAGAGCACATCCTAAGGCCCTGCCTGGGCAAGGGTGCACCTTTGCACTCCTGCCCAACTGCTGAGCATAACCTCCAGTGTCACCCCTCCAGGAAACGTGGCCACACACACCCAGAAGCCGTGGAGCACATCTAGTGGCACGGTCCAGGCAGGCAGCCAAGCCAGCAGCCCTGCCCGTCTGTTGAGCGTTGCCTCTGGCCCCTCATAACCAGGGAGCCTGCACAGTGACCCACAGCAGCCATGGAGCCCAGCCTACGGTACCACTCAGCACAGAGCCAAGACTACAACCCTACCCAGCAGCAGAACACAGCATATGGCCCTACCTGATCGCTGAACACATCCTGTGGCTTCCCCTAGTCAGGGAGCCTAGCCAGAGACCCCATCCAATCAGAAAGCATAACTGCAGCCCCATCCAAGTAAGAAGCCTGGACAGCAACCCCAGCCTACTGCAGAGCACAATCTCTAGCTCCACCCAACTATGGGGTACAGCTAGGGGCCCTGCCTGATCAGAGAGCCCAGCCAGCAACCTCGCCCAACAGCTGAGCACAGTAAAAGGTCTACCCAATGGCAAAGTCCAGCCTGGGGTCCCGCCCAACTTTAGGGCACAGCCTGTGTCCCCGTCCTGCCATTTGTAACAACATGGATGAATCCCGAGGACGTCATGCTAAGGGAAATAAGTCAGACAGAGAAAGACAAAATCTGTATGATCTCACTTCTATGTGGAATCTTTAAAAAAAAAGAACTCTTAGAAACAGAGAGTAGATAGGTAGTTGCCAGGGGCGAGGGGATGGGGGAAATGGGTGAAGGTGGTCAAAGAGTACAAACTTCTGGTTATAAGTTGAATATGTTCTGAGGATCTAAGGTGCAACATGCTGGCTAGTTGACAATACTGTGTTATACGCTTGAAAATAGCTAAGAGAGTAGATCTTAAAAGTTCTCACCCCCCAAAAAAAGTGGGATGATGGATGTGCTAACTAACTTTATTGTGGTAACCATTTCGCAATATATATGTATTGAATCACCATGTTGTACACCTTAAACTTACACAATGTTCCATGTCAATTATATCTCAAAAAAGCTGGAAAAAAATAAAAATTATGATAGGGATCAAAATTATTTTTTTCTCACAGATATCCAATAGATGTAGTATTATTTATTAAAAATCACACTCTTTTCCCCAGTGAACTGCAGTGGCGCATTTACCATCAGATGACCTTGTTCTCACATCAGGTGATACATATGGGTCTGTATCTAGGCTCAGTTTTCTCTTCCATTAGTTGGCCAATCATTGCACCAACACTTACGTGATTTTTAATTGCTCTCTTTTTGCGATAGATTGGTTTCTTTCTGGAATTTCTATTCTGTTCCGTTGATCTATGTGTCTATTTTTATGCCAATGCCATGCTATTTTGATTAATACAGATTGGTGATATAGTTTGAAGTCCGGAAGTGTGATGCTTCCAGTTTTGTTCTTCTTGCTTGAGTGGTTTTTTTTTGTTATTTGGGGTCTTTTGTGGTTCCATATGAATTTTAGGATTGTTTTTTCTATTTCTTTGGAAAATGACATTGGAATTTTGATAGAGACTGATTTGAGTCTGTAGATTTCTTTAGGTGGTTTGGACATTTTAACAATATTAATTCTTCCAATCTGTCGACATGGAATGTCTTTCTATTTATTTGTGCCTTCTTTAATTTCTTTCAACAATGTGTACATACAGATAGAGGAGGCCAATGCTAGACATTCTCTCTAGCATATTCTATGCCCTGCATTGAATTAAAACGCATCAGATAAAATGCATGCATGAGAGTATTTGGTTATGCCAATCTTCACCTTCTGGGAAGTCACATAGCATCATTGAATAAGGTTTTGTTTTTGTTTGCTGCTTTGTATGTTTGTTTTTTTATCTCTAAAATGGTAATGCTATCTGGCCCACACATACCCTGCTGGGTTGTTATGATAATCAGATGAATAAAAAGTAATTTTAAATACACACACACTTTGTAAATGGCAAACCCTATACCAAAATAATGTTAGTGATAATGACGATTTTCTTTTTACTGATTTCTGGGGTTAGATATCTAGAGACTTTTTTCTTAACTCAACCTTCTTTGTTTACTGCTGCTCTCTGATTGGATAACTGGGTTAGGTCACTGTGTGTGTGAGAGGGTGCATTATATGCACTTTTTCTTCTATCACATGCTCCTTTTCATGAACAAGAGGACATATTCCCCTGAAACTGAATCCGGGGGAAAAGCACCCATGTTTCCCAAGATAACCTGTGTGGGAAGTAATTGCAGGCCTCCTGTTTGCCAGCCAGTCCCTCTCCATAATGCAGAACCCCCTGGTATGGTTAGTGTCATTCATTTGTGCCAATAAAATCCGGTATGTCCTGCCACAGAATTCTTCCAGCTGTCATAAAGGGACTCAGGTACCTTTGGATACAATATGCTGGCAATAAGTCTAGCCTAATAGCCAAGCCCATGGTCCCCTCATTGCTTTTAAGTCATTCCTCAGCATCACAGGGACCTCCTCAAAACTCCCATTTAGCTGTCACACATGTCAGCAGATGCAAGCTAAGGGATGATAAATAATTGGATCACCAAAACAGCGTGGGCCAGTATGCTCCCTGTCAACTCTTTCTCTGAAAATGCAGATCTGACACTGCATTAGGATGGTGAATGCAAAGGCAACACTGTCAATGAAACTCTCCTAGCAGACCTTTTCTCTTTGTCAAGATCCCCACCTGCTTGATTCACAAGGCCAAGGATGCTAGTCTTTTTGAAGACACACCATGAAAGGAAAGTTTAGTGCCCCAGCGAGTAGTAAAGAGAAGGCAGACTCTCCTAGGCAACTCCTTCCTTGTGTATGAGATGTAAAAATGGCCTGAGATGGCCCTGCTGCCCCTGCTGGTATCCATACATAAAGAAAAATTAGCCTGGTTTTCCTGGGCATGCCCTGCACTTTATCCAAGCTGTGATGCTTTGTTACCTTTTGACCTAAATACCCTTTCTATATTGCTTCAAGCTCATGATCTCCCCGTCAGCCCTCTGACCTCATCTGCTCCAGCCACTCTGGCCTCATTGTCAGTCTCCAAACTCACCAACCGACTCTTGCCCCTTAGGTCTTTGCTATTGCTGGTTTCTCTGGTTGAAGCACTCTTCTCCCAGATATTTGCAAGACATGGCCTCTCCTTGGCCTGTTGATGTATCAGAAAACCACCCTCTCTTCCATTTCTTTCCCTGTTTTATTTTTCTCCGTAGCAGTCATCCCTGCACACTTATTATATATTTATTTATTACCTTCTTTGTTCATCACTTGCTTGTTGTTGTTCCTCTATTTGGAATGTCGGCTCCATGAGAGCAGGGGTTGTGTCTATTTTTGCACACCTGCTACGAAGCAGAAATTAAAAATTTGCTGAATGTTGAAGGCAGTGCAGCTCCTTCCTCGACTCCTGATTAAAGTGCCCTTTACTCCTCTAAGCCATCTCTGATCGTCCACTTCTATCTTTAGTTTTCTCCTCTCTTCCTCTGCTTCTTCAAGACACTGAATACTTTTTACCTGATCATGTAGTTGTTCTAGGTATAATAATTATTACCATTTCTTCTTCCTCCTTAGACTACCAGCTCCTCAAGGATGTGGGCTGTTTGATTCAAGTTTGAATCTCCCATAGTACCTTGACCGTGTTAATCAATTATTTGGGGGAATGAATGAATGGTTGTAACATAATAAATTCACTCATTTACTCATTTGTTTAACAAGAGACTATCAGTTGCAGCTCTAGGGGCAGCGAACAAAACAGAAAATAAAAACATTAGGAGGTCATCATATATTGACTACATATTTTACATAAGTTACTATTACATTTAATTCTAATGATAGTTGTTTATGATAGATGCTATTATCCCCTTTTAAAGGATGAGTAAACTGAAAACACAAAGATATTGAAGGGTTTTTTTTTTTTCTTTTAATCTCTAGCTCTCCAATCCCGACATGTCTTAAGCAATATGCCATGCAGCCTGGCCTTGTACAGAATCCTGATGTCTAATAACAAAAATCGTTTTGGACGTTTGATGATTACGGTTGTACAATGTTGACACAAACCTGCTGTGGGCACAGGACGCTTGCTGATTTGGGAAAGTTGTCTCAACCTCCCCTCTCCCAGAGCCCTTGTGAAGAGGTCCAGCTCTTCTGCTCAGTGTCGCTGAACAGACCCTCTCCATGCTTCCCCCACATCACATTTCTCCTCCTGTCCCCAGGCCTCTCTAGGTGTCTGTGGGCTCTGCCTTCAATGGCTTGTGTCTGTGGCTCCTCCTTGAGGCCGCTGGACCACTTATCCCCCAAGTACGCAAAGTGGGAAGTGCCTGCAAGTTTACGTCCTCCTCCCCTCATTTCAGGAGGGGTCCTTAGCCAATAACACTGATGGGTGAGAGGACTCAAAAGGCCGGCTCCTTCACCACAGGTGGCAATGATGCTGAGACATAATTCACACACAGCTTCCTCTGTGGGATCAGGCGAGTGTAAGCTCTGGAAGCTCTGTCTGAAACGGCACCCTTCTTGACCTCTTCCGTCTGCTTCTTTTTTGCTTTCCTTCCTCACTTACTGGGTTTTCCTCAAACTTAGTTAGGAAATCACTTGTACACAAATCCTTATCTTGGGGTCTGATTTGAGGAATCCAGTTGAAGATAGTCTCCTAGTTGGAAGCGTTAAAGAAAATGTTTCCCTAAGAAAGGAAAAATATTTGCCACGTGGACTCTACTCACCCTTCTAGAGGGAGCTGCTTGCTGCTGGGTCAGGGTCTTTCGGTCCCTGAGAGTGTCTCATGGCTGTTGTGCTGATGGCGGTCCGAATCTAACCCAGATTGGCAGGAATAATAAATTGCACCTATTTATTTAGACTATATTTTGTCTATGGTTGCCCCCTACATATATATATTTATATTCTTATAAATATATAAATACATATATATGTTCATGATCAAGTCAAATAAGTTTTGAGACACTTATGTTTAACTCCATTCATTCATTCCATCTAGCATTTATTGAGCATTAATCACTTTCTAGGTATTCTACTAAAGACTCAAGACTCAAAAATAATACTTAGTTCCTGCCCTTGAGGAGCTCACAATATGTGGGGCAAGACAGGTGGATGCTTAATGAAACATGGTACAGGTGGAGAAATGCTACAAGAAAGGTAGGTGTAAAGTGCTGGGAGACCAGAAGAGGGAGCTATACATTCTGATAGGGAGAAAAGCAAAAGGTTTCACTGAGATGGTAGTATTTGGGCTGATATTGGAAGGAGAGAAATTACCAGAAGGAGGAGTATGCTTGGGGAGAGAACACTGGGAGTAAAAGAAGCACAACTTATGGAGGGATGATTTGTAGGTTCTTTTGGCCCCCACGCCCACAACACTTGCTTTCTGTTCCTAAGAAGACAGCAAAATCAATTGATCTGTTAGTCAGTCAATTAGTCAGGGGATTTCTGTGTTTTGGGGCTGAAAGACGTTATCTGAAAGCACCCTCCTTCCAGTGGGAGGGATGCTGGGAGGAGCTGGGAGATGTGGGGACGCAGAGCTAGGGTGTCTGGGGGGAAGGGGAATGGGGAAAGCTGGAGGTCTACAGTAGGCATGTCACCAGGGATGAGTGTGGCCAGCAGCAGAAGAGACTCTCTGAATCCTCTGCTCAATATAAAACGTTAAAGAACCCAAGGGGACATGATGGGTGGGGAGATGCCACCATAAGGACTAAGATTGAAATTACCTTCAACCTGGTAAAATGGGTGTAATGTTAGATTTAATTTGATTTAAAGAGGACAAAGAAATAAGACATTTCTTGCATATGTGAGTTTTCAAAGTAACGGTTAGTACTATTGCTAGCTTGATGTCCTCGGGGAGCTATGAGTGGTTTGCACGGCTCACATGTCAGAAATAAGAGGAGGCTGGGATGTTGGGTTAGGGTGAAGCTCCTGTATGCAGTGTTTGTTTTCTGCACTGATTAAGAACCATTACATATCATTAAATAGAAAAATAGCAGGCTCAGGCCAGTGCTTGGGAGGGAGTGAAGATCAGGTGGAACGTAGTGACAGGTCCTGGTGATGGACAAAGGCAAAAGGTCTGCCCTTGCCTCAAGGCTTCCCATTTTTCCAGAGACGAGACTTATTCCAAAGAGAGATGTGTAACTAGTTCTATAGGAAAGAGCAGTCACTGGGGCTACTTTTCGCTCCTGATTTGGTTTCTAGCCCTTTGTTGCACTCTTAGAGTTGGCCACTGGGTAGCAGAGTCAACCCTACCTTGGTGGCTCTATCAGACTGAGCTGCTTATTAGGGTCTCGGATGAAGTCACATTGCCCATTTCTTGGATGTGATGGCCAAACCATGACCTCTGGACTCCCATATGCCTTCTTATATCTTTACGTTTTATCTGAATCTATTGCTGACGATCTGACTCACACTTCACTGCTGAATAAGTCATGGATGACACACGGCCCCCACACCATAGCACTCCCTACCTCCTGGGTCAGTTCAGTCCTACAGACTGGGTCTTTATTCCTTTACATCCATAGACTATCCTATTTTCTAGAACAAATTTCAAATTTCATTCTAGAACTGGGGTTACCATCGTGCTCCCCAAATACTTGGTTAGAGTTCTAATACCCAGTTTAACTGCCCCTGATTACTAAGTTCTGTATTCCATGCCCTTAGCATGCTTTCTGGTGTGCTGACACATATGGGCAAATCATTCATAAGACACACTAATCGGGATGCTTGACTCTTAAATTTGTGATGCTCCCTTGATCTTTGGAGTGTCAGCTTGGTATGGTGTCCCAGCACAGATATCCTTTAGTTCTGAGACTGTCATGCTGTCATACTCACTCTCCTTAGATCATATCCCCAAAGCCTCCTGTATAACCAAGTAGACTTCTTGGACTCTGTCTAGAATCTTATTTATTGCCCCTCTACACAAGTTAAGAATATGGAAAGAATCCAAACGGTGGCCAGAAAGATATAGGACTAGGGCTGTGGAGAAAGAATCAAAAGAAAAAAAGATAGAGAAGATATTCTAGACGTCACTACACAATTGAGATTCTCAATAAATATTCACCGATCTTTGTTTTTCATTTGATCTCAGCGCATATAAACAACAGGACTACAGTCTTCCCAGGAAAGAGAGGTTCTGAAGGCTTTGAAGAGACTCTTTTTATGTGGTGGGACACAAGCCTGCTGTGGAGCTACTGCATTTCATGGTGACAGAATGAACAACAGTACTTGTGGGGCTGGGTGTTGAACAAGAGAATGATTTAGAGCATCACTGAGATGATGTTTTGCCATTTAAATTAAAAGAGTTTGATGCTAGTTCTTTAAAGCAGTAGTTTTCTAACCTCTTAAAAATTCAGCATTGAAACCCTTCTGTCAAAGGAAAGCTTATGTAGAAAACTAATATAGAAAACAGACAAAAGAGAGCTGCTCAGGTTGAAGCAATTGTGCGAGCCTGAGCCCCGGCCACCGGCTCTCCTCTGCAACCCTCCAGCTATGGCAGTGCCCAAGGCTGGCAAAGCTCTCAGTGGGATGTCCACAGATCAGAAGCTACAAACTGGCATCCTGAGGGCTGGCTCTGGCACAGAGATGTGTCTGGTTTGGATCTTAGAACATTTTACAAAAACTTGAGTTAATATTTAAAAAAATGAGGGAATTCACATTAAAAATTTTAGTTTTCTATATTCTCCTGAATAATTTGAAGTTCATTCCATATGGAGCCTGAAGTCTCACACAATAACGTTAGCTTAGAAAGATGAGCAGTGTATTAGTCAGAGTTCTCCAGAGAAACAGAACCAGTAGGATGGATATAGATACATCCAAATACACCTACGGATATCTACCTATTTATCTCTTTTTGTAGATATACTTTAGATAAACATGTTTCAGAGAGAAACTTACTTTAAGGAATTGGCTCACACAGTTGTGAAGGCTTGGCAAACCCAAAATCTGCAAGGTAGGAGACAGGCTGGAGACCCAGAGAAGAACTGCATGCAGTTCAAGTCCGATGACATCTGATGAGGGATCACATCCACATTATGAAAGATAATCCGCTTTACTCAGTCTTCTGATTTAAATGTAAAATTGTCTAAAAATCTCATCTAGAAAATACCTTCACAGAGGGGCCGGCCCACCATAGTAATTGGGTTCGTGTACTCTGCTTTAGTGGCCACGGGTTTGTGGGTTCAGATCTCGGGTGTGGACCTGCAACTGCTCATTGGGCTATGCTGTGGCAGCTTCCCACATGCAAAGTGGAGGAGGTTTGGTACGGATGGTGGCTCAGCGGCAATCTTCCTCAAACTAAAAGAGGAACATTGGCCACAGATATTAGCTCAGGGTCAATCTTCCTCACCAAAAAAACCCTTTACAGAAACATCTAGAATAATATTTGATCACATATCTGGATACTGTGACTTAGCTAGGTTGACACCTAAAATTACAAGCAGCTTATGACACATCACAAGCAGCTATCTCTTTCATGTATTAAAAAAAAAAGTTATTGACTTAAAAAAATATTTTCTTTAGTTTACTTAAATTTTGAAATAATTATAAGCATACAGACAACCTGAAAGTACAGTACAAAGAACTTTCTTTTCCCTAAATGAATATAGAGTAGGTTGTCAACCTAATGTCCTATCACTTCTGAATACTTTGGGATGTATTTTGTATGAACAAAGTCGTTCACCTACGTAAGCTCAATGGAACTACTAAAATCAGGAAATTAACATTGGTGCATTACCATACCAATCCTCAGACCCCGTTCAAGCATCCCATAATGTTCCATATGGCAATAGGATCCTGCTCAGAATCAGGCAGTGCATTTAGTTGTCTTATCTCTTTACTCTTCAATCTGAAACAGTTTCCCACTTTTTCTTTGATTATTGCAACCCTGACACTTTTGAAGATTACAGGTAAATTATGGTTTAGAATATCCCTTAATTTGGGTTTGTTCAATGTTTCATAATAATTAGATTTATTTCATGCACCTTTGGTAGAAATATTACAGAAATGATGCTTTTGTTCCTTTCATTGCAACCTATCAGGTGGAAGGAGGGTTATCTGAAATCAGACAGGAAGTTTTCAGCCCAGATGTGGAAGGCTATGGCTTGTAACAATGAACTGATATTTGAAATCTATGTGTATGTGTGGGCGCATCACGTTTTGTGTGTTTCTACTTAAGTGGGTTCAACTGAGTGTGATTTTCTGCATTCACCTAATGTTTTCTCTCAGATAAAATCGTGCATAAGCAAATATGACATTTGAGGAGTACATAAATTGATCCTTAAGATATCAATCACATTGGAATAAATTCATGTTTTCCCAACAAGTGTTATAGCAAAACTGGTTATAAGATGAACCTGAATAAATCTGATTTTATTTTATTTAGATAGCTTAACTTTTTTTTTTCAGTAAAGATGTGGCAAAAGAGAATCTTAGAATGGTGCTGGGATCAGCCAAAACGCTTTTCGAAGAGTGCAATAATGTCCATTAACAGAGAAAACTCATGTTAGTTGATATATACGCTACCATCTTTGTCTTAGTACTTTTCCTGGAACATTTTATACCCACAATTACTCTTTCAGGGCTATCAATTTAGCATGCAGAAAAATGGTAGCAGAGTAATCTCCTTCTGCAACGTAGGTACAATCTGCCTGATAAATATCTACCAGGCAAAGAGAATATTTCTGCATGAGAAAAATGCAACCGTATCAGAATTTTACTGAATTTGCGCCCAAAAGAATATACACTGTATAAAGAGAGTTTCATGAAGAATTTACATGATAGAAGGGATCATATGAGATGATTCACGGCTATACAGCTAGAGTCATTAACACAGATACTGCAGACTAGCCCATTAATTTCCCAAAATGTCCAGAAATAGAAATTTATCTAAATACCAAAGGAAGCAGTAGACTTTGAAACTTTTTTGAGTTTTGATTTCTGTACAAGACCTCTGAGAGTTTCCTTTCTCTCCTTTCCAGCTGATTTCAATAGTCCTACCTTTTCTCTGGGCTTTTGACAAGTGATGAGACTCACAATTCTTGACAGCCCTCAAGCTTGGATTTTACTGAACAAAGCAAGGCTTTAGCCGAACAAGTGGATTTCATATTTAGAGCTGCCTCTGGTAGTGACGCCGGTTTAGGAAAAAATCAGAGAGCGTAATTGTTCTTTCAGCACCCTGCATCCATCCTTTTAATACTTCAGAATTCCCCTGGAAAGAGAAAACACGTTTCATTCTAGGTTAACTCACAGTCCATCTTTTTGCTGGCTGATGTAGCATTTTTTTTTAAAGTATGTGTCTTATCTCTTAGAGAAAAAGAGAGCTATCAGCCTCTTGGCCAAAAGGTGCACTTTCAAAGAGCAGGCTAAATGGAGAGAGGCACACACCTGCTGTCTCATTCTACAGTTGGATTGTACCATCAAAGCGATCACTGGACAAGTGTGCTCATTAAAAGGTTATTTGTCATAGGAAGGAAAGGTCCCATAAAATCTGGAAGCAAAATGAATGTCTATCAAGAGTTTAAATTATTTTCATCCAGTGGAATTATATGCATTCATTTAAAGATATATACTTCTTTACATAGAAATTCATAACATATTGTGGAAGGAAGAAAGAGGATGCAGAAGAGTATTTAAATGGAAGGAAGAAAGAGGATGCAGAAGAGTATTTAAATTAATAGACATGAGTGTGTAAGTGCATTTGTGTGTATGTATGTGTGTGTATGTGCACAGAAGTGCTTGAAAAGATGTTCTCCAAACTGTTGGTGGGAGCTAATTCTGATTGGTGAGATTTGTACTGATTTTTAAATTTTTACTTATTGCAATATTTTCAAAAATTTTAAACAAGGAACAGGCATATTTCTAGACTAAGAATAAAAGATAAAGTAGAATTCCTCTCGAGGACAGAAAAAGCCTACTAATTCTACTGCTCCTGGAAACTGTACTGAATAAATGATGGAAACAAAGATTAGGGAATAAAACTTCATCAACAGTGATAAGAGGCAGCAACTGAAACCTCAGTCCCTAAGATATAAAAAAACACCTGCAATACAGTGACTTTTCTCTCAAATCAAGATAGATGTCAAAAGGCCATTCATACCTCTCCAGATTTCAAACAAGGTGCATAGCACTCTGAAAGTTAACTTTCTTGGGAGGCCAAATGGGCAAACATCTTGTAATGATGTAGGGGTTCCAGGGGCCTGTGACTGCTTGCTGTGTGTCGGATACTGTTCTAAGTACTTCATGTATACTAGCTCATTCAATCTTCTTACCGTGCCATAAGGCAGGTACTACTAGTGTCCCCATTTTACTGATGAAGTCACATCTAGGAGGCACAGATGGGTGAGGCAACTTGCCCAAGAGACTCAGGTGAGGCCAGGATTCAGCTGAGCCCATCCGACTCCGGAGTCTCTGGTCGTTATCATATGTAGGATACACTTTGGGAGATCCAATCCACTTTTCAGATTGGTGGAAGAGGCAATGATAAAGGAGGGATCGTGCAGAATGACACCTTCGGTGATCAGAACTAGATTGGGTGGAGGAGAGCTGGGAAAACGGCAGTGCTGTTGGCAGCTCCTGCTGGGTAATAATTGAGCAGAGCTAAATAAACATTGTATCATTAAAATTCATACGAGCTATAGAAATTCACTGATTAAAACTAATCCCCTTCCTGACTGATGTGATGACCCAGAACAGAGGGAACTCTGAAGCCTGAACCGGGGTGTGTTGCTGTTTGGATAAGACAGTATTTTAAGACGACGTGTCAGGAATGAGGGACTACCTGCCCCAACAGCCTGCAGTTCCCTCCTCTTCTTGAGAAAAACAGCAGGTCACAAAAGAACTACTCCCATTCAGAAAACAAACAAGAAAAGAGGCAAAAAGTAACAATAAAATGAAGGGCTTCAACTTAAAAGGCCAATGGAAAATATGCATTTTAAAAAGAATTATTTAATTAATAAAAGAATATTTTTATTTATTTATTTATGTTTTGAGGAAGATTAGCCCTGAGCTAACATCCACCACCAATCCGCCTCTTTTTTGCTGAGGAAGACTGGCCCTGAGCTAACATCTGTGCTCTCTTCTTCTACTTTATATGTGGGATGCCTGCCACAGCATAGCTTGACAAGTGGTGCGTAGGTCTGCACCTGGGATCCAAACCAGTGAACCCCAGGCTGCTGATGTGGAATGTGTGAACTTAACCACCATGCCACTGGGCCAGCACCTAAAAGAATATTTTAGATAAGCACTCTTTTATACTTTCAAACAATCAAAGGAACATTTCAAAAATTATAAACGATCAAAGAAATATTATTGTTTATTGAAAAAGAATAAGAGTGAGCTGCCAAATGTCAAAAAAGACAAAAATAAAATAGTTTACGTAAATGATAGCCACACTAAAATGCAGAAGGAATTTGAGTAGATGTTGATAAAAGACAGAGACATGGTGAATTGGATTGTGACATTTGTATAAAACACAGGGTAGAGCTAACAGGACAGTCGTGCATCTCTTGATGACAGGGATATGTTCTGAGAGGTGCAACACTAGGTGATTTTGTCATTGTGTGAACATCACAGATGGTGCAGCCTACTACACACCTAGGCTATATGGTGCTAATCTTACGGGACCACCATCCTATACGTGGTCCGTCATTGACCAAAATGTTGTTATACTGCACATGACTGTAATTAGAGAGAAGCAGAAATATTTGAAAGATGCAAAAAATATATTCGACATGTGCATATTTGTCATCCTTCTTACTAAAACAGAGAAAACAACACACCCCACACATTACATATGGAACAGAAAAAATACGCAGGAATATAATACAAGAAAGCTTTCCTCAAATGAATAAAGCCATAAATGTACAGATTGAAAGAATACTATGTAATCCAAGGGGAAAAACTGCTAAAGAATGACCATCACTAACACACACCCTAGTGAAATTACCATAATTCCAGGATGTCAAAATTATTGTAATCTAGGCAGAACAGAAATATCTAAAAGGAGAAAAAATCAGACTGGCTTCACAATTCTCCTCAGCAATACTTCAACAGAAGAATACATTAGGACAGCATTTTCAGAATTAAGAGAAGAAAAAGTGAACACAAGAATTTCCCACCCCGCTAAGTTATTGTTCTTGTAAAATGGCATAGAAGAGTAATGACTGTAATTTAAGAACTTAGAGAAAAATTGCACTCAGATGGAGTGATTAAATAAATATCCTTTTGAGAGCTAGCCAATCAGAAGAGAGAGAGGGTGGAGCGGGAGGAAGACCAAATGAATAACAGAAATTCAAAAGTTGGATGATGAAAGAGATGGTAGAGATCACTGAATGCATGTACATGTAGAAATTAGACTTTAGATCCACATTAAATGGTTTACAGAATATATTGCAAAGGGCATAAAACCTGACAATGTAATATATTGTAATAACTAATCAAAATCAAGGAAAGGAAGACATGCTAGGTAGGAGACATTTTAAGTATAAAAATGTCCTTATTTTTCAGGGCAAGGATCAAAGTTGCTAAATTAGTAAATAGAATTTAGGTGTATTATTTTAAAGTTGTAAGGTATTCAAGGTAGTCACTGGAAAATCTACAATTTTAATTCAAAGCTTTGAAATTACCAAAAGGGGGAAAAGGCAAAAGGTAGCAAGAAAGGAACCTAGATCACAAAGCAAACATTTAAAACCAAAAACACATTAAAAACAAAACCGAAAGCACTCACCTCAAAATGAAATGGGAAAAGAATTCTCTTCAATACGTCTTGAGGTCAATGAGTGAATGCAAAGGAAAATTTCAAAACCTTCGGAGCCTTGAACTCTTTAACATTACCATAGCGGATTTCGTGGCCGGTAAACTGGATACATTCTGCCTTTTCTTCATCTTACTGGAAACTGGACTTTGCTCAGATATTTACCCTTCAGACTCACAGTTCTGTTTCTCAGAGTAAGCTAAGAATTGGTCTGAAGGGTGCAATGGAATTCTCACCCTCTTTGCTAGGGAGTGGTTGAGGAACGGTCATGTGAAATAATTCTGGCTAACAATGTGGGAGAGGAGGCATGATACAAACTTCTGGAAAGTGTTTCCTTGTTCTTGAGTGAGCCAAAGAATGCCAGTTGGGAATGAGGAAACTGGAGCTTTAATGGCAACAGAAACAAGGAGATTCACCTTAGAATGTAGCCTCTACTGGGGATCACAGAATAGAGAGACATGGAAAACCCAGGCTTTGAATAACATCTTGGAGCTGCCAATAAATTAACCCTTAAGTCCTTCCCACATACAAGCTGCTTCTTCTGTGAGCTAATACATCTTCTCATTTTCAGTCAATCTGAGGTTATTTTTGATTGTTTTGCATCCGGTATCATGCATCTAATTGATAAAATTAATAAATGACAAAAAATAAAATAAATTAGTCAATTCAATTATTCTATAAACATTTATTGAATGATTACTACATACTATGCATACAAATAGATTAGTAAATACATATGCAGGAAATGTACACACATACAAACATATATATGCACATATATCTATATATACAGCCAACGCATGCTCACAAACATACATACACAGAGAGGAAGTAGAGGAGAGAGAGAGACCTAGAAGGATATATGACAAAACGCTTCCGGTGTACAACATTACATATCAATTGAATTCTTTACAAGTATATATTGCTTTAGCAACAGAATATTCTTTAAAATTTTTAAGGGTTTTAAAAATCCATTTTCATTTCGACAATAAAGAAATCCCTGCTGTCTCTAGTATCTGCCCTTCCACGAAATGTCAACATTGTGTCTTTGGCTGTAATCCACTGGTGAGAGATCTCAGCAGGAATACAACAGAATTCTGTAGGCTGGCTCGGGTTGGATTTCCTATTTCATCATCTGAAAAAAAATCATAGAACAAAAAGCTTCAACAGCCCAGCATTTCTGGAACATTCATATATGCAGAAGAAAGAGACTGAACATCATTTTAAAAAGACAAAAGAAAGAGCTCTCCAAAAAGCACATTTGGCTGAGCTGTGGCTCCATAGACACACACATTGTGCTGGTATTTAATAAAGATCTTGTTTATCAAGGACAACATGTTTTAATGGCTTGGGAATTAAAATATGGTTTCAGCAACCCTTTTACCCTGTTGCAGTAAATTAAATTTAATGCTGACAGCAGTAATACACATTACACTCCAGAGCAATAAATTTAAGCACCAAATTGATGCCACTGGACTGAAATGAAGGGTCTAGGAAGAACATTATGGACAGAGCAGACTCCTTTAATGGTTGTTCTTTTCGTAATGGAGAAAGTCAGACCTAGGAAGTAAAAAGGCAAAACCACCCACAGCCTCAGGAGCCTCTGGCATTGCTGATGCTGGTTTGCATGTCTCTGTTGAACTTCCATTAGCAGTATTCCATCCATTCGCTCTCCTCTCATTTCATGAATATCTTGTTAGTCCTTTTGGATATAGCAACACCATTTTAAGAGAAGAGTGAGATGTGGTCAATGAAAGGACAACAGAAACTTGTATGGAAAAGTTCAGGGTAAAATGGAAGGGTAATATTTCCTAAATAAGATTAAAAGTTTGAATTTTTTCTCTGCATCATTAATATAAATCAACTCACAGCTTTAAACTTATTTTTTTAGAGCAATTTAATTTGCAAAACAAATGCAGATCCTGGGTTTATAGGAGTTATATAAGCTCTACCAAAACTTCTAGATTCTAATCAGAGTAGTCAGAGATGAAAACAATCTTTTTGCCATCTGATTGCAATAATACCTTCATTTTATCATTGATATTCCTACAACATCTCTTGTTGAATATTGCAGCATCTGCACTGTAATGCCTAGAATTGTGATGAGCATCCTGGGACCATCAGGGAGGACAGCCCAAGAAGAGCCTCAGACCTTGATAGTAGTGCTGGCACACCGCTAGAACCACTCTGCCTCCAGATTCCTTGGTATGTAAGATAAAACATCTCTGTGGTGTCCAAGCCTTTTGAAGTTATCATTTTTCTACAGCTTGCAACCAACATTATCTTAATTAATAAAGGGCGTCAAGAACCAGAGCTTTATTCAGTCACTTAGTCAACCATTTTGATCTAATTCCTACGACATGTGAGCCAGTATGTTTGGTGCTGGGGATACCACAGTGAACAAGACAGGCATCATCCTTCTCTCATGGAGCCGGCAGCTCCCTGAGGATTTCAGGCTTTGAAAGAACAATCAGGATCTCAAGGGAATCGTGTTGAGTAAAAAAAGCCAATCAAGAAAACGTTACATACAGCGTGGTTCTGTTTATATGGCATTTTTGAAGTAAAACAATTATAGAAATGGAGAACAGAATAGTGACTGCCGGACGTTAAAGAGGGGAGTGCATGGGGGTGGCTATAAAGGGTAGCACGAGGCAGTCTTGTGGTGATGGAGCACTTCTGTATCACATGGCATAAAAGTGCCTAGAACTACGTACACACACACAATTGAGGACATGTGATACTGAGGCTGAATAAGCTCTGTGGGTTGTACTCATGTCAAATTCCTGGTTTTGATATTTTACAAGCTATGCATGGTTTTACCATTGAGGGTAACTGGGTGAAGGGTACACAAGACCTCTCTGCACACTTTTTTTGCAACTTCCTATGAATCTGTAATTATTTCAAAATTCCTTGTTAGGATGACAGATTGAACATATACATCTAATTTCTAAAAGCACCAATAAAACTACTGGAAAGATTGTTTTCCCTAGGGTTTAAATCCAAAAGTACAGAGAAGACAAGTAAACAGAACATTAATGGTGCTTTGGAACCTGGAAAGCAGATGAACCAGTTATAATGGGCTGAGTAGACCAAAGAAAGGCGAATCCTGAGCCAGCGGTACAGTTGGAAAACAGCCCAAGTAATACTGCAAAGCCTCTAAAAGGCTCAGGTTCTAGAAATTCCAGGAACTTATAGAATCAGGGAGAGTGTGTTGGAGGGGGAGCTAAAATATGTTTTATTGGTTAAAATATTTTTGAGAATTAGTTAAAAATCTACATCTTCTCCTCCATCCCATGATGCTGAGTGACACAGCGCATCGTCCTCCCTGGCAGAAGAACGGATATTCGTTCTTTGGCGAGATTTATTCTCACCAGGATCAACGAGCACAATTGAGAACACGAGTATCATCTGAAAACAGGGGGAGTTAAGTGACGACATACATACTTAACGCTGAGACCCTCTAGAGCTGTTCTCTGGTGAGGTCTCGGAATGCAGGCTGACAAACTTTGAGTTCCAGACAGGCATTTGAAAGACTCCTCCCTGGGAAACCTGACAAGCCCAAAGGAAAAAGGAGCTCATGATACTGACTGTTTCAATTATCCAGTGATGCCTAACAACCATCGCTAAACTTGGTGGCTTACAATAACAGCTTGATACTCTCACAGTTCCTTGGGTTGAGTGAGCCGTTCCTCAGCTCCGCTCGGCTTTGGCTAAGGTACCAGGATGAATGCAGTCGTGTAAAGTCTCAACTGGGAGCTCAGCTGGGGCTGTCAGCTAAAAGCATCAGCTCCCCTCCCTGTGGGTCTCCCTGTGTGGCTGCCTGGGCTGTCTCACATCATGGAGTTTCCAAGCGGTGTTTCAAGAGGAAGCAGTTTACAAAGGAAGCCCAGGAAGGGCTAAGCTGAGGACTGGCACACTATCACTTCCACCACACTCTATTGATTACATCAGTCATAAGCCCAGCCCAGAGTCAGTGTGAGCACTCGTGAATTCCAGGCGGCATCAGGCCTTGGACGTCACCAACGTAACAGTCCACCACACTGGCATCCAGGGTTCTCCAACAAAGAGCCCACCTGGATCATCCTAAAATGAAGCTCAAATTACCCACACCCTCAGAGATTCCTATCAGAGTTTTAGTTGCCTACTGTTAATTATGTGCAGACAACCACAATCCACTGGCACTTGAGACAACCAAAGAAAGCCTCCAACACAGAAGGAAGCAAAACATAAAAGGAAGGAAAGGGGGGAAAAACCAAATTGGAGGAATTAAAAACTAAATATATATAAAATATAGTAGAAACTATATACATACATATATACATACATATATGAAGATATATTTAGAGAGAATAATAAAAAAACTTTAGGAAATTGAAAATATGTTGCAAAATTGAAAACCTAACTGAGTGAGGTGGAAGATTAAGTTGAAGATATCTCTCACAAAGTAGAGCAAAATGATAAGGTGGGAAGAAATGTGAGATAATTTTTTTTTTAAATTAAAGAATCACGGGGCTGGCCCTGTGGCCAAGGGGTTAAGTTCGTGTGCTCCACGTCAGCGGCCCTGGGTTCGCTGGTTCGGATCCTGGGCATGAGCCTACACATCACTCATCAAGCCATGCTGTGGTGGCATCCCACATGGAAGAGCTAGAATCACTTACAACTAGGATATACAACTATGTACTGGGGCTTTTGCAGAGAAAAAAAAAAAGAGGAAGCTTGGCAACAGATGTTAACTCAGAAACAATCTTCCTCTCCAAAAACAAAAAGCATACCTTAAAAAAAATTTAAAGAATCAGTTCCAGGACCTCTGAATAATAGGCATTCTGAAAGGGAAAACTGAGGAGTTTGAACAGAAATTATCAATACAAAAATTCTAGAAATCTCCAGTTTGGAAGGACCTGAATTTCCCAAATGAACGGGATCACTGAGTCCCAGAACAAAAGATGAAAATACACCCACATTAAGGAGAATCATTCTATAATTTCAGAATACTGAGGACAAACAGAAAGTTCTACAAGCTTTCATAAAGGAGGGAAAAAGGAAATGTCATACAATAAAACAAATCTGAATGGCCGCAGCTTTCTCAAAGCAAGAATGGAAGCACGAAGATAATGGAGCTATGTTTTCAAATTCAAAAAGAAGATGATTTCACACTTAAAATTGTTTTAGCCAAACTATCAATAAAATGTATTGGTAGAATAATGACATTTTCCAACATCTTAATAAAAATTCTCCCATGAACTGTTTCTCTGGAAACCCTTGGAAGATTCCTTCCACTACGAAGAGGGAGTAAAACAAGAAAGAGAAGATCGGATGCAGGAGAGATGCACAGGGCATCCCCAGGATGAGGCTGAAGGGAGAAGTCAAGATGACGCCTGGGAACCAGGCATGGAGGGCAGCCAGTCCTGTCTGGAGAAGAGCTGAGGGCTGTCATCACCATCCGCTTTGCCATGGGACTGTCTTTTTAACCTGAGGAGTGAACTGGAAGAAGTTCTCCACGAAAACAAGAAAATAAATCCTACAATTTAAAAAACCCCATAAAGTCAAAAATAAAATCCAGGAACAGGGAATGAAACCTAGGACATAGGCAAAGGGAATTCAAGAAAAACAGCAGAAGGAAAACCTGGGATGACAGCTGCGTCCTGTCTATCCTACTGGCTTGGAGAGCAAACAGCCCAGATGGAAGAAGATTAGAGGTCTATCTGAGGAATGGCTCCAGGAAAAATAAGACGGAGCCTCTGATAGGATTAAGTTTATGGAAAATTAGAATGAAAGATTATTTAAGGTATGGAAATAGGCACAAACTAAAAAAAAAAAGAAGAAACAAGGGGACAATGATAAAAAAAAAAAAAGAAGGAAAATCTAATCATGGCACCCAGCAATGCTCAGTTATGAATAATTTTTGTCTAGCCATAAAAATATAAATACTGCATATTTTTAAGCCAAAAAGTATAATATAACTCTAACAAGAGGGGAGGGGGCACAGAAGAAGTGGCAATGTACCAGAGCTAACTTCATTTCCCATAACAGGAAGTTAATAGAGAAGAGAGAAGTATAGGCCTATTATTTACAAATAACTATCTGCTGATGTTATTTTGATTGCATAAAATTAAAATAATCGATGTTAAGGGAAAAAGCATGCTGTTATTGAGGAAATTATGTGGTGTGCCGTCCAGCTGAAGGACCTGGGGTGGTTTCCCGAGGGAAATGAACATTCAGTATGAGACTTATCCAGTGAGCAGGAATTAGTAAATCCAAATGAGGAAGGAGGGAGGGGGCTAAAAGAGGAAAAGCATTTGAGGCAGTGGGGACCAGCATGTGTGAGAACCCTTCAGAGAGAAAAAGCCTGATATAATCAAGATACTGGAAAAACCGCTGTGGCTTGAGAAGACAAGACATGTGTGACATACAGTTAAGCTAAAGAAAGAGTCAGCAGCCAGAGCATATAGAGACTTGTGGGCATATGAAGCATTTGGGGCTTCATCCTTAAGGCGACAGAGGTCTATTGGTTGGTTTTCAAGAGAGAGAGAGAGGACTGACTTTAAAAGCACTGCTTTGGCTGCTGTTTTGGAGAACGGCTTAGAGGAAGCAACTGGAATGCAGGGATGATATTTCTAAGATGGTTCAATAGCTAAGGCAGAAGAATATGGTGGAAGGAAAAGCCTAAAGCCACTTAACGTGTAACACGCTGAACCACGTCCATAACCAAGATCCTGGATGCAAAGTCTGGCGCTTCTCCTTTACACTGCGACCCAAGATGACAATTTAGCTTTAGTGTGATCGTAAAAATAAAATAAAAGGAGATGGTCTCATTTCAATAGGAGTAGGTAGGTGGCAGTGTCCATTTTGACCTGAAAAACTGTTTATTAGCTCATGCAAGGACTTGCAGTTGTCCAGGCATGCATTTATTCAGGAAATATTTTTTAGCACAAGCTATCTGCCAGGCACTATTCCCAGGGGCATAGCTAAGGAAAAAAAGAGAATCTCTGATGTCTTCCATCATAGAGCTTTCATTCTTCCTGGGTAGACAATAAAAACTATGAAAAAAACAAATAAAAACAATGAAGCAGATTAAGGAGCTGGAGTTGCCTGGGTGGGGAAGTAAGGTAGTACTATAGATAAGTGGTTAGGGGGGGCCATCTAATCAGGTGATGTTTGATGGGATGACTATATGAAGTGGGGGAGCCGGTTAGTTATCTGGGAGAAGAGTCTTCTGCTCAGAGGGCAATAGCTTTCCAGGCAGAAAGAGAGAGCAAAAGTCTTGCATCAAGGTTTTTACTAGACGTGTTGAAGATACAGCAAGGCTTGAGTGGAGTAAGCAAAAGGGTGAATAGTTGATGACGAGGTTAGCAAAGTAGCCAGGACAAGATAAAATAAAGCTCTGCCCATCCCAAGTCTCAGTAAATTAAAGATCAAAAGCGACGTGTTAAAGGCAGTGTTTCTAAGTCTGTGCTGTGGTAATGGCCTCCTGGTTGTCGTTCCTGCCTCTACTCAGCCATCAGGTACAAGATTGCTAGATGGATCTTCCAAAAGCACAAGCACAGATGTTTATCACACACCTCTCCTCTCATCAAGAACCATCCCTAGCTTTGCTAGATCAAAAGCAAAGGCCTCAGTTTGAATATGTATCTGCCAACCCTTTCTCAGCCAGCTCTCTGTTTCCTACACAAACTTGTCTCCCAGTATGCCCCCAAATGGGTTCCTTGGTTCAGCGTCTCTGCCCTCCTTACCGTTCCCCACTAGCATTCTGTGACTCCTGCTTCCGTATCCTTCAATGCTCAATTCCAATTCTTCAATGATTCCACCATCTATTCTGTACCTAATTTTTTAAGATGATACATGCAATGCACTTTATTAGGCCCTTTGGGGACACTACAATGAAAACAATATAGTTCCTGCCCTCAGAGCACTTAAAAAGAAGATCTCAATCACTATGATGTAATGTTAGAAATGGGACAAACCATTGAAAAAGAACACTTGTTGCTATGGAAATTTCAAAAAAAAGGGCGAGATGAGGGGCCAGCCCTGTGGTGTAGTGGTTAAGTTCAGGCGTTTTGCTTTGGCAGCTTGAGGTTTGCAAGTTTGGATCCCGGGCACAGACCTACACATTGCTCATCAAGCCATGTTGTGTTGCATATACAAAACTGGAGGAAGATTGGCACAGATGTTAGCTCAGGGACAATCTTCCTTACCAAAAAAAAAAGATGAGATCAATTTCAAATGAAGTGCTTCAGGACAATTCTGCCCCTTGATGCTCTTTATTATTTACTACCTATTCTTTGGCTCCATTATAGAATGCCTTGGACTTACTCTATTCTCGTGTGTTTGTTTTGTCCCCCAAAACTAGACAGTAGCTTCCCTGAGGTCAGGAATGTTGCCTTTGGCTACTTTCTAATGGCTGTCAAGAATTCCCAAAGTCTAGCATATGCCAGGTAATCTATAAGTGCTGATGGAGTGAAAATGAATTGAATTTGAATCCAATGCATCTGTTGCATGATTCCACTATTATATAATCCTGCTCAGAGCAGCTTCTCTACACCATGGTCACCACCCAGTGGACAAACTGAGAACTGGAATTTAAAACCTTTGTAAAGCAAGTCCGAGCACCATCTATACTTGCTCTTTTGGTTTGGACTGACGGCCCATCTGCAATTCTTCTATTAAATATAAATGAGTGAATCACAGCTCCTTATGGTACAGGTGTCGAGTGTGTTCGAATTGAAAGAGTGTATCAACCTGAGTGGTAATATAATCAGAAAGCAGCTATTATGTGGTGGTGTCGTGATAAGATACCAGGAACTTTGAACAACCCGATGCTTTTTATTTTTCACCTGTTATCTGATCTGATATCAAGATTGCACAGGATTTTGCAATTATCAGAGAAAATTGAGAATCCATAGTCCAGTCCTACTTTAAAGATGAGGATGTTTCGGCTTGGGGAGTGGAAGTAATTTACCTAAAATGACACAATTATTTGATAGCAAAGCTGGAGTTAGAACCCTGGTCAATTGCTCTCGTCCTGACCCGTTCTGTCATATGGCACAGCTTCCTCAGAGGGAGGGATGCTCAGAGAAATGATAATTCCTATTACTTCCTGTCTCCCATGGCTGCCACTCTCTCCTATCAGTGGGTACCACCTGGCAGAAAGGCAACAGGGCAGCCTAGTCCACAAGGTTTTTCCATTTTACCGACAGATTGCTCTCACGCTTTTGGGGAAAGAGTAACCTTAAAATGATGAATGTTTGTCCTATTAAAAGCTCCTCCAGCACAGGCATTATTGATAGTGTGTAAAAAGGCCATCCATTTTAGTGCAAATGAAAATTGAAATGGAGAGAACATCGTGTCTTTTTTTCTAATATAGGATGCTGGCTCAGGAGCAGTGTGATTGATGTGAGCTGAAAACAGCTGTCCAGAGTCCTTGCGACCTGCGCCTTCTTCCCACTGGTGATTATAGGGACCCCTGCTCAGAAAGGAAGCCAGCTCCCTAACATCTATATGATAACGTCTGCAGCCTTCAGCGGGGCATTGAGGGCTCTCATAATCTGTTGTCAATCCACTCCTTGGATGTACCTTCTATCACTTTCAGTCCCCAAATCAACCTGTTAGTTATCTGAGATAATTACTGTTATTATTTCTAGATTGTTGCATGTTCATCAAATCTCCTAAATATGCTGTTTTCTCTGCCTTTCAAGTTCTTCCCATCTTTTTTGCGAGGCTGAGTAATTCTCTTCTTTCACAGTGTAGCTCAGTGTCCCCGATGGCTCCTTCTCCACCCCTTTCCTTCCTTAAGCTGCATGAACTGTTGCATCAGCAGGACACCTCCAATGCTTTTAAAATTTACTAAGAGTGTTCATATCGCATGGAATTATGGTCAGGTAGATGTCTGTCCCTTCCTCTAGAGGGCGCAGTACCTGGGAGCAGAGACCTGTATCTTATCTTTGCATCTCCAGTGTACAGTACGGTGCTTAGAAGATAGCAGACAATTAAATATTTGCCTAAAGAAGGAAAGTATCAACGAGTGGTGAGAGAATGAGGCAGACATGTGAGATCAGAAAGTCTCACACTTACGGATACTTGTTCTATAAGAAGACAGTCTCAGCTATAGCCTCAATCTTAGCCACAATCAGTCCCAATGATCAGGAACGGGGAGCCCCTACCTGGGCTATCATGCCAGCTGCCAACTTTCATACCATCTGCAAATCATCCAGCAGTAACTATCCAGGAACAAGACAGTGCTCATCTAAAAGAGGGTCGTCTTTTTCAATGAAGCAGTCTTTTTCAGTGATATGACAGAGCACTTGGGACCCTCCATGCTGGATAATTAACATCCTTGCATTAATCTTTCTACTTTGTCACTGGGTTTGAAGCCTTCGCAGGTGATCATTATCTTATGATATGAGAATTTCAAAGTAAACTGGTAGTTAATTTAACAGCATTTAAAAGTAATGTGAAAGCAAACATGTCAGAATGAAATACGCGGTTCTTTGAAAACTCTGGCAACTATTTTGAAATCTGGTTAAGCATATACACCTTAAAAGGGGCAGGATGAAAGAGCCGCTGAATTGTGATTGAGCTCAGACAGAGAACCATTAGGGAGTCCGTGCGAAAAAATGAAAAGAGGATCAGCTTAGAGGCAGGAGGGTGGATTCGAAATCCCAGCTTCAGCTCTTCTTAGCTGTACCATCTCAGCTAAGTCTCCATTTCTTTTGCCCATAAACTCTACATATTTGTTTCTACATTGCAGTGTTGTTGATGATAAAATGAAATAAGATATATGTAAGTTCAGAATTCGGCAGGCAGCTGGTGCTCAATAAATGTCCCTTCATTTCTCCTTCAAAAAAAGAACAATCTGACAGAGCATTTGTTATCTCTCCATGTCCTTCATGAGCATGGAAAGAACTGCTGATTTGGAAATGGGGGTGAAGTGGATCAAATATGTGTGAGGAAGTGAGACTGCTCAGGGCCTTGGTCAGGAAACCGCTTCAGACTTATTTCAAATTGAAAGAAATCAGAGGGTCTATTCAATCTTACTGCCCAACGGCTGCAGCAGCTGGAACCTCTGGATAGATCAAACGAGCAGGGCATGGCTGACAGCAAGACTAACCCCTTGACTCAGAACTCAGGCTCATAATCGTGGAAAGGTCGGGGCTTTTGGAGGCAACAGGAACTGGGTGCAAATTCTGGTGCAGCTACTTCCTAACTCCGTGACCCAGATGGTCATTTAATCCCTCTGAAATGAAATGACCAAACTCTCCAAGTCGTAGTTGTCTTGTTGGCAAAATGGGAGCATAGTACTCATAGTATTAAATTTGATAGTATTCAATTTGACAGTGCGTCTTGGCTGCTGATATAGTACTTGACACAGAGTCGGTGAATGACAATCTAGTTTCCTTCCCAAATTGGATCTCCATGTTGGTTTTCCTTGATAGACCGTGAATTAGTCACTCTAAAGGGTTATAGCTGAACAGGCTCGAGGGGCTCGTCTCCCCCAGGATTTTAAAGTTTTACGTGGATCCCTAGGGTTTCTCAGAGTTATTCTCAGTGCCACCTGAGGGATGACAGAGTTCTCTGTTTTAATCAGTTCTGTGTTTAAAAGAAATAGTGAGGCTACTAACGAGAAAAAATATCAACACAACCAATGTCTGCGAACCAGTCATTTGTTGCAACCCCTCATTTTACATTTGAGTAAACTCAAGCCAAGGAAGGGTTAGGGCTTGCCAGAAATCATCCTGCCAGGGAGATAAATGGTGGCATATCAGATACTTAACACAGAACTGGGACATGTTGTTTTAACGTTCATGATGTCATGTAAGATAAATGAGGAGAAACGCTCACGGGAGAATACTACCTCCTACCTATTTTGAGTTTTTCCCCAAAGGCTTCTTTCCTCTCTACCCAAAATAACCTCATAATTTGATTTAAAATAACTGTTTACAAGCAATTTTCATAAGAGAAATTCAAGTATTTCTATCATATAAATAAATAAAAGAAAAAGGAAAGTGACATGTGTCATGTATGATGTATTGGAAAGGTGTGAATGAACTTTCGAATCTGGGATGAGGGTGGAGAAATAATATACCGGAGAGTAATCTTTCTAGGACAATCGAAGAGCATGTTCTATGAACTGTGGAATATGCTTAAATTAGCTCTCTGCAGAAAAAAGCATATAAACACATGAATGTACTTACGCCCAAGTTTGGGAGACAGAGTTGAGTTCTAATCCTGGCTCTGTCACTCACTTGCTATGGGTCTTGAGCAAGTCATTTCACCTGTTGGGCCTTCCCTACCTGTAAAATGCAATACATGAACAGGTGTTTTGATAGTCCCTCCAAGTTCTAACATTCTCTGATTGTAGTTGGAAATAGTATCTATCTTTTTCCACTGCGCTTTTTTTTTTTTGGTGAGGAAGATTGGTCTTGAGCTAACATCTATTGCCAATCTTCCTTTTTTTCTTTTTTCTTAAACTTGAGGAAGATTGTCATTGAGCCAACATCTGTGCCAATATTCCTCTATTTTGTATGTGGATTGCTGCCACAGCATGGCTTAATGAGCAGTGTATATGTCTGTGCCTGGGATCTGAACCTGCAAACCCCAGGCTGCCGAAGCAGAGTGCGCAAACTCAACCACTATGCCACCAGGCCAGCCTCCACTCTATACTTCTTAAAGAGCAGAGAAGAAGGTTTGTAATAGAGAGTCTCTCATATTTATTCACTCCCAACCCTTTTCAAGTCGCTTCTTTTCACGTACTCGACTCTGTTGCTGAGACATTGGTTCATCAGAGGATGCTGCCTTTGGTCCGGTCCTGTGTGGCAGCAGTGGTGCTAAAATGGGTCAGTTAGCCTATGAAAGTTATTTTACTAAATTTGCTTCAGTCTGGATGTGGTTACAGCCTGTCAGCTTCACTTCCTCCTCCTCCAGCCCTTAGCTCTTGTTTTGAAAGCCATCAGACTTTCCTTTCCCAACTGAATTCAATGTTCTTGCTTTTACCATCAGCCTCTGTAGCCTGCAACTCAGTGAAGTTTTTTCTGGAGCCCTCTGGTACATTACAAGCAAAGCAGTTCTCCTAACGTCGCCCACACTAGTTAGAGATGCTGGGTATCATTATTGTTTCCATCGTACATTTAATTGGATGATTGCAAGACCGAGATTTATTATAAGATGTCAACTTATCGTCTAATGATTCTTTATTTGGCGTATTGTTCAGTGCAGTACATTTTAACAGTGCTGTTTATACCACACACCCAAATTAGGATGATGGTAAGGTAGTTTGGCATGCAGTGGAGAAATAATTGTCTTGGAAGACTTAGATATCTTATACGTTGCGGCAGGCTTACATAAAATGGATATTCCTTTAGAGGTTGATAATATGTCTTGGATAATGTTCAGTTACAGATGATTTTTGTTTTACTTTCTGGGTGTTTGTGGGAAGCGAGAAGAAGAACATGGAAGAAGGATCAATATTTTCCTACTTTATAGATATGTAAAATCATTTGTTAACAACCCATCAGGGATCAAACCTCATAAAAAAGCAATCCAACCTAGAAATAAAGGGCGCTGGGTTTGTGACTTGCAATCTCCTTTCACATAGTAACCTCTGAACCCTTTAATGAGATCCAGAAGATCCTAAATGACTGGCTCTTTCTTCTTTGTGCAGTTTGTCTGTAGTCTCTCTCGCTCTCACATACACTTTGGCATCCTCTTGTCCGGACCGCAGGTCTTCGCACAGACTGTTCCCAGCCCTGGGATGTGTCTTCTCTTTCACCCACATCACCATGTCTGGCCAACTCTGACCTCTAACCTCTGTCTCAGCTGATGTGCCACTTTCTCAAAGAGAACCTTGCCTTCCCCAAATATAAGTCCACTATCCCTATTTTCCTCACACATATCACCATATTGCTTCACCTTCATAGCACTTACTCTATGGTTTTCATATGATTACTTAAAATACATCCTACCTCTGTCACAGTGACAAAAAGCATGATGTCAGAGACCATGCTTATTTGGTTTTATCTATATTTCCCAGGCTCAGGACATAATGGAAACTCAATAAATATTTCTTCATGAATTAATATTTTCCCTTCTATTACTCATTTTTTCCACTCTGGACTTAGCCTAGTACAACTACTGTATGTCTTTGGGCCTGGTGGATACTAATTTACTATAAAAATGGCGACTGATGAAAAATTCAGTCTTATAGTAAACATTGATCATATTGATTTACATTGATATAATCTTCGTAGGTTTCAATGAATATCACTAATTCTTATTTAGGGATTGTTTGCCTGCAAAGATAAGCAATGCACTCAGTGATGCACAATACACAGGCTCTATGGGGATCCAGTAGAAACAATTACAGAAACAGAACTGTACATGATGTTACTAAAAAGTCTTTAGACAGCCCCTCTCTCCTGCTCTGTGGCTGGCTCTATGATAAAATTCTTCATTTCTGCCTCTTCCTGAACATGTCAAGATTGTCTTTGTTTCAGAATGGTTTTCTCGGTGAGACTCTTAATTCTTGCCCCCATAATTGTGTCTGCAGAGCCAATAGCTTGTTGTGAGCTTGACTCCGTCCACAACTCTATGTGACCTTGCAACTCCAGTGCTCAGCATCGTCTGACTCAGTCAGCCTGTGCCTGGCTCGATCCAATTCTCAAGAGGCAGATACTGTCATCGGTTGTCGTCTATTCATAAGAGTGTTTCCCTCGGACCTTGCTATACAAGGTCTTCATAAGGACCTGCACTGTGGATCCAGAGCCTTGAAGCAAAGCTTCATGCTCAGTATACTGCCTTGGATAAGAAAATAGAGAGGTAAAGAAAATTTGGAAATTTTCTTATCAAAGTATTTACATGAAACAATTTTGGTGTTGATGTTGGAAATGTGTGTTTATCTAGGTTGTTTCTCTATGGGGAATAATTTATACCTCAATGATAGAAGGTAACTGGGATGTTATGAGTATAATAGCAATATTATAAAACCAGAGGCAGAAGCAAATCTTCATTCTTGGGTTCGGCTTTGTTTCACAGGGGCAGGGATGGTGGCGATTAATCAAAATCTGTCTGGAGTGTTTCTGTGCACTCTGCAGGTGCTCAGTAAACAGTGAGCTGGCTGGCCACTTGTGGGAGCGTGGAAGCTCCCATATTTAGTGCAGGTTGTCTAAACAATGCCCAAGTTCAGGCTTTTGAATGTAAGTCATGCTAATAGGAACTTAAGTATTAGGATTTTGGGGGTGGGGATGTTGATAAATGGCATGTTCATTCTGCCTTTCTGGGTGCTGAATCAATTGAGTAGACAAAAGAGTAAGGAAGAAGGAGAAATGTATAATTTTATCATTTATTAAAACCAAAGTAGAGAATAAGAAATACTTATGGCACACAATGGGCTTCTCAATACTCTTGCCTCCCTCTCCTGTTCTCTGCCTTCCCTCTCTCTGAAGTATAGACCTATTGTCAAAATTGGACTAATGAAAGTACCGGCTCCAGACTGAAGACTTCAAGGAATTGTTAACGCCAATCTTATTCAAATTGCTCTGGAGAAGAAAAAAGGGATAAAAAGCTACTTATTTTATGATGATAGCGTGATCTTGACACTAACACCAAAGGAAAATGTGAGTAAAGCAAATTATAGGCCAATTTCATTTTCTAACATAAATAATAAGGTCTTAAATAAATATTTAGCAAACAGAATTTAGTTGTTCGTACACAGACGGAGGTGGATTTACCGGGGTGATAATGAAATGTAAGCCTCAGAGTCCTTTAGTTACGAGAGCTCCTTCTAAGTCATATTGCTAAATTCTGGATTTTAAATTTTGGAGACTTTTTCCTAAAGAAGGCCCCAAATTGTGTAAGTTTCAGGTCCTCCAGAACCTGGATTGTCTCCTTATGTACACGTGTACACAAACATACACACACAATATAAACACACCATGAACAATTAGCATTTACTCTAGGAATGCCAGGATCTGTTAACATAATTAACCACAATAATAGAAAAAAAGAGTAAAATATATAATCATCTAAAGAAGTAGAGAAAAAAGCGTTGAATAAATTTCAGAGTCTATTCTTGATAACAGAATAGAATTTAGTATGATAATGGGTAACCACCAAGAAGTGCCAGCAAACATTATGCTTTATTTTGAAATGTTCGAAGCCTTCCCTTGAAGGAATAAGGCAAGGATATCTACTATTGCTCCTTCTATTCTCTGACACCTTTAAGGTCACAGCCAACCCATTAGAACAATGGAAACAAATAGTATAAAGTGGAAAAGAAAACATGAAACAGATTTTATTTGAAGAGAAATAATTGCATTTATAGAAATACCCAAAAGAATCTAATGATGCACAGAATTAATAAAAAATTTGGCAAGTTTGTCTGGCATAAGTTTAACATGCCAAAATCAATAACATTCTGATGCACAAGCAAAAACCAATTAGAAAGTTTTATGATAAAAAGATGTCATGGGGCCAGCCCCATGGCCCTGTGGTTACAGTTTCCGTTGCTCTTCTTTGGCTGCCTGGGTTCATGGGTTCAGATCCCAGGCATGGACCTACTCCACTCATCAACCATGCTGTGCAGGTGTCCCACATATGAAATAGAGGAAGTTTGGCAACGGATGTTTAGCTCAGGGAAAATCTTTCTCTCTCTCTCACACACACACACACAAATGTCATTTAAAAAATTATAAATTTGTTATAAACTAATGCGCTCAATCCAATTGGAACCAAAATCACATCATGGGTTGATAAATTAAGAAAATTCATATGGAAGGACCAGGAATAACCAAAACAAGAAAAATAATAAGGAAGTGGCATCCACTCTATAAGAGGTTGGCCTATTATAAAGCTCTAGGAAGTAAAACCACATGGTAGTGGTGCAAAAATAGCCAAGTGGACTAATGGAATGCAGTGGAAAGTCCAAACAGAGACCTATGTGGCTAGGGGACGTTGGTGTATGAGATAAACAGCAGCAGAAGTCAGTGAGAAATCAGGGCCTGTTCAATAAATGGTGCTGGGACTACTCGGTTAAATACTGAGGGGAAAAGATCCAATCTCTTTCTCCTATGAGACATGAAAGTCAATTTCAGACAGGATACAGATATCAGTGTGAACAGCGAAACTTCAAATTTTTTGAAGAAAATATAGAAAAATATCATTATGACTTTTGCATGGAGAAAGATTTCATGAATAAATCACACAAAGCATAAGACAAAGGAAAAGATTGATAAATCTGACAGAATCAAAATGGAAAACTACTATATACCAAAACGCATCATAAAATAGAGTTAAAAGATGAGCGACTGACAAGAAATAGATATTTGCATCAGCACATGGTTAGTGAGGTGGACATTAACCATGCCTGGTATGTTTTACACGCCCTTCCTGATATTTGGCGAATTCCCCATTATGTGAATACTGTTTCCCCAAGGCAGAAGCCAGCTGGGGCATAGGCAGGGGGCCTAGGTGTCAAGGATCAGATGCACATGAGCAAGGCTTTGATTAGGAAAAAAGCCCCAGTTAAATTAGGGGGCAGCAAGCAGTTTTTCCAGCCTTCAGTCTCCGGGTTCACTAATGGCACTCGCAGTGTTTGCGCCCAACTGCACAGCCATGAGGCATTTGCTGGGACAATGCTGCAGTGTGATTTGAGTGAACCACAGGACCTCCAAGTGTGGCTCTCTGGTCCTACCAGAGATTCTATTAGCTGTCCAACATCCTCTTAATACATAACTTTTCTGCTGAAACCAGCTCGAGTGTGTTCTTCTGCTGGCAAATCAGAACATGACTAATACCATTCACATCCAGGCTATACAAAGAACACCTACCAAGTCAATGAAAGAATTTCAGAATGAACAGGAAATTCAGAGGAGAAAACCTGAACTGAATGGCTGACTTGTATATGAAAAGATGCTCAACAGCACTCCTAATCAGGGAAATGCAAATTAAACAATGAGGTAGTGCTTCATGCTCATCACAGGAGGCAACATTAAAAACCCATTGAGACCAATTGAAGGAGAGACGTGGTAGAACATGACCTATCACTATCGCTGAGAGAATTGTGTAGTAAATGGAAGTGTGATGTACCAATTGCTGGTGTGAATTGGTACAGCCATGTGGAGAGCACACATTGTTAAGTGGAAGCTGCGCGTACCCGTGACATAACAAGTATGTACTCTGGAGAAAGCCTTACCCTATGCTCGGGGAGACGTGTACAAAGATGTTCACTAGAATTGTTTGTAATATCGAAGGTTTGACAACGACCCAGAAAGTCAATAGGAAGATAAATACATAAATTATACCATTTTTAGTCAATGAAATTCAATGTAGCAGGTCAAATAAATTAAGAAAACAAATATGCACAAAGGATAAATGTCAAAACAATGTTGAGTGGCCAAAAAATGAAATGGAATACTGAACAGTGTCATGCAATGTTTGTAATTCTTTTAAAAAAAGAAAAAAACAAAATAAGATTCCGTAGAGTTTCTGCAGAGTTGAAGGACACGTGCATATGTAGTGAAAATAGTAAAATCATGTATAGAACAGGTATTCACCAATTTTTTTTTTTTTTTTCCTTTTTCTCCCCAAAGCCCCCCGGTACATAGTTGTGTATTCTTCGTTGTGGGTTCCTCTAGTTGTGGTATGTGGGACGCTGCCTCAGCGTGGTCTGACGAGCAGTGCCATGTCCGCGCCCAGGATTCGAACCGTCGAAACACTGGGCCGCCTGCAGCGGAGCGCGCGAACTTAACCACTCGGCCACGGGGCCAGCCCCGGGTATTCACCAATTTTGAGATGATGTTTACCTCTGCAGAGAAAGGGGTAGGCATGGGAGGGGCTCCAACTATTTTCATTGTTATTTCCTTAAAAATATGTTTGAAGCAAATGTGCAAAATGATGAAGTGTTAAATCAAGTAGTAGGTATGTGTGTGTCGATTACATTATTCCTATTCTTGTATGTGTATTTGACATATTTTGCATTTAAATTTATATTTAAGAACATTATAGATGTTAAGTAAAAGAAGACAAAGAGAAGGAGGAAGTGGAGAAGACCGACAGCCTGACAAGAACGGCCGCGTGGCCTCGTCTGCGAGAGGTTTCAGTCCAACACAGCATAAAATGTACAACAGTGGTCTTTGTCACCCCTTACGTGTTAATCTTCCCAGAGATTGGGTATAGATCCTCCTTCTTAAACTCCAGATCAATTAAACTGGCAAACAACATGGGAGTCTATATAAGAAAACTGACTTCCTTGAGGCTTGTTCCCCTGAATAAGCATATAGAAGATATTCAAAAATGCTGGTTCACTGACTGAATCAATAAATCACTACCAATGTGATTAAAATAGTACCAGCAAATGGTGGGTAACAGGCTTACGTGACAGAATATAAAGTAACTTAAAAAAAACGGAAAGTCACAATTGGCTTTGAAAATCCTGTCTCACTGAAGTTTAACCCAGCGTCTCACCTCCTGCCTTGGAACCTTTTTCTTTTTCAGGTAATAAGTTGTATAAAAAATAGTTGTATTTAGAGGGTGAAGTTATACCAAAAATGTGTATCTTTAAGTGTTATAACCACACACAGGGAGGTGGGAAGTCTATGCCATCAGAGGCGTGAGAACCTGTGCTTGAGAGACCAGCAGAGCTTTGTCTCCCAGGTCAAGGTTGCTGCTGGGTGTGCACTCAGTGAGGGGGATAGTGGATAGACTCGTGTGCTATTTAAATCATTGTTTATCTCTCCTTCTTCTTTAGAGACCAAACAAGTTCAATTGAATTTGCATCAGTTAATTGGGAATGCAATCTGACTCAATCTTAAATGGAGTTGTTTCATTATTACTCAAATAATCATAACTAACTAAAGCATGCTGGAAACCTGTGATTTTGCCAATTCAACATCATCCTAACACGCTCTTATTAATTACTTCAGGCTCATTTGTTTACTTTGGATCAGTTCACAAGAGGACAACATCTTTCTGAAACTTCACCACTATACTTCATTTCTACCACGTGCTGCACCTATACCTGAAAAAGTTACACTTCGTTGTAATTTTCCGCGCTGTGTGTGCCTGCCACTTAGTGTATTCCAAAATGCCAACCCGGGAAACAGGCATCTTTAAGAGCATGAGCCAGGGTGTTGTCTACAGCCCTGACCTCTTCAGGATTTTTATGCCAAATTGAAGGCAGGCTTATTAAATTTTCAAGTGACAAGAGGCTCACAGGTATAGAAAATATTTTCAAATGCAAAATTAAAAAAAAAAGGAAAAAGAATCTTGACAGTTTGATAAGATGAATAAAACAACGTAAAATTTAGAAGACCTAAATGCAAGGGGTCTAAATGCAAGGGCCTGGATCTGAGTTGAAAAATCATCTACTCAAATTGAAAGTGGTGGAGATAGGCATCAGGAATACCACGTTTGAAAAAGAATTAGAAATTTTAATCAATGAAAAGGTCATCAGGGTAATGGTATTGGTTGGGACTTCATACAGAAAACAAACATTTTGATGGAAATGAACGAGGCCAAATCTAGAAGAGTGCTATAAACTTTAATGATGCTACTAATTTAAATATATCAATATGTCACAGTTTGAAGGATTGTACAGTGGCATTCATTGTAAATCCTTTTTGACAAATGAATTAATATATCCAAATATGGCTAAAAAGATAGTTTCTGTTGTCTATTGCTGTGCAGAAAACCAGCCCCAAACTTAATGGCTTAAATGTATTATTTTTCATAATTCTGTGGTATGAGAATTTGGCAGGGTTCAGGTGGGTGATTCTTCTGCTCCAAGTTGTGTCCGCTGAGGACATTCACTCTTTGAATTGCATTTAGCCAACACCTGGGCTGAGGCAGAAGTTCCAATAAGTCTTCACCTCAAAGTTCTGGCGTCTCAGTGGTCCTCCACATGGCCTCTCTCTCTCCACATGTTCATTCTCTCATCATTTGTAGTCTAAGCCAGGTTTCTCAACTTCTGCACTATTGACATTTTGGACTGAACAATTTTTTGCTGCCAGTGGCTGTTCTGTGCTTTGTCAGATGTTTAGCAGCATCTTTCGCCTCTACCCACTAGATGTCAGAGGCAGTCCCCTCCAGCCCGCTGCTATTTGTGACAGTCAAAAATATCTCCAGACCTTTCCACATGTCCCAAGGAAAATTTGCCCCCCATTAAAAATCACTAGTCTGACTCAACCAAGTTTTTTAAAGCATGGTGGCTGGCTTCCCAGAGAGGGAAAGAGGAAGCTCCCAGTTGTTTCAAGGCCTGGGTCTGGAGGTTCCAGACCACTACTTCTGCCACATTCTTTCAGTCAAAGCAAGTCACACACTAGCGTAGCCTGAGGGAGAAGGAAAATGACTGCACCTCTTAAGGGAAGAGAGGAAAAAATTTGTGCCCAACCTCAATCCACCACACATAACCTCTCTTCTGGTCTTGTTTGGAGTCTTCTGTTTTATTCCTTTTTTGTGTGTGTGGCATTGTTTAGTTTCTTCTCTTATTTATTTATTTAATTTTTATTGTGGTAATAGGAGTTTATAACATTATATAAATTTCAGGTGTACATCGTTATATTTTGATTTCTGTGTAGATTATATCATGTTCACCACTCAAGGACTGATTATTCTTTCCCATTTTTATGTGATCCTTTTTCTGTGTCCCATTCTATTCTTATGCTATGTAAGACTGTTGTAGGGGGTCACTTCCTGCATGGTGGAAAAGCACAATGGCAAACAGTCAGAGTCAATGGCTCTGGGTCAGTAAGACCTGGGCTGAAATCCCAGCAATGACACTGGACTGACTGTGTGACTTGGGTGTAATTATAAAATCACTATGCCTCCATTTCTTTATTTGACCTTTTTCTTCATATTACTACCCCTTAGGTTTGTAGCAGATATTAATTGAGATAGTAAATACAAAGCCCTGAACACAGTTTCTGGTGCATAGTAAATGCTCAATACATGCTTATTATTACTCCTGTATTGTTACCAAGGCCTTGTCCTCAGCTTCTACTTATGAATTTGCCCAAGTTTCATTTTAAGGACAGCCGTTATTAAATGATTTCTATGGAAATTTGTAGTCTCTAATGCTCTCTGAAAAATCCTTGCTCCCATTTATGTTGACCTAAAAGACTCTTCTTTCTCTGTCTGTAGAGGCTTGCCATCTCTGGTGCCCACATCGAATGCATGGCATCCCAAACTGTGGTGTCCCATGGTGCTGTGTCTACTGCTGTGGTGAGGAGTAATTTTGGTGGAAAGAATTACTTACCCATTTGAATCCAAACTGAACTCACATTTTTCTGTTGTATGAGCATTCTAACCATATTATTTATTCATAACGTCAATAATCATCTTGTCTTCACTGCAGCAGTTCAGGCTTGAACAAGTTAACTAGGTGCGTCTATTGTCCTATTAAAAGCAAGGTGTAAAATTTTTGTAGAGAGGATTTATTCTTCAATAAGTAGATTAAATGAAATTTAAGTTGCCTAAAATACTGAAATGCTATGATTTTATTTTAATCTGTGTGCATTTCTCAAGGTCTGTTAAATCATATCAGGACTATTTTGAAATGAATGTATATAAGAGGAATGAAAAGTTAATGAATTTAAGTCCAAGGGGAATACAATTTTGTAAGGTATTAAAATTGTGCAGACATACTTTAATGGCAGTGCTCTGTGAGAGGCAGTCCTTAATACGTTTGTAAGGTAGTCATTAAAATGCACTTGAACATGAACAATAAAATTGCAATAAAAATACCAAATAAGGATCCAGGTGAAGTCAGGTTTCTGTTCTGTTGGAAACTGCCACCTGCATAGTAGGCTTTCAACCTTTTCTCAGATGTGTGGGATAGAAAGCTTATCTAAAACAAAGCAGGAGAGAGAAACAGAGTTCAGTGTAGGGGATATGACAGGGTTGAAGAGTTGGCCAGAGTTCTGGAAATGTGATTTGCCCAAGAATGATAAGAACAAAGACATGATTATTGCAAGTCCCTCAAAGACATCTCAGAAGGGGCAAAGTCTGGGATTCAAATGGATGGATTTGTTTAGCTGCATCCAGCATAAGATAAGATGTGTTTCCACAATGATGGAATTGGAAGATGAAAAAGAAAAAAAAATCACCAATCTGCTCCTGGACAGATGAGAGAGTACAATGATTAGAAGGCAACCAAGTCATTTTCAGGTAGTGTGTGCTTGAAGAAATTTGACAGGAAGACAGCTGTGGTTAGAAGGCACCGTGTGGGCCAATCTAAACCAGGAAGTCTCAAAGTGATTAAAGGAACATCTTGGCCCGTGTTCGTCTGTTAGAATTCTTTTATACGCAGGTTGCTTTCTGTTCAGCCATTTTAATAAATATAGAGTTCTAACCAGGTAGTTAGGTATTTGGGGGATTTAGATGAACAAAATTTCAGGTTTCCCTACTCCAGTATCCACAAAGCCTCTTTCTCCTTTCCCTTCCCAGTTCTCATCAGTGTGACCTAAGACCCCTCCTCCACTCTACTAAAACTATTATCTCAAATATCACTGAGAAACCACTCTTCAGAAAATCCAGTGTCATTTCCTGGTCTTCACCACCCTCAATATTTTTGAAGCGCTAAATGCTATCGATCATGCATTACTTCTTTAAACCTTTTCCCCTCTGAAATTTTTTGTTTTGTCGTCTTCTCTGAGTATTTCCTTTTCCTCTTACTTAGCTGTTAATTTCCACCCATGCCCCATCTTGCATGCCTTTATTTCTGTCTACTTACTCCCCCAGAAAGCTTATCCACTGTTGTTTCCTTAACTATTGTCACCAGGAAGATGAATTCCAAATCTAAATTTCAAACTGTGAATCTAGTTACGTAATTACATTCCGACACTGTCTATCTATAGCATATATCTGCTTAGATGGTACAGCTATACTAGCCAGGCCAAGACAGGCTCTGTTGCACAGCAAATAAGCCTGGAAGATTAGTGACAATACACAAAAGTTTTATTGCTACTCATGTCACCTTGACTGTGGGGCAGATTGATCTCTCCTAAACAGTGACTCAAGGATCCAGATCGTCTCCTTTTACACATGTGCCACTCAGACCAGACCCAGATGTGGCAGTGGCATACATCCCTTCCAACCGCATCCCATTGGCCAAAACCTAGTCACATGCTCCTAACCTAACTTGAGGGAGACTCATAAATGTAGTTTTCACGTGAGTGCAAGAGGAAACAAATCAAATGGGGCTTGGAAAACACAGAATATTTTCTCTACCATAATATTCTCATTCAAGCTCAATCCAACTCAAATCCAACTCATATTCCTTCCCAAACTGTAGTTAACCAACTACAACAACTATTTCCAATAGTTATCCACTACTTTTTCTTGAGTATCTCATTCTTAAAAACATTATCTTTAACAAATCATTCTACTTTCTTCCTTATTTAAATTTTGACACCAAAACTCATTATTTCTTCTTTTAAAGTACCAGTCATACTTTCTCAGTATTGATACTTTAGACTAGGTAGTCATAAACCTCTGCATATATTACTTCAAACATCTCATTAGATCATTTCCCTTTTCAGTTTATCCTGTATCGTCCTTTGGGAAATATCTTCTTAAAACAATGTTCTCTTCATGTCTCTCCCCTGGGTAAGTGGTGTCCTATTTTTCTCAGCATCAAGTCCACATACTTGTGGATCTCAGAGCTTGACATGATCTGGTCCCATACCACCCAGATGACTTGATCTTCCATTGCTATATCAGTCAGGGCTCTCCAGAGAAACAGAACCAATAGAATATCTGTATATACATCTACATCTCTATCTGTGTCTCTATCTAGAAAGAGGTTTATTATATTGTATTGGCTCACACAACTATGGAGGCTGAGAATCCCACCATCCGCTATCCGCAAGTTGGAGATCCAGGAAAGCTGGTGGCGTAGTTCAAAGGCCTGAGAGTCAGACAGTCAATGGTATATATTCCAGTCTGGGTCTGAAGGCCTGAGAACTAGGAGTGCTGAGGGCGAAAAACTGATCAGGCAGAGAGTAAATTTAACCTGCCTCTGCCTTTTTGTTCTATTCAGGCTCTCAATGGATTGGATGATGCCAACCTATATTGCAGAGCGCCATCTGCTTTACTCAGTCCACCAGTTCAAATGCTAGTCTCTTCCAGAAACACCCTCACAAACACACTCAGCAATGATGTTTAATCAATTATCTGGCATCCTGTGACCCAGTCATGTTGACAAATGAAATTAGCCATTACAATTACTCTCCAACACGTTCCCCATAATCTGGACAGGCCATTTCTCTCATAATCTCCACCACCCTCCCCTACCTTCCATACATATAGGCCATGCTATTACTTGACTCAGTGATCTTTTCTTAGCATAAAGTACATCAACTCTTTTATTCATCTATCCAAACCTGTTTACTCTGTAAGACCCAACTTCTATCCCACTTCTTCTACGAGACGTTCTTTGTCTATTTCAGGCCACGCTAATCCCTTCCTTCCCTGTGCTCAGTTTAGCACTTCACTGTTTTTCCTTGTTTCATGTTAGATTTTTCTCCTCAATTAGTAGATAAGCATTTAATTCAAGACTCACAGTTTTTTCCTGACTGCAGAACTCAATTCTTATGTGCTCATTTAGGAGAGTGATAGGCATATCATCAATCCTAAATGAAATTAAAATGTTGCAAGGTTCACAAAATGGCAATGATAAGTCACCAAGATGAGTCTCTTCCTGTAGCACATCTTTCCATGGACATTTTCACGAATTCTACTAGGTGGTTGTTTTCGTGGGATATTGTCAGGAGCATAGAAACATTTTACAGGACTCCTAAAAAACTTCAATGTAGTGTAAGCACTCTTACTATAAACCTACATTCAGACATTTAATTAACACAAAATATTACATAATACATTTATCCAATATTAACTATATGGGCTATAAACAGACACTGGCAAATTCTGGGCAACTTCAGTCTCCAAAACCAATTCACCTCACCCGCTTGCAGAATTTGGAGTTTGTACATTACAGTTTTCCTGAAGATTTAGATCTCCCCTGAACACACTCGGCTGTTCTCCTGGGCATTTGTGTTTGGTCAAGTTCAGTTATGAGCTTTCAGGATTTGATGACTCCTGCCATTATTTCAGGCTGCTTATATGGTTTTTCTTCAACTTGGGGCTTCCTCTCAATGAATTCTTGACTGGCCAGCAGGGGTGGCATGAATCAAATCCACTTTTCAGACAGTCGCCATATTTCTTTCTGCCTTTAAAACCTTTCTGTCTCTGGAGAGTTACTTTCTGTTTCATTTGTTTCTCTGTATGTTACTCTGCCCTTTGGTTCTCCAGCTCCCTCTTTGGTACATTCCTATAAGAAGTCCTGTAACTCTTATTTCACTCTCAAATAAATCCCTGACTATGGAAACTTATGCCACCTATGCTTATATGGATGCTCACCTGTGACTAGTTGAATCACGACGAAATGATTCAGGACACTTAGAAACACCCCCTTTCAGTGCTATTTCAGTTTGTTCCACACATGTTAACCACTAGCACCTCTGGCTTCCCTGTCATCTGCGTCTTCCATATTTTCCAAGCAGCCTGAAAATGTTGTGGAGACATCTAAGAGAGCCCCTCTCTGATAAGAATATTGCTATTTTGTGAGTAATAAATTGGAAGAGATGCTTGAGGAAAATCCTGTGTTTCGGATCTGATTTAAATATCCACAGCTAACCAAGGAGGCAGGAAACCTAAAATCTAGTCCCAGGGCTCCCGCTGACTCCCTGTGTGACCATGGACAAGTCAATGAATCTCTCTACACCTCAGGTTCCTCATTTGCAAGGTGACAGAGTTGGACCAGATGATTTCTGAGGCCCATTTGCAATCTTCTGTGCTGTCGTTTTCTTCATCATTGATATTCATTGTGATTTGCAAAGAGATGAGAATTTCGAGCAAAGCTTTTGATTTAAAGTCTGTGTTCAGAAGTGCTGCTTATCCGGTTTGGTGAATACTAATGAGGGAATTTAGATGTTTCATAGGATGCTCTCCAATGACCGCTGGGTTCTTCCTTCTCCAGATCCAAGAATATTCTTCTTTAGATCCTCCACAGTTCATTCTTCAGAGTGATTGCGGATAACAATAAGAACTAAACATTTTTTGGGGGTGGAAAAGCCAAGATAATATAGACTAACCTTGCAAATATGAATCACACGTTTATCAGCCCACCAGGAATGGTTTCAACCATCTTTCTACCAAGGACTGCCTGGAAAGGGACTAATTACCTTGTCACTGCTTTTTAAAATCTTTAAAAAGTTCTAAAATAAAAAAATATGTCAAGAATGACGTAGCTGAATATCTAATAGAATATAAGGAAACCTGTCTCTGACCTGGAGAAAACCCAGCTCAAGTCCTATTCTCATCAATCTTGATTTCTAGTCCCTACGAGTTTATCTGTCGGTAAAACAATGGTTCTTAAGATTTAGTGAATATCAAAATCGCCTGGAGAGTTTGTTAAAACATGGGCTCCTGGCCCCCAATCCAGCCATTCTGATTCAGTAGGCTAGGGCTGGGATCCAAATATTTGTATTTCCAACAAGTGCTCAGGTGAACTCCTGCTGGTCTGATGAGCACACTTTGAGTGGAGTGTTCTAAAGTAGTACTGCATTATTTGTCTGTTAATTTTGCACACAGAAGGTAAGTAAATATTGACTAAATTAATAGGCTATACAGTAAACAAAATATTTTCTATGATTAATGATTAATCTTTCTCTCTGATTCTCAAGTTTCTTGTTTCTAACATGATAGAAATTACAAATAATAATACCTAGTTCTTGTAGTCTTTATGAGGATTGAATGGCATGGTTTATGTGTAACCACTTTCTAAAACGAGAAGTTTTATTCAAATGTGGGATGTGGTAGTAATGATAGTACTAATGTGAACAGAACCCACTGAAATTTGATGGTACTGTAAATCGGGCTCTTAAATGGGGAGGTGAGCCCTCAGTCCTGCCCCAGGGCTTACCCGGTTTCTGTAGGCTGGCCTGGGTACCTGACTCTCACGTATAATAGGGTGCCATGTTCACAACTGTTTTTGTCTATGGGAAAATGGATGCCATATTCCAAGGTCAATTTTTAGAACACACCTATTTATAAATTGGAAAGATATAGTATAGTGATTAAGAACACAGACTCTACAGGTTTCTCACTGTTAGAGAATTTACAAATGAGAAGACTAGAATAATCGCTTTGGTACTGGATTACAGTCAGAAACATTAGTATGAACTCGTGTTTATAGATAGAAAACTATAGGTAGACAGACAGACAGATAGACAGATAGATAAGTACATAGGTATAAATATGTGTGGATACCTGGATTATGTGTATATATAATCTCCTAGCTCTGTCTGCTGAGAGGACCTAGAAGCAGTGACATCTCAGTAGGAACAAGCACACACCTGGCATCTGGATCTTGGTTTCTACACACCATTTTCCTATCAAAGAAGCCAGAGGGCCCTGGAGCAATGGCTGATACTAGTGCTATGACAGAAAATGTGGGATGAACCTGGAGCATCTTATAGTGCCCCAAATAAGAAAATGCTAAAAAGTAAGTAAATAAAATGAGTCATAACCCAAAGAATAAAACAAGTAAAACTGAAAATAAATTTAAAAAATTAAAAAAAATCTCTACTCATTAATATGCTAAGGACCTCTCCAAGTGAAAGGCCCCATTTAATATTATAGGAAGGATGAAGGATTTGAAGTCAGAAACCTTCATTTAAGGTTTGGTTCTAACTCTCATAGAGTGTCTTTCAGCAAGTTGTTTAGCCCAAGCTGTGGTGCCCCAGTTTGCTATGCTCCTTTTCTGAGTTGTTATGGGCAACACATGAGATGATGCATGCAAAAGCACTGTGGAACTATGATGAGATATGAAAATACCAGTTATTATCTATTTGCTTTATTAGCCTACTGCGGTGATTTTTCCAAGTATGGTCTGGGGACTACTGAGGGATTCCTAAAACCCTTTTATGAAGGTCTGTGAGACCAAATTATTTTCCTCATAATTCCAAGATGTTGCTTGTTTCTTTCACTCTCATTTTCTAACGAGGGTAGGGTGGAGTTTTCCAGAGGTTGGAGCCTATGTGATGATACCACCATTCTAGTGGATAATGGAATGTGTATTGTTTTTCTCGTGTTTAAACAACTGCTCAGATTTAATTTCTAAATGTCAATAAATAGAATGCAAAGCTTTTGGGGTCTTCAATTAGTTTTAGGAACGTAAAGGGTTTTTGAGACCAAGAAGTTTGAGAACCACTATTCAATTTCTTTAGCATAAACTCTAAAAAGATAATTAAAGCAAATTTTAAAATGTAGAATCAGTCATTTTAGGGCAGACATTTCCTTGAATTAGTTGAATCACTGTTAAACTATTCTCTGTTTTTTAATGTAATCTATTTTTTCTTATTGTGGTAACATTGGTTTATAATGTTATATAAATTTCGGGTGTACATCATTATATTTCAATTTCTGTGTAGATTACATCATGTTCACCACCCAAAGAGTAATTACCATCTATCACCACACACATGTGCCTAATCACCTCTTTTGCCCTCCTTCCTCCCCCCTTCCTCTGGTAACCACCAATCCAATCTGTGTCTCTATGTGGTGGTTTGTTGTTTTTATCTTCTATTTTTGAGTGAGGTCGTATGGTATTTGATTTTCTCCCTCTGACTTATTTCGCTTAGCATAATACCCTCAAAGTCCATCCATGTTGGCGTGAATGGTCAGATTTCACCCTTTTTTATGGCTGAGTAGTATTCCATTGTATATATATACCACATCTTCTTTATCCATTTGTTCTTTGATGGGCACCTAGGTTGCTTCCAAGTCTTGGCTATTGTGAGTAATGCTGTGATGAACATAGGGGTGCATATATCTTTACACATTTATGTTTCATGTTCTGTGGATAAATACCCAGCAGTGGGATAGCTGGATCATATGGTAGATCTGTTCTTAAATTTTGAGGAAGCTCCATACTGTTTTCCACAGTGGCTGTACCAGTTTGCACTCCCACCAGCAGTGCACGAGAGTTCCACTCTCTCCACATCCTCTCCAACATTTGTTGTTTCCTGTCTTGTTAATTATAGCCATTCTGACAGGAGTGAGGTGAGACCTCATTGTAGTTTTGATTTGCATTTCGCTGATAATTAGTGATGTTGAACATCTTTTCATATGATTGTTGGCCATCCGTTTATCTTCTTTGGGGAAATGTCTGTTCAGATCTTTTGCCCATTTTTTAATTGAGTTAATTTTGTTGTTGTTGAAATATATGAGTCCTTTATATATTTTGGGTGTTAACCGCTGATCACATAGATGGTTTGCAAATATCTTATCCCAACTCTTAGGTTGTCTTTTCATTTTGTTGATGGTTTCCTTTGCTGTGCAGAAACTTTTTAGTTTGATGTAATCCCATTTTTAAATTTTTTCTATTGTTTCCCTTGCCTGGTCAGACATGGTACTTGAAAATATGTTGCTGAGGCTGATCTTGAAGAGTATACTGCCTATGTTTTCTTCTAGAAGTTTCATGGTTTCAGGTCTTACGTTCAAGTCTTTAATCAATTTCGAGTTAATTTTTGTGTATGGTGTAAGATAATGGTCTACTGTTAAACTATTCTGAATCTGAGAAGTCATTTCACTCATTGAGCAGGGGCCAGGGCCTAGTGTGTCTGAAATAGTGAAATGCAAATGTGGTCAGAACTTCCAACCCTGAGTCAAGTGAAGAGACACAGAAGCATAAACGAATAATTGTAACACAATATGGTAAGTGTTGAACACATCCAAAAGCAGAGGCATCCCTGGGGAGAGATTAGGGAAACTCATCAGAGCAGGAAACATTTGAAATTGAGCTTTCAGGAAGAGAAGAAGGAAAAATCTAGAAATTGGATTTTCAGTCCAGAATTCCAAACGTTCCAGAAGTCAGAACTAATGCTAGCAAAGGAATGGCAGCAGGAAAGAGCAAGGTTTCCTTAAGAGTGGCTACAAGTTCGTCGTGACTTATTTTCCCACCAACTATAGGAAATAAATTTTGCCTGGTTTCACTATCATTTTTTAAAAGATGCCTACTGATGTGAAAATGGAAGTTTCGTTAGGTGATATGTGGGTAGAAGTCAAAACAGCAAGCATCTTGCTTTTTTTTTTTTAAAAAAAGGATTTTTTGAAACCTGAGTAGAAAGAAAGACATCATAAAGATCATGAAAAATGTTTGTCTGTTTTTTCATGACAGGTCTATAGTATTCTTATATTGTTTATTGTATTAAAAGTTCTTTTCAGGGCCGGTCCTGTGTCCTAGTGGTTTAGTTCAGTGGCCTGGGTTTGGTTCCTGGGCACAGACCTACACCACTTGTCAGCGATTATGTTGTGGCAACGACCCACATACAAAATAGAGGAAGGTTGGCACAGATGTTAGCTCAGGGCAAATCTTCCTCAGCAAAAAAAAAAAAAGTTCTTTTCATGGCTAGCTCAAGTGAGCATACTTTGGTAGATTGTCTGCTTTCCATATCCCAAATCATATTGAACTGAAGCTTCAAAGCTCTGTTTCTATTATTTTCCCTCTTAAGAACTTGACAAAGAATGAGGGGTTTATAGTACAGGCAAAATCTTTTGCATTTTGATACACATTTCATGTATATCATCTCATGTTGAAAGAAAGAAGTAAATTATCTTTTGATGGCCAGCTGAAGGTGTGCATGTGTGAAAAAAACGTTTTCTTCTTTCCTCACATTGTCTAAACCTAATGAGCTTCCTTAAATCCCAAATGTTCTTATTTATTCTTACTTATAATTGAATAATTATTCAATGTTCTCCACTGTTCCTTTGAGTTAAATATACCATTGTCCTCTTGAAATCAGTTTTCACCTTGTCCACTCAGATGTCCAGGTTCATAATATCAATGATAATTTTAAATCTTCAAAATTTTGAAGTCTTCAAAAATTTGATAAATTAAATCTTCCAAAATTGAACTCATTTGTAAGGCATTTTGCTCACAAATTTCCACCCTTTTAAAATTTTCAAACTGATAAAGAGAAGGGTGATACCCAGGGCTCCAGCAGCTTTAGTTAATTCTCATAGATACCTGTTCTGTAAATTTGGGCAAATATTATGACATTTAACAAAGGCCAATGTGTCAGGTTTTTAAAAAATGTCCTTTAATACTAGATTAGATCATAATTAGTGATACACTCTACATTTCAAATACTAAAACGGTTTCCAATTTATTTAGATAAGTATAGCATAACCTTACACAGGGTAATGGGCAATGTCAACATCTTATTTAAAGAGTCTCGGTTTTCCTCCTTTTGAAATTGATCATCTGCCTGAATAACATAATTATGGGACAGAGCTCCAGTGAGAAAACCAACGATCTATATAGGATCCCTGATCCTGAAAAATGCAACTCGTTGATTTACAGATTGCTGTTGACAATTCAGAAACAAATGCTTTAATAAAGCAAGTTGTTTTCGAGTGTTAACATAATAACCATGATAGGCAGCTCTTTATAATCAGAGGCTAATCAGTATTAATTCCTTTGACATTCAGTGCAGTGACATTAATTATAACAAACTCTTTCAGCAAACATCGAATGCAGTCCAGGGCTCTGGAGCAAATGTGTTGTCATTTGGAATTCATTGCTGTCCAGTCACTGGGAAGCGTGGCTATATTGTCTGATTGTGAGCATCTTATTAATCAAAGTGAATATCTTACTTTTCTGTAGAGTAGAAAGAAATTCTGGTTTGAAATGTTTGATAATTTTATCTTTATTTTTTTCTCTTGGATTGCATCACTTTGAAATTTTGTTTGACTTAAAGAGAAAGTTTCTGTTTATCATAGCTAGACTTTTCCCAGAGATTTCTCTGTTTGATTTATGTACGTTCTCATCATTTTTCTTATTTTCTGATTCATGAAAATTTAAAAGAAATAAACATTATGCTCATTTACTATATCCAGTAAACTGAACGGAGAGCAACTATGCAAATCATTTCTTCACTTTTGAAGTTCAGTTGCAGTAGAAAACAAAATCACCCCGTGAAAATGTGAAAATTCTCAAAATTAGTGCTAATATATTTTGTTTCAGGAATATAGGCTTTGTTACACCATCACGCTTTTGTTATTTTTTTTCCCCCCAATTGCTTTTGTTAGTAGTGTCTTATTTTAGGGACGGTGATGGAGCAGAAGTCAGGCAAGCTTTGGAATCAGACGGCTCTGTTGCTTATTTATTGGAGGATCCTGAGAAATAGATGGTATTCAATCTAACGGGAGAATAAATTTTAGGCATGTTGTAAGGATTAGTTAGAATGTAGCTCAGAGCACATGGTAGATGTCAACTCATGATGAGTAATCAGAGCTAACATTTACTGGTCTCTCAATTTGTGCCAGGCAAAGTGCATCTTACATGGATCATCTGATCTAATCTTCAGAACAACCCAGAAAGGTATATAGACTCCTTACCCTTGCTTTAAAGAGAAAGCAACCAAGGCTTACCGATGTTTACTATTTTGCTCGAGGTCATGTAACTGGTAAACAATGAAAGAATTAATAGATTTGGGATTTGAACCCAGGAAGTCTGATCCTAGAGTCTGTTTTTAACCTGAGTTGTTTCTTCAATATTTTGTTATCCAGCTATTAGTCAATTATTTATTAGATAAATGTATACCACAGAACTCAGTTATTAGACAACAAATTCCCTTTCAGGAATTCTGAAACAAGAGAAGGGTATTATTCTAGGAATATTTCCTACCCCCAAGCTGCTTTGAGTAATTTTTGCTTGGGGTTCTTCTGAATTCCCGGTGGAAATGGTTTTTCTTTTCTTGCTTTTCCTCTCCTCCTCCTCCTACTTGTCCTCCTCCTTCTCTTCTGTTTTTCTCTGTCTCTCTCTCTTTCGTTACACTCTCCCTCCCTCCCTCCCTGTCTCTATTTTTCTTTTTGTATTCCAGCTTTATTGACGTATAATTGACAAACAGAAATTGTATATATTTAAGGTTCACAACTTGATGTTTTGATATACGTATACATTGTGAAATGATCATCACAATCAAACTCATTAACATATTCATAACCTCATATAGTTACCATTTTGTTTCTTTTTTTCTTTTTTGTGGTGAGAACACTTAAGACAATCCTCTTGGCAAATTTCAAGTATACACTACAGTATCATTAACGATAGTCATCAGGCTATACATGAGCTCTCCAGAATGCATTCTTCTTGCATAACTAAAACTTTGTGCTCTCTGACCAACACTTCCCCACTTTCTGCTCCACTCCGCCCCTGGTAACCACCATTCTACTCTCTGCCTCTATGAGTCTTACTACTTTAGATTCCACATATAAGTGAAATCACGCAGTATTTATTTTTCTGTGTCTGGCTTATTTCATTTAGCATCATGTCTTGCAGGTTCATCCATGTTGTCACAAATGTCATGATTTCATTTTTTTAAGGTTGAATAATATTTCATTGTATGTATATTCCATATTTTATCTATTCATCTGTCAAGGGACATGTAGGTTGTTTCCACATCTTGGCTATTGTGAGTAATGATGCAAACAACATGGAAATGCAGGTATTTCTCTGAGGTATTGATTTCATTTCTTTGGAATATATTCTCAGAAGTTGGATTGATGGATCATATGATAGTTCTATTTTTAATTTTTTGGGGAACCTCCATACTGTTTTCCGTAGTGGCTGCACCCAGGTACAATCCCACCAACAGTGCACAAGGACTCCTTTTGCCCCACATCCTTCTCAACACATTTTTATCGATTACAGAGCTGCCAGCTTGTCCTAACTGGCTGAATTTAGCATCAAGCTGTGATCCCAGGGCTACGCAGAGCTAACTGGAGTGGAGATGTTTGTTCTCTTTGGGGCATAGACTGTTCTCATAACACCTCCATCACTCTGTCACTTCTTGTTCCACTTTTAAGAGTGAAAGTAAAAGAGAAATAGAATGAATAAAATAAAATAAGCTGAAAGATCATTCCATAAAATGGAAAGAATAAAATAGTAAAAATATGCAGCTGTAATAACATCACGCACACCAAAAAGCCCCATCTAGGCAGAACCAATTCATAGGATCGACTAGAGGCACTCCTTTAAATCTGAGATTACTGAAAATAGACACGTCCTGAGTTGGCTGCTCGTTCAGAGAAGGGGGCACTTTTCGTAGGACAATCAGTAGATGTGGTCACTGTCTCCCTTCTCCTCTTCCTTCCTCAACTTCTCTTAGCTGATTCTTCCCTTAATGAAGCTCTGCCACTGATTCCCTGATTGGTTGATTAAAAGAACCCCTTATACAGTTTTCCAAAAGACACGGTTGGCTCTCCACTTACCCTCGAGAGCAGAGGAGTAGGGGGCCAGTGCAGCTTGAAAACCTTCTAAGTGATTCCAAATGGCAGCTCCCCTTCCTGCTCCCTCAATTACTTGAATCACAGTTACAGACTTTTTAAAGTGGGATTATATCATTTTATTTTATTTCCTGATAAAAGATCCAAACATGATACTGTCTCGAATTGGCACCCTACTTGTCACTGCACAGGGATCAAAGAAGGAGGCAGACCTGTGGTGTCTCGGAGGTGTTCTCTGCTTCCTCAATAAAATAATTCTTGTGCATATAGTTACATTAGAGGTTTCTTCTACTTAGGATCCTAGAAAGTTAACAGTTGGAAAAAAACCCCACTAGAGTTGTTTAGTTGAATGAATCTATTGTAAAAATCAGTGGATGAGGTCTAGGGAAAGAAGATAATTTGACCTACTGGGTCTCAGAGCTGACGGGTGGCTAAGACAGTTTTCCTTGTTTAAAAAGCACTTTGTATAGGTGAGAGGTTATTCTGAAGACAATACTGATGCATCAGCAAGCTGAAACAAGTATTTTCCCTTCCTCAATCCTTTCTTGAAGAGTCAGGAAGACTCATTTTGGCGCCACAATCTCAGTACGTGTCGTTTCATCCAACATTGCTCTTCTCACCCGTGACTCAGGTTTCAGGAAAATGTGATCCTGATGTTTTCCCTGTACTTGTAGTAACTACATCACACTTCACCCTCCAAAGTAAAAGAATAGGTCCGCCATTTTGTACCCAGTTGACTGCTTCAGTTTTCTAATTCCAAAAAATCTCTGGAAGGCTTATTGCTATTCTGGATAGTGACATACAGCACCCTCTTATAATAATCCTAAGATAATGGAAGTCTGTGCAAGCAAGTATGGGAAAGAGGCTGCAGTTACTGAGAACTGGAAGACAAATTTAAGGATAAAACCTTGTGTTCCTCAGTGTCCAGTCTTAACTTCAGATTCCATTAAATTAATATGCAGGAATGTTGAGGGGGTATCATTATAGTTGGAATGGAGGCAGGGAAGTTAAGGAAGGACAAGGCAAGTGGCTACATGTATGCACATTAGAATCTTATGGGCCTGGCTTTACCACTCAACACCTATGGGGCCTCGAGCAAGAATCTTAAGCTCTCTGGGTGATAAATAAATGTTAGCACTTATTAGTATGATAATAATTATTAAAGAATTTTCTCTCAAGAAAGATGAATGTGAGGTTTCCTGACTTTGGTTTAAATCCTAAATCTCCACTGTTTGATGTCACTGTATTGAAACAGATGTTTTCCAAGTGGTATTTAAAACCAAAAGTTTTGCTTTCAAATGAATGGGGAGCATGTTACTTGTCTGTATTTACTTAGGATAGTGCTAATTTTTATTTTCGTGCCTTTAATATTATTTGTTCAATCATTTGCTGAATTAGTATCTGTTTACTATGACTGATAAGGTTTTACCAAATCCATATCTAAGGGATATCAGATTGCCCCCCTTTAAACAGAAATGCATGTAAGTACCTGGCTAAGTCTTTCTGGGGATGAAAGCACAAGTGGGACATTTTGGAATTCACCTGAAACTGACTTAGCCAAGCTGTTAGGATGCCATTCAATCTTGAATAAATACTCAACAATTGATATTTAGTACAAATTGAAGAATGAATGGACTATAACCACATTTATCTCTAATTCTTTTCTTTGACCTAAATGGCTGTACTACCCAATTTTATCCAGCACTCCAGGTCCCACATATGGGCGAATCTAGTCGTGATTTGACACCGGATTCTGGCCCAGGAGGACTAGGAGATTTGTGACTTTCTAGGTATTTTTCAATGACCGAACTCAGTTTACAAATCTGCAGTTTGAAAGTCAAGCTGTGGTAAATCTTTGGTTACAAATGTACAGAATGATGAAGCTACAGAGGACAGAAGGAGTGAAAACAAAACAGAACAAAATAAAAGACCATCTATCTCCTCTGGGTATTTCAGCCTTCAGATGTAGATTTCAAACTTCCGGAGATGGACGTGAATGTTGGAGGAGCCTGGAAAGGCTGAAGAGTGTATTGAGGAGAGATAACCATCAGTGTGACTTTACTTGGTGACCCATGTCAGGCATTCATGAAGCTCACTATTCTCTACTCTAGATGATGTCATCAGCACAGCATCACATTCTCAGGGTCATCGTCAGGGAGGATGCTCTTACTGTTCTCTGAATCCTTACTCAGAGGTTCATTTTGTCTTCCACAGAATCACATCTCACAGCTTTGAGATTCTGTCTTTCATCTTTCCCAGACTCTCATACAGACGTTGCTTGTATTCACTGTTAGCTTCCTACTTGGTAGCTGGCTTAAGTCTTAACAAATGACAGTTGAACTATTTTACCCTTTTGCCTCCTGTTTCTGAATCCTTCCAGTGGTTTCCAGCTATTGTCCAGCTCTTTGTATGGCAGGCAAAGCCTTCCCCAATCTTGCCCATTCTCATCTCTAGTAGCATATTTTGCTGCATTCTTTGTTGACTCCGCACTCAACCACTCTCAACCTCTTGCAGTTCTCTGTGCCGACTCATGCTTCCATACCTACTTTGTGCTATTCCTTTTTAGAAATTCATAAATTTAGAAATTTTTAGAAATTCTCACCCTTGTTCAAATCCTACTCAATTGTCAATATCAGCTTCAGTGTCGTCTCCCTCATGAAGTCCTTTCTATAGGAGGAAGTGAGCAACCTCCCTGTTGCTTCTGCCACTATATATGCAACAATCACAACATCCAAATACTTACCATAATTATCTTTGTCTATGTGTCTGTCTTCCCTACTCTGCTGTAAGTTTCTTGAGTGAAAGATTAGATCTGTATTCTTTTAAAGTACAGTGCTTACATAGTGTGCAAGTTTCTTGTGCCCCACTCCAGACTTGCTAAATCAAAATCATTGGAGATGTGGAGAAAAGCTCCAAAATCTGCATTTTTAGCATTCACCATGTAATTTTTATGCAAACCAGTGTGAGCAGTACTGGACTATGAGTTATTTGTTTCTCTGCCCAAGTTATCTAGTATAGTGGCTGCAATAAGTATTGAATGAAAGAGCAAATAAATGAAAAGATGAATGGGTGAAAAATCTTGGATAGATTCATATGTAATCTGCATGTGACACAGAGGACTCCTTTCTCTAAGACATCGAGTTAAAATTTGTTCTAACTACAGAGTTCATGCCTCATGGAAATCTAAAGACCTTGCCTGTATTTATAGGACATCTGTTCTTATGGTCCCTCCTTCTCAGTCTAGCATTGGTGTATGTACTTTCTGTTTTGTTCCACATCAGCCCAGACACATAACTTAATCCTTCTACCAGTTTCTATCAGAAGTCCACTCACATGGGACATTTTGTAAGGTTAGTAGCTTTGCAGAAGATTATGAAGTTCATGGGGGACAAGTCACATCGTTCAATCTTCTCCTTTCACTTCCTCTCTCCTCTTCTGCCCAAATTACTCCAAAATATTTTTTCTTATTAAGTGTAGCTCTTCAGCTCTTCTCAGCACCTACCTTTGAACTTACCCAATCAAACTCTAGTTGCTCATTAGAACTACACAGGCTGTTTCATTCATCCACCATCCTAAGAAGGCGGTGGAAAGTTTGTTTTTTGCTACAGATTTAATACTTTCTGGCTTTCACACTTCTATTCCCCCTGCAGGACTGATGGAGAGAGCCTGTCTTTGAATCACAGGGCTGAATTCCTTGTGGTGTCCTGGGGTCGACAGACGGGTGGGTTAAAGGTTAAAATTTGCAAGATGTGCACATGAAACAGCACAGTCAGAATTCCAAGATGGGTTTCCATGTTGGTAAGAAGAATGAGTAGGGGAAAAGGCAGGAAAATAGCAAATCCCTGTCTTGTCTAAGAGGATGCTGAAGGTTCTGTTCTATTTTCAACCCTCATTTCTTGCTCAATCTTCAGCTCAATCCTTGTCAGGCTTTCCTTGCATTTGGCTGAACCCAAAGATCCAGATCTGCACATCACAAGTTGATGAGTCCAGACGTTTGGCGGAAATTAGTTTGCTTATCACTCTGACTGACTCTGTTTAATTCACAAGGTCAGCAAGCGCTCAGCACACCTCAGTCACAGAGGTAGTTTGGAACCCGTTAGAGGAAAGCTAGCCTTGAGCTGGATCAGTTGTCATGGTGATACTGTGGGACATTGAGACACCTGCACTTAGACATACTGTAGAAAAGAAACACACGCAAGGCTTAAAGCGAAACTTTTTGATGTTCTATATTAGTATCGTTATTTGTAAAGACTGGCACCTCAGCTAACATCTGTTGCCAATTTTCTTTTTTCCTTGTTCTTCTTCTTCGCCCCAAAGCCCCTCAGTACATAGTTGTATATTCTAGTTGTAGGTCCTTCTGGTTGTGTTGTTATTTTTTTCAACAAGGCGTAGAAAGAAAAAGAGCACAGGTTTTGGATATTAAACATAATGGATTTACATTCAGCTCTACTGCTTTCTAGTCTATGATGCTGGGCAGAGTAACCAACATACCTATGTTTCAGTTTCCTCCTGGGTACAAAGAGCATAATGATAATAGTAATAATCACAACATCTATATTATAAGGTTTAGTGAGATAAATGCATAAAAAGTACCCAGCATGGTGCTAACAAAGAAATGATTCCTCCTCCCATCCCCTGTCCTTGTCCCATTTAGCTCTGAGATCATTTTGTCAATTAGACCTATCATCTGTCTATGGAATATGGAGATGTCCAAGGAGAGCTGTGTGTGTGCGTGTGTGTGTGTGTGCGTGTATGCATAGACATGTATATAGGCAAGAGGGTCACCTTTTTCTTTGTTTTGAAACATATTTGAGCATATTGATTGATTAGCTGGTTTTCAAAGTTTTAGTTGATTAGATGGTTATTATGTTTTTAGTTATTTATTGTACGTTTATGTGATTTATAGTTTTCAAAATGATTTCATGTCCATTATTTTATGGATCTTAAAATAACCCTCCAAGGTAGGTAGGGCAGGAGTTTCCCTCGCTTTACAAAGGAAGAAATTGAGGTTCTCAATGGTTTTTCAAAGTTCATCCTTCAAAGAAGTGATGGAGACAACTCATTCAGTCCATTTCTAACCAGTGAGAATTGCTTCACACTCAGTTGTGAGAAGTAACATTTTTTGTTTAATCTAATTAAACCTGGTTTGGGTCTCCCTCCAGTGAGGTTGTCAGGCAGTGCAGTGACAGTCATCTTTTGAGGTTGTCTTCTCTTTCCTTGGATTAAATAACTCTTGGAAGAGGGACATGGTCTTTTCCTGTGGTGGTCACGTCACATTGCTCCTTGACCAGGCCTGAGTGATCTCCTTGAGTGGAGGAAACTCTCAGGGAGCACCATTCCCTCCTTCATGGGTTCAGCCTTGGGAGCCCTTTGCCGGATCTCTCATGGCCATACCTCCATGGCCACTCTCACAGGCCTCGCCACTGGTGATCTACTGCTGTGGAACACACCACTTCAAAAAATGCTTCTGCTGAGATGACTCAAATGGCTAGAGTTGCAACAATTGGGGCCCGGCCAGGACTCTTTCTCTCTCTCACTCCCTCTGTCTTACCTCTTTATGTGGCTAGTTTGGGCTTTCTCACAGCAGGACAGCTCCTGGGTAATTAGGGCTCCTAGTTCTAAGAGTGTTCCCAGGGAAAGGCAGGAGAAGCTGCTCCTAAGGCCTGGGCCCAAAACCTGGCATGGCGTCGCTTCTGTTGGTCAAAGCAGCCCCACACCCTGCCCAGATTTAAGAGAAGGGGGCACAGTCCACACCTCCACGTGAAGGGGTGTGGATCAAGGCTTCCCCAGGTAGAGAAGCCCAAGGTGTCCTGGTCTACATGCCGATCTATGTGATCTGATTCACATCTAAAGTTATACGACCACAAAGTAACCAGACTCCACCTGCACTGATACCATTTAATGACTTTTTACATCAACTTTCCTTTGTCTAGTAAAAATAAGTCACGTACCCATGTCTTATAAATTTGTCCCTAACCCTCAACACATTGCAGCCCTTCACTGTCCATGGGTCTTGTCCCCATGCCTGCAGATCTTCACTGCCCATGGGTCCTGTCTCCATGCCTGCAGCCCTTCACTGCCTAATTCTTTTAAATTAGGTACACATGCCTCATCCCAGTTGTTATGTCCTGCTAACTTTAGTTCTCATTAAATCCTCCTACTATATGTATAAGTTTCATGGGTATTGACTGGCTCAATGAATGAGTAAGTGAACAAATGAGAGAAGGCATAATATGGATGGGATGCATAGCCGTCGTTCCTCACAAGGGTAGCATTAATTAATAGCATTAGGTACCAAGGCTACTGTCTATGTCGACATGGACACCCTGTCTTCAGACTTTCACAGTTTCCTAATGGCAAAACACAGTAATTCAGGTGGAAGATTCTCAATGCATGGACTCCCAAGAAACGGCAGCAGGCTTTGTTTTCTCTCCTATGATAAGACTTTAAATGGCAGCTCACTGTGACAATGAAGTCATTGTTAATTCTTACGTGGGAGCCCCTCAGGCAAATCTCTTCAAAGCACTAATTTCTGAGATAACTCAAATCAGACATCAAATTGCACTTTTTATCAAAATTCAATGAAACATCAAGCCAAAGGCAGGACAGATGTTGCCCTTATGGAATGATCAATGGATCACTTGCGAAAAGTTCATTTATAGGTCCATCAATTTGTGTAATACGCTTGTTAGTAACGCTCAGAATGTCTAGCTAATGAGCTGTTTCAGTAGTTTCTAGGTCTGGAGTGGGACCCTGGCACCTGCATTTTTAACAAGCTCCTTAGGGAATTCTGCTACACATCAATGTTTGAGACTCAAGCTATTTGCTACACACACACGTATGTGTATATACACGCATATATGTGCATATGTGTATGTGTGTGTGTGTGTGTATATATATATGTATATGCCTTTTCCAAAAATGTGGAAATAAAGAAGCCAAGAAAATGAGGAGTGAGAGTGGCAAGATTAAAGATAGGAGGATGAAAAGCACAACTTCTAACTGATCTGTTTTCCTGGCTTTAATTTCATTTTACCTCCAGCCCATTCTCCATTATGTCAAGATACTGACTTTTCTAAACCACAAATCTAGTCATACTAAAACAACTTTTGATAGTTTCTTCTTACATGTGGAACAAAGTCTAAATTACTGATCACAACTGTTAGTGGGGGCCCTTTCTATCTTCTCAGATCCTTTTTTTTCCATTTCTTCCCTCATATCCTACTCTAGCCATACTTGGTTGCTTACCATTTACCAAACAAGCCCCATATTTCTACATTTCTGTGCCTTGTTTTAAGCTTTCTTCCTGGAAGACTCTTCCCTCAACTTGGATTTAAGAGGTATTCATTCTTCAATGCCAAGCCAAACTTCAAATTATCGACCTTTCCTGACACTGTCTAACATTTTAAGAGACAAGATTAAGAAAATCTATGTCACAGGTCAATACATAAAATTCCTTTTTTTTTTTTTTTTTTTTTTGGTGAGGAAGAGTGCCCTGAGCTAACAATCTTCCTTTATTTTGTATGTGGGATGCTGCCACAGCATGGCCTGATGAGCCATATGTAGGTCCATGCCCAGGATCTGAACCAGTGAACCCTGGGCTGTCGAAACAGAGCACACGAACCGAACCACTATGCCACAGGGCTGGTCTCAATACATACAATTTTTGTAGGGTAAATTTTTGATGCAAGCTCATAATTCTAAGGGATTATTAGAAGGCAATGTCAGTGAAAGTTATAAGGCCTATAGGAGCCATGCTAGGATTTTTTAAACTATCAAATTTGTTAATGGCTAACATCTACATTAAATATGTGTGGGACCTAGATATTTTATTCCTACTTTATGATGAAGACTTTTAGGATCTTGGAGTGTGCATTCAGATTTTAAACAGGCTCATGTTCTATTTTTTTCTGGAAAAAATCATGTAGCTCTGCACCCGTATAAACTACCTCCCTGCATTTTCAATACGGATAGAAGAAAATCAGGACTTTCTACTTTTTTCTCAAACATCTTGATAAAAATTGTGAAACATACAGAAAAGTTGGAATAACTGTATTGTGGATACTCATATACCTACCATCTGGATACTACAATTGCTAACATGTTGTCATGTTTGCTTTATCACATACCCATCCTCCTATCTTCCCATCTGCCCATCCATTGATCTTTCTTGCTTTCCATGCATCTCAAAGCACGTTTGCAAACATCAGTACGTTTCAGATCCTTTCCCTTTTGAATGCAGAATGTTAAGACTTCCAACGTGAAACTTGGCAATTCAAGCATATGCATTTCCCTTCCGTGAATAACACACAATATCTATACCATAATCTTAAACTGTACATGATTTGTTTCCTGTCAAGAGCATGGCTAAACTGAGTAATATTTGAGGAAGCAAATCTATTTCTCTAGTTTCTCACAAAATTCTCTTATCAGGTCACATCACCAGAAAGCAAAACGTTTTTAATACTGATAGCATACGTATTGCAGAAATTCCATGAGAAAAGTGATTTGATACTATGCTGTTACTGTTTACGTGAGATCGGTATAAAAATTCGCTGGATAACTGATGTTTTCTCAGATTCTGTAGAGCTATGGTTAAAGATAATTTCCTGAATATGACTTCTTATCCTTAACCTACAAGTCAAAGGATGCTGTCTGGTTTGAATGAAGAAGTAATGAATGTTTAGAGATAGACCCTTTGAAGTTCCAGAGGTACTCAGTAGAGAAATGAGAATAGGGATGCAGGAATAGGAGAAGAGAAGGTGGGGGTAGGGTTTGTAAGTTGATAAATCAAATGTTAGAATGTTATTTAGCACTGCGAAATTAACAACTGGAAGCAATAAACCTGGAAATAGTCAAAAGCAGGGAACTCTTAGGAGCTGGACTGGACAGGAGAGGGTTGTGGAAGGAAACTGGTGATTTTCCTCATAAGCCCTTCTGTAATAATACTAATAACAATAAGGCTACCAATAAAAACCAAACTAATGAGAACATATATAGTACTTATTATGCGTCAAGAACTATTCTAAGCTCTTTACATGTATATTACATTTTTTCTTATATGGTACATTACATTTTACTTAATTTTCATTTAATCTTTATAAAATTTCTATGAAGTAGATATTGTTATCATCATTTTACAGATGGGAAAACTGAGTCTCAAGGCAAGACCTGAGTCTTGGAACTCAAGAAGCATGTTCTAAAGTCCATGTTCTTCACTGTTGCATCTTGATAATATTTGTTAAAGAAAAAATTATCCCTGAGATAAGTTATTTTCAGCCTTTAGTGGCAGGAAAACTGCCTCTCCTTTAAAAAAAGCTTGTAAGCTTTCTTTTATCAGATAATAAGACTCAAATCAAACTTTCAATTTCAAAGCCCAGACATCAATATGTTGCTCTAATATTGTAATTATTCCACTCTTGTTTTGGTTTCTGATCTCACTCTTATCTTTGCCCTCTGTGCATGTACTCAAAATATCCAAAGTAAATAAATAAATAAACAGAAAAATGTGACAGTAAATGATTCCTTTGCCCACTTGTTTGCTTCTACTCTGACGATTTTATTTAAAATTCTACACCTTTCATAATTTCTGGCATTGTTATGACTTCTGGAAGAATGCTCCATGAAAATCCAAAATAGCCATCAAGCCATTCACTAATAAAAATTCATGTGGTGTTGAAAATGCAACATGAAAATCTTTACTCAAGCTACATTAAAATTGATATATCCTTTTCTTTTCACTAATGAGAAGTTTGCCAAACTGGCAGATTCTGGGTGGAAAACCTGATGTTATCAGGTCAGTGCCTATCTCTCTAAAGGTATAAAGAGAAGATCATGGGGCTTGCATTTTCTCTGTTCATTAATACTTCCCAGTGGAAGAACACCCACATCATATTCTGACCCCATCGTTTTTGATCATTCAGCCTTCTCGAGTGAATTTATGTTTCGACATTCTAATGGACTGCTGTGCCTCCCAAAGCTTATCAAGGTGTGACTCTGATCACACAGCATTGGACCTCCGAGCAAAGCTGTCAAGGAAAGAGTACCGGAACCTCCAGAGAGAGATTCATACGGACCTAATGATGAGCTGACTTTTCATCTCTGCTGTCAAGTAACTCTCATTTCAAAAGGAATCAATGTGTTAAAATAGGCTTTAAAAAATCTTCTTGAGGAGTATATGCTGCCTTAAAATATATGTAACGTCCCCTTCCCTCCCAGGATTGATGGATTCTTCAGTCTCTGGAACCAAGGTGAGTTAAGAAGATGCTTGCATTCAAGCTAAAGACAAACTGCCAAAGAACGTCTAGTTGCAGTCTGAATCCATCATCAAAGGAGCAGCCCTCTGTTATGGCTACAGTCCCAGCTCCCAGTGGAGCGGAGATGTAAGATGTGAGCCACTATGACCGATTTCCTGGGGTGTTTGTACCTTGGCTAGGAAGATAATGCTGCTGATCTTAACATAAGAAAAGGAAAGCATCTTAGAACTGAAACATAAAAATAAACAAACAAAGAAAGAGTTTGAGATAATGTTATTGTTAGAGCAATCAATCAGCAGATGAACTGAATGGTGTTAAGTGTTAAAACAGAGAAGAAAGAAAAATCTGAGTTCTATTAAAAAAAAAAAAAGACTTGATTTGGCTACAGGGTAGAGAATATATGGGGTAGGGCAGGAACAGAAGCAGAGGGATCAGTTAGGTGGGGGTTACCATAGACCAGATGTCAGGTGGTAGTGGGGTAGATGATGGTGGAGGAAGTGAAAATGGAGAGAAAATTGTATTTATGGTAAATGTTGTGGACATGAAGAACTGAAAGACATTTTGATGGATTAGATAGGTGATAGAATCGTGGGTTAAAAAAGGAAGGAATCAGAAATGACTTCTAGGTGTTTTGGCTTGAGCACTGGATGGATGGTGGTGCCATTCACTGAGATGGAAAACTTGGGATTGGAACAAAGTTAAGGGCTATAAATAGGGACTTTTCTTTTGGATACAGGTAACACTATTGATTCCCAACTGACAGATGAAAAAGAACTTTAGTTATTTTAACCTAAGAGAGAATGGATCCTGTGGTCATACGTATGTACAAACACGCATAAGATAGAAGCAGAAATACATGAATTAGGTTTCCCCTTACACGTCTATGGACACCTCTCATGTTTTAAATTATATCCAAGGCCCTGATTAAGTCTGCAAGCATCAGAAAGTGGTCACTGCTTGGAAAACATCACGCTTTCATTTATTACTAATAGTTTTGAACAAGAAGGCATTTTATTGAAGTAGATTCTGAGAACATAAACAGTTTTATTTGTCCATAAAAGAATGAAGGAAACTGAATTTCTCGATGCAAGGGATATAAATTGGAATTATATTGACTTGTATTTTTCTCCACCTTTATAAAACATTGTTCTTTATAAAAGGTTAAAAGTGTTTGTAGAGTGAATGGCCATTTACGTATCTTGTCTTTTCAGTTAGGCTGTAAGCTTTTGACAGCAGGAACAAACTATATCTTCTGCTTCTTGCAATCCACCAGGTAATCAGGAACTTGGTATAATAAAAAGAATTGAGATTTGGGGAAGATACGATGTGGCTTACAGTGCTACTGCTATCCTTCATTTGACTTTGAGAAAGTTATTGAGCATTGATAAATTTACACCTTTTCATCTGTAAACTGTAATAATACTATTCTCACATGGTTGCCGTGAAGATTAAATAAGAAAAGTTTAGCAAAAGCCTTGTACAGTTCTTAGCACGTATTGAAATACTCAATAAATGTTAGTCTCCCTTCTTTAAACATGGTTCTGTGGACAGACTCAATAAATATTTGTTGAATAAATGAATGTCATTATCTTTAGAATATCATCGCCATTAATTCCTAATGGGTCTTGCATTTTGGGTCAGAAGGACACTCCGTCAACCCTTTCCTATCTGGTGTTAATAGCCGTATAGTGTCACAGATCACAAGACCATCCTTAATGTTTGTTGCTATTATCAATCAGGACAGCTGAACAGAGCCCACAGAATAGAACTGAGTCCGATTAATTTTAATAACTGCAAGTGAACATTAGTATTCGTGGGAATGGGAATAAAATTGTCCCCATCACAACTGAAATTACTGCTGCTGTTCATACATTTTAAAACAGCTGACTCTGAATTTCCACCTGCAACTTTTAAAATGATCTTTCTATCTTCTCATTACTTTTTTAATAGACACTTAGGCAGAATTTCATCTCAGTTGTACTTAGAGTAAAGCTAGCAAGTAGCTGAAAAAAACTCCGTATTTCTTATTGAACTACTTATACCAATATTATTTAAATCTTAAGTGAGAAATTAGAGGAGCCAAAAATAGTTTTCCTCAAATACTGTTTTGACATTGTATTTTGTTTGATTAAGCTCCTCTTGAAAAGATAATTTATAGGAAGTCTTACTTCTAAATACTAAGTCATGATGCACGTTACACTATTAAACCCTAGGTCCTGGGCAGAAATTTGCGAGACACACTGATAAACAGATATATAGATTTTCCAAGTGTTCTAGCTTCCATAGAGCTACTTCTGCTCTCGTTTCTAATCAGCCTAATAACACTCATATCTATAGAGATCCGTAGACCCTTCTTTACTCTATCATTGGGTTAAGGAAACTAGGTTTGTATTTTAAAACCATTCCCGTCCCCCCGCCCCCCAGAAAATCAGAACATACTTTAATCACATATAGTAGGAGGGCAAAGGTTACTTGGTCTACTAGGGACCAGAGTTTTCAGCCCACAATAGCTTCTAGATCCCAATTGCTCAGAAAGCACTTCAGCATTTCTCTCGAGACTGGAATTTTGGGAAGTATCTAGCTACAATGTGACGTACCTCGTTGTATTAGAGAGGGTAAATATACCAATGCATTCCTAGGAATGGGTGGTATAAAAACATCTTTAAAATGCAAGCTAAATTAAAAATAAACAAAGCCTGGGAAAACACTCTCACGAAGGATGGTTCTAAAGCACAAAAGACTGTTTGCTTTTTTGAGATAAAGAAAGTAAAACAGGGGCACGTGCTAGGGACTACCATACCAACAGATTGGCTGAGGCCAGTTGCAAGGAGGACTGATAAATAACAAGGAGAGCAGTAAAGAAACTGTCTCCTTCTTGAAACTTGGCCCTAAATCATCTAAGATGTGTATTTGTTTTCATTTGCTTTATAATGACACAGGAAATTATAATTAAAGAGTTGACCCAGGTTCTGTTCTGTAACATGGGAAAGTAAATTCATCCCTGCCCCCCCCAAAGCACCCTCCCCCCGACTTTATTCAGTATGTTTTTTGTTTGTTTGTTTTTGAGGAAGATTAGTCCTGAGCTAACTACTGCCAGTCCTCCTCTTTTTGCTGAGGAAGTCTGGCCCTGAGCTAACATCCGTGCCCATCTTCCTCTACTTTATCAGCGGGATGCCTGCCACAGCATGGTTTGCAAGTGGTGCCATGTCTGCACCCGGGATCCGAACCAGCTAACCCCGGGCCGCTGAGAAGCAGAACGTGTGAACTTAACCACTGTGCCATCAGGCCGGCTCCCTAGTATGCTTTTTAACATATTAGTGGGTAAAATGGGAAAATCTATCATACTTCAGTACATGCCAAAATTGGGGGAAAAACACCTCTATTTATCCTCTAATTATGAGAGAAGCAATAAAGTAATAGAAAGATACTTTCTCAACTTAAATGGAAAAAAAACCTGCATATGGCCAATAGCATGCTTAATGAAGGGGCCCTAGAAGTTTTCTTTATACAATAGTAGTGTTACTAGTTAAAAACATGGGCCTTGGAGGTAGATTGCATGGAATTACATTCAGTTCTGTGTGCTCTTGGACAAGTTTCTTCACCTTTTTTTGGTCAGTTTCCTCTCCTGGTAATAATAACATAAACTATCTCACAAAATTGTTCTGGACAATAAATGAATAATCCACATAAAGCACGTAGAACAATGCCCACCATACAGTAATTGCTGCACATTTGTTAGCCATTTTCATTCTAGAAATTAAAACACGAGTAGCTACCAGCAGCAATACTACTTGGCGTATATTAAAAATACCAGACATTGCAATAACATTAGAAAATAAAATGCAAGTTAGAAAGAAGCAAAATTATGATACTCAGATTATAGTATTGTTCATCCATGGAGATAAAAATAAGAAGCAATTGAAAACCATTATAAAAATGAAAAACGTAAACTACAGATGAGACATAGAAAACAAATTGAAAAATGGTGTATTTAAATTCAACCAATGTAGGGGCCAGCCTGGTGGCGTGGTGGTGAAGTTTGTGCACTCTGCTTTGGTGGGCCAGGATTCATGGGTTTGGATTCCAGGTGCAGACCTAGCACTGCTAGTCAAGCCACCTTGTGGTGGCATCCCACATAAAAAGATAGAGGAAGATTGGCACAGATGTTAGCTCAGGGCCATTCTTCCTTAAGCAACAAGAGGAAGATTGTCAACAGATGTTAGCTCAAGGCCAATCTTCCTCACGAATAAACCAAAACCAAAACCAAACCAAACCAAACAACAAATTCAACCAAATGTAGATGGCCTTTACACTCCAATTAATGGCAGAGGTTGTAAGATTGGATAAAAAAGTCAAGATCAAACTAGATGCTGTTATAGGAAACCCACTTTAAAAAGCACAGATAGGTTGAAAGTCAATAGATGCAAAAAAGCATACTATACTAATACTAACAAATAAAACTAGAGTGGCTTTATCAATATCAGACAAAGTCGATTTTAGACAAAGGGAGGATCCAAGGTCAATGCACAAAAATCAATTGTACTTCTCTATACTCACATTAAACAATTGGAAATTTGAATAAAAGTAATACCGTTTACAATATCATCACAGATTTGAATCACTAAGGGATAATTTTTTTAAATTCTTCTCCCCAAAGCCCCCCACTGCATAGTTGTATATCCTAGTTGTAGGGTCTTCTGGTTGTGCTATGTGGGACGCCGCCTCAACATGGCCTGATGAGCCGTGCCATGTCCACGCCCAGGATCTGAACCAGTGAAACCCTGGGCCTCTGAAGTGGAGCGCATGAACTTAACCACTTGGCCACAGGGCTGGCCCCACTGAGAGTAATTTTAGCAACATATCTATAAGACCTGTGCACTGAAAACAAGCAAATGTTGATAAAGGAAATTAAAGAACAGTTAAACAAGCAGAGAGACAGACTATGCTTGTGAGTCAGAAATCCCATATTATTAGGATGTCAGTTTTCTCCAAATTGTTATATAATTTTAATACAATCATAATATAATCATAGCAGGATTTTTTTTTGGTGTAGAAACTGATATGTCACTTCTAAAATTTTGCTGGAAATAAAAAGTATGTAAAATAACTCGAACAGATTGGAAAAAGAATGATGTTGGAAGATTTCACAGACTATTTTTAGGAGGTACTATCAAGTTGGAGTAAGACTGTGTGGTATTGGTACAAAATAGATATATAGATCAATGAAAATGGATAAAAAGTCCAAACAGATATGGCCAGATGATTTTAACGAAAGACACCAAGGCAATTGAGCAGAGAAAAGATAATCTTTTCAACAAACTGTGCTGGAACAATTGGGCATCCATATGAAAAACAAAAAAGCCTCAAATCCTTATCTCACACCCTATACAAATTACGTATCATAGACTTATCTGTAGAAGCTAAAATTACCAAAGTTATGGATTCGGCAGAGCTCTCCGAAGTGGGAAACAGAAAGCACAAACCTAAAATGATATGATGACTTGTACTGCATCAAAACTAAAAATTTCGCTCTTCCAAATATTGTTAAGTAGATGAAAAGACAAGGCACAGACTGAGAGAAAATATTTTCAAGATGTTTATTTGATAAAGGACTTGTATCCAGAACATATAAAGAACTCTCACACCTCAGTAATGAGACAAAATGAAAATAAAAAATTGGCAACAGATTTTGAACAGGTGCTTCCACCAAAAAGATACCTGGATGGCAAATAAGAATGTGAAAGGATGCTCAACAACATTAGTCATTAGAAAAATAGAAATTAAAACCACAATGCAAATTAAAACCACTGCAAGCCTACTAGAACGACTAACATTGCGAACACGAACGATCCCAAGTCTTGGTGAAGATCTGGAGCAACTGGAACTCTCATTTATTGCTGTGGATGCAAAATAGTAAGCCATTTTTGGAAAACAGTTTTGTAGTTCCTTCTAAAGTTAGTCATATATTTCCCACATGACCCAGCAATCCCACTCTCAGGTATTTATCACAGGTAATTGAAAACGTATGATTATACAGATGATTGTACATGAATCTTCATAGAAGCTTTATTTATTATAGCCCCAAACTGGAATAAATGCAAATAACTATCAATTGATGAGTGGACAAACAAACTGTGATATATTCACAATGGAATGATATTCAGCAATAGAATGGAATGAACTGATGATACATGTATGACCTGGAAGGATTTAAAAGTAATATGCTGAGCAATAAAAACTTATGTTCACATAAAAATATGTAGGCAAATGTTCACAGCCATTTTCTTTGTGATAACAAAAAACTGGAAACACAAATGTCCTTCGGTGAGTGAATGGTTAAACAAGCTGTGGTACATCCACATACGGAATTCTACTTAGCAATAAAAAGAAATGAGCTATTGATATGTGCATCAATTTAGATGGATCTCAAGAGAGTTATGCTGGATGAAAAAGAAAATCTCAAGGGTTACATACTGTAGGATTTATTGGGTGATATTCTTGAAATGACAAAATTATGGAGATGAAGAACAGATTAGCAGTTGCCAGAGTTTGGAGGTGGGTGGCAGGAAGGAAGTAGCTGTGGCTGTAAAGGGTGGCATGAGGGATCTGTGTGATAGAACTATTCTGTATCTTGACTGTCGTGGAGGTCATGTGAATCTTCATATGGATTTTATCTATGTCAATTTCCTGGTTGTGATATTGTGTATGCAAGATGTGGGGAAATGGGGCCATGGGTATACAGGATCTCTCTGTATTATTTCTTTAAAACTGCATGTGAAGCTACAATTATCTCAAAATAAAAAGTTTTAAAAATAATATGTTGACTGAAAAAAGCCAGACACAAAATACCATAGGATTCCATTTATATGAAATTCTAGAAAGGGCAAAACTGTAATTATAGAAAACAGAGTACTGGTTGGCAGAGGCCAGGGAATGGGGGAAGATCGTCTACAAAGAGACACAAGGAAACATTCTACATGATGATTGTTATAAACCCTGTACACTTTCAAAACTTACCAAATTGTATACTTAAAGTTGGTGTATTTTGTTGTATGTAAAGTGTGTTAGTCAATTTGGGCTGCTATAACAAAATATCGTAGACTGGGTAGCTTAACAACAACAGAAATTTATTTCTCACTGTTCTGGAAGTCTGAGATCAGGGTGCCAACAGAGTCTGGTTCTGGTTGGAGTCCTCTTTCAGCTTGTAGACAGCTGACTTCCCCTTGTAGTCTTACATGGCAGAAAGAGATCAAGATGGCTGTCTGGCTTCTTCTTATGAGGGCACTAATCCCCTTCGAGAGAGCTCCACCCTTATGAGTTAATCACCTCCTGAAGGCCCCATCTCCAAATACCAACATATTGGGGATTAGATTTCAACATATGAATTTTGGGGGAACACAAACATTCAGTTCATAACATAAATTATACCTTAATAAATTTACTATGTGATCTAAAAAGTTATCTATCAGTATAACTGATATCTATCAGATATAGTAACCGATATCTATCAAGATATGTATCCGTAAAGGAAGTCATAATGTATACATAATGATACCACTACTCTTCCTATACTCCAAAAATTAATTTTAAGTTATTGTTAAAAACATCTCACTCAAAGCATCAAGATTGGAAATTACAAAAGAATAAATTTAAGAGATGCACAGGGATGATAAAACTAAAACTATAAAGCCAGAGAGAAACAAAAAAAGATTTAAATTATGTGACTAGATACATTATGCAACTGAAGAAAAATATTCAGTTATTCCAAAGATGTTAATTCTTTCTCAATTTGTCCATGCGATACTAATTATAATCTCAATGAGATTATTTTGCTATTACTCTATAAAATATGCAAAGCATCCCAAAATATTTAGCCATAAAAAGAGTAAAACACACACCAAAGGAAAATGTAGGAAGTCAGGGGGTTTACTGTTCAAAGTGTTAAAATATATTATAAAACTACAGTAATTAATACATCATGGTAGATGGTACTAGAATAGATTAGCAGATCACCGGAACAGAATAAAAAGTTCAGAAACAGTCTGAAGCATATTTTAGAGATTTGGACATAATAAAGGGAACCGTCAGACCAGTAGGGTAACAAATATTGGAACAAAGAGCTGATCAGTTGAATTAGATAAAATCAGATTTCTACTTTAACCCTCATGCCAAAATAAATTTCTGACAAACTGGAAACCTAAGCACTCGAAGAAAATACCAGTGAATGTTTTCATCATCTAGATGCAAAGAAGACTTCCAAGACAGACAATAAAAGCAGAAAACAGAATGGGATAGAACATTCTAAAGATTGGCAGCCATTGTAGGGCATACTGTAGCTTCTATTCCTTCTCCTTACTCCTCTTTCCTACAATAAGCCCTATTCTTTTGAGGTACCTACTCTTTCCCCAGCTCCAGGGCTGGATACTAATCAGCACAAATCAAAGACAGCAAATTAAAGTACAAGATCGTTTCCGTGATGGCTAATTTCAGGTGTCAACTTGACTGGGCCAAGGGATGCCCACATAGCTGGTAAAACACTATTTCTGGGTGTGTCTGTAAGGGTGTGTTGGAGGAGGTGATGAGAGGAGGTGACCGCTGGTTGACTCAGGCAGTCAGAGGCTCCTTACCCACACCCCTGTCCTTGAAATGTACTCTCTGCACACTCCCACTTGGAACCATTTCCAGGATGCAGGCTTGAGAGAGTAAGATGGGGTTGAGACTGTCTGGACTGAATATGTGACTGAACTGGGTTAAGCCGTCTATATAAATTTTAAGATTCTGGCAAGCGGGTGTGGAAATCTACTCACCCTGTGGCTGTCCAAGACCCGCCTCGTATATAAGCTCCCTTGCTTGTTAAATCCTGCCGCCTACTAATCTGGAGTGGCCTGTCTCTTTCTTTGGTCTCTCCTTGCCTGCGACCCACTGGGGCCAGTTTCGAACTCCCAGAAGGAGGAGGAAAGGCAGATTTGCCCTCTGCTTGAGCTGGGATATCCATCTTCCGCCTTTGGGCATTGGCACTCCTCGTTTTCGGGCCTTCAGATTCAGACAGGAGCTAAACTACCAGTTTTCCTGGGTCTCCTACTTGTAGATGGCGGGTCATGGGACTTCTCAGCCTCGATGATCATGTAAGCCAATCCCTCATAACAAATCTCTTTCCATCTTCCTCTCTGGATATATCCTATTGGTTCTGTTTCTCTGAAGAACTCTGACTTTAACAACAATTTCTACTTATTAAATTGCCAAGATCAAAAAGCTTGATAAAATTCATTGTTATCAAGGTTATAGAAAAATCGGCACTCTCACACATTTCTAATGGGCTTGTATGTTGATACTTTTACGAAAATAACATGTGAATGTGTCACCAAAAGTAAAATTGTATACTTTTAATTCCAAAATTCCTCTTCTAGGAATGTATCTGAAGTAAGGAAGGGCATAAACTTATAGGTGTGAAAATATTTATCATGGCATTGCTTATAATAGCAAAAAAGGAGTAATACCTTAAATAAGGATTTTCAAAAATAAATTCTCATTTATCCATCAAAAGGAGAAAGTAATTTTGATGACTGACAAGAAAAACCAACATTATTATAGCATTTACTAAGTGCAAGTCACTGTGGCCGTTGAAATGATTATGTGGCTCTGTATTTATTGACATAGAAATAAATATATCCATTTTATGTTAAAAAAAGAAAAGCCTGCAAAACTACGCATGACATGATCCAATTTTTCTAAATAGGTACGCACTCCATAATGTGTGTATTCCCAGAATAATTACTGGAAAGTTACTAGGGTGACCACACGTATTGATTCACCTGGGACAGTCTATTGTTCCAAAGTAATTATTAACACCCCTTTTCATGCTAAAAAGGTTCCAGTTTGGATAATAAATAGTATAGACATCCTAGTTATGTGGGATTTTTTTTTTTTACTTTCTTAATTATTTATATCTATATTCAATTAAGTCTTGAAATGAGCATATATTTTATAAATCAGGCATGGGAGAAATAATAACGAAGCTGTTTTAATGCAGAGGAACCCAAAAGTATGTTCCAGACGATATGTGTTGTACACCAAACAGATATAGATGAGATACATTATAAGTTAAGCTTATGAAAAATATCCTGGTTCTGGTGTTTCCTGTCCACTACGTTTTAGCCAATTCTTTGGTGAGAAGAGTTGCAGGCAGGAAGAAGATGAATTAGCATTATTCGCTCAGCTTCAAGAATCTGATCCTGTGATGAAACAACTGTAAACGCATTTCTAAAAAGTTTTCTGAAAAGGAAACTTTTTTCAGTGAAAAGAGTCAGTTTCTATCAATAGAAAGTTAGGTGATAAAAATCTCTAAAAGCTGAAGAGGATTTGCGAAGAGGATTTGCAAAGTGCAGATAAATATTCCATAAGCAGTGAACGTTCCAGAAGGAGGTAGAGCCTGGAGGGGTAGGAGACATGGAGGAAGTCTTCAACAATGGTTCTTTCTTGGTTAAAGGGCATCATGGGAGAATCTCACTGAGTTGGTGACAACATGGGCTTTTCTTTAAATACTTGGATTTGTCATGAGAGATTTATAGAGAATTGGAGCAAACATTACTTAACAGGATGGTTGGAATGGTGGCAGGAGTTGGGGTTGCAAAGTGGGTTGGAAAGCTTAAATTAATTAATATCTAGCTAGAGGAGCTGGCATCAGCTTTTTGATGCAGTGAAGAGGCCTGGGTGGAGAGAGGCATTGTTCTTACTGATCTGAATTGAAGTTTGAATCAGCATAACTCAGATTTCTGACCTTAAGAAAAGAGTCGAGATGAAGTTAAACCAAGTCCTTAGAGAATACCAGAGTTATATTTAGCAGGACCTGGTATTGTTGAATTTTAAATTATAAAATGTACCAGCGCATGCTCAGATTTGAACCCCCAAGGTCAGCTGGGGCGAATCTATAACATCTAAGGAAGACTAACTGACCTCCCCCATTCTACGATTCGTGAGAAGTCCAAGGCTCTCCGTACGAGGGCTTCAAATTCCCAGGGGAGCCCCTTTGTCAGGTTCACCTTTGATCCGAGTTCCTGCTTCTGTTTACTATCTAATGCATGCACTTTTCCTTACACAAGTCCATGTATGGGATTCAGTCCTTTTCCTTTTTACACACACACACTACTCACACACCACTCATTGAAGGCATTTGTGGGTGTAGCTGACTCTACTGAAAATTTGGGAATAAGGACAGGTTTACAACCGTATAAATATTCTTAACTGACTATTAGACCCTCTGCATTTTCAAGTGTCTTAACCATTCCTGCAAATCCTGATCCTGCTTCTTGCCATCTGTGCAGCCCATCTCTCCTTCCCTCTCCTCTCATCCTTTATCCTCTGCCCCTTTTTTCTCAGACATAAAAACACATACTTTTCGTGTTCTTACACAGAGCAGGTTTGCTCTTTCTACTCCCTTCACACAGGCTTAGTTTTGGGCTCCTTTGTGAATCTAAGCTTTAAAATTACTCTGGTCTAATTAGATTCTTAGACAATGTGTCTTATTCTCCATTACCCATCTGCATGAAGTGAAGGTTTTATTTTACAGGTGAAATTGTATTTTCTCAATCTTGCTATCAATTTGCAGACGTTTCATATTTCTTATGGTGGGCAGCTAAATAATTCATATCCTAGTTTAATAAATAGCCTTTTCATCTTATCTCTAGAAGTTATTCATGTTTGGAGTAAATTGAGCCATTTTCATTATATTTAAAAATTCATAGCAATATTGTTTATCTGGTGGTATTGAACCAAATTTTAGGCATTAGAGAAAGTTTGGGTAAGTAACTAACATATGTTGAATTCTAGAAAACTGGCTAGGTTCCTTACAATATTATGCTTGTCTTTTTATTTATACACTAGTTGGATTTGTGAAAAGTGAAAGAAGTTAAGAAAACACTCAAATCAAAACATATATTCTCATGAAAAAAAATTAAGCAGAATCAATGTTATAGCAGGTTGAAAAATGTCATGTTGAAGTTGTTTTCATCTTTGCTTTTTGTCAGATTTATTTACTGAAACCATAAATACACAGATTTTGGGAGAAATGAATGCATACTAACTTGTATTCTCAAAACAAACAATGCAACAAAAGTTAGAGACAGCGATCTACTGAGTTATGGAATAAAACTATTAGCTCTTTGATTCTCCAGTTTCTCTGTCATAGAAATTCTTGCATACCAAGTCGTTTTCATATTCAGTTGTTTCAGACTTAGCACCTCCTTTAATCTTGGCAGCACTGTCAAATAGTTCCGCCACTGAGCTTTTCTCCTACGCTGATGGTGGTCCTTTCACCTTCTTAATGGTTCTTCATCTGACGGCTTCCTTGTGACGTTAACTGACATTTCTTTAGACAAGAATTTATTTAAGAGTAAAACAGCAGCAACAACTATAAATCTCCAGGAACACAAGAATTCAGAGTGTGCACAACCGCAATGTGAAAAATACAGAGGAACCAGCAAGGGATTTCTTGCCACGGATGGCCTCCTGTCCTTACTCACAGTGGTGCTAATTGGGTCCCCTTCACCATAGGTGGAATCTTGCCACCAGTCCATGACCGCCAAAACTTTGGTTATGCATTTTTGGCATACATTTTTTTATGTTACTGTGTATATATTTTAAATTATTTATTTACTTGTCATTGTATTCCCCAAATTGATTAATTACATGTATGCTAATTGTCCACAAATTGGAAGGTGGGTGTAATTCATTTTAATTCTTTCCATTGATTTGAGAGGTAGGGGATACTATCTTTACAACAAATTCTTTGACATTTTTCCAATAGTTTAATTTCTCAGGCTTTAATGATTGCTTGCCCTTCTTCTTCTCCAACTCTTGTTACTAATGGAGATTCCAAACAGTGTGTCTGGTTAAGCAGGTGACGGCAGAAGTATACGCTCTAGCTGATGCTACACATGTGCGTCTATTTCAGCATCATGCTAGTATGCTTTGAAAGAGTCCTATCTTGCCGACTCACAACTTGCAGACCATTAGTTTTCATCTCTTATGAATGGAGAACAGTCTGATTTTGTCGTGTGGTACATTTCCCCTCCTTTTCAGTCATTTAGTCAGTGCACCTCTTGGGCAGTGATATAGTATCCTGCATCACATAATCATGTGATCTAGGTTCATTTGGTGATGCAGGTTGAGTTTCTCAGAATCAGATTCTGAGATTCAGATTCATGAACGCGATGCTTCTTAGGGAGTGTTCTGAGGGTGTAATAGTGGGGAGGGAAAGGGAGCAGGAATGGGCAGAAAAAGCTGTGATGCTGTCCTAATAATGAAAGGCTCAGCTGACCCCATGGGGAGCTCTGGAACCTGGGATGGCTCTTCAAAGTCGTCCTGAGTTGAGGCAAGAGAGCCAGGACTTTTTATACTTATATAGGTCAGTCATCAGATATAGGCTTTCCCTGGAAGATGGTTGACTGGACCAAACTGTTTTCTTCAACTGAGGCAATCCTCAGAGATGGATGGCACCTGAGGGTCATCTTCTGGCAGCACTCACAACAGCTAGGAGAAAAGTTTTCTCATTCCTGGAGATGTGGGTGGCACATCACAGTATTTACCACACACTTGAATGGTCACTCAATTTACAAGGTTTTTCTAGATCAATGGATTACAAATTTTTTTTTTAAAGAAACAGTACTTTTTGTTCCAAGCAAATAGCTTACAAAAGAGACAAAAGCAGCTTCTTTCCCAGAATGCCCAAGAAATGACTCCTAAGATATCTTCCCAGTTACTTAGATATCCAGGGTTTCTTGGGACACATTTGAAAACCTACCAGATGAACAGTTGTAAAACTTGGCTGATCATCAGAACCGGCTGGCAAACTTGAAAAAAAAAGGCAAACCACACACACAAATTCTGGGACTTCAGACCTAGAGTCTCTGTTTCAATAGGGTCTAGGATTGAGCATCAGGATATAAACACACACACACACACACACACACACACACATGCAAACATATATATATGTTCCCTCATGTGATTCTTCTTGATTTCTGTCTTTGCCAATACCTTTTTTTAACCAGGTTTTTTTTTTAGAAGAAAAAAACGCATAGATATGAATCACTATTATCTGAAAGTGAGAAAAACCAGGCTGTATATATTGGGAGGTGAGCAGAGTTGGGAGCCCTGCCATGCTTCAATTTCCTTCTGTTTTTCAGTCTTCTGCTTCTTTCCTTAGTTATATGTTGTTGAAGTTTATGGATTTGTGTTATTCCTCAAAACGGACTTCATGGCTCTTTCTCTAGGTGCTGACTTTATTGGCTCATTTGGTAAGGTGGTGTGGGAAGGCAGTTCTGTGAGGACTCAACCTCCCATCTTTACATCGACTTCCCTGCTATATGCATCTCCAAATATATTCAACAAAGCCAATTCCTCTCCAAAGTGACAACTCTCTGCCAACAGTTGAGTGACCCTGCTACTCAACGTGCTAATTAGCACTTGGGATTGTTTATTTATTTATTATGTAAATGTTTGTTGATTACCTGCTGTGTGTTGAACACTATCTAGGTGTTTGGAATAGATCAGATAAGACATTCTAGCAGACTGACAATGAACAATACAGAAGATAAACAAGTAAATTTTATTGGATGTTAGAAGATGGTAAGTGCTATGGGATAAAGAAAAAGGAAAGCAGCATAAGAGGGATAAGGAGGGTCACAGAACGAGGAATTGAGGTGAGAATTTTAAATAGAGGGGTTCAGATCAGTCTTATTGAGACAGTGACATTTGAATAGATTTGAAAAGAGATAAGGCAGTTAACTGTGTGGTTATCTGGAGGAAGTCTGTTCCAGCTGGAGCTGGTTTCTCAATCATGGTCCTATTGATATTTTGGGCTGGATACTTCTTTGTTGTGAGTATGCTCCTATGCTTTGAAGGATATTTGGCATCATCCCTGGCCTCTACCCACTAGATGCCACTAGGATCCTCTCCTCCAGTTGTTGCAACCAAAAAATGATCCAAACATTGCCAAATGTCTCGTGGGGGCTGAAATCGCCTTGATTGAGAACCGCTTATATCAACTACAGAAGTAATTTTGTTTTTTTCTATATGGATTCTAACTGTCTCAGCACTACTTATTAAGTCCATCTACCTGCGGAAGGTAAAATGCTACCTTTGTCAAACAGAAAGCGCTCATATCTGTGAGAGTCAGAGGTCTACTCGCTAACATGTCTAGAGGTCTATTTATCTATCTCTGAATAAATATTCTCTTAATTCCTATAACTTTGTAAGTCTGGCTGTCTGCTAGGGTAAATTCTTCCTTATTCTTCTTAGAAATTAACTTAACTGTTCTCGGCTGTATACCCTCTTCCATATGCATTTTCAGACCAGCTTGTCACAGTCTATAAAAAACTGTGGTGGGATTATGATAGGAATTCATTAAATTTATAGATTAATTTAGAGGGAATTGACACCTTTATGAAATTGGTTCTTCCCATCCATGACCAAAAGTATCTCTCTCCATTTATTTAGGGCTTTTTTTATGTCCTTCAATGAAGATATTATTCATTTTCTCCATATAGGTCTTGGACCTTTTTTGATGGATTTATTTCTGGTTGTGTGATAGGTTCTGTTGCTAATGTGAAGAGAGTCTTGAAAAACAATTATTACATTTTCTTAATTGCTGTTTCTAGTCCATAGGATTGTAATTAATTTTTGTATCTTCAATGCAACAATCTTGCTTATTGTTTCTAGCAATTTCCTACAGGTGGTATTTAATAGTTCAGGAGGACAATCATATAATCTGTGGATTATGAAAAAATTATTCTTTTCAGTCCTTTTACCTGTATTGATTTTTGTCATCCTTTTGTTTTGGTGAGCACTATAGTGGACCTTTTTTATTCTGTTCCTGATCTTAAAGTGATCAATTCTGATATTTCACCTTAAGTGCAATCATTGCTATAGTCTTTTGGTAGGTAACTTTTATCAGATTAAGGACGATCTCTTCTATTTTCAATTTGCTATGAGTTTATCTCTCAGTACTAAATTTTATCCAACATATTTTTAGTATTTATTGAGATGATCGTATGATTTTCTCCTTTAATCAATGAACGGGGTAGTTACATTAACAGATTTTTCTTAAGTTAACCTTTTTTACATTCCTGGAATCAACCTTACTTGTTCATACTGTCCAGAAAGCAGAACAACTCCACTCTGCAAATATCTGTTCCATTTCTAGAGACCCCATCCCTAGTGGTAGTTGCCTCCAGAAGCAGATCCATGTTTATAGGGACCTGAAGCTTATTCAATTTGGAGTTTGTCTATAAGAATAAGTATGGAGGTTTATGAATACAAATGAGCTATAAAAGTGAATATCTATTTAATTTGAAAAGAAACCATAACAAATTATAACTTTTATAAAGCTAATGAATATATAAATATCACAAAACCTAGAAAGTAACAGTTTTATTCATCAACTGCTTATTGATACATCACTGTCATATTTTTTTGACAACTTTTGGCTGCATACTCTTAAAACCACCTCTTTATGGAACAATAATTTTAAAATATTTTCTATGTAGATTCTGGATAAATAATTCAGTATTTCCTTTAGCGTGAACAACCAAAATTAATTTAAAAAGACTATTGATATTGAGTACTCATAAAATGTGCGAAATCCCATGCATACATCCTCTGTGTTTTGTATTTGTATATTGTCCTCTGTAAACAGCAGAATTTCTGATAAGTTCTATTTTGCGTGATTTCCATAAAAATGGCCGATATGTTTATAGGTGTATAAGCTGCATTATTAGTATATTTGTGACAGAAGAAAACTTCTGCTTTGAATAGATATTACTAAGAAACAGATCCTCTGCTAACAATTTTACACATATGACATTTGGAAGAAATTTCCAGACACTAGCTTTTGGCTTCACAAAATTCAAACGTCGTTTCTCTTCCATTGCTCACACACTACCATTCCTGAGCTCTGAAGGATCCCTTCCCATTGTGATAACGCCTCTGGCTTGTGCCTTCACATCGTGTCGTGATGAATCTTCACAGTGGGCAGGAGGAGTATTTCTGGAAGCCGTTGTTACACTGGGATATTTGGTGATAACTATACACTGAAGTGACTCCAAACCTCATAACTATATCTCACTAAATGCAAAATAAATGTAACTGCCAACTCAGCTTCTTAACTGGATTCCAAAAATACTTGTGACCTTTTCACTAGCAATTGGCCTAAGGGGAATTATGAAGGAAAGGCAGTTGAGGTGGAGAGAAACAGTGATCTTAATGATTATAGCAAATATATCTCATTTAACAAATTTTACAGAAACATATGATCATATACTATTGCTAGGGCCCCTTATAGGGCCTTGGGGAGAACCTGTGCAAGCTAGGGGCCATGAAGCTTGAGATTTATTAGCTTCATGGTTAACCTACCACGGTAGGGGCCACATATTAAGCAGTTTTAAAAGAGAAAAACAATGGAAAATATAATGATGGCATTAGTAAGCTTGTATGACATATTTCACAATGTGTTCCCCTTGCAGCCTTGTGAAGTGAGGACATACACTCAGCTGTTCACAGAACATTTACCTTCATACTGCTAATTAAAATAAGATGCTCATAAATCCTCTCTCTGATAGAGAGCTTGCTCACTGAGACAAAGGCAAGGAAAATTAACTTTAAGACAATGTCTGATAATTAAGCTTTAATTTTCCATTCCATTCTGAAAGTTTGCTTTCTTTTCCTACACGTAGAAGTCAGTTATGTTTTCTCCAAACTCACAAAATTCCCTCTAATATTTGATATTCATGAAATACTCACTACTAAGTTCTCTTGCATGTGATGACTCTCCGTTCACTCATAGATGGATGATAAATAACACTTTCTAAGTGTTTTTATCTCTAAACTGTTAATTCATATTTGTTTTTATATGGAGGTCTTTGAAAAATTGAATAGATGTTCTTGAACTTGCCCTCTGTTGGAAAAGAGTTCCACATGTTGAAAAATCGAAACATGCGCTCCATCCATGTTCTTCTCCCCAGCATACATTCATATTTCTGAGTTATTGGGGAGCTCAAGCATTCTAAGGAGCTACGGAACTGATCATGTTTTCTTCTCTCCTTCAATCTTCCCTTTCTGTGCATTTTTCCTCCTTCCCTTCTAGGCTGGCTCCTTACGGGTACCCACAGCGTTCATATCCTCTCTTGCCCTTCTCCATCTGATTTTAAGAAAGGTTCTGATAGACTCCTGTCCGTTGAGTTATCGATCCCTGATAGACTCATTCCTGATGGTTTGTTTTCACTGACATTTCTGCTAAATTCGTAAAGCTTAAAACACACACAGCAACACACAAAAAAGAATAATTATCTGAGAAAGTGCTCAGAACAAGGAAATAAATGCCGGTTCCACATGTAACCATAAAGCATTTAAAATGAAATAGTTCTGACTTATTAAAGAAACAATAAACAACGAAGAGACATCTTTCAACAGAGCGTGAGAAAAGGAAATACTTGAGAAACCTCTTAAGGTAATCCCAGCTTTTTAAAGTCAAAGGATATTTAAAGCTGCAATGATGAATCAGCTCCCTTTCTAAATGTTCGGAATGTCAAGGATAAGTAAACCTTTTCAAATAAACTTTGAAATTGGAAAATTAAAGCAAATACCCGATGAAGGGAATTAGCTTTGCTCGTTTGGAACCAACAGACTCTAAGTTGTAGTGAATGAGTGGGCAGCTACCCTTTGGTCCTAAGCATCAGGTTGTATAAAATACCTGGCATTTTTATTAACCACTCCAAACCTTTCCTCCTGGGCATAAAAGTCAGTGCACCTAGTGGGGGAAAAAAACGCACTGAAATTGAAAGATCGTGGTGAGATATACCCCAAATGTGGCTGAGCAACAGCGGCATCTGTGGAGCTGGTAAAACTGTAAACACCAGGATGCACAGCCAGTACTGGGAACCGCTGGCCATTGAGGGGTAAGTCAGAGGAAAAGGGCTTGGCTGCCCTTAAGGAATGGTATATTTTTTATTAAGTTGTGGTAATTTAACAAATCACACTCACCCACTAAACATAATATGGCCAAGGCATCCGGATAGTCACAGAGCAGCCCCTTGGGTCATGCTGGATTCTTCAGCTCTCCGTTTTTCTCAGTAAAGACCGCCCTTCTTTTTGCACCTGCCATTTTAAAACCACCCTCTTCACAGTGGCAAACTCACCTAAATGACCATGTAAGTGTGTAGGGATTAAGAATATGAGTCTTAGCATTGGACCAGGACCTGAATCCTGACTCTGCTACGTATCCATCCTGTGAACTTGGACAAATCAGTTAATCTCTGAGCTTCTTTTCTCCATCTGTTAAATGAAGATGATGGCACTTAATTGATAAGAATTTATGGGGATTCAATGTGACGAAATACACAGAAGTGCTTTGCGAGGTACTAGGCATATTTTAGTTATGAGTTGTAACTGCTGCTTGCTGATGTTTAAAAGAAACACCAATCCCTTTAGGGAACTATTTACATATCATATTATTGGATGCATTACTCTTCTGAAAATTTCGTTAGAAACAACCTGACATTCTTGACCAGTTTTTCATTATTTTCTAAATTGTATCTACTTGTAGCCACACCTGTGAGTTCTAGAACACAGTATGTATCCAGGCCTTTATACAGTAGTGGACACAGATTATTTATCTTTCCAGAGGAAATATCTTTTATTTCCTTCCTATAGGGACCACCTCACTCTGAAGTCATAATAATTGTCATCAGTCCCCATCACCCCACCAACCAGTTAAGGGCATCTCAACACAGTGGATACTGCAATTATTTTAGGGACGGGCATGGTGTACAAGCCAGACCTCAAATCCTTTCTCCTACTTTTGCGTGAGTTTGTTGAGAAAGACGCTCTTTAATATCCTCTAGGATCAAGGCTGCAGGGGACATGCAATCCTGAAATTGCTGGTTGTTCTCTTTTCTGTCACATGAAGACAACCTCCATGAAAATGAAGGCAATATGGATGGAGAGTGTAGAAAAAAAGACAGAAACCAGTGATTTAGTGTGAGCACCTGGTTTCAGACACCTGAAGTGAATAGTGAGCATTGGCTATCTCCATGGGGAGTCTAATTTAATGACTTAAGAAGCATTTCTTTTTCTCAAGCTAGTTTGAACTGAGTATCTACCTTACTTTCAACCAGAAGAGTTCTGATCAGTAAACACATGATGTTTTCTTCTACCTGAAACATCCACATCTTTCTATGCGCCTGTGAAATCCCAGTTTATTTGTGAATTCCTCTGGAAAGCTTTCCTGAACCATTTTCTCTTTTCCATCCTGGCTGAATTAATAGTTCCACCCTTTCTGCATGCCTCCAACGTCGGTTATGTTAGCCGTTTTAAGTGTATGTCTTCCTCATAGACTATGAACCACCCTAGGATATGGACTGTGTCTCATTAGACTTCATAATTTCAGCATCTTGCAGAGTACCTAACACCAGGTAGGAGCTGCGTGAAATCTGTTGTACAATCTGACGCATGACTAAATGACTATCATAAGTCATTTGCAGTTTTCAAATGCAGAGACAAAGTTTTATTTCCTTCTTCTCACACCTTCCCATAACTAGACTCAAGGACTGTTAGATCACAACATCTATGAAATGGGAATATTGGCATCTGGGGGGCAGCAGAACACATCTTCCACGATGGGGGATGTTGAGCTAACACAGTTGAAATTCTTTGCTTTCTGATGGTTTAGCAACTTGGAAAATCTAGGAGAATAGATTGTTTACATCGTCCATTAGATTCCCTATGTCTGATATCATCTGTCTTAAACAATCCTTTAGTAGACCCTGGCTTGCTGTCAGTTTAGGATTGAATTCCCTAGCAAATGCCTGTGGTGCAGATGGTCTCTCAAGCAGGTGTCTCCACTGGGAAGGGAATGCACTGATTGGCTACTGTGGAAAGCTAGAATCCAGACAGTCAAGATTCCCGCTTGTAACTTATTGCAATGGCTTTCTAACACCGATCAATCCCATGTGGCTTTGATGGTGTGAGTTAGGTTTCCCAGGGCTTGATGACTACAAGCCATTCAGGTTGCTCATCTGGAAGATCAGTGTGGGGGACCCATTTCCATGGGAGGCCTACCCAGTGGTAGGTGTCAATCTTCTATCGCACTCCACTCCTTTAAGTCCTATGTTGTCCTGATGGAGGTACACACTGAGCATATCAATATTTCATCAGGACATGCAGACCATTTTCCTTTAAATTTCACATTTGCTGAATCCTCAAATACACTTGTGAGTATGTCTTGGGACCACTTTTGCCTTGGACTCCCATATCTGAAATTCAAATATAAGGCAGTAGAGAAATAGAATTTAATTTTTAAAAAATTAGATTTTCTACCAATTTTAAGGAAAAATATAATGTTGAAGGTTGGAGAAACTATAAATGGTGTAGTGCCTGGTGGTTATGAAAGTCTTCCAAACTTCAGAAATTTTAACCCTACCTTTTCCTAGCTCTTGCTTCTAGGGTTCAACATGTCGCTAACAAAGACATTTCTCTGGGAACATTTTCCAGCATCCTACTTAACACTGGGTGTCCTGGGTTAAAGAGGAAGAGTGTCATTCTTTGATCTGAGAATTTCTTTAGGATAAAACAATGCTAGTCCTTTAGCACAATTAGTGAGCGATTGCTCCCAATGAATGTGAATCATAGTTTTGCAAATATTGGTTTAAGTTCCTTCAGAAGGATCGGCAGAGCAGTACAAAATCTAACAAGGATTTAGGTGAGAAGGGAAAGATTTGGTTCACCAAAGAGACGAAAAGGTCACATAAACATTTATGCAACACCTATTATGAGGCCAGTGTATCAGCCATGCTCTGTCAGCAAAATTCACTTAAAACTATGGCATGCCAGTAAGCATAGCAATTAGGGAGTCAAATACTTGGGATTAAATTACACTTCTGTCCTTTACTAGCTGAATAACCTTAGGCAAGTTACTTAACCATTCAGAACTTCCATTTTCCATTTGTAAAATAATATTAATGATAATACCTAGATTCATAGTTTTTAAAAGTGAGAATTAAATAAGATAATGCCTGCAATTATTACCTTCAAAACCAATCCATGTGTAATGGTTTTTCTTATTATAAAGTTATCATTATTCATTATTTCATTAAACCAGATTAGGAAACTGAGTCTCCAATAAGATGCCCAAGGCCATTTATGATTACAGGCTGACCTTTTCCCTTAAAACCCTAAGTTTTGTTTCTGGAAGTAGAGGTGATGGGAAGCAGGGAGCAAGGTGTGCACGTCATAGGTGGGAAGGTGGGGTTAGGATTTTTGTGGAGCCTTGCAAAACTGGGTGATGACCACAGGGCTCACTGTTTTTTAAGTATTATATTATGATTGCAGATGCTCAGTCTCCTATTATTTTTCAGAATCTCTTTTAGAGCCTTTGCCAATTTTAGGCTTGCTTACTACAGGTCTCTCTTTTTTCTGATGTCAGAAATGGCTTTGAAAAGTTATACAACACTGCGGCAACCTTGGTCATTCATCAGCTCTTAAGCATCCAAAGCACAGCACTATTGTTCAGCAACATTGAAGGAAGGGAATTCGCCCCTCGGGACTCGCTTTTGATTGCTATTAGATTTTTAGTCATAGCTATTGCCCTCGTAAGAAAAACTCACACCTCCTGGGCTGCCCTGCAGCATTCCATTATAGTGCCCACGCTGTTCGTTGAGATACAGTGAGGGTCTAAGCAATGTCATCTATCCCAGTCTTGTTTGACTTGAGAGTAAAACCCGGTGTCTGAAATTCCTGTCTCTTGCCATCTTAAAACTGTACCCATCCGTCTTTCGTCTCATCAGTTCTAGCAAAAATGACAGAGACAGACATTTTCCTCCTTGCTTTCCGGCTGAAGCAACTGATTTTGCTTTTAGACACATCACCTATATCACATTACACAGCTACAACAGAGCCTTCGCTGGTTCTGTGATGAACACTGGTGCTGCCTATGACCTTGTTTAGGAAGGACAGCTTCTTGTTCTAACACAGTCCTTAGAAAATAGAAACGCTGAAGCGTGAACCACTCAAACACTGTTTCTTAGAGTCCACTGTACTCAGTTGCCACTGGAGATTCTCAATAGGCCATAAAACAAATACAGGTGTTTGATATCTAGGCTTCAGATCCAAACCAAAGCTGTTGTAGGAAAGAACCATTATCCACTTTTTCAGCTTTTGATAAATATTTTCTTATAAACTATAGTCATTTGTTAGCTTATATAAACTTCAAAACCTTTAGTATGATATTACTGGTGGAATTATGTCTGAGTGTTCATCTCTATTGTACGTTTTTCACCATGGCCAGACAATTTCAGGCTCACTGGCCAAGAAGTCAATATTATTAGGGAACGGCAGTGATAAGAACGAGGGTGGATAGTCTGTCTCAAGGAAACTGGGGTCTTGCTTTCAGACAAAATCTTATAAAGGTGAATGAGAAGCCTGTCTTAAAGTTGCGAGGTAGGGCTTTATCAGGATATGCCAGGATAAGGCTGGAGATAGAACTAAATGCTTAGCCATTTTAATGCTATGGGAGCTTCCAGGCATGATATAACACTCTGTTTTTTGAGGGTCAGTATGTCAGGTTTCAGGACTATTGGGGGAATAGTAGATAAAAATGAATACGAGAGATTCCAGTATATTTTAAAAAATATGGGGAATCCTAGATTGACTAGGCGAGTGTTTCTAGAAGGTACGCCAACATGTCAAGATGGAGGGGTGCTTGGATGGACAGGGTATGGCCCAGAAACTCCACATCAGAGATTTCCAATATCCATTTGTTAGCATTGGCCTGGGAGTGATGCTCGGAAGACAATCAAGAAGGACTTGTGAAATACCGGGTCTAGAAATGGTGTCAGGTGTTTTCAAAGTAACTCACAACTACTGAACCTCACAGGCCACAGGAGGCCACAGGAGGCAACAGGAATATTGCAGAGGCCAAAAGGAATCACAACCTTCTGGCAAAAGCGAATCTGGAAAGCTCTCCTATCCTTCTCACCTTCCCTTATAAAGACAACATTAATATCTGCAATGTCCTGAAAGTCCAGTTTTGGAACAGAATCAATTAAGAGTTACGAGTGGTGGCTGCAGTGAAGTCTCAGCTCGTAAACAGTTTTATTCTGAAAGATCATCAGGGGATGAAAGTATAAACAAAATGTAGTATATCCATACACTGGAACATTATTTGGCCATAAAAGGTAACGGAGTACTGACACACGCTACAACATGGATAGAGCTCAAAAACACTATGCTAAATATTGTATGATGCTGTTTGTATGAAATGTCTAGAACAGACAAATATCTAGAGACCGAGAGTAGATCAGTGGTTGCTATGGCTAGGGATGCGAGTGGGGAGGGCCTGCAGAGGAACATAGGGTTTCTTTTTTAGGAGTGGTGAACTGTGCTAAAAGGAGATTATGGCGATTATTGCAGAACTCTGTAAATATACTGAAAAACACTGGCTGGTTCACCTGAAATGGGTGAATTTTTATGGTATGTAAATGTTATCTCAGTAAAGCTGTTTAAAAAGAAAAAAGAGCAGCAGGGGTCTTTGTGGAGGAAGAACAGACCTAATGAACTCTGAAAGACACAAACAATTGGCTCGTTAAGAAAGCACACATCCTTGGCCAGGCACAGAGGCCTCGGGCATCAGATCTTTTACACCATCTCATTTTCAGTGGAGAGAAAGAGAGAGACTTCCCGTGCTGAGTTCACTTCACAGCCTCTGGGACACAGTTCACTTGTCACTAGAGGGTGCTATTATGCCACTACTGTTAGGGGCAATACTGGGCTGAGTCCGGATCTGCTCTCCGCTACTGTGTGCAGGGACGCTGCAGAACCGGGGCTCGGGGGGCACATTCATGTGGTATTTCGTGTATTTGACCAACCCTAGATCTGGGTCTGGCTATAGTGGCTGTTGGTGCCTTAGATTGTGCTGGAGGGTGTTGGAAGGTAGCACCGTCTCGGAAAGTCTCAGACGTTTATCTCCTACTCACATGGCCAAGGAGAGAGTCTAGATAACAACCAAACGCAGCTATTCAGCCAGGGCTACATGGTTAGAATGATCTCTGGGATCAAAATAAATAGGAGCTCTAGAAAACTCCAGGCTTCAGGCTTCAGGGAATAATATTTCCTTTTTTTTTTTTTTAACTGAGGAACATCTGTTAGCGCCCTGAGCTAACATCTGTGCCAATCTTCCTCTTTTTTTTGGTTGAGGAAGATTAGCCCTGAGCTAACATCTGTGCCAATCTTCCTCTATTTTGTATGTGGGTTGCCGCCATAGCTTGTCTGACGAGTGGTGTAGGTCCGTGCCTGGGATCTGAACCTGTGAACCCAAGCCATCGAAGTGGAGTATGCCAAACTTAACCACTATGCTACCACAGGCCTGGCCCCCTAGGGGATAACTTTTGAACACTCACTGACGACCTAGACTGAGTCTCAGTGAGCCTCGGGGATAGGGGGCCATTGAGAGTGGGCCACAGTGTCAGTAGACACACAGCAGAGTTGACTCTGACCTCCTCCCCTGAGAGGAGAAGTTCAGGTTCTGCAGCTGTAGGGTTTGGGACAAAGGGGAGCTAGTGGCAGTGACCTGGGGGAAGGTGGATGGGAAAGGAATTAAATAGTGATGGCAGACGGGCAGGGCTGAACACATTGGGTTGACATAATATGCCAGATGAAAAAATCAGATGAGTTAAAGTCAAGAGGGTCTGTTATAGACTTTCAAAAAGACCAGAAGACTCGTTTGGGGGAGCAGCACCAGAAATTGCCCTAGGTAAGTCAGAATTATGGGAGGTTTGCCAACATCTGCTCACAGGCCAAAGGTTTGGGGGATCTTTAAGTTTGGATTTTGGATAGACTGCCACCTAAGGCCTTAAATCGAGTTATAACATAGCAGTTACATTCCTTTTGAATGTAATAGAGTGGAAAAAACATGCTGTTTCTAATTTCTTTCGGATAACCCAGGGAGAGACAAATTGTTAAAAGAAATTCTTATTTACTACGATTAACTATATCGCGAGGTGTCTTGCACTTTTATGTTTTATATGTTATAGAGTTTCTTTGAAGTTTTCAAATTTATGTAAAAAAAGAATAATTGCCATCAACTTCCCTTTAATTTCTTCAGAAATAATTGGAATTAGAATAAAATTCCCAGGAAGAATGCCACCAGCTTCAAGATTAAACAGGTGCCAGCGTGATTGATCGGGTTTACAGAGCTAAAGCACAGGTGTGTCTTTATCCTTCCACAAACACAAGGTCTTCACCTGGAGACGGTGTTCCAGGAGTGTCCTTTGTGGCCGCTAGTCGGGAGTCCTGTGTTTTAGTGATGTTGATCTTCCGTCTGGGGTACGAGATTTATATAATTCACATATTCTATTGTTCTCGTCAGTTGAAGACTAACAGATTTTGTCGGTGATGTTATTATTACTGTTTCTCCTGGCTTCTTTGTTACTAACAAAATTTATTTTGTTGGAAATTCACACATGAGTCCAAGTCAGAGGATCTTTCTGAGCTGTGGCTGAGTACTTGTAGGGAAAAACAGGAAAGGTCATGTTTCACCTGAATCACAAGATTTCTCTTTTGGTCTTCTTTTTCTTTCTTAGTTTTTTTTTGTCTTGTAATGTCTCTCTGAATTTGGAGTCAGAGTGAGGCTGTCCTTGTAAAATGAGTTGGCAAGTGTTCCCTCTTCTATTTTCTAGAAAGATATATGGGGAACTCGTTTCTTCATTTCTCTTTGGGGTTTATTTCATGGGTGCTCACTCACTGTTGGTGCAGAAGGAATTTGTTTTCCATGAGGTAGAAACTCAAAGAGTGAGATAGAACCACTCACATACTTCACCATTCCCCACTTGGGGAAAGCTTACTCCCATCTCCTGAAGCTCCAGGTGCCCTTTTGGTATCTTCCTGGAACGCAGTCATTCGTATCAGCAGACCTGGGTTCAAATTCTAGCATTCTTCTGATTTCTTAAATAGAATTAATTTTTTTAGAGAATTTTTAAGTTTACATAAAAATTGCACAGAAAGTCCAGAGTTCCCATTTACTCCTTTTCCATCCTGCATATAGTTTATTATTAACATCTTGCATTGGTGTGTTGCATTTGTTACAATTGATAAACCAATACTGATACATAATTATTAACTAGAATCCATAGTTTATATTAGAGTTCACTATTACAGTTCTTTGGGTTTCGATAAATGTATAATGTCGTGTATTAGTGATTTATGAAATCAATTTTGAGGATTGATGATCATCATTTTTATATACGCAGAATACAATAAAAAATATTACAAAGAGTTAACTATTACAATATTGTTTCATGAAAAAAATGTTAAGTTGCATACAGACACAGACACGTGCAATATGAATTTTGAGGTCAAGGTAAAGGACATTTGAAATTTACTGTATTGCCTTGAAAGAAGGCTAAAAACTACTTGTTCATGCATCTATTGCTAGCTTCAAAAACGTGTTTGCAACTGATAGGCAAATTAACACTTGTTTATTCCAATTAAGGTGTAGCGAAAAGTAAGCTGGATATGTTTTGAAATAGTCTGAGCAATCTTCATGATGAAGCAAAGATGTGGGTTGAGTTTTGAGGAATGGGTTGGATGATAGCTGGTAGAAAAAGGAGGAGAGGGGACAATGAGCTTTAAGCTTCAAATAGAAAGTGTACAGTGTGGGGCTAGCCTGTAGTGGGGAACCAGAGGGCAAGGGATGGCCTAGGGGTAGGAGGAGACAGGGAGTCAGTGTAGGGCTTTAGTTATATGTTTAAAACTCAAAGATAGAAGCAGAGCCACACTGTGGATGAGAAGAAGTGGGGACAAAGGTACCGAGGCAGGAAGACCAGCTAAATTTCTTCTCTGTTGTATTAATACGGGAACGAGATGATAAGAACTTGAGTTAAGTTAATGGCAGAGAAAATGAGGATCACAAATTATTCCAAAGGATAATTCAATATCCTAAGCTTACCTTGTATTCATACAGCTGTGAGGTACCCCCATTAAATGAAGGGAACACGTAAGCCTTTTTGCCTACATTGTCAGACATCATGTGATGATGGTTATTACCCTACTTCCGTTCTTAGGGTACGCTCAGTGGGTCAGTGATGGAGGACCCTGAGAAAATGAAATAGGAGAAGAGAGAGGTGGGGTGGGAAGGCGAGAGTGAAATCCATCTGTCTCTTTATCTCTACAGCACTCTTCCCAACCTGCTCCTCCACAGCTCCTTGTACCACCACACAAATAAACACCCCATCTAAACCACAACTCTATACCAACTTTTACCATCTTCTTGAGTTTCCCATTATGCGACCAGGAATGTAAGAGTTGGAAGGAACCTGAGTGATTTTCCAGCCTAACCATTTCATGCTACAGAGAAGGAAAGGGAAAGCGAGCAGTTCACACAGGCAGCCGCACAGTAACTGGCAAGGAACAAGCACTCCATCGATGTTTTCTGAATAAAACGAATGAGATACTGACCGGGAAAGGATTAGAACCCAGGACCTCGGACTTCCAGACCTCTTGGCTCTTCTGCTTGCCCCTTAGCTGGCTTTTCTAAACCCAAGCTATCTGAGTGAAAATCCAGGCTCCAAATACTGGGGCCAAACAGGGAAACTAGAGTTCATCCCAAGACTTATTATGAGTGCCGCCTTTTAGTAAAACCTGTGTGTGGGTGAGGAAGACAAGTATAAGGGAAAGCCATGAAATTAGATTCATTAAGATGTCAGAGCCCTGAAAAAATCTGGGCCACTTGTGAAACACTGAAATAAAATAATTCGTTGGGCTGGCCATGGGGCACCAAAGGTTCACAGAGAGGATAAAGTACTAAAGGTAGGAAGAAGAAAAACAGCTCCAGGAATCCTTTAAAGCTAGCCGTACTTTGTTTCCTACAACTCCATTTCAGCCTGGCTGTGTTTTTTTACTTTGTTTTGAGGCTATTTTATTAAGCTCATGGATCCCTCAGACAGGTATATTGCGACGGGGCGAAATAAAAGGAGAAAAAATATTTGCTACACAATGGAGAGAATAAAGAAAAAGCTGATCTTCTGTGGAGAGGCTCTGGAAGCCTCAGGTCTTTATATGTATGCCTGCTCCTTAATTTCCTTCTCAGACTCTGGAAGTTAAAACTCTGGGCAATCGGAAGCCCAAGGGGAAGCCTTGAAGGCAGAGTGGCCCTTCCTGGTGTGTTGGGAATCCCCAGACTGGTGGGCCAGGGGAAAGGCTGAGGGGTCTTTTGACTGTGGGAATGGAAGATTTAGATTCCTGGGTCCTGAAGTCAAACAGAGCAGGGTTGAATCTTGGCTCTGTGATCTTGGGTAAGTTCTTAACCTCCTCATTCAGTTTTAATTTCAAAAATGGAGATAATGATCACACCTACTTGATACATTGTTTTAAGGATGAAGTGGGATAATTTATGGAAAGTGTTCAGCACAGCCTGGTACACAGGAAGCACGTAGCAAAAGATGAAAATTATCGCTGTTACTAGGGATTATTATTTTTATGAGGGTGCTTCCTGGAGCAGCTGTGGGGGTGGCATCTGTGACAGTGTGGCTGCAGCATTGGCAGCAGGTGTAGCTGGAAGAGGAGAATAAACTGAGAGTCTGGCCTTCAGAGATCTGGGTTTCTGATTTAGCTCTAACATGTTCCAGTTGCATTTAACTTGGAGAATCCCCAGTTCTCTCCAGGTCTTGGTTTCTTCATCTCAGAAGTGGAGAAAATTATAATAAAAGCTCTTGGAGATGATGGATTGGATAGAAAACTTTTTACACCGAATTATTCTATTATATGAGTGGATACTTTTTTATTTGTAGCAAATCTGGTCGGCCCCTTCCCTTGCACTTCCCACCCTCTGCCTCTTTAACCTCTGAAGCTCACCTCAGAGCGCTATGGGGGTGGTCCCCATCATCAAGGTGAAAATTGACTTCACCTTCCTATTTGCTGGCTGTGGTGACCTGCACTGAGATTTCAGGCATGTTTATTGTCACATGATACATTCTCCCAGAAGACATGTGGGTCACTCAGCGACTTTACTCCCCCACCTTTCTAACTCCTTCCACTTGCAGTACCCAAAGGTCATGTGGACACCACCCCACTGCCTATGAACAAGTCTTGTGTTACATGGGAGATGCATTAGTTGCTCAGAAAAGCAGAAACAAGGGAGGCCCTTCAATAGTGCCAATCAATACAATACTGATAACCATAGGCAATACGCTGTATAGTAGATCTCCAGAATTAATTATCTTGCATAAGCTCACAATATGCCATTGTATACTTAAAACTTGCTAAGAGGGTAGATCTTATGTTAAGTGTTCTTACAACCAAAAACTTAAAAAAACAATAAATGAATAAAGGGGGCAGGAGGAAATTTTGGGGGGTGATGGATATGACGATGGCTTTGCTGGTGGTGATGATTTCACAGGTGTGTATGTAGCCCCAAACTCATCGAGTGGTATACATTAAATATGTCCAGCTTCTTACATGTCAATCATACCTCAATAAAGTGGTTAAAAAAAAAAAGAATACCATGCTGCGCTGAGATCGCTGCAATGTGGCCTCAGTTCTCCTTGGCTGTTATGCCGTCTCCTCAAACAGACATTATTTTCTGAGTCCCTGGGAAGGAGAATAAAAGCAGAGAAATTCTTTTTGCCTGGGGGAAGAACCAGGCTTGCCGATTGAGAGTCTTGTGCTCAGGCAACATCCCGCCAGCCAACTTGTACCTGTTTACAAAGGTTCTCAGATCGAATTCCTCAGAGGCAGGTCTGCATGGGATTTATCTGTCCCTGAGCCTGCATCTGGGAGCCTGGGGTGACTAGAAAGCAGAGAGACTGCTCTTTGAACAAGGCTTCCAGCACTCAAGCCTCCAAAATAATGGTGCCCTTCCAACCAGACGCTCCTGGAGGCTGGTATTTCTTCCCTGTTGTTGATGCACCCACTGTGTTCACTCCCACCATGCACAGTATTGGGGATTCTTCCTTTGGCGTGGTCCCAGAAGCAGTTGCAAATTATAAACCAGAAAAGGCATTTGGTTGCTGCGTTGTGTTGACCAACGTTATCAACTATGTGATTTATTTTTAATTTTTTCATGAAAACAATGATAGGACTTATTGAGTATGTTAAGTCCCTGAGCTATGTGTTTTCCAACAACTTTCAAGGTGGGAACAGTCATCCTGGGAAGAAGCCCCAGTTTTCAGTTGTCATTCCCCTAAGCTTCTCAGGGTGAAGTCACACTCAGAATTATTTAATTCCCAAGTCAATAAAATTTCCATTAGGGCGAAGTGATTGTTTTCCAAGTTTCAATCCATCTTTAAATGACCAAAAATTGCCAGAGAATGCACTAGGGGGAATTCCAAAAGTGGTTTTCTAAAATATAGCTTGAGCAGGCTTTATTGAAATAAACTTATATACTCATGTAATATATAACTACTTCGAAGGGGGCGCTGCTCATTTCCTGCCACATTTCATGTGTTTATTTGGAAAAGTGATTTCCACCTCAACTCTAATCATGGAGTTTCCTCTTATCTTGTCTTCCTTTTTACTTCTACCCTGAAGGGAATTTCTGGAATATTTATTAGAGGGCATATCTAGTTGCCTATGTGTTCCCCGACTGGCTCAGGGCCGACTGATGAAGCCTTCATTCATACAGCACATCAGTATGCCCAGATGCATGCTGTGGCTGTAAGTTAGATCTAAAGCAGCCTTTCCTATCTCCAAGCATGCTTCCAGTTGCTCTTTATCTGATGCTTGAGTAGCCTTCCACCTCAGTGATACCATTGATCAGCCTGCTCACCATTTACGATAGAAAGTCATACTTGCTAAGTATCCAAAGATGATGTAGATTGCACTACAGAGCAGGGCTTTAAGCTCTCGCTGGGAAGTATAACCCAAACTTAATGATGTGGGTATGAAGGGATCTATACAGTGCTTGACACAGAGAAAATGATCTATACAGTAGGACCCCCTTACCCACGAGGGATGCGTTCCAAGACCCCCAGTGGATGCCTGAAACTGTGGGTAGCACCGAACCCTATATATACTACGTTTCTTCCTATACATGCATACCATGATGAAGTTTAAGTTATAAGTTAGGCACAGTAAGAGATTAATAACAATAACGAATAATAAAATAGACCAATTATAACAATATACTGTAATAAAAGTTACTGTAGCTCTTAGCAACCTCAGCACACAACTTTTTTCTTTCCTCATTAAGTCAAGAACTTTCACCTTTTCATTTAAAGGGAGCACTTTATAGCTTCTCTTTGGCGTATCAGAATTGCCACATCACTATTCTTGGGCTTTGGGGCCATAACTAAGTAAAATAAGCATTACTTGAACACAAGCATCGTGATACCACCACAGTCGCTCTGATAAGGAGAGAGCTGCTAGGTGACTCACGGTCAGAGAGTGTATTCAGCGTGGATACGCTGGAAAACGGGATGATTCACGCCCTGGGCAGGATGGAGCAAGATTTCAACACGCTACTCAGAATAGCACACAATTTAAAACATAAATTTTTATTTCTGGAATTTTCCATTTAATACTGTTGGACTGCAGTTGATCACGGGTAGCTGAAACCAAGAAAACGGAAACCAAGAATAAGGGGGGTAGATATTAATTTCTTCATTGAATTGCCTGCTTCGCATCTCAGTTGTTTACACGTGTTTAAAAAAGTATTATGTCAGGAAAAATAGTCTAAGAGGACCCTTGTGCTCTTCTAGGTAATCTGACTCTATCTCAGAACCACTAGGCTGGACTATAAATACACTTCACAGAGCCTCTTGACCAGTGATTGTCTGCTCTGTCCCAAGAAACTCTAGGGTTTCGTAAATCATCTTCCAGAGTTTCCTGAAAGGCTTAATGGTTTTACAAGCCATACATCCTTAATCTATCTCATGACATTGGGACAAAAATCGCAGGTGCTTTGAATCAGCCTGTTACATTGGAAATACAGTGAGTCTTGATCATCCAGCTGACCTCAGTGCAATTCCAATTTGACTGCTGACCTGTTGTGCGATCTTAGGAAAGGTTCTGTAGTTCTTTACGCATCAGTGTTCTCCTCTGTGGAATGTAGCTGTCTTTCTCATTTCCACTGGGCTGTGGAATTTAATTTACAAGGATTAAATTTTATATCTATACATACGTACATACATATACCTGTACATATATGTATGTATCACATAAGCACATACATATATATGTAAACGTGTGTATGTATAGATACATTTACATATATATTTATATATATATATAGAGAGAGAGAGAGAGAGAGAGGGAGAGGGAAGTTATGATAGGGAGATGATGGACGGGGAGAGAAAGACTGTCACATTAAGAAACTACTCAAAAATATGTGTTTCTTTCAGTGTTCCTGTTCGCTCTACAACTAGCTCTCTAGTTAGTTTGTTCTGCAACTAGTTCTTTATGTATCCAGGTATCAACCCCTTATCAGATATGTGATTTGCAAATATATTCTTCCATTCCATTGGCTGCCATTTTACTCTGTTGATTGCACCTTTTGATGCACAAGATAGTCTAGGTTTGATGTAGTCCCATTAGGCTATGTTTGCTTTCGTTGCTTGTGCTTTTGCTGTTACATCCAAGAAATCATTGCCAAGTCCAATGTCATGAAACTTCTCTCCCATGTTTTCTGCAAGGAGTTCTATAATTTTTGTAAGATAAGGGTCTAGCTTCATTCTCTTGTAGGTGGCTATCTAGTTTTCCCAACTCCAAGGCACGTAATTTTTTGTTGGAAACAGAACTCAAACTGCATGGCTCCAATATCAAGGTTAGTATTTATTTCATCTTGTACGTGTGTATTTGACATTTTCTATATTCTGGTGGCAGGTGGATCGGCAGTAATAGCTGTTGCATCTAATTGAAGAGCCTTGGAGGAAACTCTGCCTCTGGTTCCCTTGTCTATGGATTCTCAGTCAGCTGGGTGTAGACAGGATACAGGATAGCACACCTTTGACCCTATTATTCTCCTGATTTGAGCCTGTATGTTCTCGTATCCCTGTATTTTGCTTTTTGCGTCTCCCCTCTCATATGGATTTGTAATTGGAGGTGAGGCCAGCATCCTTATGCCTTCCTCTGCCTCCTTACTGTTTCTATGGGCAACTCTTTACTGAGAACTCTCCTTTTGACTTTCTCAGGTCTGCAACTCCCCAAATATGAGAGCATGGAGTCCTTGAAATAAGGTGGAAAAGGACTACTCAAATAAGGTAGAGCCCTAATATGAATAGAATTAGAAATATTTAGTAAAGCCACACAATTTTAAAAAGAAAAAAGAAAGAAAAAGGAACTGTCCTTTGCCTACATTATATTAAATTTGATTATAGAAGTATAATACAGTCATTCCACAAATTTACAGGATGTCACCACTTTAGATCCTTGGCAATTTTAGTTTACACCCAACCTGAGCCCCATTCAATACTGGTATTTACCAGTTTTACAAAATTTAACAAAAGTGGTGTTATTTAATCTTACTGTTTTGCTTTCATTTCTGTACTAATTCCAACTTGGCTCATCCCTTAAGCAAGTGCTTCTTAAAATGGGATCCATGGACCAACTGGATATGAATCGTCTGGATCACTTATAAAATTCAGATCCTGGGTGGGGCCCACTACAGGCTTCTTGATTTGGAACAATCAAATTTCAAATTTTAAATTTTGTTTTACAAGTCCCATTCTCCTTGGTTTTTAAAAAATTACTGGTTCCCTAACTTGACTTCCAGTGTTATCTGAACTCTAGCTGTTTCTGTAGGTATTGATCTTGTCGACTGCTCCTGCTGCTTCATCCTCTCTTCCTGCAATACCGGAATTCCCTAGATCTGAGGCAAACTTCTGCTTGTCTTCCCTTGTCACACAAAGTATGCCCTCTTTTAGCAGGTCTCTGTCGTTCCATCCTAGTAACTGTTGGCAGCACCTCCATCTCTTTACTGTCCTTGGCATCAGTTGTCAGTGTGGCACACACATTTATTGATTGTTGAATAGTTGTGTACTCTCTATGTTCCTCAGCCCCCTTGCAGTTAGGCAGGGCTGTGTGACATCTTTGGCTAATGGACAATAGGGGGAAGTGACAAATGTCACTTTTAGGATGAAACATGTAAGAGTTGGTACTTAATCCTTCATTTCTCCTTTACGCCATAGAAGCAACATGTTAATATGGCAGCTTAACAAATTCAAAATAGCCTGAATGAAAGAATCACTTCAAACGAGACAGCTTCTCTAGAGACCTCATCTTCCGACTCACCTCCGAATTTACGTGATCAAGCAATGAATCTTTATTGTGCTAAGACACAGAGGGGCCAGGCTGGTGGCATAGTGGTTGAATTTACGTGCTCTGTTTCAGCGGCCTGGGGTTTGTGGGTTTGAATCCCAGGTGTGGACCTACACACTGCTCATCAAGCCACGCTGTGGTGGTGTACCACATGCAAAAAATAGAGGAATATTGGCACAGATGTTAGCTCAGGGCCAATCTTCCTCACTAGAAAAAAAAAAAAAAGACAGAGATTATAGGGCTAAGGTTACTAAAGCTTAGCCTAACTCATACTTACCAACATAGTTGATTAGAATACTCATCTATTTGGGTTGCCACAGTTAGCTTTATGGTTCTAGTGAGTTTGTGATACAGATAAGTCTTTCCCATTTTTTATTGACCATTTGACTTTGAACACATTACTATGAGACATATCCTATCAGCAAGGTATTTCCAGTGACATAGAATTTAATCATTTATGATTATAGTAGGGCTTGCCCAGTCCCACCTACGCCGCAGCATTGTTTACAAAACTTCTTTTTGTTTATGCGTTCCTCCCTGTCTTGCATGAGTTTTACTTCTATGACTCCACTTTCCAATTCTAAGAGAAATTCTTCTCTTACCCACCTTGAATAAGACCATTGTAGATAAAGGAGTTCGTTTCATCCAAGGGGACAAGCAGTATATTGTAGAAATTAGGTATCCTTCCAATCAGAACAACATTTCCAGAAATCGGGTCATTTTTACTTCTTGTATAGATCCTAGCACGGTACCTTAGAAACACGTTTAACACACATTTTAATACACGTTTACTACATATTTAATAGAATGAACTTGTAAATGTATTCATATCTTTTTCTGGATGATTTGCCTCCTGAGCAGAAGGACCATGTCTTGTTTTATCTTTATGCTCTACACAATGCTATGCTCGTCTTAGGTGCTTGGTACACATTTAATTTGAATTTAGCAAGTAAATCTCACAATGATCAAATTGGGGAGGGGTAATACTGAAGCCATCAGGTATGACTAGTGGGCTTTCATCTGTTTTTGACTCTGATGAATTTGTGTCAATGAAATATTCAGCAGTGACCTCTCAATGAGCCATTTATTTACTATATTTCACGCTCTTCCCACATTCAGTACTTAGTTATGACATTTAATGAATGAGAAGAATAGCAAAAAAAATATTTAAGGCCTCTAATTTCAGCATGGTTTGCTTCTGAAAATTAACACTATGGTTTTTAAATGTCAGTGGGATCGATACAGTCTCATAATTATTCTTCATAAGATAAATTTAACTCTTGGGTAAAAAAAAGAAATATATATATATATATGTAACTCTTGGGTAAAAAAAAGAAATATATATATATATATGTATATACACATTTCTTCAAAAGAAATTAATTCTGCTTTAATCTTCACCTTTGGTAGTGGAAGCAAACATTGAAATGAATGAAAATGAAATAACAATGAAGATGTTATACTTCTTGGGAAAAAAATCACTGCATCTTTGGTATTTGAAATGATTTGCAAATCATTGTGATTAATTGTTGGTACAGCTGGAATTTCTTTGGTCATATTTTGCTCATGTAATTAAAGAGATATTTCCCCACTCATTTATCTACTGAATGGCCATTGCTCTGTTGACATGAACATCATAATTAGCAATTCAATATGTCTCCTTTATCTAGAATCAATTAATTATAGTATTTGGTAATGTGTTTTACTTCACTTTGGGACATTCTTCCTGCTTGATGAATAGTGGTTTAGAAAACATAAAACAATTTATAGGCTTTTCTATAATTTCTACTTACATGGGGCCTTACAAACAATATAATATTTTAACATGAATGTTAAAGTCTGGATACAGATCATTATTTTTAAAAATAAAATTTTAAAAATATTTCTTGGTAAAGTTTCTAATATTTTCAAAGAGTTAAAACATCATACTGTTGACTATTCAAGTTAATCACGTTTATTAAATTCTTACCAGGTACCCAACATTGTGCTGGGCACCAGGAATGCAGAAAAGGATTATCCAGAAACCCTTATTCTCAAGGACTCATGATCCAGTCAGTCAAATGCACCTAAGCTCAAAATGTCAGTACAGTGCTGAATCTTCTCGTTGGATTACTTATGAGGAGAGAGGGGAGGTTAGACCTGACACCACTTACAGGCAGGTTGAAGCAGAAGGGAGTGAAGAAGGAAGAAGCAGTGTCAGAAAAAGCCAAAAACTGAGTTATGCGTTAAAGAATGAAAAAGATGTTTCCACATAGAGAGTAAGGGCTTGTATAACATCCTAGGCAGAGGAATCGCATACTTAAACAGCATGGAGGCCCACACATTGTATGTTTCTTGATATACACTCAAACTGATAAGATCATATTTCAGGATATATAGGAGAAAGAAGAGGGAGATTAAACTAGAGAGAGAAGCGGAGGTCAGACCACAAGGATATCATGCCAAATCAGAGGTAATCCTTTACTTTACAGGAAATAAGCAAGTTGTGAAAGGTTTTTAATAAGGAGTTGCATAATCAGTTAGGAGAATTCGTAGCAGCAAGTTTCATGATTAAGAAACAGAGAATCATATAATAAATCACTGTACAGTTTTCACCATCTTTAAACCCTGTTAAATAACAGTTAACTTTAACTCAAACATCACAGACTTCCCCGGCTGGTGATTAAAACTGTGGTCACATTTTGCAGTAAGAAATCAAATTCAGGTGTTCTGAGTCTGCACACAATGACTAGCAGAAAGGCTCTTATTTTCTAGGAAATGCCTTCTGTTAATATTCTTGATAATCCAGAAGGCTTTTGAGATATTCTCTCCAATTTTGGTGACTAGCTAAGGCTATTTTCTTCTATTGCATCTTGCAGTGTTTGTAAGATGTCTTGCTATCTGCTGTTCTGGGGCTCCTCTGCTCATTTGCCCAGGGTTACTTTGCTAGTCTCAAGCCATTCTCCCCATCACTGCTGTCTTCCCTAGACTGCTGATCCCCTAGCAGCTTCCAGGATGTGGTTGTTATTGCGGGCCCCTCTATAGCACTAATCTCTTTGTCATTTCTGCCTACTTCTCGTTGAGATGTACAACAGCAAAGGTGCTTGGGATTTTAAGAAAGTTATGTATGTATGAGATAGTTATTCTCTGCCCACAGGGCATGGACACTCAGCATGGTAGAAGGGGTCAGAGAGGAAGCATAAGCTCATGTAGTAATACAGGTTGGGGGAGCAAATCTGCCTTGTCCTGACAGTCTCCTTAGTTTATAATGGGGGGTGTGTGTGTGTTTTCTGAGTCACCTGCTTCTCCAGTTGTGGAGGGAAAATAGAACATAGTTTATCAGGAGTAATGACAATTACAGATAAATTTCACCTTCTTTTCTTTTGGTTCCTGGGCTCCAATCAAAGCAATGCATATTTCTGGGTGCCTGTTTCACTATTTCCATAACATCTTGAAAGTTAGGATATTCTAACATGTCTTAATGGGAGATGTTACCTTAGTCTACACAGTAGCCGACTTAGCTCTGGTCTAACTAACAAAGCCCACAGATGTAACACATCTGATAGACGTAAGCTGACTACTGGTCATAGTATTTTAAGAAATATTTATTAAACTTCCTCAATGTGTTGAGTAGTGCTTCCATTGGAGAAGATGATTCTTGTGGCTCTTACATTTTCCAGTAGATCACTTCTGGGAGAGAGAGCTCCAAGTGTGAGAAGAATATGTCTTCTTAACCTGTTTCCTGAAGGTAACTATAGGCAGGTCCCTGGAACGTGTGCATTTGAAATGACATAGAAAACTATACTTTTATCCCTCAAAAGGGTCAGGGTTTCCCATTTATGGCTGAAAGCAAAGAAAAATTTTTAAATGTGATAGATGCCAGCTACTTTTTCTTGTGTGCTGTCATTTATTCCTTTCTTTTTGGAACTTTCCCTGTTCTATGTGATCATGGTAGAAAGGTCAGTGATGTAACACATGATTTCCTGAGATAAGGATGGGCATATGACACACATAGGCAGCGGTGTACTGATAATCTGCCTTTCTGAACAAGAACGTCCTGATTTGTGGCATTTGCGTTTGTAGTGTCGACACAAATAATCCATAATCAATCTATAAATCAAATGGAGGTGAGTTTATTATGAGCCAGCTTTGAGGACTGTAGCCCAGTGTCTTCCTTACCAAGGAAGGAAGGGTACCAAAGAAGTGAGGTGTTCAGGGTAGTTATTACCATGTTGGAACAAAGAACATATGTCACATATGACAGCAATATCTCTTTTACTGCTGTCGCAAGTTGCTTAGCTGGTACAGCAGGTTAGTGTACAGCAGGTCAGGGATCACAAGGTGAGCACAGCAGTTCAGTAATTAATCCTTAGTTTCTAGGAAGAGATGCTTATCCTCAAAGAAATGTTGATGTGGGGGGACGTTACATCCCTATCTTTAAAGGTGTCATTCTTGTCTTTAGGACATAGTGATAAATGTTTAAAGCAGAGGTACCATGAATGCTCAAGAGGCCACATCAGGCCTTTTTGGAAAAACAAGGTCAGGACAAATTAATTTTAAACCAAATGGCTTCCTCATATACTCCAATATATCCTATTGCTTTTCACTTATTTATCAGTAGTGTCTCCCACCTTCCCACCATGGCTGACTTCAGGCTACCAACATGACATCACTAAATTTGGAGTTGAGGAGAGAAGCATGGAATTGGCTGTGCCGAGTTGAGATACAAGCCCACTTCATCAAGTTACTGCCAACAGGTCAATCCTGATATATCCCTCTGGACACGGAGATGGGTCGAGAATCAAGTATACAAACACAAACCATGTTGATAAACACCATTGTGGAGAATTGGTGCAGATGCTTGTGGGGAGAGGGCCACATATTTTCTGTTGGGATTAAGGCTACGAGGACTATGTGAACCTAGGAGTGCTGGTCACCACCTTTGCTAGCATATGAAGACAGTGATGTGAAAATAAGGCACATACGGTGGTAGAGCCAAGAGGTAGAGTCCTGTTGACAATTTGAAACGCTGGATCTAGTTTGACCTGGCCAGATTCAGCCCTGTGGGACTTTCTGATTACATAAGCAAATGAGTTCACTTTTTTACATAAGCTAATTTAAATTGGGTTTCTGTCACTTACAAGTGAAATAATCCTCATCCTAACGAATAAAGAATGTCTTAGAATAGGGGATTTATATTTTTGTATTCTGAGAGTGGAAAGTTTAGAAATCTTTGGGGACCCAGATAAGGATGATTAGGGTTTCCTTAAATAGAGAGTGTGCATAAGAAAACCTAAAAGTTCCTAAGGAAACGAAACAAGTGAGGAGATCACAAGCGCAAAGAGGAGAGTGGCCTGGACCAAAAGACTCCGGGAGCAGCATCAGCCAGGGGATCAGGCCAGGGACTTTGTGGTTCTCCACATGGGCTCCTCTACCGTTTTTGATCAATTGTCTGTGCGTAGCGGGGAGAGATCATGACAGTTTCCTAGATGCTAAATTCAATCTACTCCAAAAATTCTCTTCTTCATATCATTGCTGGAGCTATCTTTAGGACTAGACATCTAATTACTCCATCTTAAATGTAAAATGCTTTCATAATTTCCTGCTTGTGATTTAAAATAAGGAACGTATGTTTGGAATTCATCCCCTTTTCTGACCCAGAGCCCCTAAAACCTTTAGAATTTCCTAAGCAAGGAGAGCAAGGAAGGTGTCTTTTGTTATGTTAATGAGTTGACTTTGGGACTGCTCCTATGGATGGGGGCTGGTTGCCACGGCTGTCAACCATGTTATAAGAGGGTTGGAACTTTGAGTCCCACTTCCTGACCTCAGCCAATGGCCAATGATTTAATCAGTCATGCATATGCAATGAAGCCTCCATAAAAACCCAGAGAGGAGAGGGTTCAGATTGCTTCCAGGTTGGTGAACACCTGGAGATGAGAGGAACGTGGCACATCTGGAGAGGGCACGGAAGCTCCACGCCCTTTCCCTGTGCATTGCCCAATGTGTCTCTTCCATCTGGCTGTGCGTGAGTTCTATCCTTTTATATTAAACTGGTAATCTAGGAAGTAAAATGTTTCTCAGAGATCTGTGAGCTGCTCTAGCAAATTAATCAAACTCAAGGCGGAGGTCATGAGAACCTCTGCTTTGCAGCCAGTCAGTCAGAAGCACAGGTAACAACCTGCACTTGCAACTGGCATCTGAAACCCAAAGCAGGGGTGGTTGGAACCTCCGATGTACAGTTGGTCGGTCAGAAGCACAGGTGATAACCTGGGCTTGCAACTGGCATCTGAAGGGGACAGGGCAATCTTATGGGACTGAGTCCTTTCCCTGTGGAACTTGATGCTATCTCTGGGTAGACAGTGTCAGAACCCATTGAATTGCAGACACCCAGCTGGTGTCGGAGCACTGCATGTGGGTGGTAGGGAACACCCCTTCCCTCCGCATGTTGGACATAGGGGAGCAAACCCTTTGCCTTTACTTTGGTAGGGAAAAACCAAAACTCCTTTTCATGGTGGCTCAGGCTTCTTATAACTTGGCTTTTTTACAGCACTTTAGCCCTATTTCCTTTCACTCTCCTCATAACACCTACACTCCCATCATTTTGAATTTCCCGGACCCCTGAACAGACCTGCTCCCATGTGTCTCTGGATATTTGTGTACTTAAAAAGTGCTCCCCCTGCTGTTGACCTAGTTAAAACCTACTCACCATCTGTGTCAGCACAATCACTGTTTCCTATAAGAAGTATTTTCAGATTCCTCCGGGAGGCATTCGTGACTTCTGCCTCCATTCTCCTTTACCACCAGCTCCAGCTCCCTAGCAGCTATAAGCTTGTTTGCCTCTTTGCTTATTTCTATAGAACTCCCTCATTCGACTGGGAGACTCTTGAAGATGGAATCCTATTGACCAACCCTCTTAAAAATGTAGCCTAAAGATGTTCGCCAATACAAGCCGAAATTCAGGTTGTCTCAGACCTTAGAGTAGAGGGCTGATTCTATTCCAGAATATTTATTAAATGTCAGACATTCTGCAAGGAAGTAGAAGGATTAGCAAGACATGGCTTAAGTCTTTTACATCCTAGAGCAGAAGACAGGTGGAGAGGTGGATAGACGGATAGACAGAGTAGATAGGTAGACAGATGGGAAATAGACACTTATGGAGCAAACAGGAGGTGTGTACAAACTGGAATGATAGTACAGGAGGCCTTGTGTCTAGATCAGCAGCAGAAGGCTTCGGAGAGAAGGTAATGTTTGAATTGAGTCCTGAAGGGTAGTTAGAACTCTTTCAGAAGGACAGGGGGTAAAGAAGGAGGGGAAGCTTATTACAGACAGAAGAGACAGATAAATGTAGTGCATGATATATAGCAGATTGATGCGCTTACTGTGTGATACTGAGCTCAGTTTCCAGTATATAGGAGCTCAGTGAATGTTTGGGGAATGAGTGAATGTAGGCAGCGTGAGTAAGAATGATAGGAGAGTTTGTGGAAGGTACTTTGGGACCTAAATTGGAAGGGTCTTAATATGTCAAGGTAAGGAGTTGGGACTTCATCCAGACTGCAATAAGGCAGTATTTCCTAGTGGTTAAGCCCAACCACTAGTCAGACTGCCAGGCATGAATGCTGGCTCTGTTATGTACCAGTTTTGTAACTGTGGGAAAGACTAAACCTTAGTTTCTTGCTCTATAAAATGGGGTTAATATTTATACTTACTTAGGGTTGCTGTGAGGATTAGAGTTAAAGCATTTAGTACAGAGCTTCACACAGCGTGAGTCCCCAATAAAGGTTAACTGCTATTATCACTAGGTCTTTATGCCCTGGAGAGCCTTTGGAGAATTTTAAGGGAGAAAAGGATGAGAGCAGGTTTTGTTTCTTTAAGATGCCACGGGGCTGTTGGCCTGCTGGGGTCCACAGAAAGTCATTTTTCCTGATTTTATTCTAACCTCTCTTGGCCAGGGAGGAAAAAAGCTTCACAACTCCATGAAAAATATGGGTGATTCCAAAGAGAGGCCAGAGACACAGAAAAGTATCCGTCAAGGCCTGGGACCAGATAACGATCTACATCTCTGCTGGAAGAGACTGTTTGAGCCCTGGAGGAGGAAAACAATAGCCTGGTAATGAGACTGAAGTGGGACCCTTAGGAATGAGAGTTAGAAAGGCTAGTGTTAAATATCAAGTTTAACCGGGTTTAGGAGAACCGGCAAGGGGAACTAGAGAAAATAGAAAAATGGCGAAATGGCCAGTGATGGTTACCAGAGGAAGAATTAAAATGTGTGAGGACATCACTACTGCCCCTGTCCACCTCTGAGCCTTTTAAGAACAGCTCCCAACTCTCAGATACTCCCATTTCAGATAAGTGCAGCCCTGGAGTGATTTTGGCCTGAAGCTTGGTTCAGAATGGGATGGGGAGGAACCGGAGAGCAGGCTTGGAGCTTTCTAGCCACTTTCTGCAACTTTGACTTGAGTCCTGTGTGTATGTATGCCTGGAGTTCTGACAGTTAGCTGGTGTTTTAGTGTGTGAGATAAACAAAAGCCATTATTCTTAGCAGCTACGCTTCTCCATCTATGAATCCCATTGCACGTCCCTGTGACCTAGTTGTAGGAACTGACAGCTCAGTGGCAGCAAAGAGCCGAATAGCACTTGGAGTCGTGATGTCCAGGTTATTCCTTGAGATTGCGTGAGATATTAATACATAGTCTGAGAAAAAGTGTTTCTAAAACACAGTATTGCATTTTAAAATAAATTGGTAGGATGAACATGTTACAGCTATCTAATAACAACTTGTATTATATCCTTAATTTTAAAACTTCACCTTCTCTATTTAGTAAATGATTAAAAACGAATAGGAAAAGAGGGCAGGAACAGAGGAGCAGCAATCATGGACACTGAGGTGTTTAGAAAGAGGCTAGAGGCAAAGGAAAAAATACTCAGAGAACATCTAATGGAAACCAGATGTCAGAATAACAATAAAATATATAAATACAATCTTAGGTTTATATAATACTTCTTGGTGAGTCATCTCATGTGGCTTGCTAAGTTGCGAAAAGAGTAACCCAAGTATTTTAGTTTTATAGATAAGAAAATTGAGGAAAAGGAAGTTTTAATGTGTTTTCTGACACCCCTTGGGAGTTAATTTCCAGAATGGCTGACACAGGCAGCATCGCCATTAAATCTCAGTTTCATGTCTGCTCCAGTTTTCTGATCTGTCTCCACTTGGCTTGCTGAGGTGGTCAAAATGCATGTGCGTAGGCCCCGGGAAGAGGAAGCCTGTTCTCCATCCCACTGTGAGGTTCACCTTGTCAGCTGAGACTTAGACCTGAGTCACTGGAGGGGATTCCTCCATTGCACTGATGGCTTTTCTTCTTTTTCGTTCTTTCCTTAGTTCTCCCACTAGCTTGTGACTACATCGAGCACAGGCACTCTGTATTCCATCCTGAGCGTCCTTCATCTCTAACACTGTGCCTGCCACACAGTAGACACTCAATCAATCATTGTCAAGGGAATGAGAGCTCTGGCTTCTCTCACTCATCATTGAGAATCTCAGCTCCAGTCTCTGCAAGCTATTTTTTCGTGCCTGTTAAGCCCCAAGCCCATTAGCACCCTGCAAGGTCCAAAAGGCTATTTTAGCCAAGAGAGATGTTTGCGCAGCTTCCTCCCTGCCCTGGCAAGTGTGGGGGCAGACAACACTAATCCTCATTCTGGATCAAAATCAGGAATTCCTGTTTGCTTAGGTTCCAGGGGTAAATCTTCCTGTACATGGAAATGTATCATGTTGATGGTCCTGATGGGCAGGCTGCCCGGAGCTTCATTGAGTTATCAGTGTTTCTACTTGATCTATTGACAATGGAGGCTTGAAAGCAAATAGCTTTGCCCACTCCAAATAGCTGGTTTGAGGCTGGGCAAACAGGAAAGCTTTGCACAAAACTAAGAGCTGGCACAGGGCTTGAGGTTTTCAGTAAGTTTCTGCAGTTGGTTTCAGGAGGGGAAAAAGAAGTCTGGAGTCTAAAATCAAGGCAGGAAATTAGACCTTGAATTCAATCAGTGCGTTTAGGACGCACTGACCATATGCAAGTAACCAGGTAACGCTGTGTAAGAATGAGAGGGAAGTGGGTTTTAAGTCTAACTTAACTTGGACACGTCATCTGGCCTCTCTGATATCAAATTTCTGCATCCTTTCTGTATCTCTAATAAGGCTCTAGTGACAGTAAAGGTGACTTGACAGAAAAGGAGGTGGAAAGGACTGACATTAGAGTCAGCTAAATCTGGATTCCGTTCATGGAACTACAAAGCCCTACCTGTGGAAACGGAAGACACTACTCAGTTTCGCCATCTGTAAAGTGGTACTAAGACCATAAAAGGTTAGTGAGAAATAATGAGCTTGACAGTCACATCGCGACATAGACAGAACGCAAACACTTAACACTGAGTGAGGAAAGCAAGAACCAGAATACACGCAAAGCACTGTCAGGTGTGTAAATTCCTCTATGTAGTGAAAATTGAAGAGACACCCTTTAAATAGACTAGTTAGGGGCTAGGGTGAAGGAGGAGAAAGGAGTGATAAAAAACAAAATAATGATGGGTAAAAGTAAAATAGAAGAATTGTCTGGCACGGACCGTAGATAATTGTGCTCCTGAACTGAGTGATGTGGTTCACTCCATTCTGTGGTCCATGAAGGAGAAAAAAGTAACCATGCAAATAAATATGTAACTACAAACCATGATAACTGGTATGAATAAAAGTATATTCTGATTAAGAATAAGGGGAGGCAGTCTGGTGATGTAGTGGTTAAGATTGCGTACTCAACTTCGGTGGCCCAGGGTTCATGGATTCAGATACTGGGCACAGACCTACATACCACTCATCAGGCCATGCTGAGGTGGCATCCCACATACAAAATAGAGGAAGATTGGCACAGATGTTAGCTCAAGGACAATCTTCCTCAAGTAAAAAGAGGAATATTGGCAACAGATGTTAGCTCAGGGCCAATCTTCCTCACCAAAAAAAAGAAAAAAGAAGATGATTCTGATGAATAGGAGAAGCAGGAGCTCTAACATAGCTGTTAAAGTGAGCCTGGTGAAGAGTGGAGGAAAGGACATTCCAGATAGTGGAAACAGCCTGTGCAAAGTCCCTGGTGCTATGAATAGATTGATGCATTCAAGGCACTGAGAGCCATGAGGCTGGTGAGTGAGGTCCAAGTGCTTAGAGATGAGCCTGAAGTGGTAGACAGAGACTAAGTTATGCAAGGCTTTGGAGACCACAGGAAAAGGTTAGATTTTAACTTAAGTGCAATGAGAAGCCATTAAGGGGTTTTAAATGCAAGGGCTGTTGGACAGTGATGGATTTGGTGGGAGGAGAATGTATGTAGCATGCTCAGATTTTTGTTGGATACCCTAACTGCTGTCAGGGAGCCAAAGTGGATGTAGATAGACCTATTAAGGGCTTTCTTGAATCAATCCAGATGGGCCATGAGAGTGATTTGGACAACAGTGTGGGCAATGGGAATGCAGAGAAGTAATTGATTGGAAAGATACTTGGAGATAATATCAACAGGTCACATAAGACCAATATGTCTTTGGTGCAGATTATATATGTGTTCAAATTATTTACTTCCCCTTTTTGTTGCAGTATTATACATCTGATATTTGATTGACATAAAAAATAGCTATGTTAACTTTTCTTTAGCCAACCAATGTGAATTAAAGTAGTATGTATCACTTCTAGATAGAATTGTTAAGAGCCAGAGGATTCTTTGCTACTGTTTCCTCTGACATGAGACCAGCAATGCCCCAGAGAGACGCTGCGTCACCAACCTGGGTCTCAGGATGATAATGATACACGACAGTGCCCTAAGTGACCAGTGATAAAGTGAGTGAGAAATTCAACTTCTTGCTCAAGGGCACATCAGATGTTTGCTAAGATAAACGCTATGCTAGGCCATAAAACAAATCTCTGTATGTTTCAAAGGAGAGAAATAATACATAGACTATTTTCTTACCACAATGGTATTAAATTTGGAATCAATAACAGAAAGATATCTGAAAAATCCCCAAATATTTGGAAATTGAACAACTCACTATAGAGAAAGCCATGGATCAAATAAGAAGTGATTCGGAAAATTGGAAAATATTTTGAAGGAATTAAAAATGAAAACACAATATGTCAAAATTTGTGGGAAGAAGCTGAGGGAAATGTAAATTTTAAATGGCTATTTCAGAATGAAGAAAATATAAAATCAGTGATCTATGATTCACTTTAAGAAGCTGGAAAAAGAAGAACTAATTAAATCCAAACCAAACAGAAGAAAGTCTGTAATAAAATGTGTGCAAATCAATAAAATAGATAATAGATAAGCAGTTGAGAAAGTCAATGAAGTAAAAAATTGGTTCTTTGAAAAGTTAAAAAAAATTGAAACCTAACGAGTTTGATTAAGAAAAACTGGTAGAAAATATAAACTACCAATATCAGGAATGAAAGATAGGGCACCATGACACATCCTAGAAACATTAGAAGAATAATAAGAACAAGGGTTATTATGAGAAAAACTTTGTCAATAAATTCAGCAAAGTACAAGAAATGCAAAAAAATATTTCAAAGGCACAACTTACTAAAGCTGCCAGTAGAAGAAATTTTGAAAAAACCTGAATAGGCTGTATCTACTTAAGAAACTGAATTCAAACTTGAAAGTCTTTCCACAAAGAAAATTTTAAAGAACGTTTTCTAAAATTCAGATGGGAATATAAAGAACCCTAGAATAGACCCCCAAAAATCTTGAAAAGGAAGAAAAAATTCGATTACTTATGCTATCTGATTTTAAGACTTACTATAAAGCTAATGCAATCTAGGAAATCTGATATTGTCAAAAGACATTGTGAAAAGATATTGTCAAAAGACATATGTATAAATCAGAGGAATAGAATAGAAGGTCTGGAAATGAACCCACATATATATATGGTGAAAATACAAAAGTGTTATAAAAATTCAATGAGTAATGGAAAGTGCTCTCACGAATGGTGCTGGAGCAACTGGATATCTGCATGGAAAACAATGAAACTTGACACGTACTTTATACTGTATGACACAATTTCTTTGAGATAACACATACGTAAACATAAAGGATAAATCTAAAACTTTTCAAATAACACATAGAAGAGCATCTTCACAACTTTGAAAAAGCCAGGGATCTTTTTTTCCTTTGGAAATAATGCAGAAAAGACAGGAACTAAAACGAATATATTGATAAATTGAGCTTCATCAAAATTAAAAACCTCTGTACATCATGAAAACAAATAGGTAAGGAATAGATTGGGTGAAAATATTTACAACATATATATTTGACAAAGGGCTTAAATCCAGACTACATAAAGAAGTCGTACAACTCATTAACAAGGAAAACAACCCAACTGAAAAACCAAATGATTTGAAGAAACACTTCACAAATGAAGATACTTTAATGGTCAATGAGCACATGAAAAAGTGTTCAACAACATTAGTCATCAGGGAAATGTAAAACAAAGGAAATACCACTCTATACCCACCAGCATGGTTAAAATGAAAGCTTGGGCATGTATATGGAGCAACAAGACTCTTAAACCTTGTTGGTGGAAGTGTAAAATGGTACAGCTGCTTCAGAAACCTGCTAAACTCTTCAGCAGTTTTTTAGATATTTATCTATTCCATGACACAGCAATTCCACTCCAAGGGAAATGAAATCATGCCTTTGCTAAAGACTTGTGTGCAAGAGTGCATAGCGGCTTTATTAATAATAGTCAAAGACTAGAAGCAATCCAAATGTCCATCAGTAGAAGACTGAATAAGCAAATAGGTATATTTATGTAATTCAATACTACTCAGCAATAAAAAGGATGAACTAATGATACATTGTGCAAACTAACCTTTACATGGCCTTTCTAACCCCACCCCCCGCATTGTCAAAACTGTTCACCTCTAGTCTTGACCTCCTCTTTGACCCATCTCCCCTTTAGTTTCTATGTTTCAGCCACAGTGTTCTTTAGGTACTGATAAGACTCACAAAACTTGACAGATGAATGAGAATTGAGTAGCATGGAACGAGTTGTTCCTGTATCAAGAATACCTTCACTCATCCTTCCACCATCTCTAATTCTCCTGAAAGCCCGCTCTATTTTCTTCAACATTTATCAGGAAAATTTTCAAAAGTTGAAAAATTTTACAATAAACATCTAGAAACCTACCACCTAGATTCTACCATTAACAATTTACTATGCTTGTTTGATCCATACCTGTCTGTTATCCATCCTTCTATTCAATGGCCCACTTTGTATTCCATCAATTCACCAGGGAACCTTTCTCTGAATCCCCCAAGAGACCAAGATGTTACATCCTGTCCTGGTACCCTCTCTCACAATTTCTCATTTTCTCTTATGACACTTGATTTCATTACTACGAGTAACTTTGTTTAGATTTGTTTTCTCTGCTGGACCAGTGATTCTCAAAATTGAAGTTGCATCAGAATCACCTGAGAGGCTTGCCAAAACACAGGTTACTAAACTCCATCTCCTAAATTTCTGATATAGCAGGTCTTGGTTGGGGTTCAAAATTTTGCATTTCTCACAAGTTTCCAGGCGATGCTGATCCGGGTGGTCCATAGACCACACTTTGAGAACCACTGAGGTTGATAGTAAGCACCATGCCTGCAGGGATGAGGTCTGTTGTATTCATTGCTGGTTCTCATTGGCTATCACAAGCACAGAGTGAGTACTCAGGACATAGTGCAGATATGCTAAGTGAATGGATATATATATATGTACTTTTCATTTACTGTATCGTAGGAATTCCTCAAAACCATTATTGTCAATGAGTAGCTCCATCAATCGGCATATCCTGTTTACTTATCTACCCTTGTTGTTAGATGTTAACATCTTTCCTCATTATATCCTGTTATATTGGTGGTGATACTTTTCCCAAATAGATTTTAATTTTCACAGTAATTCCTTCACATCAGAAAAAAATTTTGCAATTAACAAAGGATAAAGTACACTTTCTGTTTTATTTCTTTTCTTATGAGTCCAGGTTGTAAAATCAGCATGTTGTTTAAGGCTTAAATGAGATAGGGGTTGTGATTTCAAAAGGCACTTTTCTCAAGGGAAGGAACGAAAAATCTTAAGTATACTTTGACTAATAACAAACAAGATAATCTTTGTGTGCGGGTTGATGTACAGGTGTGAAGGTGGGAGGTGAGGCCATCTTAATGTCCTTGAGCTATCAGTGTGCATTATCCTCACTGTGAAAACATCTGGTTCTAAAGACTGGAGGGAGCCACTCTAAGTAAAGGAATTGCATGGCCCCAACTTTGAGTTCTTCACATAAAGAATGCAAAAAGCATGGCCTTGAGTTGAGTATGACTTTTCAAAAAAACAATCTTTATTTTTAGAGCAGTTTTAGATTCACAGCAAAATTGAGAGGAAGATACAGAGATTTCTCATTTATTCTCAGCTTCTATGCATAGATAGCCTTCCCCATTATCAACATCCCACACTAGAGTGGTACATTTGTTACAGTTGATGAAGCTACATTGACATCAAAATCATCCAAAGTTCACAGTTTATATAACGGTTCATTCTTGGTGGTGTACATTCTATGGGTTTGAACAAACATTATTTGACATGAATCCATGATGACAGTATCATACAGAGTATTTTCACTGCCATAAAAAACCCTCTGTGCTCTACTCATTCATCCTCCATCTTCCCCAACCCTTGTCAATCATTGATCTCTTTACTGTATTGATAGTTTTGCCTTTTCCAGAATGTCATATAGTTGGAATCATACCATATTAGCCTCTCAGATTGGCTTCTCTCACTTACTAATACGCATTTAAGGTTCCTCCATATCTTTGCATGGCTTGATGGCTCATTTCTTTTTAGTGCTAAATAATATTCCATTGTCTGGATGTACCACAGTTTATTTATCTATTCACCTACTGAAGGACATCTTGGTTGCTTCCAAATTTTGGTGAGTTTGAATAAAACTTATACAAGCATACATGTGCAGGTTTTTTGTGCACATAAGCCTTCAGCTTCTTTGGATAAATATCAGTGGAGACAGTTGCTGGATTGTATGGCAAGAGTATGTTTACTTTTGTAAGAAACTCCCAAGCTATCTTCCAAAGTCACTGTACCATTTTGCACTCCCACCAGCAATGAATGAGAGTTTCTATTGATCCACTTCCTCACCAGCATTTGGAATTGTGAGTGTTCTGGATTTTGGCCATTCCAGTAGGTGTGTAGTGTTATCTCCTTGTTGTTTTAATTTGCACTTCCCTGATGACACATGATATGGGCCATCTTTTCACGTGCTTATTTACCATCTGTGTATCATCTTTGGTGAGCTGTCTGCTACAGTCTTGGCCCATTTTTTAATTGGATAGTTTGTCTTCTTATTGTTACATTTTAAGGGTTCTTTGTATATTTTGGATAACAATCCTTTATCAGACATATCTTTTACAAATATTTTCTCCTAGTCTGTGGCTTATCTTTTCATTCTTTTGACAGTATCTTTTGCAGAGTAGAAATTTTAAATTTTAGTCAAGTCTAGCTGCCTTGCCATTTTTTGTTGATAGCTGTACATGATATCCTGTGTAAAAAGGGAAGCCTTCTATAGTCCTATGATTAGGTCTCAGTCTTTTTAGTGAACCTGTGCTTCTGGGACTATGAGCTTCATTTCTAAGTTTCCCCCTCCCTTTTGTTGGGACAGAATGGCTAGAGGGGTTGCTGAAGTTGCATATTCCCTTCTTTCTCATGGAAGGCTGGAGCCAGCTGGTGTTGGGATTATCCCTTCCCCAGGTCAGTTAGGCTCTGATAAAACTCCAGCAGCTTAGGCTCTAGTTAACTTGTTTCTCCTGATGGCAGAGCTTGTTAGGAAAAACAGAATGCTCTGGCATATTTCACAATGATTCCTTTTGCCCTCCCCTTTCTTGAAAGAGGAGAGGATTTTTCCTCTGACAGTCACTAGAAGAACCTAGCAAAGCTTCTATAAGTAAAACTCACGAAAGTGTGGGGTCCCCCATCACTGGATCCTAGTGGAGTTTTAACCTCTCACTTGTCCACATCGAGCCTCCAGCAATTCATCAATTACAGTTCAGGTTTTCCTTCCCCGGCGTGGGGTCCTGCAGAAGTTTCTGCTTGTGAATTTCTGCTCCAGTAAGTTGTGATTCTCTATACTCACGCGCTTGTCTATCCAATTCTCGGGGAAGCGGTTTGCCCTGAGACCTCACTTCTTTTACAGATCTAAGAAGAGTTGATTTTCCAGTTTGTGTAGCTTTTTATTTGTTAGCATGGCAGGTAGGGGGTGACTTCCAAGCTTTTTACACTCTGGACTGGAAATGGGAAGCTGAGTATAACTTTTCTTTTTAAGCTATTTTAATTATTTATTTAAGATTGGCCCTGAGCTAACATCTGTTGCCAATCTTCCTCCTTTTTTTTTCTCTCCCCAAAGCCCCAGTATGTAGCTGTATATCATAGTTGTAAGTCCCTGTAGTTCCTCTGTGTGGGATGCTGCCACTGCATGGCTTCATGAACAATGTGCAGGTCCACGCCCAGGATCTGAACCAGTGAATCCCGGGCTGCCCAAGTGGAGCATGCAAACTTAACCACTACGCCATGGGGCTGGTCCCTGAGAATGACTCTTTAAATCTGCCTATATTGTGGTTCCTTGGCTGCAATATGGGGATGGGGGAAATGGACTCGTTGCATAATTTCTTTGCAGTGTGGCAATTATTTCTGCCTTATTCAAATAATGGAAAATTTCCAAAATGATTTTTATTTCCTTTGTATTGGAATTAGGGAGTAAAATCACCATAGGCACCTTCTTGCCTGATATTGGAAGCTTCCCTCCTCATTTGAAAGCTGTCATGAACCTACTTACAGTGTTCTTTATTCAACACACAATAAAGTCATTTAAGTAGAAGGCACAGCATTCACCCATCCATAAATTCACTACATCTCCCTTTACTGAGTGCCTCCTTTGTTCCAGGCATTGTGGGAAAACAAGTTACATACAACACTGTCTTTCCTCAAGGAACTTAGAGTCTAGCATGGAATAGAGTTAATAATTTCAGTGCAATGTAATATAATCTTCAAGTAAAATATGCATGGGTCTTCTGGGGAAAGATTAGTATTCAAATGAGGCTGGAGCATCCGGGGAGGCACTTAATTGAGTTTTGAAGACAAAGTAGCTTTAGGATAAGAAGGGTGGTTATTGTATATCTTAATGTTACATATGTTATATGTCAATAATATCTCAGTCAAGCTGGAGGTAAATAAAAGGGGTAACCAAAGCAATTTTAAGTGGAGGATAGCATCTAGGAAGATAGGAAGTATGAACAGAAGGAAGCATTCTGAAGAACAGGAAGACTTCAGTGTAGTTCGATGTGAGATGGCTTGTATAAGATGGTTCAGAACTCATCATAGAGGTTGACCAAGATGGCACCATGAATTACTGAGAAACTGACCAACCCAGTCTGGCCCATGCCTACCTCTGCAGCCTCATTTCACCACTTTGCCCTTGGTACCTGTGTTCCAGCCACACTGGCCTTAGATCATTCTCCTAAATCTCTCAGGCTTTCCCCTACCCTGGACATTTGCACACTGCCTCAGAAGTTCTTTCATGCATCCTTCTCCACCCAGGCAATGACTCCTCCTCCTCCAGATCTGGCCTCCAATTCTACTTTCTCAGGGAAGACCTCTCTTACCCTCCAAATTAAATCTGTCTCTCTTTTGCATCTCCTCTGTTCTCTCTACTCTTCTTGATAGTCCTCGTCTTAATTGATATTTAGGAGTATGATCACTCACTTCTATTCTATAAGCTCAAGCAGGAAAGATAACATGTCCATTTTCCTCAATATTGTATCCCTATTATGAGCAGAATTTCTGGCATATAATAAGTGCTTAGCAAATACCAAATGAAAGAAGATGAAAATTAGTATTTATTCAATGTCCATAAGCCTTGCTGTCTGTGTGTGTATACAAAAGTGTTTTCACATAATCCTAACCTAAAGCCTTTGAAGTTGGTGAAATTATCCCTATTTTACAATTAAAATGCATTGGGTTACTAGAAGTTAATTTCCTTAAACTTGCGGTATGCTCCCATGTCATCATTCATTGTATGCATTATCTTCTCTGTCAACCCACGGCCTCCAAATTCTACCCAGAAATAAAAAGTAGTAATTTTATCATCTGAGTTCTTAACCCCTCAGTGGGATTTTCTTTGATTCTCTCTTCACCACAAGCAGGAGAGTCCAGGCCATTCTGTTGTTGATTTCCACTTAGTTAGGTAGATTCTTCTAACTTGGCACTAAGTGTTTACTCATCTATCTCCCCCAACTATACTGTAAGGCTCTTGAAAACAGGAATTGTGTCCTATTCACTGCATGACTCCTGCCGCTCAAGTATCTGGGACACAACAGATACTCAAATTAGAGCCAGGGTAGTCAGCTCAGAAATTATCAGAGACATTGTTCGATAGCAGATTATGAACTGCAGAGAAACTGAGCCTGTCCCCATCTACCTGTAGAATGAAATTAAATGGCCGAGTTATATTTATGAATTCCACACATAGATATTGAGTACTTACTATGTGATCAGCACTGTTCTAGGCTCTAGGGATCTAACAGTGAGTAATACGAGCCAAATTCAAGTCCCTGTTTCCTGGAGTTTATGCTTTGGTGGGAGTTCACTGAGGCTCCTAAAATCTCAGGGCTCGGAAGGGGCAGAGCAACCTTTGAATTTAGGTCTGCTTGTCTCCAAAGCTTCTTCCAGGCTGCTGCTCTATGCAGCCTCCCTAGTACAGGCTCCAGAATAAATATATTTTCTCCGATGGTCACATTCAGCCTAATTTAAGCCTTGGGCATTACTCCATTGCTGAGAGCACTCTTAAATCAGGTTATAATGTGACCCAACTTTCTTGCCATCTTGAAAAGGACACATTGCTTTCATTGTCACCCCCTCCATCATTCCCCTGCTGTTTTAGCATTTCTTCTTATTCCAAAAACAATTAACATATGCCCCTTACAGTTCAAGAAAACATCCCAGCTTTAGAGGAATTCATTCTTCTTTTTACCATAAAAGGGAGTACCTTTAGCTTCCCATATTACAGCATCCAGCATAAGTGCAGTCAATCTGTCTGGCGCAGTCCTTTTGTTTTGAACCAATTTTCTAGTGCTTTGTCTACTTCTCCTCCAAAGCGTGTATTTTCTTTCCCACAGGCTTAGTTAATAATCCCCTCTTAACACTGTCCTTTAAACCAAATCCAGAGAAGGTGCATCATCTTTAAATGCTATTTTGCATTTATGTACGTTTATAATTCTGATGTTGTTATAACCTAATTCACATTTTCGAACTCAGAACTCATCTCTCTTAAATGCCTTATTTTATTTGAACTAGTACACTTACCTGTATTGCTTTTTCTTCCCTTATTGACCATTGCAAGTATCGTCAAGTTGGTCCCAGTGTGGAAAAAAATCACGAAACAAAACAAAACACTCCCATTGATTTTTACATACCCAGAGTTTTCCTCAGAGCTCTGTAGGTGACAATTCTAATTTCCAGAGTCTTCCATCGCCTGTGCTGTAGTTTGCTAGGGAGTGAGGCCTCACAGCATTTCTGAGATTTTAGTTCACCCATCTTGCTTCCTTAGTTTCCCGCTTTTTTCCTTTTGGCACTTCTTCATTCCTTTTCTACTTTTCGGTTCCCACAGGCCTAGTTAGATTATCTAAGACTCAAGTTCCTCAAGCATGGGCCTCCTCTTCAAACTGTCTTAGTCTTCCCCGTTATGTTCACTGCCCACTTCCATCTTTATTTTCCTTGTGAACCATAGTCAAGGCTGAATGTTTTTTTTTTTTGAGGAAGATTAGTCCTGAGCTAACATCTGCTGCCAATCCTCCTCTTTTTGCTGAAGAAGACTGGCCCTGAGCTAACATTCGTGTTCATCTTCCTCTACTTTATATATGGGATGCCTACCACAGCATGGCTTGCCAAGTGGTGCCATGTCCACACCTGGGATCCGAACCGGCGAATCCTGGGCTGCCAAAGCGGAACATGTGCACTTTGCTATGCCACTGGGCTGGCCCCTCAAGGCTGAATTTTATAAAGCATATCTTCCCTCATCTTCCTGCTTCAGAAGGTGCCTTCCTTCTGCTATTTTCATGCTGTATTTTTTTTTCCTGAGGAAGATTAGCCCTGAGCTAACATCTGTTGCCAATCTTTCTCTTTTTGCTTGAGGAAGATTGTCACTGAGCTAACATCTGTGGCAGTCTTCCTCTATTTTGTATGTGGGATGCTACCTTAACATGGCTTGATGAGCAGTGCATAGGTCTGCACCCAGGATCCGAACCCGCGAACCCCAGGCTGCCAAAGCGGAGCACATGAACTTAACCACTATGTTGCCAGACCGGTCCCCAGTCTTCCTCTACTTTATTTGTGGGTCACTGCCACAGCGTGGCTGATGAGCAGTGTAGGTCCATGCCCAGGATCCAAACCCGCGAAGCTGGGCTGCTGAAGTGGAGCGCCCCGAACCCAACCACTAGGCAATGGGGCTGGCCCCTGTACTGTAATTTTTACTCAAGATAGCTATTTCTCTCTCTTCACTGCCTCCTGAAATTTACCTTTACTTTTCTTCTACTTTTGTCACCACCTCTTCCATTCTCTTCTCCTCAGGCCCAGGAATATTTCCTTTATTATTTGGGGAAGATGTTAAGACTCCCCTTACAGGTCTTGGCCTCACAGCTTTCCTTGCTGCTTTTCATAAATTTTCCTGACTCTTTTGGATGTTTATCCCTCTTTTCCACAGGGTGACCCTAGGCCCTTTTAGTAAGGGCACAGCTGTGTTCTTTTTCAAATCACCTTTTTCCAAGATTATACTTTACAGTCATCTTTGATCACATTCATAGCATCCATGTTTTCTTAATTCTAGGAATAATTATCTTTTAGAAAACTTTAAAAATAATATTTAATAATTATTTGCATTTATTTTATTTAACCTCAAAATAACCCTATGGAATATTAATCTTATTATGTCCATTTTATAGATTTAAAACCATAGATCTTTATTTACTAGAAATATTATAAAGCCAATATAAACGATTTAATCCTAGGAATTTAAATTTTAAAAAATATGTCACTTTGGTTATTCTTTCAGTTATTTGAGCACCTAAATATGCCAGATAGTGTGCTGTGTTCTGGGAAAACAAAAATAAATTTCCTGCTTAAAAATGTACTCAGAATTTCATGGAGACACTGCAATATAAATAATTTTGATTCATGTGATAAATAAGACTATGTGGTAAAGAGTTATGGGAACATAGAGGAAACAGAAATTCATCTAGAGAATTAGAGATAGCTTCACAGAGGAGTATATCTTTGAACCGTGTATGAAAAGAATGAAGAAGCATACGCAATCTGGAAAGAAGATGAAAAAGGTGTTCATGTCGCAGTACGATATGCTATATGCAAGGTGAGGGTATAAAAGAACGTGGTGTAATTAGGGAAAATTAGTATGGTTTGAACCAGGTATAGATTATGTGAGGTGGGGCGATAGAGATGACATGGACAAAGTGAATTAGGAATAGATTTCAACCATCCAGAGTTTGGGCTATAGTCAAAGGTGATTGCAGATAAACCCTGGAAACCTGCTAGCTTAACACGTAGAAGTCTACTTGTTGGAGCTGTTACATTCAAGTAACTGAGTGTTCTTGTTTAGCAACAGTGAGGGTTTTTCCCTCTGCATGATTATGTTGGGGCTCAGACTGAAGCAGACTCGGCCATCGTCAACTCTCTGGACATCAACATCTGCTCAGCAGAAAGAGAGGAAAAGAGGCAGGAGGGGATAGTCCAGGAGGTTGTTATAAGCCAGTCCTGGATGTAGGGTGCTTTACTTCTATCCATATTCTATTGGCTGGAACTAAAATACTGGGCTACATCTGACTGAAAGGGCCACTGAGAAACATAGGCAAGCCGGGTGCCCAGGATAAAAGTCCGCCCCAGCGAGGTAAAAATCTCAAGGTGATGAGGATTTTCAAGTAGGCAAATGACATATTTATATTCTGATTTGGGTGAAGAATACCAAGAAAGTGAGCTTGGAGGAAATATAGCAAGTTTAAGTTGGGCTACATTGAGTTTGAGGTGGCTTGAGCATAGGACTATGAAAGGAAGCTAAGCCTCTGGCTTGGAAGCACTCAAAGTTGTTGTCAAATGTTGGAGAATTATCCAAACAAAAGTGAGATCGTTAAAATTATGGAAATTCATTATTTAACCCGGGGATAGTGTGCAGGGCAAGGAGAGAAAAGAGGAGAAGGTATACCTTAACAATTCCTATTTAAATAATTCAACAAAGAAAAATGAGTCAAAAGAGGGCAGTGATTGCCAGAAAAGTAGGAAGAAAATGAAGATAGAGCAATGTTACCAGAGCCAAGAGAAGAGATGATTTCACAGGAGGATTTATTCAACAGCATTGAATGTAATAGAAAATCCAGATAAGAATAAAATTAGCCAATGAGCTTAATAATTAGAGATTTTTAATAGCCCATGAAAAGGTAGTTTCAATGAAGTTGTTGGAGTAGAGATTAGAAGGCAGTGGTTTAAAGAAAGAATGGGAGAGAACTACACAGAAATAAACTATTGACTCTTCAAGAAACCTGGATAAGAAGGAAAAAAGAGAGAGAGTGACTTTAGGGAGAACAAGGTTGAGACAAGGTTTTATTTTGAATTTTTTAAGGATAGTAGATATTTGAACATGTCTGTAGGATCAAGGGAAGAAACCAATGGAGGAAGTTTGAAATATCCAACAGACAGAATAATTGATGGAGCCATGCTTTAGAGGAGAAAAAGTTGCAAACATAGGTGGAGGCATCAGCTTTAGAAAGAAAATGTCAATATCTTCTTTGGGAGAGGCAAAAAGAAAGAAAAGTTTAAAGAATGCATACATTTCAGGCCAGAGGGAATATAATTCAGAGACTCAAATTCTATGGTTATTTTCCCAAAGAAGCAGGAGGCAAGGTTTTCTGATGAGAGTGAGAAAGGGGTGAGAAGAGAGTAGATGGCTGGCTAAAATGGAAAAGGCCTAGAAGATTCACAGTGAAGAGCAGAAGGACGCAACCAAGCTCTCGTGAAAGACTTTCCAGACATCATGGAACGCCCAACCAGGACAGAAGTTATATTATGTCATGTATCTTGAGAACAAATCCTCTGTTTAAGGTTATACTCCTCAGCCTCCACTCTCCCAGAGACTGTACGGGTTTTCTACAATTTCCTTTGGCCCATCATTCTTCCTGGGATCCTTTGGAAGATAAATTTGTTTACTATAATCTGCCAAACAATCAAATTTGGTACGCCTAAAAGGCAAATGGACAAAACCTTAGCTATTTCCCTGTTTTCTCTCTTCTTAATGATGCTTATTTGCAGATAACTCTTACATCCTGACTAGGAGGGAGGAAGAAAATTAGGTTGGTACTCAAATCTCATAATTTAGCATCTTTTTCTGCACATGCATTAATAAAGTGTTAGTGATCACATTCTTTGTAGCTTGCGCATTCACAACACTCATTGTCTTCAAGATCTTGACCTGCTATATCATGCTTCAAGAAATCTCAAAAGTAATGCACCTTATCACCTGGAGTGCTAAGAGGAGGAAGGATCCTGACATAGGGTACAATTCGGACTAAGAGGTCCAACTTTGATTCACCCTTAGCTTGGCCCTTAGAGGGATGTGGGATTCAGATATTTACCACCTATTGACAGAACCATGGTTTCAGACATAGTTCAGATGACTACCAGTACCAAGCGAGTCCAAGCCAGTTGTCTTAGCCTGGGCTGCCATAACAAAATATCATAGAGTGGGTAGCTTAACAGAAATGTATTTTTTTCACAGTTCTGGAGACTGAAGTCCAAGATCAAGTTGCCAGCAGTTAGTGTCTGATGAAGACTCTCTCTGGATGGCAGATGGCTGCCTTCTCGCTGTGTACTCACGTGACTTTTTCTTTGTATGTACAGAAAAGAGATCACCAACTCTACGGTGTCTTTTATAAAGGCACTAATCCTATCAGATCAGGGCCCCACCCTTATGACCTCATTTAACCTCAATTACTTCCTCAGGGCCCCCAACTCTCAATAAAGCCCACTGGGGATGTAGAGCTTCAATGTATGAATTTAGGGGGACACAAACATTCAGTCCATAACACCAGCCAACAGAACAGGGCAAGAATCCCCAATGAAGGCAATCATCAGCATAAAGTACATATTATCACTATGATTTAATAATTCTACTTCTAACTGGTATTACAAGTGGACCTGTGGGCCATTTCCAAGACGGAAAAAGAATGTCATGACATAATCCAGAGAGCTGAGACTCTTCCAACAGAGAATAAGAAGTCTCAGGAGAAAGTTAGAAACTGGTGGCTCTCCTAGAGCAGAAGAGAAGTTTAGTTTAAATCTTTATTGATATCTTTACAAAAGCACACAAATGTTTTCTGTGCCAATATATCATTTGACCTCAACCATCTAAAGGCAATGCACACCTTCCCCTAACTGATTAATAAACAATAATGAAGAGGTTAATTCTCCCTCCTACTCATAAACAGAATTTCAGAATCACATACTTCACAGAGGCAAAATTAGGAGCTCTTCTGTAAGAGAATGAATAGTTCAGAGTCCCCTGATTGCCTGAAATCATGTCCTGATTCAAAAAGGTGCAACTGGAGGCTTTAAAGAATACAGGTTGAGATGCAATCTTAAAATTACCCATTACCAGACCTCAGAAAAACATCAGCTGTACAGTCGGTCTCTCTGCCTCCCCAGCTGAGAGTTTCAATGATCCCTAGAGGCACATGGATCCTCTGTGCTGAGCAACAGTCTCCGAATTCCAAGACTCCTTACAGTCCCTCGTCACTACCGACTCACTGCATGATTTGCTAAAACCAGATTTCCTCACTCACTGAGATAAACTCCGAGAAATAACACTCCTAATTTTTAAGGCTGTGAGCAGACAATCATGCTATCTGGGCAACACACAAAGAATGCTTCACAGACGCAATCCGTTTAGTATTGCAATCAAATACAACTTACAACAAGAAATCGTCCGACACATAGTTAATGATAGGCTTCATCATTATTTGACTGCGTTGTAATTTGACCTAAATGGTGAACAGTTTGTGTAGATTACTGTATTTATTAGCAATGACTCTTCTTAACGTTCCCATGGCGCTTTAAAGTTTACAATGCACTATACCACAGATTATCTCATTATTTCACATGAGAAGATCTAACGAGCTCGGTAAATATTAGTTTAATTTAAATCACTCAAAACCATGTTAGAAGAACTTAGTAGTAATTACTAACTCCTTTTATGGTTGAGAAGCTGAAGCTCAGCTAGAGGGACACAGCTACTCTTTGATTGGGCCAAAGCTAGAGCCAGCCGTTGACTTCCAGTGATGGTTGTTCTTTATTCCACAGTCAAATGACCTTTCTGAAGGTACCATCAGCGCTGGATGGAGGTGGAGAATGGGTGGAGCTAAATTAAAAAGTAGCTTTTCAATTGGCCCTCTGTAGTTTAGTTCCTTTTTTCTCCTTCAAGTGGCTTATCCTCCAACTCTTTAAGGCGGATCTCCCCTTTGTGTTGCTTGAGATTTCAGAGAGGGAGGGAGAGAGGCAAGGAGGGAGAGAAGGAGCGAGAGATACAAAGCATACACCTTCCAGAAGACTCCTGCTACCTGTTCGTAGTAAAAAGAACATTTCACTTTTGTACTGTGCTTTGTAGTTTTTAGAGCACTTTCTTTAGGTAAATGGCAAAAGCTCAAACAGCTTATCGTATCACAGGAGGCTTTTCATTATCTGGCCCTTGCCCACCTCCCTGGTGTCAGCTCCCCTCCTCCTCCAGATGCGCCCTGCTTCAGTTACAAAAAACCCAACTTACCGCAAAACTTGAAGGTATTAAGCTATTTTGTACCTCTGTAACCTTGCACATGCTCTTCCCTTTGCCTTGACTGCCTCTCCCCTACATTATCCAAAGTATCCAAAGGCTTCCATCCTTCCTCTTCAGTCCTTAGTCATCAGAGTACCCTGGGCGGGGGGGATTTTAAGAAACACTGTCCCTAGGCTCTGTCCTAGGCCAGTTGTATGTGAATTGCAGGGGGTGAGCTTGGACAGCTATAGTGTCTCTGATTTTGGTGCCTGTGAAGGTTGAGTATCATCATTCACTTCTGTGTCTATCCCATTAGACCTTCAGCTCTTCAAGGGGATGGAGTATTTTATTCAATTTTGTATGCCCAGGGCCTAGCATGGCGTCTGATGCATTTACTAGGCTTTTGATTGTCTCTGAAACAGGGCTAGTTGGGCATGCCAAGGGATGCTGGGGTCTCAAACTCCTCTTTTAAACAAAGACACTTCTGTTTTGGGCCTTCGTGTAAAGCCTGTAACGTGTGTCAGTGCTCCGCCTCTGGCGATGTTGAATGACGTCTTCTGTTTCATCTGTTCTGACTTGACAGACTTCAGTCTTTTTTCTTGGTTCCCTGAAATCCTATGTGTTTCCTTTTGGCTCCTGCTCTCTGTCTAGCCTACATCACTTGTGCTGCCATGTCCACGACTGCTATCAGCAATTGATGATGGCTCTATTTTCCACCAAGCTGGACAAGGCCTCAGAATCTTTCTCAGCCCAGAAGTACAAGACATCATTTCAAATAAGTCAGAATAATTACATGAGCCAAAATCTATTTGTGTTCCCTGACCTGGACCCTTGAGTTGATGACATGAATTTGGGTCTGGCTATTTTGCCAGGTCAGTTTCCCCTGGTATTGAACTTCCAATATCCCCTGGCTTTAGCACTATATTTATAGAAAGGAAACACACTGCCCTGTGTCCCACCTGCTATAGACTGAATATTTGTGTTCCTCCAAAATTCATAGGTTAAAACCCAATCTCCAATGTGATGGTATTGGAGGTGGGGACTTTGGGAGGTGACTAGGTCATGAGAGTGGAGCCCTCATGAATGGGGCTAGTGCTCTTATAAAAGAGACCCCAGAGAGATCCCTTGCTCCTTCCACCATGTGACGTTATAGTGAGAAGACAGCTATCTAGGAACCAGGAAGTGTGCCCTTACCAGACACTGCATCTGCTAGCACCTTGTTCTTGGACTTTCCAACCTCCAGAAATGTGAGAAATAAATTTCTGTTGTTTATAAGCCATTAAGTCTATAGTACTCTGTTATAATATCCTGAATGGACTAAGACACCATCTCAAGCCTTGATTTGGTCCTTAACAATTGAAGGAAATGGGCAAGTGTTGATTGCATTTCATGTGACCACCCCACACCACTGTCAACTTTGGAGAGTATAATAAGAGCCTTAAGAGTAATAGAAATAATCTAATTACCTATTCTCATCCCACTGATATTCACAAGTAGCCCCACCCTGTCTGGTCTTGGTCATTGCTGTGGGGCCGCCATCTCAGTCTCGACATCTATGTGTCTTTTGATTCTGAAAGTGGTTGGGCTTGACCTCTTGAGCTTTAGTCATCACCATGAGAGGAAGATGCCCCGGATAGCCTGCTGTCCAAGAGGGATGAAAGACAGAGCAGAACTATATCCAAACTGTGGCTTGGAGACAAGCCCAGCTGTGCCCGACATCACTTAATTCTTATATCCTACAAGAAGCAATATGACTTTGGGTAAGTGAACTCACATCTTTATGCTCCTTATTCCCAATTTGTAGAAAGAAGCTATTGAGCCAGAGGATTATAAAGTCTGTTCCAGCCCTAAAATTGATTCTGACAAACTTGTGGTTGGAGGGGAAGGCAGAAATTAATGTCTCTATCATATAAATAAGGAATACAGAGTTCTTGGACCTTAAATAAGTTGAGCAAGGTCACTCAGCTAATAAGTGGTGAGGTCAGGATTCAAACCTAGAACTTCTAACTATAATGCCACAAAATATTTTGCCACCCCATGTGGATTCTAGCTAAATCATAGTTCTCTGTTCTAGAAAAGCAAAGTGTGTGAAGTTTTCAACAGTAGAAAATTTGAATTTGGAGAACGATGTGGTAAGAAGATTTATTGAAAAGTGATTTTAGAGCTTGTAAGTCTTTAGGGCAATCTGGAAGAGGGCTCAGCTTGATGGTGAACAGTGTGAGGTTGGAGGAACCAGAGAAAAGGAGTCCTGTGTCTCCAGGAGTTGAGAACAGGAAGTTCAAGAATATAGATGAGGGATGAAACAAAGTGATGCTATCATTGGGGCTAACCAGAGGAACTTCCTGGTTTTTCTCAAACCATTATTGAATTGAATATCTGTTGAAGACAGCCAGGAATCTGTATTTTAATAAGCTTCTCAGCTGATTTTTACATCATTCATGTATTAAATTTTGAGAATGCCTCAGAAGCCCTCTAATACAATCATCAACACCTGAGGAACTATCCACACCTGTAGTCATTATTGTCTTATATCAGGAGGCATGCCTTGAGGTAAAGCAGAAGACAAGCCACCCCCAGCCCCAGAACCCATTTATCCTTTATCATACTGGATTGAGAAATTGAAGGGCTAATTTCACATGCCATTCCTGAATCAGAGATAATTCCCCAGCTTCTATTGACCAGTTCCCAGCCTGTATCTCACTCCGTATTTGAACTCCAAATACTTGCACACTCAGATTTTGTTCTTTCCTGTTGAGTGATGGCAACATTTAATCCCAATTTCAAGATTGCAAGCAGTGGACTTTCTTCTGTCTGTGTTGCTGCCTTGATTTGTATTTAGAGGAATCTGCTCTTGACATCTGTTCTACTGAGCAGCAACCTATGATTACAACTGTGCAGGGCTCTCCCTTTTCTGGGATACATGTCCTCACTCTATCCATGTGGTTTGGTAAGAGAGGGGCCTTGTGTCTCCACTAGTACCATTCTCTGGTCATAGCTGATGAGTTGGAGGTGGAGGGGAATTGCCTACTTAACCCAAACTTGTTTCCAAGATTTTGAAAGTGGAACTAAGTGGTTTTCCCCTCAGACTGACTAGTCATTTCAAAGAAATAAATTTACAGCGGGGACTGTTAGTGGTAAAGTTTTTCCAAAAGCAGAGGAAGCGGAAAAGTACCAGTGGGGTGGAGGATGCATACAAAGAAAACAAGTAAGTAGACACGCAAAGAAATACAAGGAAAAGAGAAAGGAGAGACAACCCTTCACATTTTTATCTCCAGTTGGTCTGGAGAGGGAAGTCAAGATTCGTTTGTTTCTCACATGGATATTCAATTCACCCAGCTCCATGTTGAACAGAGTCTCATATCACAACTGCACTGCGATGTCATCTGTGTCATAAACTGATACTCTTGTAGGTCTATTTCTGGGCTCTCTCTTTTAGTACATTTATCAATTTGCACTGTCTGAAATTATGCATTATGGAAATCTTGGTATCTATCTAATAGAGTTCCTCCTCCAGTTTTGGCTCTCTGTGTTTTTACATACATCTTGTTAGCAGCTTATTAATTTCCATCATAAAGAACCTATTTTGACTGGGATTGCTTTGAATATGTAAATCTGTAAAGAGAGAATTAAATCTTGATAATAGTCTTACAATCCAAGAATGTGATATATTCCATGATTGAATTCTCTAATTTCTCTTAATCATATTTTGTAGTTTTCTACATAAAAGATTGTACATTGTTCATAGATTTATTCCTTGATTTTTGATACTATTGAAAATGTATTTTCTTAAATACCCATCTTCAGTATGGGAGTAGTTATTTTTTTGCTGGTGTTTAGAAATATAGGTGATTTAAAAATATATTGACTTTGTATCTAACCACCTCATCAAATGTACTTATTAGTTGTAATAGTTTTTCTGTATATTCTTTTGATGTTTTACATACGTAATCACACCATCTATGAGTAAGACAGTTTTATTTCATCCTATCAAGTCCTTTTAAATAATCTTTACTACAAACAGTGATCATGAGCATTCTTGTCACCTTACAATCTCAGAGGGAAAATGTTCTGTATTTCACTATTCGGTACGATGTTTGCTATCCATTTTTGGAGGGGTAGATTTTGTTAATAATATACATCTATTCTCAGTTTTCTTAGAAATTGTATCGTGAATGAGTGTTGGTTTTTATCAGATGATTTTTTTCTGTATCTAGTGAGATTATCATATTTTTTCTTCTTTAATCTTTTCATGGGGTAAGTTATACTGATTTTAAATCTTAAACAAATCTGTGTTCCTGGAATAAACCAAACTTAGTCTTGTATATTATCTGTCTTGTATTGTAACTGGATTTGATTTTTCTTTCTCCTCTCCCTTCCTCCCTTCCCACTCCTCCCCCCTTCTTTCCTTCTGTTGTTCTTTCCTTCCTTTCTTACTTCCCTTTTCCATCGGGCAATTTCATTAGAGAAGAGGCTTATAATTTTCTTTTCATTTAATGTCCTTGTCCTTTTTGTCTTTAAAGATTAGCCTGAATTCCTAACAAGAGCTGGGATGTGGAATCTCTGTGTATTTCTTTTTTTTAAGATACATTGACTTGTAAGGCAGGTTCAATGTGGGAAAATAATACAACATAACAGCAGAAGTGTTGTAAAGAGCATTGAAGGCAACTCATAAAAGGGTGTGGTATTTGCTCAAGGAGTATACGACAAAGTGAATCTACATTTGTTGAGACTAGTGCTTCTTTATCTAGCACTTTATGTCTCAGCCTATTATGGGACTCCAGTCGTCTTAAATTGTGCTAAGCGCTTTACACGGATTATCTCAATGTTCCCCACAATACTAAGTGATGGATACCTTTTAAATCCCCACTTTGCAGGTGAGAATATTGAAACACACAGAGAATAAATAACTTGCCTAAGATGATAGGGAGTATATATTTGAGACGGGGTTTGAAATAATGACAGTAATCTTATTATAGAGACATTTTTCCCATTTTGCTGATTAGGAAATTCTCCTTCAGAAAAGTTGCAGAACTGTCCCAGTATGGTGTAACTAGTAAGGACTTGAACTAGGTTTTAAATTCAGATCTGTCTAATTCCAGAGCACATAGTTTCCTTCTGAACCACGTGGCTTCAGGGACATGCTTGAGGCTGCTTTGAATACCATTCTCTGTAAAGAGCTGATTGCAGCTCTCATAATTACAAAGCTAGACTACGCATTCTCAGAAATGGTTGAGTGAGTATGCAGACCTCCTGCCCAGAATTCTGAGTTCTTGCCTTGGCTCTGCCACTCAATAGCTGTATGGCATTGTTCAGGTTGTTTTCTATCTGTAAAGGAAATGGGGTAGAAGAATGAAGATAATTCCTGTGTTCTTTATGGCTGTGCGATGATGGGTATGTTGTTGGGCAACGTTATTATAACATTCCTCTTTCCTCTTGAGCACAGTGAGTTTGATCTTACTGAAGTATTCTAACGCTTCATTTGTGTTAGCATGAGTTTCTCCCAGTTTTCAAAAGGTGTAGAGTGTTAAACAGCATCAGTTTGAGGATGGCACTACTCACTACCTGGGAATTATCTTGAAAATGTATCCATTATATTATAACTGCCATCCCTCCTCTGCTAGAAAGGCAGTAGGGTGGTGATTATGAACACAAACTCTGAAGCAAGAACCTAGGTTCAAATCGTGTCTCCACCACCTAGTAGCTATGTGACCTTACAGCAGATCACCCAACGTGCCTGTGCCCAGTTCCCTTATCTAGACATGATTGGAATGATGTCTGCTTTTTGCAGTTGCTAATAGGTTAATGGAGTTAATTAAGTCAAAGCTTTTAGAGCAGTGCCTGGCATTCAGTAAATATTAGTTTATTACTGCTGCTGGTGTTATTATTATTGTTATTGTTATTATTATTACTATTGTATGTCTTTCAGCTGTTGCACAAATTGTGAAGAAACCTAAAAGCAAAGCCATTTGACACCATCAGAGTTGTCAAACCCACCAAGACAGATGTGCTTGGGGTAATTTCAAATGAAGTGCTGCAACATGTGGCATGAGCAGTGGAGTGACGAGTGTGTCATGTGTAGGTGGAGCAGCTTACTTAAGTGCATATTTTTACATAAAAAAAGAATTTACTCCGCCATTAGTTAAACTTCCCGGTTACACTATACTATATATTTGTGTGTGCCATTTATCATCACCTGATAAGTGGTTTGTATGATACATAAGTACACAAGAATACAGAGTAAAACGAGTCCTCACCTGTCCTCATCCTGTCACCATCACCGTGCTACTCCCAGCTGGACAAAATCACTGTTAACAGTTTGGCACGAATCCTTCTAATTCTTCTGCTATAAATTTATACATATTCTATTTCTTTGTACAGAAACGGGATAATATTTATTTTTCTGCATGTTTTATCACTTAATATCTTGAGAAATCTTTCCATGTAAGTACATATAAATCTACCCTACTCTTTTTAACATGTATATTATTTCCTAGTATGAATACACCTTGATTTATTTTACTACTCCTCCCCTATTTTTAGACATTTCAGGTTTTTTTCAATTTTTATCTTGAAAACAATGCTTCAATACGCATTATTATGCGTAGATTTCCATGCACACATGTATGTATTTCTTTAGGATAGGTTTCCAGAATTGTCATGCACGTGGTGTTTTATTATTTATAAAGCATTTTAAAACAATCACTATTGGTTAAGTATCTACTAGAGACCAGACATAGGCCTAAGAGTTTAAATATATTGTATCATTTAATCTTCATTCTCACTTCATTTATAGATGAGGAAAAAGACTCCTAGAGGCTAAGCGACTTATGCTAGTCATGCTGCTAGTAAGTGGTATTAAATGTTAGTGTTTTGGTGCCCTTTGGGGCAATTTTTATGCTCAGAAAAGAGTATTCAGAGATTTAAATTGGTTTTAGAAATTAATGTTTAATTTATGAAAGTGAAAAATCCAATACCTTATGCTTATTCTTTCTTATGCTTTTAAGTTCAGCTTACACACACTATTTTATTCATAAGTCTAGAGAATTTTAGCAATCACATATAAGAGGATTTTGCATAATGTTTGCTTTCATTTACAACCTTAGCTAATTAAACATCTTCAAACATTTTAAAATGTATAAAATTTGATATACATATCAAATTCTTAAATACTCTAATTGTTGACTGACAAGCCTTCCCAACTACTTACATATCTTATAGAAACCTAAAAATTAAACTTATAAATATGCTGAATCTTAAGTCACTTTCTAGTATTGTACATAAATTGAGTATGATTTCAACTTAAAAAATATATCTAAATAAGTCAATTACGTATTTCAATTTAGAGTTTGATGAGGACTCTTATTCTAATTGGCTAAATTATGTAAACATTAAGAATATAAATAAGATTCCAAAATGTACGCTCTTTATTTCAAATGTTAATATCATGGGTTTAATTGTCTAGAATTCATCCTAGATCTTCCCAGAATTTCAAGGTGCTAAACCATTAAGAATAATAGTTTACCTCACACAGTTTTAGGGTTAATTTCTAATGATGATTTGGTAATTGAATTTTCAGATTGCTTAAGGTCATGTAATGACCCGAAATTTCCGTGGGGATACTGTCTAGCCTTTTGTGAGTCATCCTGATAAGACACACTGAACTCTCTTTAGTCACTTTTTTGATTACCAAAGTGAGTTGTGTTCAGCTCCAACATTTTGAAAAATTATATTTCAAGCACAGAATAAGATAAAAGTTTGTCACCCAGAATATAATATTTAAAAACACATGTTGAAATTAACATAATTATATTTCCCCAAGTTTTCTGAGACAGCCCAATAAAACAGATGCCTTTAAATAAAAAGTTAGAAAAATGAACATTTATTAGTCTTTTTTGATATATTAGTATATCAGTATGTATATAATATTGCTATATTTTGATATACCTCTCAGAAATTGAGGCAGTGAATTTCTTTAATAATGTATACGAAAAGGTGTTGTTGGTTTTTAAAAAAATTTTTGCTAGTCACACTGCTTCTTTTCCTTTGTTTTTTATAAAACAGTGACAGTGAGTGCCTCCTTGGCTAGGTCTCATGCTAATCCTGGCCCTGGTAAGACGCAATTGAGATAGCTAATGGATCGCTAAAGACAATTCTTGACAGTAGATCACCAGGTAATACTTACTGCAGAACTCAGAAGGGGTTTAAAGGAATGACTGCCGTTTCTATAACAAATTTCTTCCTTTGGGAACAGGCTTCTTCAGGCTTATACATATAAGATGAAAAATAGGTATAAAATTAATGCTAAGTCCTGTCTTATTCCAGTAACGTCATAATCATCCAGGGATTAATGGCCACATTTTTATACAAAAGCTCCATATTAGTTTCATCTAGCTGCTGTAACAAATTATCACAAACTTAGAGGCTTAAAACAGCACCAACTCAATGTCTTACAGTTCTGGAGGTCAGAAGTCCAGAGTCTTACAGACTAAAACCAAGGTGTCCTCACGGCTGCGTTCTTCTAAAGGCTCAGAGAGAATGCGTTTTCTTGCCTTTTCCAGCCCCTCAAGGTCACTTGCATTCCTTGGTTCATGGCCTCTTCATCTTCAAAATTCTAACTTCTGCTTCTGTCATCACATCTCTTTTTTTTTTTTTTGAGGAAGATTAGCCCTGAGCTAACTACTGCCTGTCCTCCTCTTTTTGCTGAGGAAGCCTGGCCCTGAGCTAACATCCGTGCCCATCTTCCTCTACTTTATACGTGGGACGCCTACCACAGCATGGTGTGCCATGTCCTCACCCAGGATCCGAACCAGCGAACCCCGGGCTGCTGAGAAACGGAACGTGCGAACTTAAGCTCTGCGCCGCCAGGTCGGCCCCGGTCATCACATCTCTTTTATTCTGAGTTTGACTTTTTTGCCTCCTGCTTATAAGGACTCTTGTGATTACAAGGGGTCTACTTAGATAATCCAGGACAATCTCCCCATGTGAATATCCTTAATTTAATCATATCTGGAAAACGCTTTTATCATATAAAGTAACATATTCACAGAGTCTCGGGATCAGAACATGGACATCTTCAGAGGGGGCATTATTCTGTCTACCACAGGCCACTTCCACCTCATTGAGAGATGCTTCTTAAATAAAATTTTAATATTTATGTTAAAATTCTTTATTAACATGAACAATATTTTTCTGTTCACTAAAATAAATTTTGTACTAATTATAAGTTTTAGTGTCTCAAGCCAAAGATATGAATTTTAACAATTTGAATGTTATACTTACAGAAAACTCCAATAATAAAATGCACAATACATAAGTTTTCCTTCCTGAACAGTGTGATAGAATGACAATATAGCAGTCTTTCAAATATAAAAATATACTACGTAAGATAAAATTCCATTGGGATGTGTAACAAATATATGAATCTAAAGGCAAAATGAAAGTGATATAAAATTTTTAAATGTTAAAGAAAACCTATTTTATGTCATATGTAAATGGATAAAGGCATGTGTCAGCTCCTAAGTGATCTTTAGATTCCTTTGAATATATTTAATACAAAGAAACTTTTATTTTAAAATATTAATATTTACAATATGCCAGAAATTGTATACGTTACAGTCATTTGATCTTATAATAGAAAATTTTAGGTAAAAATATGAAATTATATGATAGGCTACATAGTTCCAAAATGTTTTATCAGATAAATGAGCAGATGTTTATAGCCTGAAGTGTAGGGTCTTATGTCATACTGAAATTTTGTTCCAGGTCAAGAGATGCTCGTCAGTACTAAAGACTGTTGCAAAAAGAATTTGATGCATAATTAGTATGTGACTTATTTTCAATCGCAATCTCTCTGAGCCCTTACCTTTAGATGGTAGTAAGAGCACTAAATTTGTTCCCAGGGTTTTTGTCAATGATTCCATTTTGGTACAAGGGAATCATTTTGTATCAAATGGGACATACCATCTAAGTTTTTTCATCCATTATAACGTGCAATATGAATTATAGTTATTAATGTTGCTTGCTGGGATGTAAACGCTAACCAGTAATAGGGCTTTCCCTGTGCCCTGTTTTGGAGACAGTTTTGCCATGAACCTGTTTATGGGGAGATCCAGGAGGAAATCCTGACAAATGCTCCTCTTCTCGCTCACTGAATCCTCCCTAAGGGACAACTTTAATGGGAACGACTGGTGACTGTTTACTGAGTTGTGAAAGTTCAGGTCTTTGGAGATTTTCATTTTACACAGTCTTTCAAAGAGAGCTCTTAAAGGTTACATTGAAATATGTCATCCTTACCCCTCAATCTTCAAGCCTCTGACCTCAGAAGGACACCGATAATGGCTTTGTGAAGGGGGAGTTGCTGCTCGCCAGAGGCATTAGTGACAATTACTTGGAGGGAAAAACTAATGATTTTCTTACTTGTAGGAAGACTGGAGCTCCCACTGGTTGTCATCCCATTGGTAAATTGCATGGCTTTTCTTATGATAATGGGGAGAATGCATGAACTGCACATTAAGGAGCTGTCTGAATAGAGAAATGTATTGACATTTCAGCGTTATCTGAATTGTGTGTTAAGAGTGGCTTTGTCAAATTAAAATGAATGGCAGGTCAAAGCAAAAAATACGAGCTCTGTCTCACTACTCAGAATACGTAGTAGATGTTCTCTGAGTCCAAAAAATATTAGCCAATTTAGGTCACAGAGATAAGCTTTCTCCATGGGGTTTGTGTAGAAAACATGGAGAAATGTGAGCTTCTAACTCTCTGTTCCAACAAACCTTTGCAAAGGCAACTCTTGCCTTTCACTTTGCTGTTCTTCATTATTTTCGTGTTTTGGTTAGCTGCTTACATAGAGGACAGCTGTGTGTGGTGGAAATGGCCTCAACTCGAGTTCATGAGAACCTAAACCCTTTTCTCCTAGTTTACTCCCTGACACGTGGTAGCCACTTCATTTCTCGGGTTCTCATTTGTAAATTTCTGACTGTCAGATCAGATCAACAATTTTTTTTATATCAAGCTATGCACAAATAATGATCCCAGTCCTCCACAGACCACTTCCCTGGGCAGGGCTTGAGATTCAGCAAAGGCCCAGCACTGATTTTATAAGAACAAAACCTCTTCCATGAGCAGAAATCCACACTAACTTTATCATTTGCTTTTCCACTCCAGAAAGCTATCAGAATGTCAGTGGATGAGATGGATATTATTATAGGGCTAAAGTTGAATATGCTCTAATTAATTTTAAAGGTATATCTTCTGAGTCTCATGTGGCAGATGAAGGAGACAGATGCCCAATGAGGAGACTGAGTACCAGAGATGGAATGTGACTTCCCCAAAGACATCGAATCTTTGCAAACTGTCTTGTGAAAGAAAATGCGTAAAGTCTAAAGAAGCTGGAAAGCTGCCCCAGATGGCAAGGAGATCATTGAGCTGACACAGGACGAGTTGGATTAGAAGACAAGAGAAGCTAAAATAAAACCTCAGAGGGGCCGGTCCAGTGGTGCAGCTGTTGAGTGCACACATCCCACTTCTCAGCGGCCTGGGGTTCACTGGGTTGGATCCCGGGTGTGGACACAGCACTGCTTGGCACACCATGCTGTGGTAGGTGTCCCATGTATAAAGTGGTGGAAGATGGGCATGGATGTTAGCTCAGGGCCAGTCTTCCTCAGCAAAAAGAGGAGGATTTGGCAGTAGTTAGCTCAGGGCTAATCTTCCTCAAAAAAACCCACACACAATAAAACGAAAAACCTCAGAAAAGAAAGAAGAAAATGAAACTCTTGGGCCCACCTTCAGAATTCATCATAAGAAAACTTGGTAAATCTTCAACCTTTTCATAAACAGAAGGCCATAAGCCAAGAACTGTATGAATGATACATTAAGGAATGCGATGCAGATAAAAGGCTGATTGCCAAAAGGAAAAGAGAGAGTTATGAGAACCTGTGCTGTCTCTGATGTATTCAGACTTGGGATACCAACTTCAGAAATGACTTCATTTGCCAGGTCCTTGAAAGCAAGCTGGATGTGAGGATGATCATCAAGGATCATCACTGTGGCTGCAGGGGCTGCATTGGTTGAGGCCACTCTGGCCCCCATTCTTACCCTCTCCTTGACCTTGAATCTCAAATATTGCTACTTTTTGCGTTTGCACCTGCTTCCTGCTTTCCTGGCAGTAATTTCCCTGGTAGCGAGGACCCAGGCCAGAGTTAGAACATAGTCTCTACGGGTGATTTCTTCTGTCTTCATCAGGATCAATTATTTGTGATTAAAAACAACATCTTTAAACCTCAAAAAAGTAAGTAAATCATTTGAAAATACTTGTACTATTACTCTAAGTAATGCAGCATTTAGAGTTAGGACATGTTTCCAAACTCACTCTAAGAACTATACCAATGGCCTCAACTTTTACCAACATTCTCACTTAAACTTATTTCTTTACCGGTTATGTCAAAGGAAGAGTTTAACATCCACTTGTCAGCTAACTAGCAGAAGTTTATAACAACTCCTTTGGACGAAGAACGATGCTTTCAATTGTCAATTCCAAGAAACTCATTGGGCTGTATTTTTTAAAGGATAGAGTCTTAGCAAGAAGAATATAAATAAGTGTGTAGCTCTTGTACCCAAGGGCCTTCAAAAGAAAATCCAGCTTTAGGTCCTTGTTTCTCTATGTGCCTTCCTTCCTCCAGCAGAAATCCTTGGATCAAGGCCCTGACTTCTATCTCCCTTTCTCTTGGACCAGATCTTCCTTTGCTCCCTCTGGATTTTCCTCATGAAACTTGGAGCCCTGAAGCTTTGGAAGCTGCCTCTCATATTACAAAGCCTTGTGACATGAAGCCTAAATCATCTCTGCTCTAGGCATTGGCACAATCTCTTGTACTTCTGTGCTTGGCTCTTCTCTCTGGATACACGTTCTCATTGACCACTCTCTCCTTTCATCAGAGTTTTGTGATGAAGAGACTTGGAATTCAGGTATGAGTTTATGGTGATAGGGACAAAGAAGGGTCGATCTGTTTGGCTCTAAGATGCCAGGCATATCTTTAGCCAGGCAAAAATATTACACAAGTACATGGCTAGCCAAATAGGCCACTGTGCTGCGCTCTTGAATCAAAAGCTTGTAATAATCAAATAGTGCATTTGCCTGCATATTGGCCAAATCACATCTTTGTCCTTGCTGTGCTCTGTTGTCGTTTTAAAATAAAAAATAACTGGAACATGAATTTGGCTAAGGTGAAGGAGCTGGTAGAGAAAGGGAGAATACAGTATCAGAAAATAGAAGGAATATTGAATAAGCTAGGTCCCTTTATTTTCATTGAGATATAATGGAAAGAGTTGGGATTAAGTGAGCAATCAGAACACAATTAGAAGATATAACACTCTATGCTCAAATGATCTTTCTCTCAGTGTGTCTTATTCCAAACACTGCCTGACACCAGTTCTAGTGTTATTCTTGGTCTAACCCCATCCCACCTAGTGGAAACTAGCTTCAACGATATTTCCTCTATTTTCTGATTTTTCATTCTCTTTCTCCAGTAGCTTCTTTAATTTAGTCCAGGACCATGTTCAAGTTACTCATTGCCTTAAATGATGACAACAAGAAGACTGCCTAAGATGTGAATTTGGTAATATTGGAATGTGCATTAAGCTAAAGTGACTCACTTGGATGTGACAGTTCAGGGTGAGTGGTAAGTTGGGAAGTCAAAAGAGTGGAGTGAGGAATGAGGCATGGCTATTCAGGAAACTAAATGCGTGAATTGATAGTATTCGAATATTCTTTGTAAACAGAGCCTGGTGCATACTGTCCATGGTGTTTTGCAATTTTGATATCTAAGACATAGAGTCAGGATAGGGCACCGACTCCAGAGAACCATGGGCGCCATTGATGATGATGCTCACGTACAGGGGGAGTTGGCTGGGGCAGAAACAAGTTATTTGCAGGGAGATGTTGAAGAGCTTATGACATATGAAGTGATCTTTAAGCCCCTCAGGTATTCTGCTAATACTTGTTTAAACCCTGAGGTAGGAGAGGTAGGCCAAAACCTAGAGATCCTTAGAATGGTTCACACAAAACCAGGACCCAGATGGGAATCTTGATGCAAGATTTAAGTGTTAAGAGAGCTCTGAACGTAGAACACCTCTTTCTGGAAAGTGGCTATGCGTCTCTTTCTGAGGGAGAAATTCTGTGAGGGGACTAGATTGGCCATTATTAATACAATTGTACTAAAATAAGTATTTGCCACACAGAATTCTGAATCGGAATCCTTGAGGGTGAGGTCTGAGTATAATATGTGCTTTTAAGAGGTTCACCTGGAAACCTCTATGGGTGTCAGGTTTAAACTGCTATTTGGTAATTGTGACACCCACGTCACAGTCACTGGAAGGGAGTGAAGGGGGTTTGAGTTGAAAGTTTACAGTTTTCATAACCCCTTGGATTCATGAAATTCAGACATATTTCCAGAAAGTCCTCAGTTTAACCTAAAACATCTTTAGTGTACACACATTAGTATGGAGGCGTAATTCTAGATACAGGGCAACCGAAAGAGCTGAAACAACAAATAGGATGACAAAGTTGCAGGGACTTCAGTGGTCTGCTGGAACACTGGCCCGGCAGGGCAGGTGAGGAATTTGGTCTCGGATCTTGTTTTCCAGAACACACAAATAATAGTGATCTTGTGGGAACTCTGCCAATCAGACTGTAAGGGGCTGAGTCAGAGAGAGCGCACGGTTCTTCCAGGTACCCTCAAACATAGGTATTGGCCTGCTGCAGACACCAGAGCCTTGCCACTTCTGCATGTGACAGCAGGATTACGAGTTTGCTGGGTGGAGAATTTCCCAGGGCAGAGGGCCTTCTGGAGCCCCTGGTGATTGATTGAGAATACGATGTTTGGGCAAAGGTGATTGTAAACGGAAACTCAAAGCCCTGGAACATACAGAGTTCATTACATTTGGCACTGGATTAGCTTTCCGGAGGATGCCCATCTTCTGTGCTTCTGGGACTGGGGGGTGCTGGTACCAGCAGAGAAAAATCATGCATCTTGGCTGATGGGTGCCTCCACAAATGTGTGGACTTCCAGCCTGGTTTGGCCGCTGGGTTGACCCAGTAATTCATCCCTATTTGTCTTCCTTTTTGATTCCTCCCAACACTGTATCATAAGTGCAATTCAATGTGTTTTCAAAACACCATTTTTATAAAGGGCTACTTTCTATTGCATCATATGGTTGTTTAATAATGTATTCAAACATTCTCTTATTGTTAAGCTTGAAGGTTGTTTCCCATTGTTAGCTGTTAGGGATAACGTTGCCATGGATATCTTTGTACTAAATCTTGAACAAATCTCTTATTTCTTTACAGTAGCTTCCTACTTGTAGAATTACCAAGTGAAAGAGTAGAAAATTTAAATATGTGTGTGTACACATGTGTATATGTTTATGATATAAATAACACATGCTTACTATAGAAAAAACATATTAATACAGATAAGCAAATATTATCCATAATCCCAAGACTCAGAGATTAATGCGGGTAACATTTTACTAAATAATCTTTTGGAAATGTTTTATGCATACATTGCCATGAACTTTTCAAAAGGCTCATTATACATTTGCCAAGTTGCTGACCAGAGGAACAGGACAGTATACACTCCCACCTGCTGTATCTGAGCACTTTGATTATTATAATTACATAAATACTTTGGAAATAATCTCATTATTTTTATTAGAATTTATGCAACTCTAATGGAGTTGATTATCATTTTGCAACTTGAGTTTTTATTTCTTCTTTTGTGAATTGATTTTCATGTTCATTTCTCTTTGTTCTCTTCTTTTTGGAGGATAAAATTATTTTAAAATATAAAAAAATACAAAGAAGAAGCTAACAGTCACTCAATTACACAGAATTACCCATTGTGTTTATTTTAGTAAAATTTATCTCGCTCTTATTTATAAGTTGTTCACATGACACAGGTATTATATGAACACATTGTTTCTTTTGAATAAAAAACACATTGTACATCAAACTACAGTCCTCTTGACTTTGACCTCTCAATTTTTATATATTTCTCTTTCCTAAGTAAAGACCATGCATTTAAGGAGTCAGCTTCTAAAAATTCTCACTCTTTCTCTCCATTTATATGGAAAGTGTATAATATGGTTTTGTGTCTGCATTGTTCTTCAACTCTCTTTTTTTTAGCCAATATATTTCTGAAATATGCATGTTGATAATTTCTTTTCTTTTTTTTAGGTATGCTTTTTTTTGGTGAGGAAGATTGGCCCTGAGCTAACATCTGTTGCCAATCTTCCTCTTTTTTTTCTCCCCAAAGCCCCAGCACATAGTTGTATATCCTGGTTGTAAGTCATTCTAGTTCTTCTGTGTGGGATGCCACCACAGCACGGCTTGATGAGTGGTGTGTAGGTTCGTGCCCAGGATCGGAACCAGTCAACACCGGGCTGCCGAAGCGGAGCATGTGAACTTAACCACTCAGCCACAGTGCCGACCTCCAGTGTTGATAATTTTGAGCCACTTCATTCCTATGAACTGCTGCATATGCTATCTGAATTCACGGTGTGTGTACATATAGACTTATTTATTCTTTCTCTTATTGTTGGGCATTTAGTTTGTATAATTCTTTTAAATGGAGTCTCAGTTCTCCAAGAGTATATGAGAGCGTTTATTTTTCTCAGTAACTACAATAGCAGCGTTCTGTCAAGCTCTCTCCTGCCCCCTCCTGCTGGGTAGTGAGATCCCTTAATGACAGCTCATTTGAATCTGTAAAGTCACTTTCTGTTATTAAACCAGTCCCACTTCAGTTCTTTAAGACTCAGTAAGGTACATTTTATCACTGTAATCTCATATTTGATTCAAAGCAATATCGCCTTTCCTTCTCTTATTCCCTTACCCAGACCAGCATGTGGTTCTAAGGGTTTGGATTGGAGGGCAGAATAGACTGCTCATGAATCCTCATGCCCGCCTTGCTCCCAGGTTTCCTTTCCCTTCTTCTCTCTCCTGGTGTTGGCCAAAAGGAGAGGGAGGGATAAAATATATCATCTGTTTAAGAGCCCCACCTGGAGATCCTCTCTTGAGTTGGTTGGTAGCACTTTTCTAGCTTGCCGATTTCATGGTGGAAGAGTGGTAGCTGGCTGTCCGCAGAACAGCTCATGGCATTCCTTGGAAGCAGCATCCTTATGGCTTCACTCTGCAGCAGTCCTCAGCAAGAGCAGGGCTTTATCTCCTTAGCTTCTGTGGCCCCTGACTCTGGGTCTAGTGAGCCAAGGCAAGATCTACTTTCTAGTCCTATGGGAATGGGGAACTTGAATGGACCACCAGTGCCCTCAGCTGGTGACCCTTCTGTGTTCTCTCTCCCTTATATTCAGTTCCCTTCAGCTGTAGCAGGGTCTCTCTGGTGGCGAAGCAGAAATCCAACCAGAGCTAAAATGTCAGCCTCCCTTTCTTACAGACATCGCCATACTGTTCCCAGCAATTCTCCTGGCCCTTCGTTTTTGGAGTAGGGGAACTGGAAGAACCTCCCCCCAGAAACTCCTCTCTTCCTCTTGGTTCTCCTAATATGACCACGGAGTAGGAGGGGGTGTCAGGTGTCAGCTCTACGGAAATGCCTTCTCTGTGTAGGCTCTAGGGGGAGATGGCTGGACCCCTCCACTGAGCAGCTCTCTGTACTTAGAGAATGCGAGGCACTTAATGTCTTTTGTTCTCAGCTATGTACTTTAGTTCTTAGGAAAAAAAGAAAAATCCCATTTTGCACTTCACGTCATCTTTTTATAATAGTTTTCAAGTTTTTATTGCTCCACACAATGCCCGCACCCAGGATCCGACCAAGTGAAACCCTGGGCCACTGCAGCAGAGCGCGCAAACCTAACCACTAGGCCATGGGGCCGGCCCCAATAGTATCTCGTTTTTAAATTGCCTTGCTCTGATTTTTTGTAAAGATGAATATCTTTTTATTGACCTCCCCCTTTTTTTCTCCTTGTAATGGTTGGCTTTTAATTACGTGTATGAGATCTTTAGAGAATGTCAATGCTTTGTCATAGTATGTTTCATCACCTTCCTCATTATTAGCAGCCCTTTAGTCAGAACAATCTCTCTAAAATTTAAATCTTAATACAGCACAATTCTGCTTAAAATGTGATGTTTCCAATTGCCTTTGACATAAATTTTAAACTTTAGCAGGCATGCAAACTCCTTTAAGATGTGTCCTCTGTATTCTTGTTCAGCTCATCAATCATCATTGCCTGCCTTGCACCCTATGTGTTCCGTGCATACTGAACCATCTATGGCTAATCAATATTCCATTCTTCTCATGCCTCTCTACTTTGATGCATATTTCTCCCATTCTCTCTGCAATGGCTCTCTACTCCTCAACTTCTATTCCTCTTTGAAGACTCTGCTTATGCATCCTCTCCTCTGGGAACTCCTCTTTCTTCTGAGTGACTGGAGTATCCTTCGCATACTCTTCACATAATTCTTCTATAATAATTGTGTTATCTCTTTGTGGGCAGAGGTTATAGTTTAATGGTCATCAATATCCTGGTGTGTAGCATAGTGCTTTGCACATAGTATGACCTGATGAAAAAATATTTTGGACAAATGAATGAATGAAGCTAAGACATGGAAATTGTAGTTATAATGTCATGGACTATCTGAAAGAAATATACATTTATTTGAAGTGGTTGAGGTGAAAATATAATTATACTTTAAATAGTAAAGTTGGTAACTAGAAAAGTTGAGGGAACAGATCAAGAAATAAGGCATAGGATGGACAAAGATTAGTGATTCAAGAAATGAATTGCTTTAAGTGATGGTATTTTATAATGGAATTTTCTCCTAGGATGCAAGCAAATATGTATCAAACACCACAGTGAGCATCACAATTTATAGTGGAGGATTCACAGAAAGACGTAGCTAGAAAGTGGTTGGACAGTTTATGACAGTTCTAAACTCTTCATTGACATTAAACAGATATAAATGAGCTGAGGTTTGAAATCAACGTTGTAAAGAGGATTTGGGGGAAGGTTGCTGGCGGACACTGAGTTCTCCCACCCACCTCAAGGGAAAGGCTATGTTGCGTCTGTCCTTCACCTTGCACCTATGAAATGGGCTTCGCTGGGACCACTCTGAGAGTTAACATAGTCATTGGCCTGGTATTTGACTCCTGCCTGAGCAATCGATAGTGTGAGACATGGCCTGATTCGTTGTAGACAAGGGACACGTAGAAATGGCTACACTGAGTGGCCTGTACTCCCAACATACATTAGGGGAAAGAATCATGACTATTTCTCATGGGCCAGTGATGGGTAAGATAAAGAAAAGAAATAAAGAAAGAGTCAGACGCAAATAGCTATCAGCAGAGATAAACTGAAGGTATCAGCTGACTTTCAAAGGCTGAAGATAGAATAAATCACCAGACCAAATAGCTTAGAGACCAAAGGAACTTCAGGTGGAAACTCCCCAGCATGGCCCCAAAGATTCCATGAGAGCACCGGGGGATAAAGGGTCAGTTCTAAACACCTGTCAGGTCCAGAGAAAAGTCATCAATCAAGAAAGGACTTTCCTTAACCCTTTTTCTCTCTTTATTCTTCATGATTTAACCCAAAGAGGTCAGAAACTTTAGTTAACAAGATGCAGTTAAAGGGTAAATGATGGAAGGAGACATGAAGCCAAGGATGCCTTTTTCTCTTGCTACAGGCTTTCCCTGACAATAGATCAGGGATGAGGGGAGAAGGAAGGGGCATGGAAAGACAGCAGAGCCTGAATTTTAAGGACATTTGGAATTTGGAACATATTGAGAACTGGACATCTCAATTCTTAACTTGAAACAATATTTTATAACTTAAGAATGATCAAGAATGTCTTGAGATGTGCCTGAATTTTCTATAGGGACAGGAGAATATAAGCCTTACTAAATAAATGGTAAAAACAATGAGAGACAAAATAAATGGCTTTGTGATTTTAGTCCATGAGTCATGCTTGTTCAACATGCTGACTACATTTTACTCAAAGCCTGGTAAGCACTTGTTGGGCAGTGGCAGCTACTTAAAGGCTCTGTGTGGAGGTAAACTGTTTTAATAATTTATGTGTTAAATCTGTTTGATTATATTTTATAGACATGCAGATTTCTCCTCAATTTTCCCCTACATATCAATGCTTAGGGTCTTCAATTTTGGATGCTGTCTCCTGGCCCTCTTTGGTCTAGTTTGATAAATGAGACATTGCACATGTGATGAGCCTACCACAGATAAACTGGAATAGATTTTAATACTCTTCCATTCTGGCCTCCTGGATAGAATCAATACTATTGATCATAGTGGCTGAGTTGGCCAGACAGGCACTACCCTAAGAAAAGGATCTCATCAGTCTGCTGGTGAAAACACACAAGGGAGACATGGAAACATTTTCAGAGAATGATGTATTCTGTGCAGGCCAGGTTAGCAAATTCATAGAAGAAGGAGGCTATGCACTTTGTGGTCTGCTCTGTTTTCAGCATTGAAACTGACATTAGGGATATTCTGTATTCAGCTTATTACAAAATTATTGCTGATTTTCAAGAGAAGTGAAGATTACTCTTTATTTTCAGGCTGGTGTATCAGTCAGAGTTCAGTCTGAAGCAGAGCCATGACAAGCATTATGGCATAAGAAATTTACTATAAGAATTAGACCTTACATATTTGAGGGAGGAAATGGTGACCTAGAGGTCTGAAAAAGGGAGTAAGCAGATCAGAGAGGTCAGTACCCATCCAATGGGCAGCTGAAAGACTTGGGACTTAGAGAGAAATCTGGAGGTTAGGCATGTCTGGATAGGGAGCTGGTGTAGATGTCTATGGAAAACCGAGGCTCTTCATGGCTATCAGCTCTGTGAGTTTGCAGCACAGCATCTGATGGTGGGCCTGGAGTGCTGTTAGTCAGCAGGACCAACAGTTGAGGAGAGCTGGATATGGAGTGGGAAGGAGCTTGGACAAGCTGGAATCTGCTGGGACTTTTGTATCTATCTCTCACCACCTCTAATCTCACAGAATGATGGTTGCTGCTTCTGCCTCCCAAATCACATACAACTTAATTTCTGACAAACTCTGACTCAGAATTACACAGAGACAGAGATTTCAGAAAATGTAGTTCTTAGCATAACCAAGTTGACAATAGAACAATCCACCACAGTCTACCCCTTGTCAAATTGGCATCTGTATACCCACCTCTTTTACCCATACTTAATTTCCAAATAAAAACAATAGCAAGTTGAAGCTTCTATCTAACGTCATATAACCATTCCTTTGTAAGACTGCAGGCACACTAATCTTCCTTCCTAAGGAGGATACACAAGGTCCCATTTTAACAATTTTTTGATAATTATTCCTCTTCTATCTGAGTCACATGCCCCCCTTGCCATCTTGTTACTTAAATACTGAATTATAAGGTTGATTTATGGAATGGGAAAAGAAGAGAAAAATAAGAAAGGATCAAAACCCCAAAATAATCAATTAATACCCATATACAAATACATTCACAACAAAATAAGGAAGAAGTACTCATAGATACTACAGCTTGTTTTTCTGCAATTGTTCACATGATCATAGCTGGCAGTTATAACTTCTCTCTTCCAGATATTTCTTTTACCCTCAGGAAGCACTTCAGCTGGTCATGTTTCCTTGTCTGTCTGTGAAGGTGACCAAGACCTTCATTCTTATATGGGATTATTGTAATTTTCCATTAATTTTGACCACAAAATTAATGGGACAACTAAGAGGTGTAATAGAGGATCTCCCATATTCTAGAAAAGCCCCTCCCTTCTCCCATTGTGTAGAAGCAATTTAATCTTGCCTGTCAGGGAAAAAATAGTCAGGATCAATTACCCACACGGTACAAACTTTGCCCATTGTTTCACTGCTCAAAGTGGACCAAAGTGACCAGGTGGCAGTTTCAACTTTTAGTTTAATGGTATCATTACTACGCCCCCTGGTAGAGGCCTTTTTCTCTTGGGAAACAAGACCTGAAAACAAGCAGGGCCTAGAGTTGGGGAAAATTTTTGCTAGATGATTACTAGGAGTAATAGTAAGTGTAGCCACTCCCATTTCCACCTCTTGAATCCCTGATAAATACTGGCTGAAGAAAGACACTACTGTATATTGGTTGCAGATAAAGAGTATTTAATATATCTTTGATCAACCCAGACCTGCAAGGTGTTGCCGCACAACTAGTACACTGAGTCTTTGAAAGTTCATTCTACAGTTCAACTGTTGTAGGGTGTTAGGCAACATGGTAGCACCAGCACATTCTGTGAGCATAAAGCCATTGCTGCACTGGTCAGATCACTGTTAGAAGCAATGTTATATGACATCACCAATATAGTGGATCAGAGTAAGGAAAAGAGAGCTGTTTATGGACCCTGCAAACTGGAGTTAACCCAGCAATTAAAGAGTTGATATAACCCTGAGGTAGGACAATGAATGAGACTGACCTTGCCAGCTGAAACTAAATTGCTTTTGGTGGTCCATACTATTAGGTCTAGACAGAAAAAGCATTCACCAGAACAATAGCTGGACACCAGGATGTGTCGACTTCCTCCATCAGCTGCAATAGCAGTTCTCACTAAATTAAACTTACAATAATCCTTGCCATCTTTTAAAGGTCCATGTGTCTTCTGCATAGGTCAGATCGGGAGGTGGAATAGGCATGTGGAAAGAATCACCACTCATGTATTTTCTAAGGTCTTGATGGTGGCAAGAACAATCGCAATCCCTCCAAGAATGCTGTATCGCTTTGGTTTACTATTTTGGTAAGTGGAGTCAGTTCTGGTGGCTTCCATGTGACCTTTCCTACAAGAATAGCCTTCACCTTATGTGTTTGGAAACTAGTGTGGGGACTCTGCCAGTTTCTGAGTATGTCTACTAAGTTTGCATTGTGCAACAGAGGAGATAACCACAGTGTGGGTTTAGAAGCCCGCTGTACCCACCTTTAGATCCAGGCCAAAATTTCATAATCACATGGCCTCCACAAGCCCCTACTCTGACTGGTCAACCACAGTGAGGTTTTAGGTCTGCAGAAATTGCTGTCAATTCAAAGCTATTGTCCAATACAGTCATGTACTACGTAATGACATTTGTCAACGACTGACTGCTTATGTGACAGTGGTCCCATAAGATTAGTATCATATAGCCTAGGTGTGTAGTAGGCTATACCATCTAGGTTTGTGTAACTAACTCCATGATGTTTACACAATGACAAAGTCACCTAATGATGCGTTTCTCAGAATGTATTCCTGGGGTTAAGGGATGCATGGCTGTAATTCCCGAAAGGTCTGGAAAATCTTCTCCCCCCTTCTAACCAAGTCACCTTGGTAAATGGCCACTGGTCACACTGGAGAAGGCTAGGAGCAAGATTGGAAGTATACATTTTTAGTAGAGTATAAATTCCTTTCTTTTTTTTTTTTTGAGGAAGACTGGGCCTGAGCTAACATCTGTGCCCATCTTCCTCTACTTTATATGTGGGATGCCTACCACAGCATGGCTTGCCAAGTGGTGCCATGTCTGCACCCGTGATCCCCACCGGCTAACTCCGGGCTGCCGAAGCGGAACGTGTGCAGTTAACCACTGTGCCACCGGCTGGCCCCTGTATAAGTTCCTTTCTTAAGGGGACCTGGATTACTCTTTACTCAAGTGACTCTGGGTCTGTAAACTGGCTCAAGTCTGGGAATTAGCTAGGGGCTGTGACTATTTTGACGATTTAAGATAGATTTCATTTTGATCAAGAACTTTTTTTACTTAATCAAAACTCTAATTTTCTGTCCTTCTTTTTTAGTCCCAAGGACAATATTCAATTAGCCAACCTCAAAAATCTCTGTAGTTTCAACCATTCTGATTGCTTTTGGCTCTAAACATTCAATACAAATTGAGAAAGTCTTGCAATTCTTTTTGCGTGACTCCTTCTCATGGGTTGCATTTTGCATCTGACCTTACAGGTCCTGCCAGGACTTGGGTCTGGAAGCAATGAGAGGTGGTGGGAGGAGATGCTGAGGAGGACCAGCAGTTCCCTGTGAGTAACTACAATCATGAGAATCCAATGCAGGTTCTTCAGCTGTAAGGAGACTAAACCTACTCAGACCAGCGAGAAAGGTCTGCTTTCATTGGAAAAGGAGGCTCAGCAGAATTTCCAGGGTGTGATGTGCTCAGCTTCATTAGACTCTGCCCGTTAAATCCTTCCATCCAAATTTTCAAGATCCTGCTCCTTCCCAGGCAACACCCTAAATTTAACATAAAAAGCCCAGGAGGTTGCGGACTCAATCTGCATTGTGCTTTAGTCACCTTCAGGATTAGACTTTAGGTTTTGACTTACAGAAATCTTGTCCCTGTGCTTACAGGAGATAAGGCGCTCTTTTAGGGGAGTTATAAAAGCATTCTGATCCTGTACTGGACCTTCTGGTGAGAGTTTAAAGCCACAGGGACATCATTTTATTCCTCCAAGTCCTCCAATGCATTTATAATTGACCAGGTATCTCAATATGCCTTATTTTAACTAAAAATGCTTATGGCAGCAACTACCTGGTCACCCAATGCATTGCCTTTTGTGGGTGCTTGAATATAGATGTCTATAGGTGATAATTTAGTTACCTGTATTGTCACTGAATTCCTTGGACTACCAATGTGCTCTTTCACACTAGTGACAGGGTCATTAATGTCCTTAAATCTAATTGGATGATACAACCAATTCCAGATTCCCATTCTGAAGCTTCTGTTGCCCCGCTATCACTTCTGGTACAATAACTCTATCAGTCAGGGTTCATTCAGTGGACAGAACCACTATGAATATTATAAAGTGAGAAAATTATTATGCAAGTTAGACATTACACAATTGTGGAAGGAACTGGAGAGCTGGAACCTGCAGGGAAATCTTGGTGCCAGCATATCCAGCTGTTAGAGTAAGACCACCAAGAGAGGCTCATAAAGTCTATGAATGTTACTTGCTCTTCACGGCTGCTGCCTCTGTGAATTTTCAGCAAGGCATCTGATAGCAGGACTGAGGTTTCTTTTGGCGAGCAGCTATATTAGTCATCTGTTGCTATGTAACAAATTACCACAGATTTACCAGTTTAAAACAACACATTTTTATTATCTAACAGTTTCCGTGGATCAGGAGTTGGGGCACAGGTTAGGCTGGTCCTCTTCTTATGGTCTCACAAGGCTGCAATCAAAGTGTCAGCCGGGGCTGGGGTCTCCTCTAAGGCTTGGAGTCTCTTCCAAACACGTGTGATTGTCGGCAAAATGTATTGCCTTGCAGCTGTAGGACTCACGGAAGCTGTGTTTTCAAGGCCGGTAGGAATGAACATCTCTGATACTTCATTTTATTTTAAGACTCCGATGATTACATCGGGCCCACCCACAATGAGCTTGATTTTGATTAACTCCAAGTCAGCTGATTGAAAACCTTATTGTGGGAGTGATATCCCATCATATTCATAGCTTCCACCCACACCCAAGGGGAGGGCGTTATACAAGGAGAGGACGCTACAGAGCAAGAATGTTGGGGCTTTTCTTAGAACTCCGTCTTCCACAGCAGGGATGGCAGTTAAGAAGAGAGCTGGACATGGAGCAGAGAAGAGCCTGAACAAACTGGAATCTGCCAGCACATCCGTATTTGTCTCTCATCACCTGTAACCAATGACAAACTTTAGAGTGGAACGACCGCTGATTCTTCACATCTTCCTCCTCCAACTCATTCCACTTTGTCTGACTCTAACTCAGAATCTTACAGGGAAGGGAGTTCTGGGAAGTGTAATCCCCAATGTAGCCACGCTGACAATAAGACAATCCAGCACAGCTAGGGTGGAGAAAATGTATTAAATTTCACTGGGCAGGGCACACTGACTTCCCAGGAATCCATTATGTCTAACAAAATATCATTACTGTTTTCTGATGAAGAAGTCTTCTTTCTACACTGTTAATAGAGCCAACCCACGTGAGTTACCTCCTAGTGAAATGAAACCAGCCAATTTCTGTTTGTTTCGAGTACAAGGAATGGTGTTTTCCACTCTTACTTTTATGACACAGCTAGATCAGAATGGATATCTTCATAAAATAGAATTTTAAAGGAGTCACATTTTCCTATTTCATGCAATTTAAATGAACCTTTGATAGTAAGAGAAGACGAGATTATTTGCAATATTGAAGATCTGCCTTTGTTTCCATAGTGCCTTTCTCCAAGGAACGTGGGGGACTTTATCTCTGTTACACTTATTATCAGGTACAAGCAAGGGCAAGTTGCAGTTATATTATCACTTTACAGTTGGAGAAACAGGGTTTTGATTAAATGAATCAACCTATAAAATGAGAACAAATTAGAAAATGCCAAAAGATCCAGGGACTTCCAAAGAAATTAGGCTGGATTTGGAAAAAATAAACTAGCATTTGCTTAGAGAGAAATGCAAGAAATCGGACATAGAGCAGAAAAGCATAGACAAAGACTCAGGATGTTTTGCCACAAATTTCTTGTGGGACCTTTATCAAGTTGCTTCAGCTCTCTGGGACTTATCTCTTTCCTCAGCTGAGATCTTTGCAGCTGCAGAGCTGAGGACAGTGCCTGATACATTGTCTGTGCTCGAGGCCTGTGGAATCATTCCATCACCCAATCAATTGCTCAATAAATCCATGGGAGATTATAATTAATTTTTGGCCAGCTTTGATACTCCATGATTCTATTACCTCTTCCCTGTGATTTATAGTTTGATTTTCATTGACCTTGGTGAATTTTTTCAATACTTGTACAAAAGGCAGGACCTCTCCACTGGAGCTGTCAGCTCAATGCTACTTTATACTCTAGAATTATGTACATTTTGATAGATTGTGTAGACTATGGCAATCCCTAGATATCGTATCAATTCCATGCTTATTGGGTCAAATGCCAATCTGAGGGAGCTCCCACATTTGCCTTTTACATTCCTATTCTTAGGTAGCTATAGAAAGTTATAAAACCATACCATCTCAGCTTTGCATAGATTGCTCTCAACTGGGTCCTCTTGGCTGCTTGATAATCATGTTATTCTCTTGAGATTCTGCTCACCTTCCAGAACAGCTTTCCCAAAATTTTACTCCAATGTCTACACCCACCTACCACTCACATGCCATTAAAATGATCTTCCCTTCTCCTCTACTTGCGCTTCTTCCCTCACTTGTTTTCCTCATCATCCTGTTTAGATTGGCACTACCATCTTGCTAAAATGGTTTGTTTCTTCTCAATTTTCCTTTTTGCTCCTCTCACTTGCTTTCTCAGCTTCAAATATCACCTTGATGCAACTGATTCCCAAATCTGAGTCCTTGATGCAGACTTATTTCCTAATTTTGAATCCCACATTTCCAGGTATTCATTAGATATTTTACCTGAATGTTCTGTCACGTCTTCAAAATCATAAGTTTTTCTTGTGATTGTGAAATGCTCAGTTTTTCTCTGGTTCTACCACTTATGCCAATGGAATCGTTACTCTCTCCATCACTGAGGGTTGAAAATTGGTGTCTCTCTTGGCTCTCTTTTCCTTGTCCCATCATTTCAAAATGTTGTCAAGTTATGTTACTTCTGGCTTAACTCAGGCTGGTTGTGCCACAAGGCATTCTGGAACCACATTATTGTGGAATATGGAAGACGGAAGGAAGGTGAGAGTAAGTGAGGCCAGAGTTGGAGAATCTGACCCAGTTATAGAGGGCTGGCTTCACTGGAAGGAGTGCCATAGACCTATGGTCTTTATTAGGTGTTATTGTAGGATGTGATGAACTCAGGCTTGTTGAGATGAATCTTGATGTCCAGAATGTCTAACTAGAAGGCAGGAGAACTTGGAGGCCATAAACACTATTTGAAGTCAACCACAAAGCAGTGAGAGCACAATCGGGCATCTCCTTTGTCAGGGAACTGGTCCAGCTACAGGGACCAGGGCTCTGCTGTTGAATGTTTTCGTTGTTAATCTTCCTAAGGCACAGCTTCCATCATTTCAGTTGTTGGGTCAAAAATCTTCACAGACTTCACATTTTTTATTAAATGGTTTTTAAACTCTTCTGTCAAGCTTATAAAGTTCTCTTGTTCTAGTACCAACATCATTTTCTGGATAACTGCTCACACTGTAAATTGAAGCTTGGATTACTTCCCAGCACCTACTACAGAAAATAAACAAAGATAATCAAGGATGCCGAAAGGTGATTGGTGCTCTGAGGAAAGATGAAGGAAATGTAGGTGATGGAGAATGAGGTGGGTTGGAGTGTGCATCCTATGCTAGATAGTGGTTAGATGAGGCCACTATGATAAGGTAACATTTAATAAGAGACCTGAAAGATGCAAGGAGCAAGCCATAAGAATATCTAAGGGAGGGACAGTCGAGGCAGAGGGAACAGTAATGCAAATGCTCTGAGGTGGGAGCAGGCGTGGTGTGCTCCATGGGCATGAAGGAGGCCAGAAGGACTGGAGGGCAGTGAGTGAGGAAAAGGGGAACCAGGTCACTTAGGATCTTTCAGATGTGGTGACCCTAAGTCCTAGTTTCTCCCAACACTCCTAATTTATGCTTGTTTTTCTGGCAAAATTTTTAAGAATTCCCCTTTCATGCTCCAATATGTCCTTGTTTAGATAACACTTACATTTCTACAGTGTTCTCGGGTTAGCAGGGGATAATGACACCTACCTAGAGTGAAAATTATAAAGTTCTATGTGGTGATACCTTAGTTCTTTCAACACTTGTAGAACATATACTATATGTTTATTTTCTGTAGACACAAAGATGATTAAGAATTGGTTACAGCCCTCAAGGAACTTTGAGTATATATGACAACCCAGACAATTTAGTACAATGTATTAAGGATGATAATTGCATGTAAAAGGTGCAAAAATAATACAGGGAGGCTGGCTCTTCTGGAGGTTTGGGCATATTCCAATAGAGGCTTCATGCAGGGGATCACATGTCTGTGGAATTTTACAGGACAAATGGGAGTTTGACAGGCAGACAAAGGGTGGGAGGAAATCCAGGCAGAGGGCAGAGCAAATACAGAGGCAAATGGCAAGAAATAGCCTGTTTTATTCAAGGATCAGAAAGGGGGTAATATTTCGAGAACTTCACATGGTGGAATGGAGGGCAGTTGAGCTGTTGGAAATGAGGCAAGAGAAAGAGGTGGAAGCCAGAACTGAAAGGTTAGTTTTTGTAAATTCAAGGAATTTGGACTTTATTACCTAGTTAACAGAGAGCTGCAGAAAGGTGTCTTGGTCATTAGGGGACTGATAGGATCAGATTTATATTATTAGAATTATTCAAGGGCCATCTTAAATGGACTGCATGGGTGAAGTCAGTGAAATGAGTTAGAATAATTCAGAAGAGAGATATGTATGAGAGACATACTTGAGAGTACAATGCCTGCTACGTAGCAGGTGCATAATAAGTGATGGCTTCTTTTCTCACTTGGCAATTCTATAGGTTAGTGATGGCAGATGTTGTTATTGCCATTTCACAACTTGGGCAATTGCATTGCTAGTTAAAGTGACTTTCCCTGGGGGACTCGGATTGTAAATGACAGAGCCAGAGCTACATTTTCGTGTTTCTGCCTTCAGGTTCAGCACTCTTTCAATGTCCAAGAGCTTTGAGGATACAAAGGAGAATAGCAAGTTTTTAAATAAAGAGAATATACATTTTCTGTACAAGGCCTTCAAGGGCCCAAGAGTGAATCAAATCCTTCATTAATCAAGTCCCATCTCTACTGTTCATCTATTCCACAAATATTTTTAGAGAGTTTATTATAATCAGAAACTGGGGACACAGTGGACAAAGAGAAAAAGATCTTGCTTTGAGTGTATAGAGTGTGTGTACTATGAGGCAATCAACAAACAAATGAATAAAAGGATCATATAATTACAAGCACTGATAAAATAAAGCTATGTGGCAAATTAATAGAAGACTTTGTTGTTAGTGCCGTCGAGTCGATTCCGACTCCTAGTGACCCTGTGGACAGCAGAGCAGGACCCTGCCAGTCTTTTTTCTCCATCCTCTCACCTTCCTGCACTCTATCAGACAATGCTCCACTGCTATTCATAGGGTATCATGGCCAAGTTTTTCCAAGGTGGGTGGCCAGGTCGTTCTTCCTAGTCTGTCTCAGTCTGGAAGCTCCCCTGGAACCTGTCTACCATGAGTGACCCTGCTAGTATTTGAAATACTAGTGGCATAACTTTCAGCACCACAGTAACAGGCAGCTGCCACAGCATGACAACTGACAGATGGTGGTGTGGTTCCCTGACTGGGAAACAAACCCAGGCTGTGGTGGCGAGAGCGTCCGCTCTCAAGCGCTAGACCACCAGGGCTGGCTAATAGAAGGTTAGGGGACAGAAAATGATGGGGAGTCTATATTAGATAAGGTGATTAGGAAAGACCTGAGGAAGTGACATTTGAATTGATACCTGAATGAAATGAAGAAGCAAGACTTGTGAATATGCAGGAAAAGAACATTTCAAGGAGGCGGAAGGACCATCAAGGATAAAGGATTAGCAAAGACAAAGGCCCTGAGACAAACCATGTTGTATAGTTAAAGATCAGTTAGACGGCCAATGTAGGATGGCACGGAATGGATAAGATGATGCTAGAGAAGGAAGAGGGACTCAGGAAAGAGTTTACATTTTAGGTTTTTTTTTTTCGTTTCCCTGAGTGACCGTGTGAATAATGATACTAGCCGCTAAAATGACACAGGCGAAGATTTAGGATAAAATCAAGACTTGATAGGCTTGAGATGTCTACTGAAAACCCAAGTAGAGATACTGAGCCAGTTGATATTAGTGGAAAAGTCAGGGGAGAAGAAAATTTCAGAAACAAAAGTAGAGGAGGCATCAGCATACAAAAGATTTGTAAAGCTACGGAATCAGGTAAGATCATCTAGGGAATGAAGCTATGCAGAGAAGACAGGGCAAAAACTAGGTTTTATAGAATTTAGATTTGAGGAAGAGGAGTTCCTGGCAATGAAAACTGAGAAGCAGTTGATGAGGAAGGAGAAACACCAGAAGAAAGTGGTTTCCCAGAAACTCAGCAACTAAAGGGTTCTAAGAAAGAGAAAATAATCAACTATGTCACGTGCTCCCAAGAGGTCAAATAAAATGAGGACTGAGCACTGACCAATGGATTTGGGAAGATGAAGGCTATCAGTGGCCTTGACAAATGTGGGTTTTACAGTGATGGGCATGGAGGCCAAATGGAAGTGGATTAAAAGGAAAAGCGAAGTGCAGAAATGAACACTGTGATAACTCACACCTTGTCCGGGGACTTACTGTATGGGGGAGCTGGGAAATGGGATGGTAGCTAGAGGAAGTAATCGGGTGCTGGTGGGGGGATTTTAAAATGAGAATTATTAAAGACTATTTGTGTGATAACAAGGATGATCCAGTAGAGAGGAGAAAGGATACTGCCAGAGAGTGTAGGCAAAGTCTCATCAGATGAATTCCCATTGGCACAACTAGGTAGACTTCTAAGCAACCATACTGAGAAGAAAACCAGAACCAGCTAATATTTATTGCATATGTACTACATGCAGGCATTCCACGAAGCTCTTGCCCATATAACACTTACATCACAACTCTAGGGTGTAGACACTATTATTTCTTCCAATTTATAGGTGAGCAAAGTGTGTCTTACAGTGTTCCAATGATTTGCCCAAGGTCACACCATTAGTGAGTGGTGGAACCTCGTTTCTCACCTGGGTCCACCAGCTCATGCCTTTAAATACTCTACTGCAATGCTAAGGAAAGGAGCCAGGACTTCTGCCCATCCAGCTCAATGAGGAATAGTTTGAGGTAATCAAGGATGATGATATATTTCTTACTCCTTGCTGCTGTCTGGAATTTTTGTTAAAATTACCAGCTGCTGGGGCTGGCCCTGTGGCCAAGTGGTTAAGTTCGCGCGCTCTGCTGCAGGCGGCCCAGTGTTTCATCGGTTCGAATCCTGGGTTCGGACATGGTACCGCTCATCGAGCCATGCTGAGGCGGCATCCCACGTGCCACAACTAGAAGGACCCACAACTAAGAATACACAACTATGTACCGGGGGGCTTCGGGGAGAAAAAGAAAAAAAATAAAAAATCTTTAAAAATTACCAGCTGCTTAGTAACAGTTTGACATCTCACAGTTTCGCTATTAATACTAATTCCAGACTTGCAGGATCTGGGTTACTCCTGTTATCTGACTGTACCTAGAAATTCAACCTAAAAGCTATCATTTTACAGAAAGTGTCCGGAGGACAGGTTCCCTGTGTATGCAGTAGGTTTCCTTTTCTTTGTTGTTGTTTTTTAATCAGTTTACTATTTTGCTATAACTCCTCAATTCAATAAAAAAAAAATCCTTTTTTATTGGTCTCGATTGAACCAAACGCTGTGCTAGTTGGTGGGCATATACAGATGAACAAGATAAAGTCTCTGTCCCCCAATGTCCAAAGTCAGGCAGATTCAGGGTGGACGGTGTCTTCTCTAGATTATTTCTGTCAATAGAATGAAATTGGTTGTTTTAGGTCCCCACATCATTTATCCCCTGCACACAGCTATACCGAGGCCTTGCATTTGGCGAATAGAGAACAGGGAGGCAGACAACCAGTGACAGAAAACTCTTTTTCAAAGAAAAGGATGATTGAATGATTAACTTTCTACCTCCTTCCAAGAAGAATTTGAGGAAGTCTGCAAAGATACAGCATATAAGTTAATACAATTAAGGACAGAAATTAGGCAAAAGGAAAATAGGATGATTTCACGTCAAGAATAGGGACAGAATAGCTCCTATAAGTTGTGAAGATTTGGCCAGAGGTGGGAAAAGAAAGCACATACAAATTCAGAGCAGATGCTCTCTAATTGAATATAAATGGAATAATTATGCTAATCTGTCTCTTTAATCAGAGAAAGCTTTTAATTCTTTATACGGATTCAAAATTAAAATATACCCATGTTATTTGGCCCTTGCCTCAATATCCCCTTTTAGGCCAAAACGACCCTTGAGTGTCACCTTCATGCAGCATAGATTTCTCTCAGGAAGCTCAGGTCAGCAGGAGGGCTTCCTCTGACACTAGTCACGTGGGCCCACCTGGCTATTGGGCAGATGTTCTCCTGCAGGGTACAAAAATCTCTCAACATTAAATTTTAATTGCACCTCCATAATTGTTGTTTAAATGTTGGCATTCATTTTATGAGCTGATTTTGCTATGCTAATCAGTGTTCCATTCAATCTAGAACAAACAAATAAACAATAACAACAAGAAAAATATAACTCATGTATTTAGAGCTGGTGACTAAAATAGTAGCACAAATCACAACTGTGACTGACTAATTGCTTGATGTCTGATACAGGCCCAACACAGTCTCCCGCTTCACACAGCTTTCATCAGTGTAAACGAAATCTACTCTGATTTGTTTGAGAATCAATTTCATTTGAGAAGGCACTGGGGCTCTGTCAATAAGCAACAAACAAAACACAATTTCCTTCTAATGGAATTGGGATTATGCTTAGAAGAGATTGCTTTTCTTCTTAAGGGATTTGGGAGAGTAAAGCTGGAAACTCCTTTCCCAGTGGCAAAATATAGGAGCCAGTCGTTCAGAACCTCAGATGCTTTTCTTCGAACTCTTTGGGCAATAATAAAAGAAAAAAGTTCCAAATTGTCAAGAATGTGGTTGATCAAAGCACGGGCGAGGTAGCTTAATGGAGTGAAGCGGGTTTGGAATTTGGTCAAAGATTTTGGCTTTGGTATGGATTTGGCAAGGTATGGATACGACCAAAACTGTAGGTGATTTTGAGCAGCCCATGTCTTTTCTGCATCTCAGATTCTTCCGCAGCAAAGTGTGGTAATAAATAATTCATGCTCTGTATGATCATTATAAGAATTAAAGGCGAAAATATATTTAAAAATATTTTATAGATGATTGAGTTAAATAACAAGGAATCGTTGTGTCTTAAAACAATATCTCTGTACATATTGGATGCATAACTCAGTTTTAGTCAATACTTTCTAGACTTTTCCAAACTCCTTATTCCAATTTTTCGATATAGAAAGAAGCGGAGATTTGAACTGTATGGTTTAGACTAAATAGAAATTCCTGCTGTTATGACTCCACATTACAAATTCAATAAATTATGGATTTGCTATGGTCTTAAAGTTAGAGAAATTTGATCAATGTTAAACGCCAATCCCAAAGATAGTTGTTTTCAAGCCATTTTCTTGTTTGGTTGACAGGGACCCAATGTGTCATGAGGTCTTTCATTTCAGCATCACGTCCTCTTATAATTAAAGCTCTGTTCCTGCAAAAGATCTTCCTTTACATCCAAGTACTTTATTGGAATTTAGCACCAATCCGATAATGAGGCAGAAAAATATCAGATTCATTCCTGATTGCCCTAGTGTGGCTTACAATTTGTCATCTTGATGGAAGGCCTAGGAGGCAGGAGAGGAGCATAGAATTTTATTTACAAATGCACATATTGCCAAGGTTGCTGCCCTGATGTTAATACTGATCTTAAGTTCTGGTCTTGGGCTGCCAAAAAGTGGCATCTCTTCTATAGTAGGATAGGTGTGTACAGAGCAGTTTCTCTGCCCTTGATTTCCAATTCTGCATGGTTTGCTTCCTGAGAGTTTTTCAACAGTTTGTGACATCTGTCCCTCATCAGTATATGCTCTCGTCCTTTTTACGGCGGTTAAGGCAAGTTCAGATACGGCATATTCTTAGTCCTCAACAGTTAAATCTCGGCGATATAACTCAGAGGGAACATCAGTAGAAGCAAGAAGACCAGTGAGGAGGTTATTGCAAATTATCCAAAAATCTATGGCAGAGCTTCTCAACTTCTAATGCGTGGAGGAATCATAAATAAACTTGTCAAACTGCAGATTCTAATGGGGCGAGGCCCAAGATTCTGCATTTCTATGAGCTCCCAGGCGATGCTGACACCGTTGATCCATGAAACACTTTGAACAGCAAGGATCTATGGTGTGCCCATATCCCATTTCTAGCTCGCTGCGTCTCTCCTTTGACGACATTTTAGTGTAGTGGCTCTCTACTTCGCTGCCTGTTAATTTCAACAAGAGAGAGTAAAAAAACACTGATGTCTGACCCCACATCCCAGAAATGCTGATTTAATTATTCTGGTGGAAGGCCCAGACGTCCATACTTTTTCAAAGCTTTCCAGGTTATTCTAGTGTGCAGTCAAGACTGAGAGGTCTGGCTTTGTTTTTTTTTTTGGCTTGATTCCAGCTTCACCTTTTGACGCTATTTTTAGGTCTCTGGGCTCCAGGCTCTTCACAGCATGCAGACCCGTTACCCTATCCAACAGACCCCAGGATCTGAGTACTGTGCCGTAGCCCTGTCTGTCCAGCAGAGAAACTGCATTAGATGCTCACCCCCTCTTCATCTGGTCTCCTCAGTTCTTGGTGTTCCCACAGCATCTTTATTATTTTATTTTACTACGATTTGTTTATATGTGCACGTCTCCCCCATTCGGCTGCTCAAGGACAAGGACTGTGTCATTTCCATCTTTAGTTTACCAGGCTGGAGGGTCGTGCCTGGCATAGACTACACAATCTTCACAGATGTACAGAAAAAAATGAACCAAATCGATGCAGTGTGCTTAGTGGGCTCCTGGAAGATTTCCTTAAAATTCTTCCAGGAGGCATTCATGTATGGAATGTGGGTGGTATACATAGCTGCCTCCATTTCCCAAATGTGGGTGAGAACAACCTAATTGAAAAGAAGACAGACTAAAATAAACATCAGTTAGCAACCTGACTTCTTGCATATTCATGCAGAATTGTCCTACTGAAACTTCCAGGATAATATTACTCTCATATCATAATTTCTTTTCTTTTTTTTTTGGTGAGGAAGGTTGGCCCTAAGCTAACATCTTTTGCTATTCTTCCTCCTTTTTTTTTTTTTTCTTCCCAAAGCCCCAGGACATAGTTATATATCTTAGTTGTAGGTCTTTCTAGTTCATCTATGTGGGATGCCACCTCAGCATGGCTTGATGAATGGTGCTAGGTCTGCCCCCAGGATCCGAACTGGCAAACCCCAGGCTGCTAAAGTGGAGTGCGAGAACTCAACCACTACGCCACTGGGCTGGCCCTGCATATCATAATTTCCAACACTCATTTATAGAGATTATTATATTACTGTGTACTTTTCAAAAGTAAAAATACATGTGTGTATGTATATATACACACACTCATAAAAAAGTAAAAGTGCTTGTGGTGTATATATGTGTCAAATTGATAGTATATATCTGTGTTTGTGTGTATACATAAAGAGTTTACATAGTTTGGCTTGAATCACATAGATAGTAAGTGGCAGAGGTGGGGTTTAAATCAAGCAGTTGGGTCCAGAGATCATGCCCATCTCTGCCACCCTACGCTACCCTGCCTGCCAGACCACAGATGCCAGACCAGTTGGGAAGCAAGTGGAGCTGTAACACTTCTTCTAAATACCTCTCCTCCTTTTTTTCTTTTGCTTGCTTGTTTTTGATTTTTACTGGTTATATCTTATGTCATGCTCATAACCAACTTAGATCTAAATTTTTAAATGCTAATAAGTCCCTTAAATTCTCTCTTGCACAGTCATGTGCTGCATAATGACGTTTTGGTCAATGATGGACCGCATATACGACTGTGGTCCCATAAGATTAGTGCCATATAGCCTGGGTGTGTAGCTGGTTATACCATCTAGGTTTGCGTAAGTGCACTCTATGATGTTCACACAATGATGAAATCGCCTGATGATGTGTTTCTTAGGACATATCCCCTTTGTTAAGCGACACATGATTGTATATTCAATCACTTCCTATAACCCGGATCTTCCCTACCAGCCTCTAAATACCCCTGAATGATTTCAACCACCAAAGAGAAAGGATCATTATGTAACATCATAGAGGTGCTAATTATCACTGTAATGGCAATCGTATTATAATATATAAATTATCAAATTAGCATATTGTACACTTTAAATTTACGCAATGTTATATGTCAAATATATTTCAGTAAAAAATAAAAATTAAAAAAATAAATACTCTTGAAGCTCTACAATTAAAAAATAATAATAATGTTAATAATTAACCCTTTCTCAAATTCACATTCCTCTTCAGTTGCCACCTCATCTCTTGCCTTCTCTTTATTGTTACTATATTAGCATATTTTATAATACCTTTTCTTCACTTCTGACTTAATCCTCAACCCAGTGTAGCCTGACACGTACCCTCATCATTCCATCAAAAACAATTCTTACTCTGCCACTCACAGCCTCTATACCATTAATCTCCTTTAACCTATTCATTTTCAGGCCTCATATCCTTGGTTTTTCAGTAGCTTCTGACGGTGTTGGACTCTCTTCTTAAAAGACTCTGAGCTCTCCACAGTCTACTTGGCTGATACTTTTGGATGTTTCTAGGGAGCATCAACATTAACACTGGTCCCAAGCCAAACCAATTATTTTCCCCACCTGCCCTCTGAGTCCCCTAACTAATCATCTTCCTGGGTTTCCAGCTCAGTGAATGGTACCTTGTTCCATCTAGTTATGCCTCCCGCATATCCACAAGTTATCTCTGACATCCTTCTCTCTTTCATCCCCCTTCTCTAACCATTGATGATACCTCTTAAGTATGCCAACTATTCACACTGACTATCGTTAAGACAATTTTAATGCTTTCTATACTTACAGTGATTTTTTTCTCCCTATTTTCTAGGAGTCAGATGATTACTCCAGCCTGGCTAGTTCTTCTGAGGCCCCAAAACAATGTTTACTTGAATGCTCAACTCTTGATTTTTCCTGAATACTTTTAAAATTCCAAGTTGTATAAATCTGTATCAGTCATCTAAATGTTGATATTGACCCTTCAAAGCCACTGTTTTTTCCCCACTACAGAATCCAATTTTCTCCATAAAGCTCAGCCCGAACTTCCTGCAAACTGCCTCTTGATTCTCTCCTCTGGCTGATGAGCTCAGTCTCGGGGAGAGAGAGAGAGACCATAGAGACCACGGCTTTTTTCTCCTTTTCAGAAGTCTCGTTAGGTCCACATTTTGCTTGATTGACAAGTACTCGAGTCTGCCTTCTCCTTTTCTATTTCTGGAGGTTTCTGAGGGGTATTTAATGATTTTTCAAGCATTTCAGTCTTTCCAGTTGATTCTCCCCTTCCCTTCCATGCCTGGCACACACAGGACGCAGATCCACACATCTCTGAGAGCAGAGGCACTGCAGCCTCTTACCTGAGTGGAAACAGATGCTCGCTGCAGAAATGGGCTTCAGATGGATGCATGCAGAATAACACTCCTTCTGAAGACAGACTCCCCACGGTAAGAGAGCAGAGCAAGCAGAGCACGTTCAGATTAGAGCCGAATAAATAAAAATGAAGAGTGCAGCCGAAAGGGAGTCACATCTTGAAGGGACACCCATTGAGTGTTGGAGTCCCAATGCTGCAAGTAACTTGGAGATGATCTAGCTTAGCCTTTTTGTTTTACAGATGAGGAAACTGAGGCCTAGAGAGCTGAGATAATTTGTTCCTGTAGCTAAACTAGCTATTGCAGGGGCAAGAGTCTTCTGCTTCCCAGACCTTTTTGGAGACCAGCCATTACTTGCTGGTAGACTCCTATGACATCATCTGTTTCTCTGGTTGCATGTTGCCTATCCTATCCATAATCAATCAAGCAATCTCTCTCTTTCTCTTTCTTTTTCTGTGAATTAAAGATGTAAGAAAAGAATTCTAAAGCGTAACAAGTGTGGTCACCTTTTCTATATATATTTCGTAGAAGTTTTTAGAAGCTATTTCTGTTCCGATTCCTGATCCACAAAAAAAAGGGTCACCCTGCATATTTGACCATCTGTTCTTCTCCTGGGTAAATTTTTCTACCCCTCTCCTTGAACCAATTTTCACCTGGTATTGGGCATTTGGTTTTAAGAATTGAGACAAGGCAGTATTGAACTAGCTACAACGGAAGGAGATAAGAAATACAGGATATTTCAGGTGCCGTTAGGGAGTAAATAGGACATCTCTGTGGTCACCTGACCATGTTGATTTGTTATCATATGTAAGAAATTACCAAAATATGGAAGAGAGAATGTGGGCCTGTACTAGGAGAAGCTCAATTTCTAACCCCATGGGATTAGATGCTATTTTTTCACCTTTATTCCTGCATCTATTTTGCCTCTAACATTGGACTAGTAAAGCTAAGAAAAACGTCTGAGCCATTGTGAAGGATGCCATCTTTATAAAAATATTTATTAAAAGCTTATAATACATTGAAAACTTTTATGAATAGCCTGACTCTCCCCACCAAAAAAGTCATCAAAATAGATGTAGGCCCACTCCACATTTTGCTTACATTTCAGCATATGGAAGCGGCTCTCAGCCTTTCTCTGGCCCTAAGGGATCATGCTGACTGCTGAGTCATCCAACTTAGGTGTATAGTAGGAGCTCAATAAATGACGGAATAATAATAAATAGTTGAGCCGAATTGTTAATTATTTCCTGAAAACTCTATCCTTATCTGTACTAGATTCTGACCCATATGCATCCTCCTCTATTTTTCCTGATCTAGTGAAGCTCCCCGTCTATGCTTCTGCCTGCCATGACCTCATTATCCCCTATTACCATATTTGATGCCATCCATTGGCTAAATTGTCTCTCCAGAGTTGCCTATCTATGGAGTCTCTGAAGAGAGTACTTTTTCTTTTAGACTGGATATCTCTCCCTAATCAGTAGTAGGTTTTTTCCCTTTTCCTCCTTTAATACTTGCCTTATCCTGTAGACGTGTCTAAATCATAATCTCATGCTCTTTCCAGTGGAGTAGACCTTCCATGGCAAGTCATATCATGAGCTAGGGCACTCCTTGAATGCCTGGGTACGTAATTGCCCTTCATCCTTATTCATTGCTTTTGACTCCTCTTTGCTCAGTCAAGCATCTGTCTTCCATGTGATTGATTCTAGCTCCAGTTCTGGCTCCTCCCAGGGCAAGCTCTTTGTCCAACCACTGTGATGGCTTAAGATATTACAGAAAATCTACAACTATAGAGATGGGCTAGTTGGCAATTTCTGATTTCCAGAGTAAACCACATTGTAAAATTTTTGGCCCAACTCCTTCACTGACACTAAATGCTCAATCATTCAAAAGATCTTTTCACGCATTTGTCTTAAAACATCAAGAATGGCAATAATCAAAGATTTCCAAACTAGTTAGGCCACATGTTATCTATGTAGATGAAACAAATTTTAATTATGAGTTTTATTCTGATCAACTCTAAAACAAAGAGAAGACGTTCTAAGGAGAAATTGTTTCACTGGCAGTATGTGTGAGACATTAAAGAAGTCAGACCACCTGCCTTGGACCACCTGCAATCAGAAAAACTGAGACTCTGAGGGTTGGGATAGACCTTGAGCATCTTGTAATGAGACCTCCCTTATACCTAGAACATCCTTGGTGGTGGCCTAAAAATCCAATGCTAGCAAGTGAAAACGGCAGGGGATATTCTCTCTAGTACGTGTCTCAAAATTGGCAAAACTAGAGGAATGACAAGAAGGAAAGTGACTTTTACAAATACTTCTATTGATTTTTGAGATCAGCTTAAAATTTAGATTTTCAGACAGGAATGATAATTCCCATGGCAGTTAACTTATAGAACTCCTCCGAAAGAATCTTTTAGGATAACTATAGCTATAAGTATCTGCTATATGCCAGACATTGTAATTTTTACAACCCTCACAACAACACTGTGAAGTATTAACAGATCCATTTTATAAATGAGAAAATAAGTGAACTAGAATTATATAGCCAATACAGTCATGTGTCTCTTAATGTCAGGGATATGTTCTGAGAAATCCCTCATTTGGTGATTTCATTGTTGTGTGACCATCGTAGCCTGTACTTACACTAACCTGGATGGGATAGCCTACTATACATCTAGGCTATATGGTATAGCCCATTGTTCCTAGGCTACAAACCTGTACAGTATGTTACTGTACTGAATACTGTAGGCAATTGTAACAAAGAGGTAAGTATTTGTGTATCTAAAAATATGTAAGTATAGAAAAGGTGCAGTAAAAATATGGCATAAAAGATAAAAAATGGTACACCTGTATAGGGCATGTAACCACAAAAGGAGCTTGTAGGCTTGGAAGTTGCTGTGGGTGAGTCAGTGAGTAAGCGGTGAATGAGTGATGTGAAGGCCTAGGACGTTACAGTCACGTGTTGCCTAATGGTGAGGATCGTTCTGAGAAACGCGTTGTTAGGTGATTTCATCATTGTGTGAACTTTATAGAGAGTACCGAAGGGGAACAAAATTTGCCACCCCAAAATGTGTCTCTTTAACAGAAACATTATGTTAGGCTGATTATTTTTAAGAAACAAAAGACTCAGAGAGCTTTTCTTGTTCCTTTCCCCTTAACTGGCTTAAAGAATTCAGGTAAAAATAATCTGTCTCAGGAAGTGAACTATCACCTCAGCATAACATGACCTAGGAGAGAGACAGGGAGGAATCTAGAAAAGCCTGTTTGTTGGGGTCCCCTCTGTTCTTCTGTTTCTGTGTGGCCAAACAATCCCTTGTTTTCCAAACATTTTCTCCTTTTCACCTACCTGTGAATTGCCTTCCTTAGCTTTGAGGTCCCTGTCTCTCCCCATTCCCAACATCTTCTTTTGTCTTTAGCCGAGGATGGTATTTAAGGAGGTGGCTTCAGCCATTTTGGTGAGTTACTGTGTTTTCCTGGATTTCTCCCTCGCCTACGTGTTATTAAAATTTTGTTTGTTTTTCTTCTGTTATTTTGTCTCATGTGAATTTAATTCTTAGACAAGGCAGAAGACCTTAGAAGAGTAGAGGAAAATTTCTTTCTCCCTGACAGTACTTACACAAACCTAGATGGTATAGTCTACTACACATCTTGGCTGTATGGTACTAATCTTATGGGACCACCATCGTATATGTGGCCCATCATTGACTAAAACGTTGTTATGCAGTGCAGGACTGTATGTAGAAGAAAATTAGATTTGGATCCAAAAATGCCTCACTGCAGGTCTATGGTCTTTTCAAAACATCTTGCTGTTTCTTTATTCTAGTGAAACAGCAATTTTTTAGAGGTTGCTTCTGTTTTCAACTGAGGTGATAACTTTATCAGCTAGGCATTATATGGTATATTATATATAACATTTGGTTTCAAAATAGGCTGTTATTTATGAGATGATTTGGGAAAAAATTTATTTCACTTGAATTGGGCTATAAGCATAGCCCAATCACTAATATAATAATGAGGATATACAGCTGATGCAATTTTGAAAATAAGGAAGCAAGTGAGAGTGTATCAATTTGAAAGAAATATTTTTTTGGTTGGTAGAGAAAAGGATAAAGGGACAAAGAGGCGACAAAGGCTGCTTATAAGCTGCTACCAGCTTTTCGCTGTATTCAAAGGGAGTGAAGAGGTTTTTGGCTGAACCTCTGTCTATGTGGGTGGAGGAGGGGGTGGTTAGTTTTGAGCCATCCTAGTTTCAAGGTATCTATACATAGATCCTTCTTGTCAGCGACTGAATTCACTTCTGTTGGCACCCCAGCCAAGGAAAATTTTCATGTCTGCAATGGGTTGAATAGTGGCTCCAGAAAGATATGTCCCAATCCTAAGCCCTGGCACTGTGCATGTGACCAAATGGAAAGAGGGTCTTTGCGGATGGAATTAAGTTGTTAAAGATCTTGAGATGAGATCATCTTGGGTTAAACAGATGGGCCTTAAATATAATGAAATGTGTCCTTATAGAAGACAGAAGAGGAGAGTGTAGAAGAGAAGAAAGAGACAGAGGGAGAAGACACGTGAAGATGGAGGCAGAGATGAAGTTGTGCCGTGACAAGTCAAGGAACAACTATGGTCATCTGAAGCTGCAAGGAGCAAGGAAGGATTCTCCCCTAGAGCCTTCGGAGGGGTCCTACTGGCAGCTTGATTTTGGACTTCTGGCCACCATAACTGTGAGAGAAGTAATTTGTGTTGTTTTAAGTTGCCTAGCTTGTGGTTATTTGTACAGCAGCCCCAGGAAACTGATGCAATGGCTAAATGAACTTCTCTCTCCCTCCAATGTTTTTCTTCCTTGTTCTCATCACAGGGGTGCTGACCCTTTATCCTTCACCCAAACTACACACATGGGCATTATGCATGAACTGAAATGAATTCAGACTTACCATTTCTCCCAGAAGACCTCAATCCCTGCAATGAATTTGACCAATGAGGATTTGAACACATAGTTGGGAAGAGCAAGGCGGGCCCTGGGCTCCCTTTTCCAGCATGCTTTCTGACTTAGCAATCAAAGTACCCTGCAGAATGCTGTCTTGAAGACTAATGCTAATATAGCTGGGGATGAGAGCAGCAAGAACAGAGTGGGGCACTGGTTTGGATTTCACAGTTGGGTGGATCTTTAATCATCTGGGAGTGACAGCACTGTCAATATGTGCCCCTCTTTCTTTGACTACCAGTTTTATTCCAGATAATACAGTGAGGGTTGTTAGTTGATCAGATATGATGTGATTTTGTATATTGTGGCATGAAACAGAAACAGTATCTACTGCAATAGCCAATCCTGTTTCTTAGTTGGCATTGCAATTACCCAGGCAAAATGTTTTCCTGCTGAGTAAATTCAGGCATGGAACCATAAAATACTGTCTGTTCCTTCTCTCCCACGTGCCTTCGTCACTCATGTTCCTGAAGAAACCACCCTCCAAAGAGTATCTTTGCATAAGTGCCCACAACTCTTAATGATGGTGAGTGACTGTTTAATAGCTGGAGGCTTTGAATTTAAAGGAATTTTGGCAGAGGATTAGGGAAGGTTGGGTTTAACCCAAGCTTGAGAAAAAGGTAGGCTCTGGAATGGATGATACAACTACCCAGAAGCTCAAACATTTAAATGCACAAAATCAGGGAAACTTTCCCCCTTCTTGCTTGTCAAGTTCTTACATAAGAGTATACTTTTCAGAAAAGAAACTCTCAGACACTGCTGTTGGGAATGCAAACAGGTGTAGCCACTATGGAAAACAGTATGGAGATTTCTCAAAAAATTAAAAATAGAAATACCATATGATCCAGCTATTTCACTTCTGGATATTTATCCAAAGAACATGAAAACACTAATTCAAAAAGAGCTATGCACCCCTATGTTCATCACAGCATTACTCACGATAGTGAAGACTTGGAAGCAACCCAAATGCCCATCAATGGATGAATGGATGAAGAAGATGTGATATGTATATACAATGGACTACTACTCGGCCATAAAAAAGACAAGATTGTGCCCTTTGTGACAAAATGGATGGACCTTGAGGGAATTATGCTAAGCAAAATAAATCTGACAGAGAAAGACAAGTACCGTATGATTTCATTCATATGTGGAAAATAAACAAACAAACACATAGATAAAGAGAACAGATTGGTGGTGAACATGACGCAGTCAATACAGAAGCTGAAACATGGTAATGTACATCTGAAATTTCCACAATGTTATAAGCCAATGTGGCCTTAATAAAATAATTTTTAAAAAATTGTATACATCTCAGCTTTTCCATTGAGATATTTTCATGCTGCTCTTTTCAGATTCAAGTTCAACTATATCTATTAAATATCTATAACCTCCTAGACAATGTTAGGTGATTTATATACTTTATCTTATTAAATACTGAAAATAACAATGTAAGGGCAGGAATTATTATCCCTGTGGAGCAGAAACTAAGAAACTAAGGGTTAGAAAAATTAAATTACTTGTCCCAAATTACAGCCTGAGTAAATCTCAGAGCTGGGGATTTCAGTTCTGATCTTTAGGCCCAAATCTATTTATTTCCTCTTTCTTTTTGTTTAAAAAATTGAATTGGTCAAACATTTCTTAACACGACTTAAAGACCATTGTGTATGAGCGCAGGTGTTCTCAACGGACATTATTTCACAGTAGCGTTTACCACCGCAGTAAGGGCAGAGAATGAGTTCTTCAGACCAAGTGACGGGAGAAGATCATTACAAGCAGATTTAATTTTACAAAAAACAAAATTGCCCTTCAAACTGCAAGCATTTAATTTTTAATATGCTAATTTTAATTAAGTTTAATTAATGCTGGTGAGCTTGGGAAACTGAAAGAACTTCCAATGACACCCCCAGAAGCCCTGAAATATCTTTCTTACTTGTTGAATCTGCCTTCTGGCTGAATCGCAACTCATGCCTCAATAGAAATTGCTTACTCTTTGCTCTTTCCAAATCCAGGCAATCACTTATCCGTTTGTTACATGAAATCCAATTTGTAATTGAATCTTTGTCCCATACTTTATCAGAGAGAGAGAGGAGCTCTGAGATCATTCATTATCTTAAATAGCTCAACTGAGTTCTGCTGAGTTCTGCCTCCCCTCCTTAACAGCCAGGCTGTGCTTTTTCGAAGGTTTGCTCTGACTCATCGTTCATCTTGCTGCTTATATCACAGCTGGTGCTTCAGGGATGAAGGGTCTCCCCCCACCTCACTCCTACCTGTACAAATTAGTGTTGATGAAAAAGACCTGGGAGTCTAGTCTCTAATCCTCCAGGATTTCTCGGTTCTGTTTCTAGATGCTTGGAAAATAAGAGTACATAACAACAGGCATCCTTTACTCTAAGGGGATGTAGAGCATCCTTCCACTGAAGGTAGCAGAAACACTCTGGAAGCTGACAGAGCCACAGAACTTTAGAGCATTCCAGATTGAAGACAGTAGAGAACTTTGAAGCTTTCACTCTTAAATCCAGTCCCTGGAACAGATCTGCCAATGTTCTGGAGACTGGCTCAGGTCCTTCGACCAAGTCCCTTCCTATCTCCAGGTCTCAGTGTGACTCTTCAACCCTTCGTGACTCTACCCTCATCTTTTGTCCAGGGGTTGCATAACCTCCGTCTCCCTGCTGTAACAAAATTCCACAGACTGGGCAGCTTAAACAACAGGAATCGATTCCTCACCATTCTGGAGGCTGGGAAGTCTAAGATCAAGGGGCTGGCTCATTTGGTTCCTGGTGAGAGCTCTCTTCCTCGTTTTCAGAGACAGGTTTTCTCTCTGGATCCTCACATGGGGGGGGGGCGGTTGGGAAGAGAGAAAGAGAGAGAGAGATTCTCTCTCTTGTGTCTCTTCTTATAAGGCACTAATCGCATCATGAGGGCTCCACACTCATGACCTATTTGCCTCCCAAAGCCTCACCTCCAAATACCATCACATTGGGGGTCAGGGCTTCAACACATGAATTTTGAGGGGGCACCAACATGTAGTCCATAGCACTGCCTGTTAACCAAGAGGAACAATGCCTGCTCCCGTCTAACACCAGTCTCTCCACCTGTGCACTAGAGCTGATCCCTTCACACCTTCTCAAGGATGTGGCTCTAGGAAGTGTCCATTTCCCTTACATTATCTCACTCTGCTAGAAAGAGACATTCCTTTTGGTATATAAACATGCTACTAATTCTCCCACCTTAAAAAATCTCCAAATAAAGCAAAACTAAAACTCTTGATTTCTCTTCCCTTGCCATCTATCCACATAGCAAAATTCTGCGAAGAATGATTTATATTTACTATCTCTACTCTTCTGCCTCAATTTTCTTTTAAACACACTCCTATCAGGCTTTTTATTTCCAGTACTAGTTCAATGCTGCTTTCCTAAGCCATCAATTTTTTGAATCCTATGATCACTTCTAGTCCTCATCTGACATGTCCTATGAGTAGAAGTTATCATGGTGGACCACTTCTCCTTCCTTACTGTCCTGTCTTCACTTGGCTTCCCGAGGACACACTCTCCTGGTTCTCCTCCAACATTAATCATGATTGCTTCTTCTTAGTTTCCTTTGTTGTTCTTCCTCTTTACCCCTCATGACTTCGAAATTTATCTCCAGCCAAGACCTCTCTCCTAAACTCTAGGCCCATAGATTCAACTGTCTACTTAGATATAACATTTAACGTGTCTAATTTAACACGTTAAAACTGAACTCTGGGAAACCCCCCCTCTCATACACAAACCTGCTCCATCTACCATCTGTCCCATCTCAGTTGATGGCAAGTCCATCTCTCAGTTGCCCAGTTCAAAAATCTTTAAATTGACTCCTCTTTTTATTACATCCACCACATCCAATCCACCAGGGAATTCTATTGGGTCTACTTTCAGAATATATTCAGGACCCAAAGACTTCTTACATCCTCCCCTACAACACCCCAGGTTCAAGTCACCATCATCTTAAGCCTGGGTTATTTCAATAGCTACCTAACTGGTTTCCCCACTTCAGTCCTTGTTTCTTCTTCGTCTCCTTTGCTGGATTTGCTTAATCTCTTGTTTCTTCTCAGAAAAAACAGTCTTCAATCTGTTCTCAACAGAACAGCCAGAGTGATACTTTTAAAACATAAATCAAATCCTGTCCTCCTTATGTCCCAAAGCCTACAATGGTACCCATTTCATTCTTAGTGAAAAGCAAGGTCCTGGTATCTTAACTTAGAAGTAAAGGCTATGTCACAGTAACTTATTTCAGACACAATTTAGTCATTTACTTATTATGAAAAGTAAAAGAATATATGTGCCTTAAGAAGCCCTTTACATTTTTGTAGTGAACAATAAGGTTTGATATATTGGTATGGAAAAGGTTAAAAAATAGGCATTTTTATTATAGTCAACAACTAAGTACTGAGCATTTGCCATAAATAAAATGGCATAATAGATAAACTGGAGATTAAAAGACACGGACTAATCCTCTAGAGACTCAGATAGATACATATTCATACAGATGCTCAACAGAAGTGATTCTGATACAAGTCAGACTGTGATATATGGTTTAGGAGAGGTACAAAGTGCTGACGGAGTGTAGAGTGGGAATATGAGAATGAGTTGAGATTTAAACAGAGCTCTGAAATTTGGGTGGGATTTAGACAGACTGTGGTAGAGGGTGGGAACTGGTGCTGAAGACATCGTATAGGGAGATGAAAATAGGAACAAAGTCACAAAAGAAAAAAATGTTCCAAACATGCTACAGCAGCAATGATTAACCAGGATGACTACGGGGAAAGTGCTCAGCTGGGAGTGGAGTACTAGGGAGGTTGTGTGTAGGGCATAGGTGGAGACAAATGACATTGGATTTGAAGAGCTAAAGACTGTTGACAGAGGGTCTTAAACATCAAGCCAAGAAATTTGAGTGCTTTTCTTTATTCCAAAGGTAGTTATTAAAAGTGTTGAGGGAGCGCCTTACTAGATTCATAGATTTAGTTTAATTAATCCGATTATAATTTAATAAATAGCAAGTGTGTCCTCATTACTGTCCTGGATATGTTGATATTGATACAAAGCACTTAGGCCTTGTGACAAAATATAAATTCCAGGGCCTACATCCAGATATGATCTGTTAGATCTGGCATGGGTTCCAGACATCCACATTTAACACAAGCCCATGAGTCATTCTGTGGGCAGCTGATGTTCAGACCCAGTTTGGTGAAATACTGATTTACAGCATATGAGCCTGTAGAAGACTTCTCTTTAGTACAGCCCAGATTTTAATATTTTAGTTTAGGAGTCATCCTTTCTATTCCTACTCTGCAAAGATATCAGTAAGTAAGTAAATAAATAAATAAAATACTTGCAGACACAAACACTTTGCTTTGGTCACACCATCCAGAAGTGTGACAGACATCTTGCAGTTCCGTTTCTTGTATGTAGATCCCAAGAACAAGAGCATTCTTCTACCCAGTAAAATATCGTTACCACAGATAAGAAAAACACCATTAATTTTACACTATCATTCAAGGTATAATTCATTATCAAATTCCTCTAATTAATCCCCAAATATTTTTTGCAACTATATTTTGAAGCCCAAGATCCAATCAAGGTTTATACATTGCATTTCCCATTCCAGAACCTTCCTACTGCCTCTCTGTTCTTTACGAAAGGGAATAATTTGAGAAGTCTACTTGAAAGCTTCCATATTCTGAATTTTTCTGTCTATTTTGCCATGATTAGTTTCCAATTAAAAAAAAATCCTAGGGGCCAGCCCCATGGCCATGTGATTAAGTTCATGTGCTCCGCTTCGGCAGCCCAGGGTTTCGTCAGTTTGGATCCTGGGCATGGACTTGGCACTGCTCATCAACCACACTGAGGTGGCGTCCCACATAGCACAACCAGAGGCACTCACAACCAGAATATATAACTATTTACTGAGGGACTTTGGGGAGAAAAATAAAAAAATAATAAAAAAAAGATTGGCAACAGTTGTTCGCTCAGGTGCCAATCTTTAAAAAAACAAAAAATCCTAAACATAATGCCACAAATGTGATGTTGTGTACTTTCTACTGCATCACACTGGGAAGTATGTAATGTCAGGCCATCCAACAAAGAGAAATATAACCATGTAGATAAGAGAATTTATTCAAATACATATTAAACACAATATTCTAACTGTATTTCCCTAGTGGAATATATTCTCAAAACAAAAAGAACTACTGAAAAATTTTGAACTTCACTTTGCAGATCTTGTTGTTAGTGGTTTGGCTTTGTGATTGTTAAACTGTTTTTGTGTTCATTGTAGGTCATTGTAGGGCAAAGCAAATGAGTAAATGTATTAATTATTTAATATAAATGTATTATTTGAACCCATTTTCTCACTATTAGAGAAAGGAAATACAAATAAGGAATGGCAGAAGGTTTTGAATTTGAATTAGAAGTATTAGGAGGAACTCATGATTAAAAGAAAAAAAAGTATGTAGGATGCAATGACACTACAACATCAGTTAGCACACCTATTTCCAAGTTATTGGTTGCTAAATACCATTTCTCACTTTTTGTATCAGAAGTCCTTGGAGAAATTGTTAATTTCTGGAAAAGTACATGAACCTAGAACATCTTCTGTGCCAGAGTGAGAAAGTGCTCACATATTAATGAGCTCTTGTCAAAACGACATGTGCTCACAGCAGTTGGCTTGAAGGGGATTTAGCTGCCAAAATTTGGGATAATTAGAGTCAAAAACGAATAATGATGGCAATAGATTATAACATAATGAATAAAACTATACCTATTAATCTACAGTAATGTACTCTCTCCTCCCGTAAGAAAGAGGGAAAAGAAAGGTTTTGAATGCCAGTTGTAATGAATTAAAGGTTAAATTCTTTGTTACTTTCTCCATTTAGAAGTGCGATATCAAATCTGGACAGGATCTGTGACTGCTTAACCAAAAACATGTGGTGGAAGGAATATAGTGTCAATTCTGGGTGTAGACTTCAGGAGGATGGGAAACTTCTGCTTCCTTATTGTCGGAACATTGGCTCTTGGCATGATCATGCTCCTCTCAGAACCCAATCACCATGCTGAGAGAATCCCAAGCCACAAGGATTGGCTGTATTTTGGGATACTGGTCAATAGCCTCAGCTGAGCTCCCAGGCAACAGCTAACTTCAACTGCCGGTCATGTGAATCAGCCTTCTTGGAAGTTCCAGCTCAATCAAACTTATACATGACTACACCTAAGATAATATGTGGAGCAAAAGAGCCACCCAGCTGATCCCAGTCAATTCACAGACTCACGACAGATAACAAAACAGTTGTTTTAAGCCACTCCATTTTGGCATGGTTTGTAATACATCAATAGGTAACCCAGACAGTAGCTAACACATGCAGAAGGAATGTTAGCATAGAAAATCACCACTTTGAACACCCTGATATAATAACGGAGTCAGACCAGGATACTCAATGGATGCTAAAACTCTTAGGAAAATTGGCTAAACAATAATATTGAGTGTTCTTATCTAAGTACCTGCTATGTATTAATTACCATTTATTCAAAGTTCTTTTTCATCTCTCAGTAAATTTTGGGTCTTCTTGGCTTATTCACTATTAACTATCATCTATTATCCAGCTCAGATAACAGTGAATTCTGAATAAATGCTTACTAAATGAAAAATAAATGAATATAAACCTAGGGAAATGAAAGAATTGGAAGTGAAATTATAAAGGATATTACTTTTAGTATGCGTGCTGGCGAAGTGAGCACAGGATATTACTTTTAAAAGACTCTGTTCCCGGGGCCAGCCCTGCAGCTGGGTGGTTGGGGTTCCGTGCGCTCCACTTCCGCGGCCCAGGTTTGCAGGTTTGGATCCTGGGCGCAGGCCTACTGCACTCATCAGCCACCCTGAAGAGGCATTGCACATACAAGGTGGAGGAAGATTGGCATGGATGTTAGCCCAGGGCAAATGTTCCTCACCAAAAAACAAATAATAATAATAATAATAATGACAATAATAAAAGACTCTGTTCTCTGTTTGATCCTAGTCCCCAAGGATATCCATTTATCTCAAGGAGAAGAGGGAGCCCAGGGGAGAATAGAATCTTAAAACTATACTGTCCAGATCCTTTTCTCAACAATGAAAGACACATTACAAACTAGCTGTGTACTTTGGGAAATTCATATGTCCTGGTGTCACGTGAATGACACTAAACTGAGTTAGAGCCTTATATCCTAGACCAGATTTCATCCCTTACTCTCCCCTATGATCAATAACCAAATCATTGATCATGGACTGCCACAGTCCTTTATTTCTAATGTGGAGCAAATAAGAAATCAAAAAGGGAGACTATGCTAGCACACGGAGGAAAATAGATTTAAGTAAACATTTTTTTTGAACATTATATATACTGAGTAGATGAGAGAAAGGGAGAGGGAAGGCTGAGAAGATGTGGAGATAAATAAGATATCTAATACCTAGGTAATATTAAGATAATAGCAGAGATGATCCCAAATTTCAAAAATACAAAGTAATGAACAACAAGAAAAGATAGGGAAATTCAGAGGGATCCAAACATGGAAATGGGCTCTGTTATGTCCCAGATACGTGATTGATGATAAAGAACAGGTGGGCAAGTCACTAGTTCTTAAATGGCATCTCTTACACATGATCTGCGTTAGAATGCCAGGTATCACAGAATTTTCAGCAGTAATTTGTTATAGTGATATACATACCATAGAAGAGGTTGGGTAATACTTTTTAATAAAGGGTTTTTCGATATATAAGGTGGCTATGAGTGGGTTCAGTTCCTTAGTAATGAACAGTTAATATATGTCTTCTAGAGGGCAACAATTGGAGACAACAATGACAATATTAAAGTTATTTTTTAAAAAGGAAGACAGGGAGATGACCACACCCGAAAAATGGACAAATTATTCACACAGTGACTGAGTCATGCATGGTAAGGAGGACAGGAGGAGTGGAGGCAGAAAGTCCCAACTGGCTTACCATCATTGATCCTTTCTTTCTTTCTTTCTATGGTCACTGACACTGGTCCAATTGGCAAAGAGTATGCATTAGGTGAATTTCTGTTATCCAGTCCACTTCTCTCCTGTTATGTTTCACTAATTATGGAGTAGAAAACACCCAAATCAAAGTTTTATGGTTAATTGGTGGGTTAACGAGCCCACAGAAAGCACTTTAATTAATTCCCCTTGTTCCGCTGACAAGAGAGACAGGACTGAATCTGAGTATTTGCATTGGAGATGTTCAAAATGCAATGTAAAGTAATGAAAAGTAAAAAAGTAAAAATGATACCAATTATTTATTGACAACTGAGTTTTGTGCATTATACTATATAATTTACTTAATTACCTAATTTTATCCTGGCAAAAATCCTATGAGGTAAGTATTATTAGCCCATTATGTAGATGAAGAAAGTAAGACTGATGAAGATTAAGTGACTTGTCCATGATTTCCCAATTATATCAATCAAAATTTAATAGAAATTGATTTCTATTAAACATATATATTTATGCGTATATATGTCTATACACACATGTATATGCATAGGGCAGAAAAACAGGCTGTACTGCAATGTAAATATGCAATGAGCAAAATCCCGAGTGCGAAAAACTTCAGAGGTCAAATGGTCCAGCTTCTTCAATACATGTTTAATTGGAAGGAGATCAGATAGTTCAAAGAAGCTGCAGACAATCTGAGAAACCAGCCTTGGCAAAGGAAAGCCATCAAGAAGATTCTAAGGAGATAGTATATTGGGCATTCTCTCTAACTTGGGAATTCTCTGTACTGTGGCCACAGAATTCTTATATATTTCTTTTAAAATCTTTTAAAAACTATTTAGCTTTAAATTAAAATACAGAGAAAGTAACGAACTATAGAGATGATCCCTGAAAGTATAGTCTTTTTCTGAGGATACTCCATACTGCTTTCCAATGGTGCAACCACTATGGAAAGCAGTATGGAGTTTCCTCAGAAAATTAAGGATAGATCTACCATACGATCCAGCTATCCCACTGCTGGGTATTTATCCAAAGAACTTGAAAACACAAAGGCATAAAGATACTTGCACCCCTATGTTCACTGCAGCATTATACACAATAGCCAAGACTTGGAAGCAACCTAGGTGCCCATCAAGGGACAAATGGATAAAAAAGATGTGATATTTATACAGGATGGACTACTACTCAGCCATAAGAAACGATGAAATCCGGCCATTTGTAACAACATGGATGGACCTTGAGGGTATTATCCTGAGTGAAATAAGTCAGAGGGAGAAAGTCAAATACCATATGATCTCAGTCATAAGTAGAAGATAAAAACAATGACAAGCAAACACATAGCATTGGAGATTGGATTGGTGGTTACCATAGGGGAAGGGGGAGTGGGGAGGGCAAAAGGGGTGATCAGGCTCACGTGTGAGGGGATGGACTGTAACTCGTTTTTGGGTGGTAAACATGATGTAATCTACACAGAATTCGAAATATATTATGGTGTACATCTGAAAATAAATAAATTAATTAAAAAAATACAGAGAAAGTGACACAAAATGAATGTATAGCATAATGAGCTATGATAAGATAAACACTTTTGTAAATACCTCACAACCATTTCTAGAAACCCCTCCACTTTTCTTTCCCTCTGCATCTCAACTCACTCCTCCTCTCAAATGTAATCACTACTTCGCTTTTATATTAATCACTTCCTTGCATTTCTTTACAGTTTTTTCATTCACATTTGCATCTTAGGCATAGTCGTGCAATTTTTCCCATTTTGAAATGTGTATGTTAAGCTTCTTCTAATTTACAGTTTCCCTCTTCATCCTTTTCTTTTCTTTAAAATTTATTTCTTGAAGAAGTGGGTCCATTCGACCTGTAGAGTTTTCCAAAGTCTGGATTTTGCTGATTGCATACTTACAATGTCACGCAACATGTTGTTGTTGTTTAAATTAATCCCTTCTATATTACGTCGCTATGTCTTCTCCTCCACAGAAAGAGTTCTGGTCTCAAGGACACAGGATAATGGCATTAGAATATCAGGTAACTAGCATTTACTTTCCCAAATTGCATGTACACAGTCCACAGAAGCCATACTACTACCACTATTATAAATACTGAAAATAGTCAAATATTTTTGCATATGTTCTCTCTATTCTCCAATCTATATTTTAAAAAAGAATTGTACTGCATCTGTTTAACTGGATAAATAGAATTGCTTACTGTATTCTCTTCCTTCATTTAATCTTAGTTTGCAGGTAACTATGTTCAGTGCTTACAATTTGTATTCAATTTGTAAGTCTCTTTTTTTATTTTGGTCTACTGAAGCCTGTTCTCTAGTAAGTTCCTAAGGAATAAATTTCCCTGAGTACTTGTATGATGGTTACATTTTATGCCTTTATGCTCGAAAGTCAGTTTAGCTGGAGATAAAATCTTCAGCTCATGTTGTCTTTCCTTAATATCCCTTATTATCTCAAATGTGTTACTACATTTTCTTCAGGCGTAGATCATTGCTTTATAATTTTATTTCCCTTATAATTTACTTTTTGCTTAGATAAATGAAGGTTTATAAATGAAGGTTATATTTCTTTTTCTTTTAAGTCCAACAATTTTGCTATTTTATATTTTGTTGGTCATTCTGAGTTGATATTTTCAAGTGTATAGTGTACAATTTTGAAATGTAGTCTCAAATCTTTAACGTGGTTTAATATTTGTTTCTAGTCTCTCATTTTGGCTTTCTTTTTCAGAGAGGCCTATCTTGCATAAGCTGTACTTTTTTTGTCTATCTTCCATATTTGTCACTTTTTAGGATCTTTTTATCTGTTTCTTTCTTATTCATTTTTCAATTTTTCTTTCTTTGTACCTCTTATGTCTTCTATGGCACAATCATTTTGTTTATCCATCTTTACATTTTTTATAATTTAGTCTTTGTATTAGTTCTCTGCTACTGCATAACAAATTAATACAAAACTTAATGACTTAAAACAATAATAAACACTTTTTCTCACCATTTTTCTGGATTGAGAATTCAGGCATGGCTTGGCTGAGCAGTTCTGACTCAGAGACTCTTAAGAGGTTGCTGTGATCTGAAGACTTGACTGAGGCTGAAAGATTTACTTTCAAGGTAACTAACACATAAAGCTGGTAAGTTGGGGCTGGCTTTTGGCAGGAAGTCTCAACTCTCTCCTTTTTGGCCTTTCCTTAGGGCTGAATGAATGAGCTCAACAGACAGAAGTTAGCTTCTACCAGAGCAAGAGATCTAAGAGGGCAAATGGAAGATGCAATATCTTTTATGACCTAGCCTCATAAATCATATGTCATCACTTTTATAGTATCCTACTGACCAGTCCTGTGCCAATGTAGAAAAGTATTATAGAAAGGTCTAAATATTCGGGGAAAAGGGTCACTGGGGACCATCCTGGAGGCTGGCTATCACATCTTAATGTCTAAAATAATTTTAATATTAAAAAAACTTTTCTTGAGTTCTGTTATCTGCTTTTTGGGTTTTTCTAATTCCAATTTATGTTGTTGTTTATGTCTTGTATCTTTCTTAATGTTGATTAGCTCTTTTCAAATAGGTTTCTGTTTTGATCTTTTCTTTGTGCAAGACTTTCTGTTATGCCTTTGTTGTCTGTAAAAATGTTATTCTGCTTACTAGTCTCTTTTCTCTTATGACAATTTTCTACATAAGATCTGACTTCGGTACTTTTCTATTGCTTAATTTATATGAAATTAGTTTTCCTGGACTTTTAGAAGGAGATGTGGTTTAGGGTAGCTAGAACTTCATGGAGATTTGTCATCTGTTGTTTTCCTGGAGGATTCAAAGATGTGGTGGCTTACTTTCTCAGATGTATCAGCTTTGTTCCTCGCTCCAACTTTTATCTGGAGTTTTCTTTGTTCCATTTCTGCTCAATTTTAATTCAACTCCCAGCAGTTTCTTCTAAGTGCAAGATTCTTACCTGGAAGGGAGTCCTAAATGGGTTAGTTTTAAACGTTCAGACTGTAGACTACTCCAGTTTCTTCAATATTTACTGTAAAACCTTTGCATTCCTACACTATTAGATTGAACAAAACCCTTCCAGTTTTAGCTGCTATTCTTAAATTGTGTGCTTTCTAGTGAATGTTTGTTTATATTGCAATCCTGCTGTTCTCAGATCCATTCGATGCCCTGTTGCTTCCCTGAGCTTTCTCATCCACAGAGATGGTCACCATGCAGAGCAAATGGCTGTTGATAGTTTGTTGTCACCTATTGTATTTTGGAGTTCAGGGGATTCTTTGTTACCTAATATTTTTTTAAATAGATTGCCTGTAGCATTGTAGTTTTGTTATTTAGTTGCCTTCTCTGTTTTTATGTTGATACTCAGAGACTCAAAGCTATGCTGCCACCACTTACCATATCAAAAATCCCTTCACAACTGGCCATTAATACTTTCTCAAATGCCCCTCAACATTTGTGTCATGTCTTCAGGGTTTATAATCCTATCCCAGCGCTTCTGATTACCTGGACTATGGGATATGATCATGTTCCAGCTACCAGTGGACCAGTGAGTGAGATGAGACGAAATATACGGCCCTAAGTGTTCAGACTGCACAAAACCCACTAAGGCACACATGTGTGCATACCACCCTGCCCACAAACATACATGCATTCGCTTCCTTGTATTTAAAAATAGATGACTGATTCTCATTAATGTCTTAGTCCCTCCAGGCTGCTATAACAAAAATACCATAGACTGGGTAGCTTATAAACAACAGAAACTTAAGGCTGAGAAGTCCAAGATGAAGGCACGAGCAGATTTGGTATCTGGTGAGAGCCCACTTCATGGTTCATAGATGGCCATCTTCTCACTGTGTCATCACATGGTAGAAGGGGTAAGAGAGCTCTCTGGGGTCTCTTTTGTAAGGGCACTAATCTCATTCAAGAGAGCTCTACCCTCATGGCCATATCACCGCCTAAAGGCCCCACCTCTGAATACCATCACCTTGGGAGTTAGGATTTCCACATATGAATTCCAGGGGTACACAACTTTCGGGTCATAACAGTTAGTGCACCCAGATCAGGGCCAAGATTTTTGGGCTTCTGCTCTTCTAGGTCTTATTATCCTGAATCAATATTTTTAAAGCTATGGACTAAAATTTAAAGTTAAGCACCACTAACGTATACTATATACAATAGAAGATGAAACGGAAATTGGTTTTAACATATAAATGTATATTTTGACATGCAACTGAATAGGCTTTTTAGCTAAACACCAGATGGCTAAATGTTAAAAATAATAGTCAGCTGAAGCACGATATTTCTATCACAGAATGAACTTTTAGGAGACAGGAACAAAACTTAAGTGTTACCGCAAATTTAAATGGTATTGAACTTTTAATATTAAAATTTTTGTGGTCAAATTTTCTAAGTTTGGAATCATGGTACAGAGACAAAAATAACTCAGCTGGCAGCTGCTAGATTGTTTCTGCAGTCCTCATAGTGCACATTTATGATGCTAAATAGATGTTCACTTTTTAGCTTGGATACTGAAGGAACATGAATTTTTTAGGATAGATCATTTGCTTTAACATTCCTCTTTTTAAAAAATATTCTTTAGTATATATGGATCAAAGATAATTGATAAAGGATATAGTTGTACATTCTATTGGAACCATTTTTCCTTTGGAAACTTGAAAGTGGCAAACTCAACATGCTGCTTTGAATTCTTACTTACCAGATGTTAAGAATTTCCAAAAAGGGATTTTTCTTAAGTCCCGTGGCTTTAATTCAATTAAATAATTTAAAATATATAGACATGTATAATTTAATTTCATGAAAGCTAATACATCAAAAATTATGTGTCCATTACAATTAGGATATATTCTAATTTGTTTTACTTTTTCTTATAATATTAATTATACCTTAAAAACCCATGTTGGTTCAAAATGATATATGGGTTTTTCTAAAATTAACTAATAAATTCTCTTATTGTTTGTATTAACTGTCAAATTATTTCTCTATTTTTGAACTATTTAAAAGTTTTTAATTATTTCTGCTGATAAAATTAAAAATTTTCACTATCCTTATTAATAATGGCAATATTTTGCTCCTATAGTAATACATCTATTTTTTCCTTGAAGCAAGTGATAAATTGTCAACATGTAAAACATATCAGATCATCATTTTGAAGTAACATCAGAAATATTTAACTATAAATATAGGTGATATTAATATTAATGAATTACTGAATGATAGTGAATATTTAAATATTAGAATTATATCCAGAATACTGATGGACCACGTAATTTGGATCAATCATCTTTCCATCTAAACAGTACTAGTTAAAAATATTTTTAAAATATGGCCTGAGGACATGAGAGAATCAAGTAGGTGGTGACAAATTAGGATCTAAGAAGAAACCCAGAGATTGGCCTTGCATTTAGCACCACTTTTCCCCAAGGGACAATGGCTGACTTTAGAAGAGACGAGAAGAACATAAGAAGCTGAACAGTATTTTGGATGGCCTCTCAGAATCTGAGTACAAAAATCAGAGCCCTGCACCTATCAAGCTTGGCTTGGAGTTCTAGTAAACTTCTCACATCTTGAATTTGGACTATAAATGGCTACATTTTGGAGTAAGAGTGACCCATAAAGTAGAGTAGCCCTTATGGCAACTGAAAGTCAGTTGTGAGTTGTTTAAAACACTGAAATTGGACTAAGTTGATCCCTGATTGCTTATGTCAGCCACTTACCACAAGCAAATGAAATCTTCATTGGAGGAGGAGAATATCATTGTAGGTCTCAAATTATTTTTATAATTTTTCAAGTAAAATTTATGGCTTTCAAATAAAATGACAAGCCCGTAAGGAGTGTTATGGGTAGAATCATGTCTCTCCAAAAGATATGTTGAAATCTTTACCCCCTGTACCTATGAATGTGACCTTATTTAGAAATAGGGTCTTTGCAGATATAATCAAGTTAAGATGAGGTCATGCTCCATTTAGGCGGGTCCTAATCCAGTGTTACTAGCATCTTTATAAGAAGAGGAAAAGAAATACAGACACACACAGGGAGAAGGCCACATGATAATGGAGGCAGAGACTGAATTTATGTATCTATAAGCCAAGAAATACCAAGGTTTGCTGACAACTCCAGAAGCTAAGAAAAAGGCATGGAATACATTCTCCCCTACAGCTTTCAGAGAGGACATGGCCTTGCCGACACCTTAATTTTGGACTTCTAGCCTCTGGAACTGTGATAGAATAAATTTCTGTTGTTTAAGCCACGAAGTTTGTTCTACACTATTTCAGCAACCCCAGGAAACTAACACAAAGAGACAGGGAAATGAGAACCTAAGAACAGAAGAAAAAATATGCAATAGAAACAGACCCACAGGATTCAAGTTAAAATCATTATTTATATATTTCTGGTGAAGGTGGCATTTGTGAGCTTATTTTTGAGTCTTTCACTCTTCTCTACCATAAACCAATGATAGTTAAAACATAAAAAGAGAACACTTAAAGTTAAGACAAATATCTTCATTGACCAAAAAGGACATGGAAATAAGGTTGTTATCAGAAGTGAAATTGTAGATTTGCTGGCATCAAAGTCTAAAAACAGAGAAGGGAAGCGGAGGCTGTGAGTTTGACTTCTACGAGAATTACAAATTAAAACAAAAAAAGAACTGGCACGAAGTAAGGGGGCCGGAGTCAGGCCAAGTGCAGGGCCAAAAGCAAGGAACAGAGTGGGCATTCACTGCCAACCACTGCCTGCGGCTGCAGCTTGCATGAAGCGCTCTGCCAATAATGGTGGAGAACACAGACAGAGCCTCAAAACAGATCCTGAGACAAGCTGCTTTCTACTTAATTCCTGCCCCACAGAGTCACATAGAAGATCTATGTCTGAACAGTAGTAACAGTGGCTATTGTGAGTTTGTGGACATCACCTCAAAATCACGAACCTGGAAAGGTAAGCTCAGAGAAAGATCAGGAGAAAGAGAGAGATACACAGAAGTCATCTTGCTGCTCGGAGGGAACAAGCACGAGGACAATAACATGAGCTAAAGCTGTGGTTCTCAAACTCTCACAGTTATAAGAAAAACCACTGGGCAGCTTATGGTTCCAATTCAGTAGGTTAGCGTGATGCCCATAAATTCACTACATTTCTAACAAGTTCCTGCTGACGCCAATGCTGCTGGACCATGGACCACATATGGTAGAAAGAGCCTTGCTTCCTGAAGACAGTGCAGAGCAGTTGAATTAATGCTGGCAATAGTCTAATTCCAGAATTTTTGTTATGCAAAAAAGCCCCACCCAAATCTATAAATGTTCAACCTACTCTTATCGTTTTACTTTCAGCCAGTGCCATTCCAAATGTTACCATTTATCATTATCAAAATCTACAGCATCATGATCATCCTAGCCATTATTTATACCATGTGCTGGGCATTATATGAACTCTTTAGATAAAATTATCTAATGCAATCCTCACAGCAATTTTATAAAATGAGTATAATTTTCTGTATTTATGATAGAGGAAAATAAGGCATAGAGAGGTTAAGTATTTTTATCCAAACTTGCAATTAGAAGGTTGCTATGCAGGCCGATGTCATTCAAATTCCCCTTTACTTACTCTCTCTGTTCTAAGCTACCTCCTACATTAAGCACACAGTAGATATTTAATAAGGGTTGGTGGATGATTTAAACTTTCTTGGATCATTCCAGTTGAAAGCTCTCTCTTTATATTATGACTGCACATGTCTTAACACTTTGTCTGCCTTCCTTATTCATTCCCACATCAACACTTAACTGCTACAAGTAAGGATCCATAGTAAGCAGTGAGAAAATAGAAGAAATAAGCCATGCTAGGCCTCAAAGAATTCACAGGCTACTAATGGAAGAATAAGATAAGAAAATCAATTCTTATAATACAATTTTATAAGTATGATAGTAGTATTAATAGAAAATATATCCTCTAACTTTGGATAGATAGCTATTTTTACACGTCATCTTCCTGATTAGAAGCTTGGTAAAAAATAGTCTGTGTTTATCTGATCTTTGTATTTCTAGCACCTAGCAGATTGGATCAAAGGCAGGTTCTCTAAAAATTTGAATAAATTAATATATCCCTCCATACCAGCATAGCACACACACACTCAGCATTATAGTTTTAAAGGGTTGTTTGCATTATCTTTTCTTTGGTGAACTTTTTATTGAAGGGCAGAAATTACAGGGATTATCTTCAATTTTTGGCTTAGAAAGGAGAGAAATAGCTACACAATAAAAATGATAATTAAAAAATAACCACAGCTAACATGTATTTAACACTTCATATTTGTCATACTATATCCTTTGCATGTTTATTTAAAATAATTACAACAGGGGCTGGTCCTGTGGCCGAGTGTTTAAGTTTGCACACTCCACTTTGGTGGCCTGGGGTTTTGCGGGTTCGGATCCTGGTCGTGGACCTGGCACCACTCATCAGGCCATGCTGGGGGGGTGTCCCACGTGGCACAATCAGAAGGACTTACAACTAGAATATACAACTGTGTACTGGGGGGCTTGGGGAGAAGAAGGGAAAATAAAGGGGATTGGCAAGAGATGTTAGCTCAGGTGCCAAGCTTCAAAAATAAATAAATTAATTAATTAAATTAAATTAAATTAAATTAAATAATTACAGCAACTCCAAAAGGGAGGATCACCTCCATTTTACAGACAAAAAAATGAAGCTCAGCGTGATTATGAAAGTCAAGTGTTGGTCTGTTTTTGGAAATACAGTTTTACTCATTGTCTGCGGCCGCTTTCACTCTGCATGGCAGAACTGAATAGCTGCAACAGAGGCCATATGGCCCGCAAAGCCTAAAATATTTATCATCTGGTCCTTCACAGTAAAACATTTCTAACCCCCTGAAATAACTTGCAAAGTTTACTCAGTAGGAAGTGAGATAAAGACGGAGTTTAACTCAGTTCTGCCTATTTCTACATTCCATTTGGGATAGATGGGCTTGGGAATAATCAGAATTCGATTCTCAACCCCAGTTTGACTAGGTGTGCGCTATAGACCATCGGAGACTTATTTAACCTCTTTTACACCCAGTGTCCTCATCTGTAAAATCACAATAATAGTCATATCTATCCTATCTACCTCACAGTGTGCTTATGCAAATCAAATGTGTTGATTTACATAAAGCCCTTGTCATAGGGCCTATTACCTGGTAATTGGCTAAGACAGGTGAGTGCTTGCTACCTGTGCTTTTACTATTATTATTCCTACCTTCATAATGACTATCAATATTACTACTGCTATTACTACTTTAATATGAGGCTTTCCTATGATCTCAGTTCCTTTATTGAAAAACTACTTTTAGAATACTATTTCTTATTTACTATTTTAGAGCATTGCCGACTTTTGTCAATTGTTTCAGAAATGTATGTGACAACATTGTGATGATATTTTCATTATTTATATCGAACTAATGATATTCTTGACGAAGGTCAAAGACAATACATTTCATGATGGTAGAAATCGTGTGATATTTATGTGTGTATGCTTATGCATGGCAGGGTATTAGCATAGACTAGGGGCTGAATGATTGTTGAATTAACATTTAAACATTTATTAAAATGTCGCATATGAAACATAAAGACAAATATAAAAAGACTACTTCATTTTCTAAGAGAATAATAAGGAAGAGATGTTTTGTCTTTGAGAATCAATGAAAACTACTTAAATCTCATATTTCAAGTCTTAGTAACTAATCCTTTTATCTCTGCCTATTTACATATTATATTTGTTGTCTGTTAGTGAGCAGCCCTCTTCTTTTTGACATGCACTTGGCACTCCCTTACATTAAAATAGCTAAAGGGATTTTCCATTTAAATTATTTTCCACCCAAGGGTAATTTTGGGGAACTTGAATCCTTCCATAATGAACTATTCAACTCCAAAGAAGACTGTCAGCCTGTACTGTGCAAAGCAGGCTCACTTATGAGAATCCTGCGGGGACAAAAAGGAGACTGAGGGAGTCTCATGTGTTTCCCCAGTGCTTTTGAAATTAATAGCTGGCACATTTTGAATCACAGCACAAGAGCGACAAAACAGAAGATCTATTTTAATAGACTCGAATCTATACCTGGAGGAACATAATGAGAACTGGGAGGAAATGAGTTTGACCTTTGATTGTTCCAAAAGGATCTTGATGTAGGTAAAGGAAGCTGTGCGAGAAAATAACAAAGTTGCTGCACATGGTACCATAGGTAATAATGTCCTTTCTTCTCAGAGTAGAGAGAAATATTAGATTTGCAAAACAAAGCATCTATTGGACAGACAATGACCCCCTGATTGGAAAGTGTAAATACTAATTCATCAAAACACTCAATTAACTAGGAAACTACAGAGAAACCCAGCGGACTTTTGAAAAAGCTAGTAGACCAAAGGTGAAGTTAACATGGTATTAAGATTCAGTGAGAATGGATTTCCTACTTCTGAGTACTGGCATACCCTTGATGCACTTATTTGTTAATTCGAACAGGCATTGTGTGTTAAATGCTGAGGATACAAATATGAGCAAGTGTCACAGACAGTTCAGGCTGCTGTAACAAAATGCTATACACTAGGGGCTTATAAATGTAGGAATTTATTTCTCACAGTTCTGGAGGCTGGGAAGTCCAAGATCAAGACAGCAGCAGATTCAGCGGGTAAGAACCCACTTCCTGGTTCATAGGTGGGTGTCTCCTCATTGTGTCATCACAAGGCAGAAGGGATTAGAGAGCTCCCTGAGGTCTCTTTTATAAGGGCCTTACTCCCATTCATGAGGGTGATGAAGATTATTTTAGGCTGGTTACTGTTAAAAACTGCAGATGAGAAGGAGGCTCTGAGGAGTGGAATTTGCTTGCCCTTTGATGAGAGACATTTGCATTTGTGAAGGAAGTCTCCATCTGTGAGGGGTGTCTCCCTCTCTGCACCAGGAGGAAGGGGGGATGGGCTTATCTCTGGAAACTTAATGGAGAAGGCAAGGACTTAAGTAGTTTACGGTTTGGTAAGCTCATGTAACTGACCCTCTCCCCCCCCCCAACATCCTCCTTTGTCTTTAGCTGAAGATAATATTTAAGGTGGTGGCTTCTGCCATTTACTTAACCCAGTTTGATTCTTATCTAAAAGTTATAGGATCACCGAATAACCAGACCCTACTGGCACTGATACCATTTTAACAACTCTTTTTACATATTCTTTCCTTTGTCTTGTAAAGAGATAACTCACATACCTATGCTTTAAATTTAGCCCTACTCTCAACCCATGTTTGCAGCAGCAGCAGCTCCTCCTGCCCATGGGTCCTGTCCCCACACAGCAGCTCTGACTGCCTGTTGGTCCTGTCCCTATGCCAGCAGCAGCAGCAGCAGCTCTGACTGCTGAAATGTACATGGAGTGGAGGGAGTTATAATAAGACCAAATCCCAATTCTCAGTCTATCTGAACAGAGAGGACGCACAATGCAGCACCCAAATGGTCTTTCCTGAGATACTTATTAGAAAGTTCAAATTAACATAATAATCAGCTTGAGCTGCTGTAACAAAATACCATAGTCTGGGTGGCTTAAACAGAAGAAATCTATTTCTCACACTTCTGGAGACTAGGAAGTCCGAGATCAAGATGTTGGCTGATTCTATTCCTGGTGAGAGCCCTTTTCCTGGCTTGCAGATGGCTGCCTTCTTGCTGTGCCCTCACAAGGTGGAGAGAGAGATCTCTTTCTTCCTCTTCTTATACATCCACTAATCCCATCATGAAGGCCCGGCCCTCGTGACCTCCTCTAACCCTAACTACCATCCAAAGGCATCATCTTCCATATGCTATCACATTGGGGATTAGGGACTCAATATATGAATTTCAGGGGTACACAATTCAGTCCATAGCACATAATATTATAAAATAGTGAAGAAAGTCTTATTGAATGGAAAAATACATAATTGTTGCAGATATGCTATTGTCTACTTTCAAATATATTAGAAATTGATTAATGTTAAAAATTCCTGTTTGATTGCATGTAACAAAATGTGAATTAATTTTTTTCTCTTGATTCTTCAACAGTGAAATTATGCTGCCATTTCTTGGGCCCAGTATTTTGCTTTCGATTTCTACAAATGCACTACTTATGCACAAGCTGTGCTCTATGCATTGTGATGTTGTGAGTTACAAGGAGATAAATTATGTTACTCTTCTGCTTTCCTTTTTCTAAATGACTGGGATCCGGCATGTATCCTAATTTTTTTCTTGGGTCATGTTTAGAACTTGAATATATTTGACTTCATAGGTTTTTAACCCAATATATGATTTTCATGAACCAATTCACTCAAAGAGCAGAGTACAACTGGAAATGAAAATCTAGCTACAGCAGCACTCTTAGAAAATTGAGATGTCAAAAGAGTAAGAGGAGATCAAAAAAGCACCAGGAACTTGTCCTTTTCAAAGCTCCCTCTAAGTTCTATCCTCTTTGAAAATTGTGAACCTATTTCCTGCATCTTAGAGGCCTGGGTTGGATGCTCTAGTCCCTGCCTTACCCTAGAAGTAGCAAGCTTGTGTGTCTTCAAAGCATATGGCCACATTCTATTTTTTGCTCTAGGGTTATGGGTTTATTCAGGAGATACCTGAATAAATAATATCTGTAGCATCTAACACTCTGGATAATTAGAGGCATGCTCTGCTCAGAACCAGCTCTTGAAAAATGCATTACTTGATTTATATCTGGAGGATGCACTTTCTTTCCAGAAAGCTTATGTTTTTGACTTGGGAGGTGGCTTTTGGTCCTTCTCTCATTGCTAATCCTTGGTTCTTTGGCAAAAGGAATACTTGTAGTTCTCATTTAGTTTGATATTAAAACAATGGGGCCTCACAAGACTCTACATGATTTTTTTGTTGTTGTTGAGTATAACAACCTTGGTTTCCACAGTAGAAGCTACTTAGTATAAATACCGAGCTTGTTCATTCATTAAACATTCACTCAACAAATATTTCTTTGAACTCCAATATTATGCTGGGAACTTGTCTAGTTGCCTACCCAAAATTAATTCTCGGGTGAATGGAAGAAAAACCTACATACTTGGACAAATGTAATAAAGATATGCATACAGGACTTACAGTGGGTATCTAGAATAGGGATTACAGCGGTAGAAATGAGGAGACAAACTTGTCTAAAATGAGATGTAAATTTCTAAGTGGTTCCAAAGCTTAATATTTTCATTCGTAACATTTAACAAAGCAGAAGGAGATCAGAATTTTCTAACATGTAGACAAATTGAAAAGGATCTCTGCCAATCTCTGGTGTTGCCTTAGTCTTTTTCTAGATTTTAACAAAATGATGGAACTAGAAGAAAGAGGAGAGGGTCATGCCAAGAAATTTCAGTGGAAGCATGAATCTTTTTTGTAGATTTAGTGAAAACTCATTACTTCTTACTCCACTTTTCAAGAAATTGAGAGAATTTTTGTAAAAATCTTAGCTGTGTTATACATTAACAAAGAAAAAATGATAATTGCTAAGAAAATAGTTGTGGAAAATTCTCTAGTATGTAATAATAACCTTTTCTAGGCTCCATGGCCTTCTAATGGCAGAGACCAGAACTGTAATGCAGGCAATAAGACCCCTGGAACTCAGTTCAGAGTGTGTGTTATAGAATATTATGGGATTTGCTTCAAAGATTGAAGAAATAATATATTAAATGTTCTTTGAGAGTTTTGATGCTTAAGATAAGATAAGTGTATCTCTTTGATTTTCTTTCAGTCTGATATAGAATAATATTTTATTATTTGAATAGCATGTTATGATTTACAAAGGGCTTTCACAGATATCCTATAATAATCTTGTGAGCTGGACCTTCTTATTCCTATTTCACATTGAAGAAACTTTGGTTCAGAATAGTTAGGAGAACTTTCCAGCAGTTCATCACATTGTGAGGGAGAGAGAGAACAAGAGAATTGGGACTGATTCCCAGCAATGAACACAATCAGTGTATCACCCCTGAAATTAGACAACATATAATGCTCTGAAAACCATGGGCAGCAGAGACAACTTCTGTTCTCCGAGTATTTCTGCATTTCTCCCCATTTCCTAGGCCTCTTTTAGTTAGATGGAGCTACGGTGCTGATAATGACCAATTCTAGGTTTTTTGCTATAAGCAGAAGTGGCCTGGTCACTTCTGGGCTGAATCATCCTCACACTGGTATATAGCCCTCCATTATTCTCTTCTCCTCCCACAGGGACCACAGAGGCTCTGCCTCCAGAGGGCACAGCCAGAAAAAGGTGGTATGCCCCTGTTAGCCTGGATCCCTGAGTACGAAGTAGATGAGAGACCCCTGCTCTTTCCTGATAAGTATATACCATGAGTAAGAAGTCAACCTTTTGATGTGATGCCACTGAAATCTCAGGGTTAATTGTTGTATTGTGTGTGTGTGAGGAAGATTGGCCCTGAGTTAACATCTGTTGACAATCTTCCCCTTTTTGCTTGAGGAAGATCATCCCTGAGCTAACATCTGTGCCAACCCTCCTCTATTTTGTGTGTGGGATGCTGCCACAGCAGGGCTTGATGAGTGGTGTGTAGGTCTGTGCCCAGGATCTGAACCCGTGAACCCCCGGCCGCCAAAGTAGAGTGTGCAAACTTAACTACTATGCCACTGGGCCAGCCCCAGCAGGGTTAATTTTTAATTGCAGCATAAACTTATCTGACAAATACAGCACAGAGTCAAGCAAATAGAATTCCAAACAAGAAGGAAAAGTTACATTCTCTCCTTTATCTGAAGATGTATAGAGTATGTTACTTTCCTGTTGTGGGTTTTCTTAAAGACAACATATTCAACAAAATCTCTTCATTTTCTAATCCTGACATACATAATATCACAGCCTCAGCAATCAGCCACCACTCTGGCACTACTGAATGATGGCAGGAAGAGCATTTCCTAAGAAGGAATGCCAGGGCCGGTTCGCTGGTTCGTGGCTGGAGCCGTTGCACAGGGCCCTGCTTCAGAAGGACCTCTGCTTGGAGTTTAATGTTCTGCAGCTGCTATCTTGAAATTCTTAATAATTTTAGCTTTGAATTTGTGTTTTTTAAGCAAAGTCCAACAGAATAGTGGAGCATGAGCCTGAATCTTGTCTCAGCTCATGTGGTACTGCCTCCAACTGCCTCTCCAGGATGAATTCTCAGCTGCCTGGTGCCCTCCTCTGCCTGACCTCCCCTTCCCCACACTGGTCTCCTTGCCATCTTCTGCTGTTGGTGGGGACCTGAGCGTGGATGGGGGCTGGAGTTAGGCATGGATGCTCCATGGCCTCTAGGGGCAGGGCAGGGCTGAGTAGTTACTGTCCCTGCCTGATAGCTCAGCAGTGAATAGGTGGAGAGACTCACACCTGACCCCAATCCAGGTACCAAGGGCATCCAGGTGCGCAGGCTGTCATACACTTGGCGGTTCCCCATACACAGCAGGCTGGGGAGGTGTGCCTGTGGGAAAGGCAGATACCTGGCTCGACTTCCCCAGATGCTGTCCTGGCCAATACGTGGTAAGGAGTTCTGCCAGCCATTAGGCAGAGCAAGTGTGCACATGGCCCACAGGACCCAGCAGAGCAGGGCACCTGTGAGGGTCTGGCTCACCCCACAAGTACCTGTGTGTCTGAAGAGGTGCTTCTCTGGTCTGCTCCAGGCCTGGGAGCATCCTCTTTCCTCTTTCCAGCTTTCCTGAGTCTGGTTTATATTTTTCTCTTCTGCCAGCTCCAGGCACTTTCTGGAGATAAACCACAAAATAAGAATTGAGTACTTTTGGTGATTCAGCATATAAATTAAATGCACTAATCCTTTCATTTAAAAGTGGCATTGTGCAATATAAAGATGGATGGTAAGATCCATGCTAAAAATTTAAGAGGTTAATTTTCCTTTACTTAGAATTAAATAGCAAATAAAACACACCATGACAAAACATGAGAGAGACCACAAAGGAAAAAATCTTTATATTTTAGTTCTTCTAATGACACCTTTTTCTTGATTTTTGAACAAGGGGCCTAGCAGCATTTCCTTGTTGCTCTGGGTCCTGCAAATTATGTAGCGTCTTGAGGAAGAACCAGCATTGAAAAAAACTGTAGGATGTGAATAAATCACACAACAGTGAGGTCTTTTCCAATATAAATCTCCAGTGGTAAACTCCTGGTGCCTTAAGACGCTGTTTAGTTGTCCAGATCTTTTTAAAAATCACAACACAAAGCTGACTTCACCAAGCCACCTCTGAAGTCTTTCTGGCTTTGAATTGTGTCCAGCTGTACGCAGAGGCTTTCGTTTCTTCCTTACCTACAATGCTAAAATAAAACATACAACGTCTAAAAAAGAATTGCTGAATGGGTTTATCAGATCACCGCAGCAGTGGGAAGTCACAAAGAAAGACAAAACAGCCTTTTACTTCACACTTGCTTTTGAAATTCCATCCCTCCAGCTCCTCTGTGCTTCTTTTGCAAAGGGCGGACTTTATTTCTGCCAACATCTCTGCAACAGAGCCAACAGAATTTATCTGAAGCTTGGCAGCCAATATACATTATCCACAGGTTTCTGGCTAAACTATTAAAATTAATCAGGTGGCAAACTTTCATTTTAGCGGCTCTAATAAACAAGAGAACCAGAATCCCAGAGGGTGGAAATGTCGGTAAATATAGCCATTTTAAAAGGAAGAAATTCTTCAAAATGTCTGAGGATGTACTCAAGTGTTAGTCAAAGGGATCTAAACTACAGTTACAGTAGAGGCACGACCATTCATTTTTATTGAGGCATTTTTCACTGCAAGAGGAATCAAATCCATTCTAACACTGGATTTCAGGCCAACTTTCAAGCTGCGTGAGATGTTGCATTTATGGAGAGGTAGTGGAAAAAAGAGCCTCTCTCGATGGTGCTTTCCTTGGGGACACTAAAATAATTCTGAAGCAAGGACTTCAAATAATAGATCTGACTCTGGATTTTTAGAAGAAGGTACACGTGGCAGAAATAGAAATGCTCACCCCATGTTCCCCAGGTTTCCCAGCACTCGCGCAGTTAGGCAGATCCATATAACTTGTTCCGAGCTGGAGTGACATGCATTCCTTCCAGGCTAAAGCACAGAAGAGCCGTGTGAGCTCTCCAGGCTCCTCTTCTTCTGTCACAGTGACAAGTTGAATTGCAGATGGTGCAACTTCACTCAATTTGGATCCCTGAGGGACCAGGTGGTGCACGGGTTGGACACGCAGCATGTAAAGGTAACAAACGCTTGTTGCATTAAGGCACTGGCATTTAGAGGTTAATTTGTAGTGCAGTATATCTAGCCTGTACTAGTTAATAATAAAATTTGCAGCAGTGGTGTGATGTGGTCACAGAAAAACTAAAAATGATAGAGGATGAGGATGGTAGGAAAACAGGCTGGAGTAGTAGCAATCCTTGCTATGCAATGACAAAGCATTTGGTAAAACAGTCCTCTGGAGTAACTTGGAAGGGAGATGGCATATCTGATGAACTACAGCTCTGGGGGAAAAGGGATGAAAACCAAAATAACAGAGTGTGCATTTGTGCTTATTTTCTGCATTTAGTTTGAGATTATAGAAAGAAAGAGATAAACCCACAAAAGAATTAACTTGCTGCAAGTAGAAATGGAAGAGAATGGGAAAATTCCAGAAATACATGACCTGGCAATGTTGAAAAGTGAAATTTGAATGACAATATCAACCTTTAGGAAAGATTAGTTTAAGGGCATGGCCTTCAAAATGGCCTTCAATGCATTAATGTATCACAGGACAAATGTCAGATTAGAGATATGATGCCCAGGAAAGCATAGCAATTGATTAAATCCTTCAGGGCAAAGGCCATATTAAGAAAGTCTTTTCTACTACTATTTCAGGTAAACTCAATGTGACCAGCAATAATTGTTAAGAGAGAGAAGTTTTGGTGTCAAGAAGGCAAAGAAATGTAGCAAATGTGAGGACCAGGTTTCTATAAGAACAACTGTATGCCATGAGGGTAGAGGTGTTAGTGCATTTGGAAATGACTGGAAACAAACGTATGAAGTCTACTAAATTTTTGAGTGACAAAGAAACGAAGAGCTTGGGCTGGCACACCTTGGGCCATAACCTTCTAACGGGCAGGGAGTGGGTTACCCGCAAAATCATTTCTGTATGTGGCACAAATTATGAAGGACAACAGAGAACCTTTTAGACCAGTGAACCAGGGGACACAGAGAACAAGGAATGACAGTGCTCCTCCCAGAAAGCAGAATCAACCAAATAAAAAAGTCGGCCCCTGCTCCAGGTCATTGTTCTTTACGACATCTGCCCAGTGGCAATGCAGGATAGACGTATGACAGCTGCATTTCTCCAAATTTAATCATTCCCTCTGGTTATTTGGCACACCATATTGGGTGGTGCACTGGAGGGGTGCAGATTTATTGCCTATTGAACTAATTGGAATCTAGACCAAGAAGAATTACCACTGAATTTGATGCAAAGGTGATTATGCATTGCCCTAGACCCTGGGACCCTTGGGTTCTCTATATTCGGAGGATGTATTTTCTAGGTGTGGGAAGAAGAAAGTACAGAGGTTTTTGCATAGCAAAAAAAACCCCAAACTGTAGGTGAGAAGATGATACTCACAAATATTTCAAGCATTCCTCTATATTTTCTGTGTAGGGGGCATGTGACTACTTATGTGCTAAAGAACCTAATATCAGGTTCAAGATTTTCCAGTGCTCTTTTCCTTTGGCATAGCGACCAATGGCATTTCCAGTGGTGGGAATTTCCATCCGCTAATGTCCTTGAGGGATCACATGAAGCAGTTTTCTGCCTCTACCCTCATATAACCATATTGCCTATGTAATATGAGAAAGAAGGAAAGGTTGGTTGAGTTAAACTGAAATTTCTCGGTTAATTTGTTACTGCCACATAATCTCACCTAACCCAACTAATACAAGAAGATATATGGAATATAGTCTCTAATGAGTTGGGAAAATGTGGGTATGGAATCAGGGGGTCTCAGTCATGGAGAGGAAGTTCATCTCTAGGGAAAATGATGTGGGGAAGAGCCTGAATTTGGAGTCCAGTAGACATGATTTGAATCTGTTCTCTTTGATCTTATTAATTCTATGTCCTTGAACTTGTTACTTAAACTTTGTAGCCCTAATTTCCTCACATGTAAATTGGGGATAATAAAACCTGCCTCGTGAGTTGTTATAAGGATTAAAGAGGTAATTTTATGGAAAGGATCTAGCGCAATGCAGTGACTCTACAAATACCAGCTAGTTTTCCTTCTCCCTCAGCGCTGCTATTTCCTTATTGGAGGAAAATGGTGAAAAATTCATCAAATGAAGCACAGGAATGCCTCCAAAGTTCAGTCGCATTTCGGGGAAGGGTCAGATAGGTAATACAAACGTTTGAAGCAGCTGGGCATAAAATTATTGAACACAGTGTCAGATTCTGATGAACTTGAAAGCTCATAACTTTAAAACAAAACATAAAACAAAACAAAACAAAAGGAAATAAAAGAAAACAAACAAACAAAAACTCCAAGCAGCTCAACAGAAAGAGTCAGTGGCTAGAAAATTAAGATTCAGTCATGGATGTGATAGCATCTTTACCCTAGAATGAGAGAAGAGCGAGGTCTCTTGTATCAGATTACTTGAGTTGAAACCCAGTCCATCCACTAGTTTTGGGCAAGTCTGAACATCTCTAAGCCTCAGTTTCCTGTGTGTAAAGTGGGAATAATGATTGTCTCTACTTCATATGTTACATATGTTCCTCATATCTATATCCCACTGCCTGGTGGGTGTTCCATAAATATTAGTCTTTATTAGTAGTATGACCATAACTATCTTCTTCTTCACCATCATCATCATCATCATCATCATTATCATCATTATCATGGTTAGATGGGATCAATTTAAAGGAGGCCTTGAAAGTCAGGAGAACTATAAGGATGAAATTGATCGCTTGAGAATATGAATCTGTCAGTGTTGTTTAGGAAGGTTTGGAAGCAATCTAAGGTAAAGTTCTTTGATCCCTTACTACACACTCAACAAGCAGGTACACTTTCAATTTGCATTCCTCTAAGGAGAGATAATAAAATTAATAACATGGAAACCAAATTCGAATGTTGACCTTTCTAAGGTTTCAACTTAGAAATTCAACCCAATGACTTTCAATAGTCATTGGTTAAGCAGTCATTGAGTAAAAAGTGTTCTGAGACAGCTACTACAGTGAGCTAATTATAAGTAATTGTTATTTGTTAACCAAAGATACATCTCATTTGTTGAACAAATACTTCACCTATTACGTTATTTATCATTTTCTTTTAACGTAGTGAGTAAACACCATGCTAAGTGATGGGGACACATCTGTAAAAAGAACAGATGTTCATCTTGGCCTACGTGGAGTTTATCACCAAAAGCTCTAGAAAGAATAAATCACCCTATGACTCCTCCATTTCTATTACTGCTCTTATCATCTTGCTCTGCCCTCATTTCTTTGACCTCTATGATAGCAATAGCTATCCCTCCCTTGAGGGCAGTGACAATGCCTTAATCATCTTCATAACAAGTGCTAAAAATAGATTCTTATTTAGTTAAAGCTTGCTTAAAGAATTAATGAATGAAACTAAATTAGCCTCAGACTAGCTCTAGGTATTTATAGCCCCAATTGTATTAGAGGGTACTGTATCAATATAAGACTTGTTTTAACCTTTGACTGATGAGTTCTGAGATTCGGTTGAACTTTGCATACATCATGCTTCCAAAGCTTAAATGAAATTAAGTAATATTTGACTTCCTTAGTGCGAAGTAGATTCAGTTTTACTTTTTATATTATGTTGCTCAATTTTATGCAGGTGCAGCAAGTCTGGATGTCTTTCTTTCTTATAGACAGCCAAATGATCTCACAAATTTGGAGTTGCAAATATTGTAACGAGTGGGGTAAGGCAAAGCTACACCGAACTCTCATTCTCACTTTGAAATTAAATTGCAAAAAATTAGCCTTGCCCAGAGACATTAAGAAAACTTTTCTCTTAAATTTAAAAATGCAGACAAAGAGAACAGATTAGAGGCTACCCGGGGAAAGGTGGGGTGGGGGGTGGGCACAAAGGGTGAAGGGGTGCACTTACAACACGACTGACAAACAATAATGTACAACAGAAATTTCATGAGATTGTAACCTATCATTAACTCAATAAAATTAAAATTAAAAAAAGAAAAAAAAAGAAATCTTTTCTCTTGAGTATACAATGCATTCAACAAATATGCAAGGATGCTCTGTAAACATCCCTTCCCTGAGACACCTTCACCAACCATGAAGACGGCCAGAGCTGGGTTGGGTAGGGGTGGAATTTAGGTTCTGGAGAAATATACATGGAACACAAATTCCTATCCAAGACAGTTGGAGAAAGCAGGTGTAGATACTAAACCCGAAAGATTTGGAAGAGGGGATCAAGATTAGCTTCCTGAGTCCAAGAGCTGCCTGCATCAGCAAAATATCTCATTACAATATAGAGACCCAGGTTCTAATCCTACCTCAACAATTTATAATCTGTATTATATTGAACAAATGATTTAGTCACATTGAGAACCAGTGAATTCATTAGGGTGGAGGCTCCCTGGCAGTCAACCAACTGTACTCTTTCCTGGTGACATATCTACTTATCGTCTTCCTTCTCTGAAAACTACACAGATGTTATTTTTATTATGGCTGTGTTTTCATATTTCTAAATGAAATATGTGAAGCCAGCACTGATATGTACAACTAGTAAGAATGTGAAATGGTTTGTCTTTTCCAGAAAATAATTTGCGAGTAGGTTTTAAAAAAACCTTTAAAGTATGCATACTTTTGACCCAATAATCCTACTTTTAGGAACTTGACCTAATAACAGTTGTAATCAAGGATTTATATACCAGTCTTTCTATTTTAGCATTATTTATAATGTGATAAAGCAGATATAATTTAAATTTTCTATAGGGTAATTGTACAGATGCAGTAAAGAATATTCTGTAACCATCAAAAATTATGTTTTCATAGAATATTTGAAGATATATGGAAATATTTGCCATATATTACAAGACAATAGATGGGTATTTTAAATATTTTAATCCAAATTTTTTTATTTATATGCATATACATTTTACATATGTATTTATGTAATATTAAAGAAATATATCAAAATATTAAAGTATGTACCTGTTATGAGCTAAATTGTGTCCTCATCCCCAGTACCTCAGAATGTGACTGTATTTGGAGATAAGGTATTTAAAGAGGTGATTAAGGTTAAATGAGGTTATTAGAGTGGGTCCTAATCTAATACGACTGGCGTCCTTATAAGAAGAGATTAGCAGGGAAAGACCATGTGCAGACACAGAGAGAAGGTGCTCATCTTCAAGCCAAGGAGAGAGGCCTCAGAAGCAGCCAACCCTGCTGATACCTTGATCTTGGACTTTTAGCCTTCAGAATTGTAAGAAAATAAATTTCTGTTGTTCAAGCCATCCCATCTGTGGTACTTTGTTATGGAAGCCCTAAATAACCAATACAGTGACCCTGGGAGGTGGACTTATGAGTGGTTTTTATTTCCTATTTTATATGTTTTTATGTCAACCCCAACATTTTTCCTATGAGGCTCAGCACTGAGTCTGGGCACTGTTTCCTCAGAGGCAGGCAATTTTTCTCTTTTTCTTCTGGCAGAGTAATCAGGTCCAGACCACACTCTTGTAAGTAATTATCTATGTGTACATCGCTTCCACTTGACTGTGAGCCCTTGGAGGGCAAAGACTTTGTTCAAGTAAACCTTGTAACCCAACTGTCTCATATTGCGATTGGCACGTTAGGTACCCTCAGATGTTTGTGGAATGATATTTAGGTGGCACCCATTTATGAGGTGCTTAGTTTGCTCTCTAGCTTTAAAGATGAGTTTACTCTGTAGCTATGGTCAGGATTCTGAGTGTTTCCATCACCTCTAAAAATTCTCCTTCAAGAATGCTAAGTTGAGATTTCCCTTCAACATAGGGAAAAATCCAACTTGCTGTTCTTTTGAATGCTAACTAGTGCTGCCTAATTTCCCATCAGCAACCTCTCCTCCCAGGCATCTTTATAGTTTCTTTTCCTCCACCATCACTTAGTGTCACCACAAACATACACAGTCTTTGTCCAAAGGATAGCTCAAAGATACTTTGAGCTGAATAAAAAGCATTATATATAAAAGATTATTGATCTAAACTGCAGACTAGAGAGAGTTTAGGGGCGACTGGAGGTCATAGAATGGGTTTCATTGTCTATTTGCAGAGAGTGAGGGAGCTGGAAGAGGGAAGAACCAAGTACGAGAACAGGCATCAATAAATACTTTCCTTCTTCATTCTAGCCACTTTGCAGAAGTAAAATTGGTCTATTTTTCTGGAAAGGGCAGGAATGTCTTGGTGGTTTGGAATCAATGCTGACCCTCTATCAACTGAATTTGCCCTTGAGAATGTCATTATTTTAAGACATTGATACACCTTTCTAGCTACTTTTGAGTATCTACTAAGTCTGCTTTGCATATATAATGTTCCTAATCCAGAAATCATCTCTGAAAAGTAGTGGTATCAAGGTTAAATAAACTGTTTCCCGAAGGTTAATTAGCTTACCCAGGGTCATAGAAAAATGTCTCTGGGTTAGGCAGTCATCTTAGTAAAGTTCCTAGGATCTTCCCAAGAATAGGTTCCAACAAGATGAAATCACATTTATGGGAGATCTAATATGATAGTCATAACATCGCTTGATTTGCTCAACATTGCTAATAGGTAGGAATTAGCATTGTTATCTTACATGGCAGAAAAGGGAGAGTAACCTGCCAAATGAACACAATGTTAAGTAACAGAGCTGAGATTTAAATCCATTTTTATCTGAATCAGAAGAAAGAAATCTAGACAGACAATCAATAGGCTGTTTAGGATATAGTAAGGGAGTGCCCTCAAGTAGAAAAAGGGTAAACGGTATAGGGGACTCTACCCCATTACTGTCTCCAATTCAATAAATTCCTCCTCACTCAGATAGGCTGGGGACAAACTCCAGCGTGGGAGTTAACCTAACGTACATTTTGCTTTTAACGAGTGGTGCTGCTCTGCCTTTAAACACCAGCAGAGATACAGACTTAAATCCAAATTATGTATTAGTAGCATCGTTTTCTCTATTACTGAGCAAATAAGAATCTGACCTTTACAGTTATCCAGATGACGTTTCGTCTGTAGCTGATCAGTCTGATGTGGTAACCACTGACACATGTGGCTATTAAAATTAATTCTAACTAAATAAAGTTAAAAAGTCAGTTTCTTAAACGCGCCAGTCACATTTCACACACCGAACAGCCACACGTGGCTAATGGTTCCCGTATTGGACAGCACAGGAGCCTTTCCATCACTGCAGAAAGTTCTATTTGACAGCACTGTCTATATTAATAGCTTAGAGAGAGTTACAATGTCTTCTTTGCCATCAGAGCACGTACTACAAACAGCAGTTGTGCTAAACAAAAGTTGTCTTTAGGTTCTCACTTCTTAATTTCCTCCATTCACAGAGGATAATTTTTCAAGCTCAGCATTGAGTCCTATTGGGAAATGAATGAATTGTGGGAAGAAACCCAAGCAAAACTCATGGATCAAGACATCCATTTTCATGTATACTTCATGAAAATCACAATCAATGAGTATTAAGGCACTAAAAGATGAAAACTGGAGAATTTGCATGGCTTCCATTTATTTGTTTATTCATTTATTCTTGCAAGTAAAATTCACTCAGTGTCCGCTACTGATAAGTATTGCAGAGTACATAACAGAATAGCCTCAAAGATTTAAGAATCTGGGGCCAGAAACAGACATAGACAATTTTATCTGAAATCCAATGGGCTAACCGCTCGAATAGTGGAATGCAAGCTGTTTGTTCATAGAATAAGTTTTTCTGGCTTACTCTATATAGCTAAGGAGAGAAGAGGGAGAGGATGGAACTGCTGTTGGGGGCAAAGGGTGACTGTGCTGGTCGTTCTCAGTTTGCCAACCCAGATCTGTCCTCCACCCTTCCTCGTCTTACTCTTTGCAAGGGCGGAGGCTGACGCTAGTGGGTGTATCACCGACATTCCCTTGCTGACTATTTTTCAGTTGGGTTTAACCAATAGACATTACCTATAGGAAGGATATCAAAGATCAGGACAGGAGAGAGCTTAGGTTATTCTCTTCTGTATCTCTGGCAGGAGCTGGAATTCTCAAAGATTATAATTTTTAGGTCTAACTCCCAGCCGGGACTCCACAGCCACAATCTCCTCTCATCCTTTCAACTCTGAGTGTTTCATTATTCCTTTTTGTTCTCTTAACTCCTCCCACAATTCTGTAAGTAGCCCTTTCATGAAAGTCTCTTCATTAGAAACATCTGGGTTAAATTCCATGTCCATCTGGCACCCTGACTTAATATAGCCAAGGAAGAGAAGAAACTTGGCTGCCGAGAGCCAGAGAAGGAAGGCATGCTTGAAGTGGGTTGTAAAGAGCTGGTCTTACATAGTGTACTGATAACTTTGGAGTGAAAGGGCTATTTGAGGGACATCAAAGAGGTTACAAGATCTTTGTTGTACTTACCATCTCCCTACCCTTCATTCCTCTTCCCTAGAGATTACCTTAGTGAACAATTTCTGTGTAACCTTCTAAACATTCTACATTGCATGTTCAACCATGCTCAACCACACTGAAGGAAAATAAATCTGCCTCTTACTTGTCAGAGAGGAGAATGGTTGATGCCATCATAACTTTTCCTTCTTTGACTGCACACTAGTGGTCCTCAAAGGGCGATGCCAGGACCAGCAGCACCATCTGGGAACTGCTAGTTAGAACTACAAATTCTCAAGCTGTATCCTAGACTTATTGAATCAGAAACTCTGGAGGTGGGGGCCAGAACTCGAAATTTATAACAAGCCCTCTGGGTGACTCTGTTGCACATTCCAGTTTGAGAACCAATGGACTACACCGTGCTTCTGGATAGCTCCTGTCCTCACCCATCTGATGGTCATTACTGCTCCATACAGAGTTGGGCAATCCTCCTGACCTTAGGTTCTGACACTCCCAACTGCTCAGAGCAGGAATTCTGTGACATCGTGAGTTTTGAAGTCATGCGGCTTTGCTTTCTTCTTTAAAAGTGAATGCCTATGCAATGTTTTCCTTCCATCTTGAGGGTGCAATTTAGCTTCAATCATCTGCAGAAGCCCAAGACCCCCTGGGTACCACATCTTAACCCTATATCACTGTAAACATATTCAATCTTCCAGTCTTAAAGCATTCCTAAAAATTCAACTGTCTTTCCTGTGTTCTCAACAACCTCTCAGAGTGACCATAACAGATACATGGGTGTCTCCTGCAGTTCCCATTAGTCAAAGCTGATTTTTGTTTCATATTCTATATACCTCATGGCCTGTAGGTTCTTCTCTCTGCTATTTTCAGGCTACTTATTTTTCTACCTCCATCAAAACTTGCAGTCTCTTGGAAGTCCATGCCATTGCAACTTGCCATTTGATAGCCTCCCTTTTTGCTTTTATCTAATAACGTTTATAAGTTTAGCATTTGACTCACTGTCTTCCTCCTTATCACTAATTCCTTTCCACCTTAGGTGACTTCAAGATCTAAACGGATTACTTCTTAACCCCTTAGGAGCTGGGCCTAGACTTCCTTACTTCTGGTGATCTTTTCCTCTATCACATTTCAACCACTGACTCCTGTAAACTTAGGCTTGATCTCGTCCGTCATCCATGGTAACTACACTCACATCATGATTAGAAGCATGCTCATGTACAGCTACAAGCTTTGATCCTTCCAGAGGGTAATTATGATAGTCTAGTTTGCCAGTTCCATAGAGTTAAGGCTCATGCAGAATGTGATTCTTGATAGAGTCTGGATGCATGAAAATTAAAGGGGTGTGCAGAGTTGTCATTGGATTGTGGCAGAAAACCAGAAAAGAAAAACTTCATGGGTCATTGAAATAAATAGGTACTCCAGAAGTAAACATCAGTGTCTGGGATTAGGAAGTGGGCAGTCCAAGATGATACAAGCAAAGAGCAATAGATCTAATAGGCAAATAGAAAGTTTCATAATAGTGGCAGGTAATCATCCAGAGGGTATTATCCCAGGCCTATATCTGGGTTTCCAGTGAGGGTTTGATTTATTTCAGGGGTTATGGGTTGAGCAAATACACAACATAGTTATTCCAAGGATCCAATACAAACATGGCATGGATGCATAAGAGCTTTCCAATGCAAATGTCAGTTGTGGCTACTATTCTTGATTTAAATGACCCATCTTGATGTTATTGGAAGTACTGATATTGTGGGGTTCCTGCTTTCTCTTTAATCCCAGGCAAATGTTTCTTTCTTTGTTTCTTCAGTAGCTAAGAGAATTATGCAGAAACTAGCTGAGGTTGGTTAATTATTCAAACGTGCTTATTATACATAAGCAGCATATTTGTTCTCTCCCTATTTGTGCATAGATATTTATTTTTTATGAACCTTACTTCCCATCAGTGAAGATGAGAGAATAGAATTCGCACATCTGTCCCATTTGTTGTGACAAAATATGAACTGAAGATCTGTAGGCTGATGTAGGGAAGCGTATTCCTCAGAGTCCATGGTGAGCCTGATGGAATAAAATTTCGGTAATAAATACAGTTGTGGGAATCTGCATTAAAAAACAGCACTAAAAACAAGTGACATGAAAGAGCGTTATGGAAGCTTTTTAAAGAGGATTTGAACAGAAATAGAGCCATCTCTAGAGAGGCGGGGGGCTGGGACAAATCCTTTGTGGAAACAGGGTGGGAAGAAATAGAACAAGGATGAGGCTTCTCCCTGCCATTCTCCAAATCTGTGAATGCTAGCACCTTAAAGGCATCATGAGAAAGGTGTTGAAGGAAACAGGCAGGAGGAGGAGGAAGCTGCAAAATGTATGCATTGCTTGATAGGCAAAATATACACAGAGCTTTGGATAGCTTTGGAGACGAAAGGAAAGGAGACAGGCTTAAATGTGTTGGAGCTAATTATATTTCCTAATTGCATTTTTTCCTATTGATGCCCCCTCACCCAGAATCACAGCAGTGCCTGAGGAGAGGCACCACTGTCGCTTCTGAGGCAGCGAGGGGGGAAGTGTCCGGAGCACACACCAGGCTCCTTGCCACCTTACAGGGAACATATCTTCCTTGGACAGCAGGAATGGATTCCCAAACACCCCACCTTCCTCCTTATAAGCTATAATTAGAAACAGGAGGGAGCATGCCTTTTGAGGTAATTTTCAACATATCTGTTGATGGTTCCCTTGTGTGACATACATGAATGACATGCAATATAAATTTAGGTAGGACACAAATAATATTAATTTTAATATCCGTATATTTATCTTTTGCTTTCCTCTACTTATGGCAACTGATAATGATCTTCCATTTGCAGCACCAGTATCAACAGAGTTATTAAAGTCAATGTATTTAAATAAAAAAATGAATTATTTATTTTTAAAATAACTCCCTATAGAATATTAGGTCAGCCTGCAGACAGGCAAAATTTGTGAAGGTGACTCTTGAGTGACTGACATTTGGGAATCACTGTAGTATGACATGATGTGGCAGAAAGAAGACAGGATTGAAAATCAAAAGTTATGGATGCTCAGTTTTGCTAATAATTACCTATGCATTTTGCACAAGTGGTTTGACTTTGCTTAATCCTTTTTCTTTCTTTCTTTTTTTTTTGAATATGGATAATAATTCCCAGTTAAGCTAATTTGCAGTATTTTCTGTGAGGATCCAATGGCATAATATATTTGATCATCTTTTTAAAATATCCGTTATTGCCATGGAGAAGTATTGTGGTTACACCTTAAGAAGGCCCCTACTGAGTCATGCTTGTGAATAGTCCCCTCACCTGCATGTGACCAGAACCTATGACTTGCTTCTATCCAATAGAATATGAAAGACAAAGGCGATGGGATGTCACTCCCTTGATTTGGTTTGGTTATCTAAGTCTTAGCTGACTGAGAGAGAGAGCTTCTTCTGTTGGCCTAGAAAAAGCAAACAGCCATATTGTGAGCTGTCTATGGAGAAGGCTGTGTGGCAGAGAACCGTGGGCAACCTCTAGGACATGAGGGTGGCCTCCGGCCAACAGCCAGTAAGAAATGGGGCTCTCAGGTATACTTCCACAAGGAAATGAATTCTGCTGGCGACATATATGAGCTTAGAAGTAGCGTCTTCCTAGTTGAGCACCCGGAGGAGAACGTGGTCCGGGTAGCCCCTGGATTGCAACCTTGTGAGCCCCTCAGTGGAGGAACCAGCTAAGTCATGCCTGGACTTTTGACCCACAGAAAGTGTGAGCTAACAACTGTGTGTTGTTTTAAGTCACTACATTTGTGGTCATTTATTAGGCGTAAATATGAAAATAATATGGGGCAAAGGAGATTACTTTGTCTTTTTGGGTATATAGATAATGTTTATTGTATTTCCCATATATAGACAGTATTAATACTATCTCTTTTTGGTTAGGAGAGCTCTGGGAATCTAAGAAATTCATGAGTATTTTGAGAAACTATCCTAGAGACCTAGGGTTGGTTTATATGTATGGAAAACTAATAATTATTGTGTTTTTCCAGTGTTCCAACTGGAATATCAGGTTCTTAATAAACATCATTTTGTTTATTCTCATAATGTCCTAGAGAGGGATATTATTATCCTTATTCTTCAGATGAAGAAATTTGTCCAATCTCATAAACATTCTCTAGTATTTGTCTTTTCTTGCAGATCTTCATTGACTAATTCTATTTCCTTCATCAATAAAGCCTGTAATTGGGCCCAACCAATTGGAAGTTGCATTCTGTTGAGTACAGCAGTTAGTCCAGGCCTAGTCACATGACCCGTGTTGGGACATTCTCAGGATCTGTGTGGAAGCTAACAGAATCTGTCTTTTCCACTGAACATCTGTTTATGGGGAAGTGGGCCTGGAGCTGTCACAAAGCACCTCCCCAGAAAGCCTGAAAATAAACCCCCAAACAATGAAAGGTAGGGCCCAGAAATGGCAAGATGCCAGGTTCTGGTGACATTATTTGAGCTTCTTCATTCAGCTATGGCTGATCCAGTTTGGCTTTATTACCATCACCTGCAGTGTGTGTGGAAGCATGTTTTCCAACAGAGCCTGTGCAAGTGAAATACCCACCTCTCCCTTTTGACTATTCATTCCCCATCAGAAATAAATGTCCCTGCTTCCCGTTGTTCCAGGATGCCATGACCTTGGAAATGATTCCTCATGGTCTCCTAGTTGCTGCAAATATACTTTACTTTGTGAGACAACTACTTCTGGTGGAGAGCCTGATTTAACTCGGCAGGAGGGAACCCACTTTTGTTTTGGTAACAAAATGAGCCACATTCCAATTAGCTTAACAGTTTAACTTCTAAATGTTCAGCCCTTCCTTTTATTTAATAACAAGAACTTATTTGAATTTTTTAACAACGCAATTCTTGCTTGTATCAATCACAAATAGTTTGGTCAAGAATTTTGCTGGGAACTCAAAATTCCATTTTTTTCTTTCTAAAATTCTTGAAAAAGGAAAAGCACGCCCAGTCAAGTATATGCTTTGAGTCTAAGGGTCAGCATGGTCAGCCCTTTGCTCCAAGAAACAACATCATACAGAGTGGTCCTCAAGGGCGGTTTTAGCCTGCAGACTCACCTCCAGAATGCCAGGTTAGACTTGGGAACTGATAGTTATGTCCCCAATTTGTGGAATCAACATCATCTCACCAGTTTTGGGTTAGGTCCCATAACTTCTCAAAGTCAGTTCAAACTTAGGCAAGAGTCTGACTTTATCTAGCAGAGTAATGATGTTGTTTGGCACTTTCCTGAGGTACTAGGCAATTGTCAAGGGGATAGATGATACCTGGGCAGAACATTTAATGTCACCACTCATACATCAATGGACTCAATCCCAGAGTAACTTGTTTAGCGTGGGACCACATTTGTAGAGCCAAGAGGTCTCTCAGAGAAGCACGGGCCCAAAGTTAAGTGACTTGGGAGAGAAATGTGTCTTCAGCAATTAAATCCTGAAGTGGAAAATTGGCTGGGAGGAATAATTTTAATGATCAAGTATAGCACACTCTGCTAGTGCCCCACCTCGATGTCTTTGAATCCATCTTCTCAATCTTGGGTGCCATCCTCCATTTTCTGCATGTTCTGTGGCTAATTGCTTCAACCTGAAGACTGCACTAGGACACTTAGAACATCTCTAAAGGGACAGCTGCAAGTAACTTGGTGTTTTATGTTGGGTGGGGCTATAGCCAATGACTGATTAGTATGGGAGCACAAAAGTTCAGTTTCTTTGCTTTGGGGCAGGATAATAAGACCTTCCAAGTACTCGTGGCTATTTAAATTTAAATGAATTAAAATTAAACAAAATTAAAAATTCACTTCCTCACTTGCTCTAGCCACATTTCAAGTGCTCATACAGTGCAGATATAGAACATTTTCATCATAATACAAAGTGCTACTGGACAAGGCTCCTCGGGAGTTCGCTGAAGGCACAGGCTGAGTTTGAGACGTCCCCTGAAACTGAACCCTGATTTGGCCTCCTCCCTTTTCCTGTCCTGCTGCTTCTACTCTCTTATTGCTTTCTCCTAGGCACATTTCCTTTGTCAAACTTTTGCACCCAACCCCTTGATTTAGGGTTAGCTTCTGGGAGAACGTCACTAGAGAAATCAACTGGAAGAAATTTCAGTTCTTTTATTTCTATCCTTGAATGCTAAATGCCAAAATGTACTTTCATTATTACTCATTTTCTTATCTCCATTCCTTCATGGTACCTCTCTTGATCGTCAGATGTGGAAATATGAACTGCATTTCAGTTTACAAAATGCTTTCTCAGATATCATTCTGAAGGAAAGATATTTAAAATTTAGGCATTTGTACCGGTTTATAGTAAGTGATCACTAATAAGTAGTTAGTAATATCCTTATTTTCAGGGTTAGAGAATTGAATCCCAAAATGGTTGTAAGTGGTCTAAGACCATATTTCAAGCAAGTGGCACAGCTGGAATTCACAGCTGACTCTTTTGGCCAAGAACTTAGTGTTCCTTCTGTATAATGCACTGACCTCAGAACTCCAAGGGATGTGCCACACCTAGTACCCCGTGTGTGCATACACACCTAGCACTCTGTGTGTGCGTACATAATGGACATCAAGATGTACTTTCTGAGAAGGGGGATTGTTCACTGGAAAATTAAGAAGTGGCTGATTGCAAGATGATTATAGTCAAGTTGTGAGGTAGGCCTTTACATTCTTTCCTTTAAAATATCTGTAAGTGGTCATTTAATGCCCTAATGTTCTATGTCTGCTTCAACCATCTAGTTAGTCTGACCAATTTTTCTACCACGCATGCACAAACTAACCTAATAGGTCAAATACATTCAGTTGTCCTCCTTTTCCTTGTCTCTCCTCCTCCTCATCCATTTATTGAGCAAGGCAACATGCTAAGATTTTGAGGGATTGTTGTATTCAATCCTCGTAACAAGCCTAGGAGCTGGCGCCATTATTATTATTCTCATTTTATAGATGAGCAGAGTGAGGCAAATGTCATAGACTTGCAGTAATTATACAAGGTACAACTTATTTCACTCCCACCATGATCCCAATTCAACACAGTTTTCCAGGTCAGGTGAGGAGTAAGGATTCTTAACCATTACTGCTTGGGCTTATTTCAGTCTGTGTCCTTTCCAACCTAGTGTGTTGTCAGTAGCAGTGGAAGAGATACAGTAGCTTACTAAGAATAAGGCTAATACCTCTTTTCTCTCAGATTTTCTGCTTTCAGCCAACCTGGAAAATAAACATCAACAGATTTGGTTCCATTACTTAAAATGTATTATTTCCTTTGCATCAGTTCCAGAGAGCTGTTATTATTGTTTTAAAATAGAGCTAATTAATGTGATACAGCACTGTAATTAGATTCCCCTTTGTCCTAGAAATTGGCCAGGCTTTGGAGGTTTAGCCAAGAGAAATTTCTTCATTGCACTGGGAGAATAATGAGTCTCATCCCCTTTTAGCCTGAGCCACATCTGAACTAGTGACCCAGAGGTCGATGGCTCAGAGGCCCATTACCCAGCCCCCAAAGCCATCTATTGTGACAAGAGTGTTGATGGATCCAGCTTAATGCCACCCAGATATTATCTCTGAATCTTAAGCAAAAGACAAGTTGAAGCTACAAGGCAGATATAAAAGTCTCTTGCTGAGATTTGTAGAAAATGTTGTCATTTTAATTAACATTTCCAAACAATAATAAGCGTTATTTAGTGCTACAAAGCCAGCCACATAGCAAATGCTAAATTTCTGAGTATTTTAAAGCAGGAAAATGCTCTTCTGGGAACTGGAGAGGAAATTTGGTTTTCTGTTTCTAGACTGGGACTATCAGATCAAAGCCTTTTTTTCTTCCTGTAAATAAAAACTGTGTGACTTACTCTGAAATCATTCTTCTTTTGCTAATTTGTCCCCTGACATGCAGTACCTTTGCAAAAATTCTTACAATGGATTAAAACAGTATTTTTAAAAACGAGCTTGAGATCTTCAGCTTTATGGTCTGCAAATTTACAAGGTAATTGGAAGTGCTTCGGAACTTGGAATACGAAGGAATAAAATTTCTGCAAGAGATTAAAAGTTTTTTTCACGCAAAAGAATGCAGCAACCATGCCACCACTTTCCTTCATCAGTCTATCTCCCCATCCGCATAGTCTCCAAAGCACTGACTTAGCTCATAGATTGACCTCTTCTCCCCTGCCGTCCCACAAAGAGAGATGATGCTTAGACACAGAAAGCAAAGTTCTCCTCCCCACTTCTTTTAGCTCTTCACAGCTGGGCTCTCTCTTGAACCCATGTTCTTTGTTCCTAGTCCTTTTTTCCATCTGTGTTGCTTGACCCTCCCTGCTCAGCTCAATGCTGTCCTTCTCCAGGCTCAGCCCCATTGAGCTCGTAAGCTCATTCTGATTCAGGCAGAACCATTTCAGATTAGCTGATGGATCAAAATATTAATACCAGTTAATGTTTACTCTTCTCTTCACATGTGCCAGGCCATACTCCAAATCATTCACTCATTCGATCCTTTCGGCAACCCTGCAATGCACGTGTTATTATCATCTTGATTTGACAGAGAGGAGACTGAGGCACAGAGAGGTTCAGTGACTCGGCCAAAGTCAGTAACCGAGTCAAGATGTGAACCCAGGCAGTCTGGCTGCACATTCGAGCCTCTTAAGCTTTATTCTCCATTCCCTCTCCACTTAGCCACTGGCACATGGATCTGGGCATCCTGGGAGTTACTTTGATCACCCTTCTGCCCAGAAGGTCTCAGTTTTTCCTTGAAAACTCCTGGGTGGGACCAACTTTGGAATCAGTATTTTACTTTGTTCTCGAGCTCTTCATGGGAACTAGGTGGCTTGCCTTTTGTCCTGAATCTCAGCCACTTGATGGTTTTTTTGGAATCTCTCCCTGGCCCTCACCAGTCCTTTAGGCGAGGGGATTCCAGAGACTTCCAGTTGTCCCTCAGTGGCTGGTTTAAATCTCATTCTAAGCAGCTTGCTCATCTAGCACCTTGCCTATCTGTATGTAATTTGGCATTGTTTAGTTGATTGGATTCTACCACCCCTCTTGAATCGTCCACTTTACTCCTTGTCTACCACCTTCACGAGCTTGTCCAAGCCACCAACTTCTCACCTGATGAATGTATTACTTTCCCAATGGGTCTTGCAGCTTAAATTCTAGGTTTCTCCAATCCATTTTCCATACTGCAACCAGGGAATTCTATTAAATGTGAAAATCTGGCCGTTTTTATGATTAAAATCTTCGTGACTGCCCATTACTGTTAGGATCAAGCCCTCTATCTCTGACGTAGTTTGTGAAGCCTCATCTGACAAGATTCTACCTTTCCACCCTTGTTTGTCAATATCCTCTCTCAATCTGCCATGCTTCCTCCTATTACAGGATGGTTGCACAAATTCCCTCTGCCTTGGAACCACCTTCCCCTTGTTTCCATGTAAATCACTGACTCATTCTTTCAGATATTTGCTTAAAATTTTCTTCCCTAGAGAATTCTCTGCTGTTCTCGCAGATCAGACCAAGCCTCTTTTTTACAAACTCTCATAGCACCTCCTTTCTGGGCGCTTAATTATATATTGAGTATGTACTGTGTGCCAGATACTTATCCGTTGTAATTTACAGGACACAGGAGCATGAGGACCATATTTTGTCTTGTTCACAGCTATGTTCCCAGGTATATATAGAGCGCTCTGGTCCCACGGTAGATACTAGATAATGAATGAACTGTTACATAGAACCTCCAGCTGTTGGTAGGTCAGAAGTCTTCCTAAAAGAAAGCACTTACTGGGCATCTACTATATGCTAAACTCTGCTATAGGTTTAAATATTTTACCTCATTTTGTATTCACAACAAGCTTATCAGTTAGCTTCTAATATTAACCTTGTTTTACAGATAAGTAAATTGAGACTTTTAAGTGATAAGCCAGATCTCTATGTATATATAATATACATAATTTCTCTCTCTCTACATACATATGTGTGTATGTATGTGTATATATGTGTATATACAAAAAGTAATTTCTGGGGCTGGCCTGGTGGTGTAGTGGTTAAGTTTGTGTTCTCTGCTTTGATGGCCTGAGATTCACAGGTTTGAATCCAGGGCCTGGACCTAGCACTACTCATCCAAGCCACGTTGTGGCGGCATCCCACGTAAAATAGAGGAAGATGAGCACAGATGTTAGCTCAGTGACAATCTTCCTCAAGCAAAAAGAGGAAGATTGGCAACAGATGTTAGCTCAGGGCCAATCTTCCTCACACACACAAAGTAATTTCTCTGTGTGTGTATGTCTCTCTCTCTATATATATGTCTCTCTAGACATATAAGATAGGTGGAAAGATAGATATACATATATACATATGAGAAAGAGAGAGATACCCACACACTAAATGTAGTGCCAGGAATGTAGGCCCTACACACAGTTTTGTTTTTTGTTTTTAATAGTTATAGGCCTCTCCATTCCCAGCTTTCTCTCTATCACACTTACACACATACATACCCCCACTGTGTTCCCAGCTTGCACTTTGTTTTATCATCCTTCTGATTCTATAGCCAACGTCAGGATCAGGGTGAGGATAAAGGTCTGAAAAGAAGTGTGTTCAAAGAGGACCTCACTCTTCAGCACCGCTATAGAAAGGTCCCTCTCATCCATGTGTTTCCCTTATTGCTCTCGCAGATCAGCTGTGGGGGTGTGGGGGTGTGGGGGTGGCCAACAGGACAACATGGAGAGAGGAAACAAAAACGGGTTTTGGTTTTTCTCTCGAGGCCAAAATCCCATTTATTTTACACAAACAAGTTCCCTTTGGACATTTGTCAAGTGACTTCCCACCTCTCCTTTAGGCCCTTTGAGTAAATGTTCTCTCGTGTGCTGAACATTCTGTGTGGGTTTAACTCATTAAATAATCAAATTGTATGCAGCATGCTGTGTGGCTGAAGTGGAGAGGGCAGGAATTGGACCTACACTATGCAAAACATTTCTCTATTGATGAATTCAGATCTTATATGAAAATTGAAAACACTTGGTTCTTATGATTTTTCAATGAAAATTAAAAATATTTTTTCTAGCATAAATGATAACATTCAGAATTTATTTGATAGAGTGTTTGAAAGAAAAATGTTTTTTTCTTATAAACATCTCCGTGTTAATTATGAGAATCACCAAATGAGGAAGCTGCAGAAACTGTTTTTGTTGTGTTATTTTGTTTTTTCTTAGTCCCTGGGTTAATTAAGTTTTAAAATCCATAATTTGGAAATTATCAAACCATGGCACAGTTGCTTGAATCCTGCAACACATTTTTAAAACACACATTTGGTTAATTTGGGAATGTTAAGTTCAGGCCAGCACATTTTATTATGGATTTAAGCTTCCTGCTTTGTATTTTTTTTTTTTAAGTTTAATAAATTGCTAGGTTCTTTTTCCTCCTTGCTGTGAACCATATTTTCATTCTTGACACCAACTAACCCAGTCACCAGATAATGCCTTCAAGAATAATCTGACAAGATGCACTGAAGTCAGGATGAGAGTTAGGTATATGTGTTGTGCAATTAAATTATGTCTAACAAAGGACCAGTGGCTTCGCTACATCCAAGAATGATCGGACAACCATGCCCACATTTCATCAGTCATCTGTGCACTGAAGTTGGAATGACTGGCTCAGCCTGATCAATGTGATGTCATGTAACTTTTACCATATTTTAGATGAAATATTCTCTAAGGTAGAATGCCAGGGTCTTGACAGATTATATATTTAGCGATCTACAGAATTTCATTCATTAAGGTGTTAGAAGGGATTCTCTATTTAGTGAAACAAGATACATGCCTGTTAATGTTAGATCTTCATAAGAAACATCAGCATAGGCATTATCATTTCTTTAAACCTCTCAGGGTGATGTGAATATGCAATTTTGTATTCCCGTCAATATGCCATTAAGTTGATGTAGGTAGGAAGGAGGATGCCTTTGTTAATACAATCAATTGAAAGATGTTTACAGGGGAAGGATAGAATTAGTTTATACTTATCCTGACTCCTTGATAATAGATCTGTCGCCATGTAGTTCGAGAAAGATTCCTCTCCAAAACCAATTCTTCCAGGATAATAAAAACAACATTTTAAAAGCATACAGAGAAGTTCTTGCAAGAAGGTAAAATAATGAATTATTAAAGGTACTGCAGCTTCTTGATAAAAATTTTATGATAACTGTACAGTGTTCGTCTAACCTTGCCTTTTAGCGATACAGAAACATGAGCTCTGCTTATTTCAAATTGTAAATTAGTTTCCTCTTATTGTCTCATTTAAACAATCTTTTCCAGGACAGACCCAGAGGTGCCAACTGACTCCAAATTGTAAGCTACGCATTTTTTTTTCTCCTCCAGAATTATTGTACCCATTATATTAACACCTTCCACTTTGTTGTAAAACTCCTTGCATTTACAGAGGTTATTATGCTTCTCGAAAACAATGTGCCACCAGATTATACATATTAGTGAAGAGAAGGAGAGTTTGAGCACTGAGCACAATGTTAACTGAGAAACATCTCCAAGCATGGTATTTAGAACGCACAAGGAGGAAAAAAGAGAGTAAAATGAAAATTTCATATTGCTGCCTGCATTCATTATAACAGAGGTGACTAGTGAACATGAAGAAAGCTAACACTGCACTTTTCCGTCTTTGGGTCCTGTGTTTCTCACTTCCTCTCCATCACAGACACATGGAGAAGGGCGGTGAAGAGAGGAACCTACTTCCATTGGGCACTTTATATGCGGGTACCACAAAGCAACCATTTTTAAATCCATTTTGTCCTGAGTTGCTATCTTTAGGCATGGTGACTACTGAATGTTAAGAATGTCTCCTATAGATTTATTTATTCCAGAGGAACTGCATCCTGACATTCATGGGGAGGGTAACGGCCCCAGCTCATTACATCGTCACTAGGTACCATTAACACTTGCTCTGCGGTGCTCCAATACCTTGGATTAAGCTGTTAAACTAAAATTTGGTCAAAGCCACCCAACAGCCCAGGGACTATGTTGTGGAAATACACAAACTAGAAAGCATTTCACTGAGGCCCTGTAATAGTGACAAAAGACCAGGTGGCATAGTCAGGAGACCACACTGTTATGACTTACTGTTGAAGTAAATCCTTATGCCTTCTTTAACCTCCACTATCTTTGTGTGAGGACTGAAGTTGAGATGATTAGATCTAAAGGTAAGTGGCTGAAGATAGGTGAATAGCCTAGTCTAGCGCCCATCACAAAGACGATTCTCCACAAATAATAGTCGGCACTTTTGAATTCATCTACCTCTGGGGAACGGTTCTGCTCCATAAAACAGCAGCACATATTCATTTTATTTCTACAATTATGCTGATTGGTGACAACGGCCACTAGCCCTTCATCTGGATTTCCTTAAGTTTTAAGGATCAGCATACGCTGAGATTATTTGCCAGGTAGAAAATAAAGTAAGACGTTAAAGCAGGCTGGGGACAGAATATTATCTAGTAGAATTATTCAGTAGGAATTCTCAGTCTTGCAGTAGCTGTCAGCTGGGTTCTATGTGGCTGACGTAGGGATGTATGTATGTATATCCATTTGCTTGAGGTGACGAACTGATGTTTTGTTGGGAATAACTAAACCCACAGTTTATAATGAGAACTCAAAATGCTTGACCTTTATAGTATATACTCGGCATCAGATTGTGATTCCTAAATCTTCCTTATGAGGATTGATAGTAAGCGTTCTCCAGGGGCTGGCCCGGTGGCATAGGGGTTAAGTTCTCTCATTCCCCTTCGGGGGCCTGGGGTTTGCTGGTTTGGATCCCCGGTATGGACCTACGTACTGCTTATCGAGCCATGCTGTGGCAGGTGTCCCACAAATGAAGTAGAGGAAGGAAGATGGGCATGGAAGTTATCTCAGGGCCAATCTTCCTCAGCAAAAAGAGGATTGGCAGCAGATGTTGGCTCAGGGCTAACCTTCCTCAAAAGAAAAGTTTTCTCCACCAGGACTCAAAGAGGAGGCTGTTATGCTTGGTTCTAGACACTAATCTGAAAGTAGTAATCAGGCCCTTTTCTCTAAGAAAGCAATATCTGAGCACGGTTAACATGAGCTTACATGGTGCTCACTATATCCAGGGCACTTTCCTTTTTTTAAGATTGGCACCTGCGCTCACAACTGTTGCCAACCTTTTCTTTTTCCTGCTTTATCTCCTGAAATACCCCCAGTACATTGTTGTATATCTTAGTTGCAGGTCCTTCTAGTTGTGGCATGTGGGACACTGCCTCAACGTGGCCTGACGAGCAGTGCCACGTCTGTGCCCAGGATCCGAACCTGTGAAACCCTGGGCTGCCGCAGTAGAGCGCACGAACCTAACCACTTGGCCACGGGGCTGGCCCCCTCCACGGCACTTTCAAAGTATTTAATGTGCACTACTTCATTTAATTATCACACATGAACAACGATGAGATGTTTCCTTCTTAGAAGAAGGGGCTGATTACCATTTATAGATAATACCTAATGTCTTCATCTTGCGCTTCTTAACACTTCTCCTCCAACAACAGCTATGGGAAGGGTAACTGATTTCCAGGATTGCCTGGCACGATTCTGAGTTACTACTTGTTGTCCTAGTGTAATTAGCCATGGTTCTCCCTGTTACTGTTTCTCCAGTTTGAACAATAAATTATGCAGTCCCCTGGTTATGGGACCTGTATTCATCTCCAATATGCCATGGACAATCCTGGGTCCTACTTTCTTGAGGACCTGAAGACAGCTGTTTGCTGGCCCACTCTGTCCTGCCTACATCTTCTTTGCTTTGGCAAATAGCTTCAGTCTTAATCAGCCCTCAGGAGCAACACAGGGCACCAAAATGGTCAAAGGGGATTTTACAACAGCTGGTGTTGGGGTCCAGCCACTTTTTCTTTAGAATATAAACTTATAAGGCAGCTCCTTTTGTGTCATTTTATAATACTACCTGTGTAAAACCAATAAATATCCTCCTGTATGGTACCAAAAACATTGAAACAATGATTTTATGTTGAACAACATGTACATAATTATGTTTCAGATGAGGATGGTAACCAATTAGTGAGTTTTGAAAGCTATTTAACGGTTCCGAAGAAGAATTTTAAAGTGACGAATAGAAGACTATCAGAGTGTGCTGCACACATAAGTCTACACATTATTTTGTGAAATTTTAGTTTCAGTACTGTGTGTGTGTGTGTGTAGACGGACATGAGAGAGATAGAGAGAGAAAGAGAAGGAGAAATAGTGGTGGCTAGTCTTCAAAAAGTTCCCCGTGATCATTGGCTCAGTATTCATATCCCCGTGTAGTTCCCTTCCATAGTCAATTGTGGCTGGTTTGTGTCATCAATAGGATTTTGCAAAAGTGATGATGGATGGTTTCTGAGGCTAGGTCATAAGGACTTTGCAGGGTCTGCTATGGCTTTGGGTTGTTCTCTCTGTGTGAAGCCATCTGCCATATCGTGAGGATGCTCAAGCAGCTGTGTGGAGAAACCCATGTGAGATCAAATGGTGGAGCTTCCCATCAAAAACTAGCACCAGCTTGCCAGACATGTGAATGGGCCACCTTGGAAGGGGATCCTCCAACTGCATTTCAGCCTTCAGACGACCACAGCTCCAGCCCACATCTTGACAGACACCTTGTGAGAGACGAAGCCAGAACCACCCAGCTGAGCTCTTCCCAAATGCCTGACCCACAGAAACTGTGAGATAATAAATGTCTACTATTGTTTTAAGTTACTTGGTTTTGAAGTATATTTTTATGTGACAGCGGATAACTACGTATGTTCACATTTAGGGACACATACATGTATATAAGTAGACAGAGAGAGGAATCTTAAGCCTGTTGTGATATAAAATGTATTTCTCACTGCTTATTGTGGTAAAAAACAATATTTAAAAATACTTGTGTGGAGGAACAGGAAATCTCCTTGCTGGTGGAAATGCAAAATAGTATAGCCACTTTGGAAGGTAGTGTGGCTGTCTTATAAAATTAAACATACTCTTACCATATACTACAGCAATTGTGCTCCTTGGTATTTACCAAAGGAATTGAAAATTTATGTCCACACAAAAATCTGCACATGGATGTTTACAGCAACTTTATTCATAATTGCCAAAACTTGGAAGTAACAAAGATATCCTTCAGTTGGTGAATGGATAAATAAACTGTGGTACATCCAGACCAGGAATATTATTCAGCACTAAAAAGAAATGAGCTATCAAGCCATGCAAAGACATGAAGGAAACCTAAATGCATGTTACAAAGTCAAAGAAGCCAATCTAAAAAGCCTATATACTGTATGATTTCAACTATATGACATTCTGGACAAGACAAAAGAATGGAGACAGTAGAAAGATCAGTGGTTGACAGGGGTTGGGAGGAAGGGGGAATGAATATGCAAAGCACAAAAGACTTTTAGGGCCATGAAACAACTCTGTATGATGTTATAATGGTAGACACATGTCATTATACGTTTTCCAAACACGTAGAATGTACAACACTGAGTCAAACTTGGTATAAAATGTGGACATTGGGTAAGAATGATGTGTCAATGTAGGTTCATCAATTACAACAAGTGTTCCACTCTAGTGCGGGATGTTGATAGCGGGGGAGGCTGTGCCTGTGTCGGGGCAGGGGATATATGGGCAATCTCTGTACCTTCCTCTCAGATTTGCTGTGAGTCTAAAACTACTCTAATAATAAAATAAATCTTTAAAGGCCCCCCCCCAAATCTGCATACACTAGGAAAGAAAAGGGTGAAGAAACAGAAACATATCAAGCCCTATGATGTGCCTGGTGCTCTGCAAAATTAAGATGTTTGTTAAAGGTAATATTCTTTGCCTTTAAACTGCAGTAACTTGTTTAGACAATATTTTGGGACTCCATCTCAGGATCTACCACTGCTGCAATCTTTTTCTAATCTATACGTTTTTGTCCATGCCTTGACTTCTCATTTAATTATTTCAATATTATGGTGCTTCCTCTAATTCATTTCTGTTGTCACCATTATAGACCATTTTTTAAACAACTAAACATTCTTTTAAGTAGCGTTGGACAAATGGCAATATTGCATCATCTTTATACCATTTAATAATCAGTGGGAGATGGCTATGTTCATAATTCATAGATTTCTAAAAATTTTGTGTGTTTTACTGGGTTTCATTTTAGCATGTTATTTCCATATTTAAAAACCAGAATCCTAGTTGGAATGACAGTTTCAGAAAACACTATGTCTGGGGTTGTTTTATCAAAACGCTTATCTTACTACGAATTTGAAATTTTTTTGTCTTGCTGTGTTCCATGACAGGGAAGTTTGTGAAGAAGTTTAACGAATTATATTCAGGGTTAACATTTTTGTGAGAAAAGACCCTCATGGGATTTGTGGGCAAAGTCACACCTGTGGGGAATAGTTCTGCTGGCAGGAGTGATTCAGTAGCAGCCAGTTGTAGGACAACAGCTTTCAAAGCCCACTGAAGGAAGTTCACAGGTAGGTGAAAGGAGATGGAGAGAGAGAAGTAGAAATGCAGGCAGAGTGTCAAGCTCAGTACAGGCGTTCCATCTCCATCGCCAAGTCAGAACACTCGTATGTTATATTCAAGTTATCTGTATTTTCCCCAAAGCTTTCTATCTTCCCTGCAGCATCCTTCTTTTTTGGAACTCAGTTCCTAGTCTCATAATCTTCCCTAATGTTTACCATTATTGACATATTAGGTAGAGTCTTTATAATGCTTTAAAATCTAGTAGTATCTGGTTGAGTTTGCCTAGCTGAGAAAACATTGTTAAGCTAGCTTCCATTGCCTTTACTCTCAGGAAAGACATCACTGGACCAGTTCTGATACTAAGGAACTGTCACCTGGGCCCCAGGGCTTCACATATTCTCCCTGAATTGGAGAACTGCCATGATTCGTTCAGCACAGGGATTCTCAAACTTGGTGACACATGAGAAATACAAAATATTGATAACTGGGCTCCGTGCCCAGAGATTCTGATTTGATTTGGTGCTATATTTTGCACTGGTATTTTTTTAAAAGCCACCCAGGTGATTTTAGTTTGTGATCAAGTTTGAGAACATTGGTAGGGTAAGTTATCTGGCACATTTGAAAATAACTTTTATGGTAGTTAGAACTTACTGTTCTTTCTAAACAAAACCATACATCTAATTGTGTATCTCCATATCCCTTGTTAGTCGTCTGCTTAGAGGTTGAAGTTCGTTCGAGTTCAAATTCTTGCTCCTCTCCAGCCTCACTGCCCGAGTTTTCTATTTTTTCCTTTTTCTAAGGAAGATTAGCCCTGAGCTGACATCTGTTCCCAATCCCCCTCTATTTTTGCTTGAGGAAGATTAGCGCTAAGCTAACATTTGTGCCAATCTTCCTCTACTTTCTATGTGGGTCACCACCACCGCATGGCTGATGAACCCAGGCTCCTGAAGTAGAGCACACAGAACTTAACTACTACACAGCAGGGCCAGCCCCCTGATAGTTTTCTTTTGATTTATATGCTCACAACACCAAACCGATGGTAGATACCCAACTACACTCGTGTGAGTCATGCTTCTGTGCCTTTCCCCACCTAAAATACTCTTGGTCTTCCCACCCTCTTGTTGCTTACAGTTATCCCATCAAATCACATTTCAGATGTCCCCTTGCTGGGAAACCTTCCACGATGCTTCATACAGCATACCTTCCTTTAGTAACTTTAAACCTCATGCAGTTTCAGAGTTGTATGTGCCCTTTGATGTAATTTATTTGCTTCCGCAACTGTCTTAGGTTGTGAGTCCCTTGAAGGTAGGAAGACAAAGGCCTTTTGTCTATATCCATGTGTGGCTGGGTGTACACACACATAGTAGGTGTTCAATAAATGTCTTTATAGTGAGCTATATTCTCTCTTTCATAAATTTCATTGTAAAGAACAAAAAGGCACTATTCAACAGATTGGTGCCTCTTGCGACCTAAATTCCCCACTTTTAATGTGCCACAAATTGAGCCCACCACAAAAATCCAAGGCCTTTCTTTGGCTTTTAACCCACTCACATTCTCTTCATTCACATCAAAAGTAAGTAGCTTGAAATAGACATTGTGTCAGGGACAGAGACAAAGCAAAGACAATCAAGTTCTCTGGCTTTTTTTTCTTTTTTTGGTGAGGAAGATTGGCCCTGAGCTAAACATCTATTGCTAATCTTCTTTTTTGCATGACGAAGATTATTGCTGAGCTAACATCTGTGCCAATCTTCCTTCACTTTATATGTGGGACACCACCACAGCATGGCTTGATGAGCAGTGTGCAGGTCCATGCTCAGGATCCAAATCTACAAACCATGGGCCACCAAAACGGAGTGTATGAACTTAACCACTACGTCACTGGGCCAGCCCCCATGTTCTCTGGTTTTTAAAGAGAGACTCCTCAGTTACAAGGGGAAGGTAAATGATTACTATATATATATGCAGTGGAAACATTTTTAAGGAGTAGGAGAAATTCCAAATAGGCCTTAATGCTAGTTAAACAAAGACTTTAAATTTAGCTACCCATATCGTAAAAATATAATTTGAAATTCTAATTAAGCATTTATTACTCAGTGACATGACATATAGTTTCTCACCTCAGGGAACTGCTACTAGATAATAGGTTAAGATGACTTTGTCATTGACGTTGTTCTTTTTGGTTTTCTCTCTTTCCAACTCTGTGTCTTTCTTCCTTGCCTCCTTCCTTCTTTCCCTCCCTCCCACTCTTCCTTTTTTAATCTCTTTCTCTTCTTAAAATTTGAAAAGCATCCAGCCATTTTTTACCTATTTGTTACTCACACCTACTATATGCCATCGCTGTAGTAAACATCAGTAAGCCAAAGATACGTAAGTCATAGCCCCTACCCTCAAGGAAATTTGAGTTTCAGGAGGCAGACAAAAAACAAACAATTGCTCTGTGTGACAGGTGTTGCAATGATGCATTGCAAGGAAGAGCAAGCACGACACCTTATAAAGTATAAAATATTTTTAAAAGGTCAAAGGAAAATCCTTTTGAGCTGTCACCACTCACGAGCTTCCTGTTAAGCCTTAGTTTCTTCAGCTATGTTAACTCATAGAATCCGAATAACTAACTATACATTTAGTTATGATTGAATATGGAAGGGAACTACACGGGGATATGAATACTGAGCCAATGATCACGGGGGACCTTTTTGAAGACTGGCCACCACTATTTCTCCTTCTCTTTCTCTCTCTATCTCTCTCATGTCCGTCTACACACACACACACACACACACACACACACACACACACAGAGTACTGAAACTAAAAATTCACAAAATAATGTGTAGACTTATGTGTGCAGCACACTCTGATAGTCTTCTATTCTTCTTCACTTTAAAATTCTTCTTCTGAACCGTTACATAGCTTTCAAAACTCGCTAATTGGTTACCATCCTCATCTGAAACATAATTATGTACATGTTGTTCAACATAAAATCATTGTTTCAATATTTTTGATACCATACAGGAGGATATTTATTGGTTTTACACAGGTAATATTATAAAATGACACAAAAGGAGCTGCCTTATAAGTTTATATTCTAAAGAAAAAGTGGCTGACCCCCAACACCAGCTGTTACAAAATCCCCTTTGGCCATCTTGGTGCCCTGTGTTACTCCTGAGGGCTGATTAAGACTGAAGCTATTTGCCAAAGCAAAGAAGATGCAGGCAGGACAGAGTGGGCCAGCAAACAGCTGCCTTCAGGTCCTCAAGAAAGTAGGACCCAGGATTGTCCATGGCATATTGGAGATGAATACAGGTCCCATAACCAGGGGACTGCATAATTTATTGTTCAAACTGGAGCGACCGTAACAGGGAGAACCATGGCTAATTACACTAGGACAACAAGTAGTAACTCAGAATCGTGCCAGGCAATCCTGGAAATCAGTTACCCTTCCCATAGCTGTTGTTGGAGGAGAAGTGTTAAGAAGTGCAAGATGAAGACATTAGGTATTATCTATAAATGGTAATCAGCCCCTTCTTCTAAGAAGGAAACATCTCATCGTTGTTCATGTGTGATAATTAAATGAAGTAGTGCACATTAAATACTTTGAAAGTGCCGTGGAGGGGGCCAGCCCCGTGGCCAAGTGGTTAGGTTCGTGCGCTCTACTGCGGCAGCCCAGGGTTTCACAGGTTCGGATCCTGGGCACAGACGTGGCACTGCTCGTCAGGCCACGTTGAGGCAGTGTCCCACATGCCACAACTAGAAGGACCTGCAACTAAGATATACAACAATGTACTGGGGGTATTTCAGGAGATAAAGCAGGAAAAAGAAAAGGTTGGCAACAGTTGTGAGCGCAGGTGCCAATCTTAAAAAAAGGAAAGTGCCCTGGATATAGTGAGCACCATGTAAGCTCATGTTAACCGTGCTCAGATATTGCTTTCTTAGAGAAAAGGGCCTGATTACTACTTTCAGATTAGTGTCTAGAACCAAGCATAACAGCCTCCTCTTTGAGTCCTGGTGGAGAAAACTTTTCTTTTGAGGAAGGTTAGCCCTGAGCCAACATCTGCTGCCAATCCTCTTTTTGCTGAGGAAGATTGGCCCTGAGATAACTTCCATGCCCATCTTCCTTCCTCTACTTCATTTGTGGGAGACCTGCCACAGCATGGCTCGATAAGCAGTATGTAGGTCCATACCGGGGATCCAAACCAGCAAACCCCAGGCCCCCGAAGGGGAATGAGAGAACTTAACCCCTATGCCACCGGGCCAGCCCCTGGAGAACGCTTACTATCAATCCTCATAAGGAAGATTTAGGAATCACAATCTGATGCCGAGTATATACTATAAAGGTCAAGCATTTTGAGTTCTCATTATAAACTGTGAGTTTAGTTATTCCCAACAAAACATCAGTTCGTCACCTCAAGCAAATGGATATACATACATACATCCCTACGTCAGCCACATAGAACCCAGCTGACAGCTACTGCAAGACTGAGAATTCCTACTGAATAATTCTACTAGATAATATTCTGTCCCCAGCCTGCTTTAACGTCTTACTTTATTTTCTACCTGGCAAATAATCTCAGCGTATGCTGATCCTTAAAACTTAAGGAAATCCAGATGAAGGGCTAGTGGCCGTTGTCACCAATCAGCATAATTGTAGAAATAAAATGAATATGTGCTGCTGTTTTATGGAGCAGAACCGTTCCCCAGAGGTAGATGAATTCAAAAGTGCCGACTATTATTTGTGGAGAATCGTCTTTGTGATGGGCGCTAGACTAGGCTATTCACCTATCTTCAGCCACTTACCTTTAGATCTAATCATCTCAACTTCAGTCCTCACACAAAGATAGTGGAGGTTAAAGAAGGCATAAGGATTTACTTCAACAGTAAGTCATAACAGTGTGGTCTCCTGACTATGCCACCCGGTCTTTTGTCACTATTCCAGGGCCTCAGTGAAATGCTTTCTAGTTTGTTTATTTCCACAACATAGTCCCTGGGCTGTTGGGTGGCTTTGACCAAATTTTAGTTTAACAGCTTAATCCAAGGTATTGGAGCACCGCAGAGCAAGTGTTAATGGTACCTAGTGACGATGTAATGAGCTGGGGCTGTTACCCTCCCCATGATGTCAGGATGCAGTTCCTCTGGAATAAATAAATCTATAGGAGACATTCTTAACATTCAGTAGTCACCATGCCTAAAGATAGCAACTCAGGACAAAATGGATTTAAAAATGGTTGCTTTGTGGTACCCGCATATAAAGTGCCCAATGGAAGTAGGTTCCTCTCTTCACCGCCCTTCTCCATGTGTCTGTGATGGAGAGGAAGTGAGAAACACAGGACCCAAAGACAGAAAAGTGCAGTGTTAGCTTTCTTCATGTTCACTAGTCACCTCGGTTATAATGGATGCAGGTACCAATATGAAATTTTCATTTTACTCTCTTTTTTTCCCCCTGGGTGCATTCTAAATACCGTGCTTGTAGATCATGATTATCACCATTTACTTAGATTTGAAAAGTTGTGTGACTTTCCAAGGTCACCCTTCTAATAACAGGGAAAGTGGGAAAGTCTCTTCTTAAATAGTATTATAAATATTATTATTTGCAGCTTTGAGGTACTACGTGCTACTTGGTGTTATTGGGGACAGAAGAGAAAGGTATAAAATTGCTGGCTAAATTTATGGAGACTTCAACTTGTGCCAGGCACTGTTCTAGTTCTTTCAATATTAACTCATTCACACCTATATGAGGTAGGTACTGTTATTATCTATTTTAAAGATCAGTAAACTGAGCCATGAAGAGATTAAGATCATGCTGTTACTAAGTGGTAGCAATTGAATGTAACCATTGTTGGGCTGGCAATCTACGGGAAACAGACAGACACCTGCAAGAACAAGTCAAGACTATAAACCATGAGCGCTAGGTGCCAAGGTGGTGGCACAGATGTTAGGTCACAGTGTTCTAGGTCAAAGCTGTCCACGGAAGCAAGCTCCACTGTCCCACTAGCCTGGGCTGTTGAGGTGGCAGCAGCAGAGTGTGATGCAAGTTGCAGGGGCTCTGGAGTCAGCACACGGTTTCAGTCCTGCCTTTGCTCATGCTTGCGTGATCTTGGGCAAGTTACTTACATCTTGAAGCCTCAGGTTCCTCATCTCTCATTTAATGATGAGAGGCATAATTATTTCAAATGATGGTTATGTAGCCAGTGGGATAGTTTGTTTAAAGGGCCTAATGCATACTACATGCTCAGTAAACGGTTTCTCTCCCCAGTCATGCTTCATCTGACTCCAAAGTTTTACTGGGATTTTAAATTATAAGGTAAGAATAAAGTATTGCTTTCACAAGCTTCTAAACCTCTTAAATCTCCATGGTGGTTTGATCTTTCAACCAAACTGAGGATTTAAGTTCCTGTTTCTCCAAGAAAAATGTCATGTGTTTTGCTTTGGCAATGCTGCAGCATTTAAGCCACCTCCCACTCTTGTTAACCAGTCTGTGATCCCGTATCATAGAGCCTCGTACTTCATAGTCATTATTTGAGTACCTATGGCAGGAGTAGATGCCGCCACTCCATCACTTCAAGATTTCAGATAGAAGCTTCTCTTTCTTCAATCTCAGTCCCATCTAGCTTCCAAGAATGAAAAAAACTGCTGAACAAGGCCTGGGGGTGATGGGGTGGTGGAGGCAATTTTGCAGTAACAAAATTAAATGATTTAAGAATATAAATCAATTAACAACTTGGCTTCTCGTGGGGGGTAATTTTTGACAACTTGGCTTCTCATGGGGGGTAATTTTGGGCACCTGAGGCACCTGCTGTGGACCCACTCCTGTATCCTGTGATATCTCGTTTTACTTTTATTTCTGTCTCTCCACTTCTAAGCTATGTTTTATTTCCCTCTGCAGCTTGTCTTGTGGCATATCCTTAATGGCATCAGGGTTCTCTCACAGGTGCATATCGTAGCCCATCACTGCCTCGGGAGCCAGCAAGCAGAGGAGCAAAGGAGAGTAATGAGTCCTTACATAACATTGCAGCATTTGCTGTTCCCAACAGCTCTGTTCCTTGCTAAGGCAGTATGGGGAACAATTACCACTACCCACAGAAAGTTTGACTGCCTTAAGCATTCTTGGAAAAACAATTTCAGTACGTTCATTAGAGCCAAAAGTGTCCCCCTTCTCCGATGGGATTTCTGGAATAGGAACACTGAAGCTGAAGCTGACAGAGCGGAGAAGCAGGCGGCATTCAGAGGGATGAAAATGCAAGAAAGAGAGTTTTGTTTGAATTGTGACTTTGGGTCTGAGATGAGACCCCTTTTGATGCAGGTTTTTATGACCACCACGATAGAGCTAGCCACTTGAATACACTGAGATTGCTTCCTGTGTGTGTAACAAAATGATAAAATTAATAGCCCAGCTCTTTGAATAGACACCAATGCGAGACTGATCTTTTTCTGTGATAATCTTTTGGGAGCCATGAGGGCAAGACAAGGGGATTTTCCACTCCCATCCTTGCCAAGGTAGAATATATCAGGGCTGAGAAAACTTGGTCTCAAGGACTAGATGAGTCTGGGAGGGTTCCTAGTGGTTAACAGATTATGGAGAAGAGCAGTGAGGAGTTTTCAATCTATTCCTCATCTCCACCCCACTCTGTATTTTTGCCAGTATGGGTAGTGGGCATGGGACTCCAACCTCAGAAGCATATGCCTGAGACCCAGACCCACCAAGCAAACCGTGAGGGAAAAAGCAGTGACCTCTTGTTTTAAAGAAAGGCAATTTCCAGGAACCGTGTGTTCATACTGCTAGATTTTTCTCCAACCCGGCTACTCTGGCAGGCTTGCCATGTCTTGGAAAAATGGCTGTGCTTGTGTGTATGAACACACTCTTAAAAAGTAGACTTGCTAAAGATACATATGATGGAGACATCCAGGCTTAGGCATAGAATAGTAGAGAGTAGCCACTGTTTAGCACTACTCTGGGGTGGCCGGGGGGACTTCCTTTCCTCCCTCCTCCCCTCATCCACTATCATACACACACATCCTGAAACACATATCTGGGGAACTTTTGCCAGACCAGAGAAGGCAGTGCACAGTTTGGGCAACCCCATCTAGCAAATACTGTATCAGTTGCCATGTGGCAGCTACTCATACACAACAAAGAACACAGGATTTGGTGAATTTGGTGCACAACGTTCTCTCTTCCTTTCTTTCTTTATCTTTCTTTCCTTCTTTGAGGAACTGGGACCAAGTTAGCTCCCTGGGACCAAGTTAGCTCCCAAGAAATCCTGGGGATCATGGACTTACCTTGGGACTGATACTGACCCTGATATCAGTTCCCCCACATTAAACCCAGCATATATCGAGTTAAAACCAAAACACTCATTCCCTGCTTACTCCCTGGCTTCCTGGCTCCAGAATCCACTATCCTCCATGGAGACAGACACCATCAAGGACAAGCACCTGGAATCATTATCTCCTCCCCACAAAGAGATACAGGCTGGTGGGAAAGCTTCTGACCAGCAAAGTCACAGGCTCCCTCCTCTCTGCAAATAGTCTCAAGGCCACAGACAGGTTGGCGGGAAAGCTCTGACCAGCAAGGCCATATGCTCCCCCTCCCCTACCTAAAACCCCAAATAAAAACCCTTCCTTTTAGCTTTTTGGGAAGTTGGGATTTCAGCATTAACTGCCCTCTCTCCTTGTTCAGAGCTGTGCAAAAATAAAATTCCTACTTTCTTCCACCACACCCGGTATCAGAGATTGGCTTGCTGTGCAACGGGTGAGCGAACTCACTTCAGGTTCCATATCAGGACCAGGGCTTCCAAAGGAGGGGAAAAAAGCATTCTTTTAAGAGGCTGAGGGAGTCATGTTGTAATTTAACCTGAACACTAAAACGAGTGTGATCCCATTTTGTATTCCATGCTGGTGAGGATTGCTTTTCATCTATTGTTTCTTAATATAAATGCATTTTAGAGCTTGAGGAGACTTGAAAGGCGAAGCGTGCAAAGAGGAAGGAAAGGAAATAACATTTATTGAGCACATATGATGTGTTAGGTACTCAGGTAAGCTTTCTAGATACGTTAGCTCATTCAGTCCTCACAAAAGTTCCGTAAGATTTAGGGTCAGATCCCACTTACAGATAAAGGGTTAAAGGATAGGAGATGGTAAGTAATTTACCTTAAGTCATATAATTACTGGAAGGTAGATCTGGGGTCTGAACTCAGAGTGTTGCCTTCTCGTTGAAACAGATGAAGGGGAAAGACTAGTTGGTGGCAAAGCTAACTGGAGCTCAGATTCCATGACTCCCAGCAAGTTTTCTTTCCAATCCATTGTCTCCACTGGGAATGTTAAATGCCTAGAAAACCTGAAAGTGTGGAAGGGAAATAAGAAGGGAAAAAGTTGAGAAAATTGCACTTGCCACAAACAGTATCCAGGATTGTGACTCCCTTTCTTCCTCCCTATACATGGTTACATAATCTAGACAAAAGAACTTCAAGAATTTTCAGTCACAACGCTAATGTCCCTGGTAATGTTTTTATGTAGCCTTTATTTTTCCCATGCGTTGCCTCTCCCACCTGCTGAGTATTATTAGATTTTACACACTATTTGACATGGAACTCGTCCCCTGATGAAATGATGCTATTTTAGATTCTCTTGAAAGCTTGCAAGACCAGAAATAGATTTATTATGCCGTAGCTCCTTACCTTACCTGAAGAAATCTGCATGAATAGACTGTAACTTTGCTCTTGAGACTGGAGATTTTTTTTTTTAAAGGGATACACAGATAACAAAACATAATGCCATTTTATCTTTCTATGTTTCAACCTATGGACACACAGATGAGCAAAGAGTGCTTCAAGAGAACAGTTTTAAATGATTGCTCATTGATTAACTTTTTCAGTTAGTAACTGGTATTTTTTTGCCTTATAGACAATTCAAATCTTATAGCATGTTGTTTTCTCTTTGTATTGGTAATTAGGAAAGTCTGAGTCAGTTTGCAGCAGTACTTAGATAAATGGGGAAAATCTAACAACATGCATTCTTTATCACTATTTGTTCCTCTGGGCTTGATTTACATATTTTCCCCTTCTCTGTTTTTAAAAATATTGATTTCTGTTATTGTTCTTAATTAATTACATTTATTTACCTCGTTTTAAATCCTTTTGGAAAATGGGGGAATAAAGGTAGAGAGCTAGTTAGCCAGCAAGCGAGAAAGCTGCACTTACTCCATGGCATTGTGTCAATCAGAGACAGTTTCTTTTTTTACAGTTTAAAATGAGAAATTTCTTAAAGGGATTTAAAATTTCATCCTGTTTGGCATGTCTCCTAATACCTTTAAAGCATTTCCTGCTTTCTATTTTGAAACAAGGATGATAAATTGGATAAGGTTGGTGGAACTGAGCAGCAATGCATGTGTGATGTGTTGCTGTCATGTTCATAGAATATAAATGTCATGTTGTCCTTGAAACTAACTCATCTGCTCTAATGCAGATGTGGCTTTTGAGTTTGACTTATTTCACTGAATACACTGATATGTTCTCTGTTTGTCATTTTATTAGTGGCTTTGATCAGCTTGATTTCGGTTTTTTAATGGTGATTAAAAGATACTGGAAACATTTTGCAATGACTTTCTTAAGTACCCTAACAAGAGTTATTAAGCAAATGTTCAAATTAACTCATAAAATCTGTGAGTCATATAGAATAATCTACAAAATAAAACTACTAATTTAAGAGCTCAGATATTAGTATCATCTAAGAGTTTCTTTAGTTCCTTCACTACTATTCTTTCAAAATATATGCTCAAGATGAATGATAAGAGAAGAAAAATGTCAGCTTTGGGAGGTTTTATGATATTTTCAAGAGATATTCATAGGACTCTGGCTATCATAATAAAATACACCTAATTCTAAGTTCATCCTTTCTAATATTAAGCAAAAAGTTCTACGATGTAACTCTAGCCCGAAATTGTAATTATACCATCTAAAACTAACCCTAATTCTAGTACTAGTCTTATCCCAAACCGTAATACTAATGTCAAGCCTAGTTAAAACCTCTGACCCTGGGATTAACACTTACTCTCATACTAAAGCTAAATCTTAACCTTCGCTTGACTTTATCCTTAATATCAGCATCAAACACAACATCTGGAAAGCAAATAAGTTTTAACTCACATATACATCTAACAGGTAGTGTTTTGTCTGGGTCACTTGGTTGAAAAAGATTCTAAGGCTCAGTAGGAAAGAGTTCTGGGATAAATTGCCATTTCTGTCCTGATATATGATGAGGGAATGGCAGCATGGGTGCAACATGTTCACAATTTCTGTCCTAATATTAACTCTTGCCTTGGTCTGGCCTGAGCTCCCTGAAGGTCAAAATGCTGGCAGACGATACTGACAAAAGAAAAGAGTTCTCTGCTTTTATCTTAATTACAATAAAGAGATGGGGCTTGAGTTCCTTACTAAGGACTGAGTTTTCTTCCAGAGGGGATGGTAGGAATACTTTAGGGAGGAAGAAGATAGATTTTTTTATTTTACAACTTGTTAGAATGATTCATTCAGTCCCTATATATGAATATAGACAAAGAGTTGGAGTCTAAGATCTGAATGCGCCATTCTACTAAGAAAGTTACCGATTTCTAAAGAGATTGCATAACAATCTTTCTGTTACTAAGGAAATACATTTTCTCATTTTATTTCTTTAGGACTTTTATTTTAATATATCAAATGTGCTTAATCTTTGCCAATTGTTAATTGGACACAATCAATAGGGTATTTCACAGAATATAAGGATCATTCTTAGAGTGCAATCAATGTTTCTAAGCACATGGGGTGTGATGTTTAAACAATGGTTGGAAATTTATTTTTAGAATTGGTGTTCATTGCAGCATTATTCACAATAGCCAAGACATGGAAGCAACCCAAGTGCCCATCAACAGATAAACAGATAAAGAAGATGTGGTATATACATACAATGGAATACTACTCAGCTATAAAAAAAGACAAAATTATGCAATTTGTGACAACACGGATGGACTTTGAAAGTATCATGCTAAGCAAAATAAGTCAGACAGAGAAAGACAAATACCATATGATTTCACTCATATGTGGAAGATAAACAAACACACAGATAAGGAGAACAGATTGGTGGTTACCAGAGGGGGAGGGGGTGGGAGGAGGGCAAAAGGAGTAAAGGGGAGAATATGTATGGTGGCGGATAAAAACTAGACTATTGGTGGTGAACATGATGCACCCTATACAGAAACTGAAATATAATAATGTAACCTGAAATTTACACAATGTTATAAGCCAATATGACCTCAATAAAATAATTTTTAAAAATTAGTCTTTTTGAAAATTTTGAGCATAGACAAAACTAGAAAGAATAGAATGATGAACTCCCAGATACTCTCAACTAGCTTCAACAATTATAAACCCACGCTAATCTTGTTTAATCAATTACATACCCCTCCATATATTTTGATTCAGATTTTAGACATCCTGTTATGTTACCTGAATATATCTCTATAACAATGAGTTTTGATTTTTTTTTCGAGGAAGATTAGCCCTGAGCTAACATCTGCCACCAATCTTCCTCTTTTTGCTGAGGAAGACTGGTCTTGAGCTAACATCCATCTTCCTCTACTTTATATGTAGGACTCCTGCCACAGCATGACTTGACAAATGGTGTGTAGGTCCGTACCCGGCATCTGAACCAGCAGACCCTGGGCCGCCAAAGCGGAACATGTAACCTAAGTGCTGTGCCACTGGCTGGCCCCGACTCTTGATTTTTTTAAGTAGCTTTATCGAAATATATTTAAATATCATAAATTCACTCATTTAAAATGTACAATTCAGTGGGGTTTTTTTAGTATATTCACTGAATTACTTTACAGTCACCACAATCTAATTTTAGAATATTTTTATCACTCCCAAAAGAAATCCTATACACATTAACAATCACTCCCATTTTTCTCCCACCCTCCAGGTCTAGGCAATAATTAATGTAATCTTTTTCTTTATAGATTTATCTATTCTGGACATTTTATCTAAAAGGAATCTTAAAATTTTGTCTTTTGTGTTGCTTTCTTTAAGTTACCATAATGTTTTTAAGATTCATCCATGTTGTACTATATATCAGTATTTTATTCCTTTATATTGTCAAATAATATTGCATTGTACAGATATACCACATTTTGTTTATCCATTCGTCAGTTGATGGACATTTGGGTTGTGTTCATTTTTTGGCAATTAGAAATAATGCTGCAGTGAATATTCATGTATGCATTTTTAAAAAATTAATTAATTAGTTTTTTTTTCCTTTTTCTCCCCAAACCCCCCCAGTACACAGTTGTATATTCTTCGTTGTGGGTCCTTCTAGTTGTGGCATGTGGGATGCTGCCTCAGCGTGGTTTGATGAGCAGTGCCATGTCCACGCCCAGGATTCGAACCAACAAAACACTGGGCCGCCTGCAGTGGAGCTTGCAAACTTAACCACTTGGCCGCGGTGCCAGCCCCATTCATGTACACATTTTCGTATGAACTGTTATTTTTGTTTCTCTTGAGTATAAAACTAAAAGTTATAGGTCTATTCATATTTCTTATTTCTTCTTTAGTCAGCATAAGAATTTGTCCAGCTCATCTAAGTGATCTAATTTGTTGGAATACAGTAGTTCATGGTATTCTCTTATAAATATTATTTTTATTTCTGTAAGGTAGCTGATCATAGTCCCTCTTCATTCCTGATTTTTCAGCTCCCCCCCCCCCCCCCCATTCTGCCATAGGTTTGTCAATTTTGTTGATCTTTTCAAAGAACCCACTTTGGGTTTTGTTGATTTTCTCAATTTTCCTATTTCACTTATTTTTGTTTCATTCATTATTATTTCTTTCTTTCTGCTTTCTTTGAGTTTAATTTTCTCTTGTTTTTCTAGTTTCTTCAGTTGTAAGTTTAGATTATTTATTTGAGATCAATCTTCATTTTTACCATAAGTATTTGCAGCTACAAATTTCCCTCTCACACTGCTTTAGCTATACCCCATATATTTTGCTATGTTGTCTCAGTCTTGAATCATGAAAGAGAAGAGAAGAAAATAACCCAATAGATAAATTACTCATTCTCTTTCCTCCACAAATCAAGGACTTTGACCACCAGTGATATCATATAGCATGTTTTGGAAACCAGAGTGACTGAAAAACTGAGGTATCGGTGTATTTGCTTGAGAACTTGTATCCATGAAGAAACTTATGTCCTTATATTTCTTTTTCCTCCTTTTCTGTCTGACTTCTCCTTTTCCTACTCTTGTTGCACTTGCTCCTTCTGATAAAATGTTATCCTGCAAGTGTTTCCTTGGTATTTATGTTCTAGGAGATCCAGGCTAAGGTGTGCATGGTAGGGACCATTAACACCTCTGCTAACAGTCCTTCGGTGCTGTAGCCATTAACTGTGTGGGAAACGGGGGCATCACCTTAGATTTCCAACTTTGATTCAACACCTAAATCCAATTGGAAACCTAGAAATATTTATTTTACCATCTCAATATAGCTGGTATCTATGTCCTCCTCTACTTTCCTACAAATTTTACCTCAGTTTATCTTTGTTTCTTGTTCCATCTTAACTGGAAATTTGTATTACCTTTCTAATCAGGGTTCTGCCTCCTATTCTATGCTGTTCAAACTCTGCTAAACCGATCTTTCAAAAGAAAATGTTAGTTCACATTATTTTACTTTAGATTTTTCTTTTAGGAAGATTGACCTTGAGCTAACATCTGTTGCCAATCTTCCTCTTTTTTTTTCCCTCTCCAAAGCCCCAGTGCACAGTTGTATATCTTAGTTGCAAGTCATTCCAGTTCTTCTGTGTGAGATACTGCCATAGCATGGCTTAATGAGTAGTGGGTAGGTCCACGCCCAGGATCTGAACCTGTGAACTCTGGGCCACCGAAGTGGAGCACGTGAACTTAACCACTTGGCCACAGGGCCAGTCCCTACTTCATATTTTTCAATAACTTCCTATCTTTTGGGATAAATTTTAAATTAGAATGGAATTGCTTTATACATGCATTTAGTGTAAATAATTTGGACTTTGATAAAGGAGAAAAAATAAAAGTAATTTGTGTTGTAAGGGGGAAAGGAAGACCGATCATCAGAATATGTCTGATGCCCATCTTCATTGTTTCATCATTTGTCTCAGACATTTATATCAACACATTCCTGAACAGGGTCGAATAAATGAAAGTCAGATATACCATACTTTATGAGAAATTTATGGGATTTTAAGGAAAATTTTGGCTATATGCTCTTTTCATTCTCAAAAGCTACTTGTGAGTTGACACTGAGGTACTCAATTTGGCAAAAAATTATTTCCTCATAAATGATCTTGCTATCTCTCCATACTCATCTCTTGCTGCTTCCCTAATTTGTGCTATCATCTCCAGTCATCCTGAACTACTCGTATTTCTCTAAATGTGTCACACACATGTAAACATTTGCAAATTCTTGGTTTTGCACTTACTGTACTTTATTTAGAAAGAATCCTCCATGGTTTCACATGGCCAACTCCTGTTCACTCTTTAAGGTTTAGCTTAAATCTCAAACTACGAATGTGTCTTTTCTGTCCCCCTTATTCAGAGACTGCTATTCTTCTTTGTGGTCTCCCAGGGCGATGTGCCTAGCTCACCCATCACATACCCTACACTCATCTCTGTTTTTAAACTGTGAGGTTCTTGAAGACATGGACTCTGTCCTACTTGCCTCTATGTCACTCAAGTTTAAGAAACTACCTGGCACGAAGAATCACTAAAATGTTTATTAAATTAAATTGATCTTCAGCTATAAAACATACATTGTTATAGAAAATCAACTCTAGTTACTATTGTAAAATTGCAGGCCTAAAGCATGTCAAATGAAGATGCATGTGTGGTCATTAGATAAAAGAGACAAATCAGTAAATATATACCCTGAAGTAGCTATCTTGTCACATTTCCCACGGCTTTCAAGGCGATGATTGCTTAAACAGTAAAAAGCAATGTAATAGAGACAGGTTCCACTTTTTGGATCCCATTTGAGCTTTGGTGGTTGAAAATAAATCACTGGAAAAAATAGTGGTAATGAAAATAAAATCATTGAGCCTAAAATGACTTGGTTGTATGATTGCAAAAGCCATGGGGCCATTTTCTCTGGTAATTCAAGTTAACAAAAGATGCTCTGAAACACTTCATGGTTTACCTTAGAGTTTTTGAAAAAATCTATCTAAGGAAACTATAATGATGACCAAAGTATAAAGATTTTTAAAGAAATGATAGGCAGATTTTAATGATTAATATAATTTTCCATATTATAGTCTGTGTCCTCTGACTTCAAAATTGTCGTACATTTTAAACACCATTATGCAGTAGTGGTACAAGATCCAAGAATATTTTAAAAATAAGCATATCTTTTTACTGTTTACATGTTTTATTCTCTTTAGTACGACTATGGGATATAAAAAATGCACTGTACTTCCCATATAGCTATATAAATGCTTGTAGGTTAAATTGTTCAAAGGGTGTATGTCTCAACTGTTCAATATGAAATCTATGCTCTTTGTTCGTATAAATTATAGAGCAAGGTAAATATTAACTCAAAATGTTTATTATTACAGATAAAAATAACTACATTTTTATTCAAACAAATAAATTATTTTAAGGAGTCACTTTTCACTTGTAGTTTAGAGAAAAAAACATTTTCAACAGAATATTTTCAATTATATCATAACTCTCTATAGGTTAAAATTCATTAGGTTGCAAAAAAGACATATTTAAAGTTTAAGAAAAAGTTTAAAAAACAGCTTGGCTGGAAATTAAAAAGAAAGTTTCCTCTTCTTATTCAGTTAGGAACTAGTGAGTAAAAAAGATCTACACCAGTAAAAATCTCTTCTTCATTTGTATTTTATATTTCTATGTTCAAATATATATTTATTTATATAAATGTAACAAATATATTTACATAAGTATGTGATTTTATGTAAATTTAAAATAAATTTATGTAAATGCAATATATTTTTGTTCTCTATATTAATTTATACAAATATATATGTTCTAACTTTCTCTGTGTGTTTCCATGTGTGTGTACCTATTTTATAGCTAAGGATATATTTAGCAAGACTGTAGGGAATGGGCTGCCAGAGCCAGTGGGATCGTGAAGCATCAGAGAGAAAGAAACAATTTTGGAAGCATTATAAGAGATCATTTGCAGAGAACAAGAATGGGCAACGCTATTTGGAGCTGATTTTGCTTTTTGTGCAAATCTTTTCCTCCACCTCCCAGTGGAATTGTTAGTAAACTCAAGACCCCTAGCTACAGCTTTAAGAGTGAGTGGATTATTTATATTAACTGTGAAAAGTGTTGGTTTCCAGTTCAGTGTTGATGTGGGGGAAAACAGAAGGATCCCCTAAATCAGCCCTCAGGGTTAGCTTAGTTGTCCTTTCACATCTTTAGTCAATGCCTAATGAAGGTGCACACTGTGCCAGCCATTTATTGTTTGACAATGAGAGTGCACTGATGAGCCAGACACCATCCTAGACCTCCAAGGGCTCCTTACCTTTACCTAGCTCTGGAGACCCATTTGAATTATGGATAAGTTAATTGCAGAGAAAAATGATAAAGGCTAATGTAACCATGGGCACCATGCTCGCTAGGTATGCATAGTCATGTCACACGTCCTAGTTGTGGGATGCTTCTCAGTTCTTAGAAAAAAATTAAAGCTTAGTTTTATTACATGATTTTATGTTGAAGTCCTGAGACAAATTACTTACTGAATATGAACATATACCAAATTATGAATTATTTAATTTTCATATATGAAAGTACATTGTAGGAAGAACACGGACATTGATATTAGACACTTATGAGTCTCAGTATCCTTAAGTTCGTTATTATTTAGGTGACTTTAGGAAATTAATTCACCTGTTTCCTCACCTGCAAAGTAAAGATAATGTAAACTCTGCAAGATGTTAGGATTAGGCATTTAAAGTTGTATTACCTGGTATCACTTTGTAGACCTTGGGTAAACAGGAGATTTTGCAGGACTTTGCCAATCTCTTAATAAGCAAGTGTACATTGTGACTTTCAAAGAGGGGGTGTATAGTTTGGCAGTTCCCAAACTTTTTTAATGAATATAAATAAAATTTCAAAAGGAGTGAGTGATGTCAGCAAGATAGTGGAGGAGGTAGCCCTGAACCTTCCTTCCTCCTGTAGACGCACCACTTCAGCAATAACTCATGGATAAATTGCACTTGTGAGAACTCAGAAACAAGTGGAATGGCTCCTGCACCCCAGGGGAGTGCCAAACCAGACTCACTAAAACTGGAAGAGAGATCCAGGGCATCTTCTCTGGGGGTTACGTCCCTGGGGGAGCATCACATGAACAGGAGGAAGGTGAAGGATTTGTATATTGCAAACTACGAAACCGTGATGAAGGAATTGAAAGAACACACGAGAAAATGAAAAGATATCCTGAGTTCATGGATGGGAAGACTTAATATTGTAAAAATGTCCATACTACCCAAAGTGATTTACAAATTCAACACAGTCTCTACCAAAATTCCAATGGCTTTTTTCTATTTTACAGAAATAGAAAAAAACCTAATTCTATGGATATGGTACCACAGAATACCACAAGCAGCCAAATCAATCTTGAGAAAGAACAAAGCTGGAGGCATCACTCTTCCTGATATTGAAATATATTATAAAGCTACAGTAATCAAAACAGTACCATAGTGGCATAGAGACAGACATATAGATCAATGGAATGGAAGAGAGAGCCCCGAAATATATCCACACAGACATGGTCAACTGATCTTCAAGTGTGCCAAGAGTACACAATGAGGAGTGGATAGTCTCTTCAACAAATGATGTTGGTAAAATTGGATAACACATGCCAAAGAATGAAACTGGACCCTTATCTTACATCATACACAAAAGTTAACTCAAAAGGGATTAAAGATTTAAATGTAAAACCTGAAATCATAAAACTATTAGACAAAAACATAGGGGAAAAACTTCACGACATTGGTCCTAGCAATGATTTCATGATTGTGACACCAAAAGCACAGGGCAACAAAAACAAAAATAAACAAGTGGGATTACCTCAAACCAAAAAGCTTCAGAGTCCAAAGGCAACATACTAAATGGGAGAAAACATTTCAAACCATGCATTTGATACGACTTTAATCTCCAAAATATATAAGGAACTCCTACAACTGGATAGCAAAAAACTAATAAGCCAATTTAAAAATGGGCTAAGGACTTGGCAAACAAATATATGAAAAAAATGTTAATCATCACTAATCATCAGGGAAATGCAAACGAAAATCACAGTGAAATATTACCTATGACTGTCAGGATGGTTATTATCAAAGAAACAAAGGACAAGTGGTGAGTATATGGAGAAATTGGAATGCCAAATTGCACAGCTGCCATGGAAAACAGTATAGAAGTTCCTCAAAAAATTAAAAGTAGAACAATCATATGGTTCAGAATTCTTACTTCTGGATATTTATCTAAAAGAATAGAAATCAGGATCTCAAAAAGCTATTAGCACTCTTATGTTTATTGTAGCATGATTCACAATAGCCAAGTTGTAGAAACAACCTCAATAACAGATGAATGGATAAAGAAACTGTGGTATGTGTATTCAATGGAATACTATTCAGCCTTCAAAAGGAACAGATTCTGCAATATGTGACAAAATGCGTGAACCTTGAGGACATTATCCTAAGTGAAATAAGCCAGTTACAGAAAGACAAATATTGCATGGTTCCACTTATATGAGGAATCTAAAATAGTCAAATTCATAGAATCAAAGAGTGGAATGGTGGTTGCCCAGGGCTGGGATTGGGGAAAAATGGGGAGTTACTAATCAACAGGCATAAATTTTCAGTCAAGCAATATGAATAAGCTCTAGAGATCTGCCCTACAACGTTGTGCCTCTAGTCAACAATAATTTATTGTATACTTAAATATTTGTTAAGATGGTAAATCTTATGTTAAACATTGTTACCACAATAAATTTTTTTAAAAAGTAATATTTAAAAAAGGAAATACCAATTATTTATGCATCAAGTCTGTAATGAGGTGAAAAACTAAATTTCTACTCATTTAATTTGGAAAAAACCTGCCGATATTATTTTTAAAAAATTTAAAAAGCAGAGTTTATAAACAATTGCCAGGCCTTACCTGCTAAAATGTATTTAATGAAAAAGAGAGGCATCCTATTCAATAAAAACTAATTTTAATCGTGTACAGAAAAGACGTGAATAAACTGCAGGAGGACTCTAAATTACGGATGACAGAGTCATAAAAACATCTCAGCTATACAATAAGAAACATAATGCTAAGTCTACTGTTACACCGTTTCTTTGGTTGACCTTTGTCAAGTTATTAAACTTCACATTTGCAAAAATAAAAGTTAAGGGCCTCAATCTAAGTTTCTTCCCAGATATACGTTATGATTCTAATAAAATAAAGATCATCCTAAGGTTTTTATATGACTCAAGTAATCGCCCTATTACGGTATTTTTCTTCTGCACAGATAAGTGGAAAAAATTTAAAGAAATGTAAAGTTAAAAAAATTCAACAAACACAAAATATTGGCTTGTGTCTCTTCTTTGCAAAATGTAGGGTAAAGTAGGCTGATACAGTTTAACATGAAAACTCTCTGACTACCTCCCAGTCCTATAATTTTTTGAAAATCTACATAGCATGGTTACACTTTTCACAGGTAAATGACCATAGGTAAATGGTTTCGTAATAATTATAAGCAGAGACAAGGTGGTCTTATACTGTGAGACACTTTATGTATAAGTAATTATACTCTGAGATATTTTACAGCCCATTTAAACATTTTATGTGTTAATACCATTTCTAAATGCTGACTTCTAAAAAACTGGCTGTATAATATGTTGTACTTTGCTACCTCTGCATTCATTCTGAATTAACGACTTCAGAAATGCATTTGGAAGACAGGACTGCATCTTTATTTTTAAAATATTTTAATTGGTTACAACAATTAAAATAAATGGATGCTATCAACTCTAAAATAATTTTATCCTGCATGTTTAGTGTTGCTGTTCTGATTAAATTACTTTCTCACTTTAAGCGTATACTTAGGTATTCCATGATAAATGCTAGACAACATCCTTGGCTAGTTATGACCATCTGTGGAAAAGAAGGCAAACTCATGATGATCGTCTAACCCGAAACTCAAGGAAGAGATGCTGGTAGTTCAGAAAATTGAGTTTTGTTTTTGCTCTCTTGTTGATTTCTTCCCCTGTTGGTTTCAGCTTAGCCAGTGTGGTCAAGGGCTTGCTTTTCCCAGCCAACCGTCCCAAAACATAACCTGGTGAACAGTAGCCAATCTGCCAGCTTTCTAGTTCAGAAACAAGTTTAAACTACAATCCAGTCAAATCAGCCCCTTCTCACCCAGGAGACTGCAGGTCCCTCATTTCACAAATGTCAAAGCCAGCTTGACCCTCTCATCTCTCTCCCGTAGTCTTCTTTCTACTGCGTTTTGTCTAATTAGCTATTTGGCTGTTTTGCCTCTGCCATAGCAACTCTATTGGATAGGATTGCAGTTACCTCCCAGGTATCTAAATACAGTTTTCCAGTCAATTCACTGGGGCCCCAGCATCCTCCCCAGGCGTGGTTGGCTCTAAATCAGTCAGGAATGGGGTTTCCTACTCCGTTATTGGTTTTCCAGTGTCTATCCCTGCGGCAACCTTAGAGTAAGTTTTTAAGCTCAGTGCGAAATTTTGGTGCAAAACCCAATATACTTTTAGGAATTTTTCCTGAAGAAAAAGATTGGACAAGTGTGTAATTATGTCAATGACATAAAACACAAATGTATACTCCATTACTGTATTGTTTATTTTTATGAACAATTGAAAACATCCTAATTGTTTAATAATAGAAGAATGATAAAATAGATTGTGACAACTATATTAGAAAAGATTGTGGAGTTTTTAAGAATAAGTATGTATATTTATTGACCAGGAAAGATTTTCAGTATACATTTTTCATTAAAAAAAATATGTTACATAGGGCTGGCCCAGTGGCACAGTGGTTAAGTTCTTGCACTCCACTTCAGTGGCCTGGGATTCATGGGTTCAGATCCCAGCATGGACTTACACACAGCTCATCAAGCCATGCTGTGGTGGCATCCCACATACAAAATAGAGGAAGATTGGCACAGTTGTTAGCTCAGGGCCAATCTTCCTTACCAACAAAAACAAAATATATATATGTTTCAAAACAATATGTATGGAATGAAACCAAATTAATTAAAATTAATCACGCATATGTATGTGTGTTCACTTATGCATTATGTATTAAAAACTACAAGATTAGATACCAAAATGTTACTAGTGTTTATATCTAAGCGCTGGGATTATAGGTGACTTACAAATAATTCTTTTTGCAAATTTATATTTTTTAACATAAGCGTTCACTATCTATGTAAAACTGACTTGTATAATGCTTGGAAACTTTTAATCGTGTTCCTGTTCTCCATTCTCAAAAGTATTTTATCAAAGATCACAAACCCAGAACATTCTTGGTTCCCCAGTTCAGCTAGCACACCTTTTCTCTTTCCTCGATTTAGACCCAACCCTCTTAAAATATTTGTCCTTATTTTTGTTTCCATTTCCTCACTTTCAAATCATTTTCAAACTGTTCTAGTTTTACTTTAATATTCGTTACTCTATTGAAGTTTTCTCAGGAATGTTATTAGTATGTAATTTTAAAAATGATTTCTCTCTCTTCCTCATTTAGTGGTGGATCAATTCTCCCCCAAATAGGTGCTTCTATGATATTCTAAACTCATGTGTCATAGCATTTCTTGTTTAATTTTCTATCTTTCCAACTGAATCATAAGCTCTATGAAACCAAGACACAATCAATTTGACTCATAGCCCCTGGCCTAGCCCAGTGTCACACATATAGTAGATGTCCAACAAATACATGTCAACTAAACGAATGAATGAAGAATTTTATTTTAAGAGAATCTGATCACCCTGAAATAATATTTTGTCATTGATACTCTATTCTAGTTTCAGGAATAATTTTAATGTATGCTTCTCAGCAAAGACCCTATTTCCCAATTAAGGAGGAGAAAAAAAACAGCGTTCAGAGCTTTCTGCTGAAAAGTGGGCCCAGCGAGGTCTACTTTTTACAACAGCGTAATAGAGAGGAAACCAAGCCTCAGAATGAATATATCAATTTCCTAAACTCGCTGGTAGAATGAGCAAAGAAGCTCTTTGCTTGATTTCTCTCCTCTGTCCTCAACCCATGCTATCAATCAAACATGTTCTCTAAGCTTAACCCCCACACCAGCAGATGGGAAAACAACAACAAAAACACAGGGCTGTTGTGATTTCTTGAACTAAATCACATCAAAGACATATAACTGCAAAGAATCTAATTAAAATTGGATGTTTCAGTTTGCCAGCTGTAGCTATTATTTACAATTAGGGATTGTGATCTGATTTGAGCCGAGTTTTGAGATTTCCTCCCACTCTCAAGTCAGTGACAGACCAGCACTTGGCAACTAGGAGGAGAATGTCGTCAAAACTTCCCTCTGTGTTCTTTCTGGGCTCTGTGTTTGTGCTAAAAACCTCAGCTTCCTCCTGATACATGTGATTTCTGACTATATATTTAGCTAGAGAGGGAATTCCTCTTTCTGATTTGAATGCTCAGTGATTATTGGTGTGGAAGGAACTGTGGTTTCTGGAGCAACCAGATGCTGCCTCCCCGAAGACATGTGGGCTTGGACCGATGACCTTGCAGTCCTCTTTAATGAGTTTCTCAAACAAGCATTAGAAAGTGAAAAGAAATTGCATTTAGGCTTCTTTCAAAATTCCAGCAATTTATTCTATGGCACAGAGTGTATAGGGCAAAACTGTGAATAATAGGACTCTATTCATTCAAGATGAAAGCAGAAATACAGTTTTGTTCACTGACTATCCTTCTGTGCCTTAGATAGTTAAGAAGAACTTTATTTGTTAGATGCAGAATTCATAAAGATAATGCTTACTAATTCAGTATTAACAAATAAAAGCATTATAATTCATTCTGTCCTTGCCGTATGCTAGAGGAGGACGCTGCATACAAGTTAACACATACGTAAAGATGACTATGGACTTGCCCTTGGAAGGCAAATAATCATTTATCTCCTCTGAACCATCATAGAGGTTTTTATGTCATTATTAGCTATCCAATCAGAAAGGAAGAGGGGCTGAATTCATTTAGATAATAATTAATTTAGATTACCGGTAGACAATGTTAATAGAATGAGTAATTCAATTGGTAAAATAATCAAATCTGTTTATTTTTCTGATGGCAAGAAATTGGTTAAATGACAGAAATGTTTCCCTTCAATAGGTTGGGTTGTTGTAATATAGATGACACTGGGTCTCATTTTCAAAGGACTATGACACAGAATTTGGCACAGTCTCTTACCAGAGAGAAAAAAAACCAATGCTCATATTGTTTAGCATCTTGCTTTATGCTAGTCACTGTGCTAGACAGGGTGGCATACTTTATCTCCTTGAATTCTCCTAATAATCATACAAAATAGGCATCATCAGTCCTGTTGTCTAAAGGAAGACACTGAGATTTAAGGAGTGTAAGTTATTGACCAAATTTTCCCATTCGGTAAGTGGTAGGATCACAAAACAAATCCTCTTATTTCCAATGGTTAAGCCCATGCTTTCTGGACTACACCATGTTGCAACTCAGGGTGAGAGTGAAAATAAAATATAGAGAAGGAGATAGGAATTTACATAACATGACTAATGGGGGAGAGGGGCAGAAAACGGAAGTCTTGATATAAGTGGTTTCACTTGGTACATGGTCTAATTTCCTAATAAGTATCCCAAGAAGTTAGGATCTTCTACAGAAGCTTGTGAGCTGGACGTGTAGGCTTGACGTTAAAAGCAGAGTAAGAAGGGATGCTTAGCGTTCATCATGGATCAACTTGTTTTGCACCTGTCTTTTCTCCTTACCTATCATTATATTATTTCTGCTGTCAACTTTTTAACTTTCTAAATGTTCTTTCTAGTCTCTGAGTGCTCCTTTTTATACCCTGTTCTTTTTAACGTATGCTATGTTTTATCTTTCTGAGGATATCACAGAGTGTTTTTAAAATGTTTTATTCTGCTCTCTGTATTCTTTCTTCTAAGATCATTGTTCTCCTGTTAGTTTTGGTCCTGAAGTTACCAGATTCTTGGTAAGAGTTTTAAAAGAGGCAAGTCTTTCAGTGAGTGAAAACTATATTGAAATTCATAATCATTGAAAATATACTGAGTTCCGGTTGGTATTAACAGAGGACCATATAATGCTAGAAAAGGAAAAATCCTGGAAGTCTATTACAGTTCCACTTGATCATCTCACAGATGGGGAGCAGCTTTCATATATTTGACTGAAGCTTCAGCCATGGGTAATCTCTCTGTAAACATGGTGATAGTTTGAACTTTGTCCCCATTGCATCGGCTAGCTATAAACGAACAGAAAAGAAACATCTGTATTTCTAACCAGGGAGAACCCGAGGCAAAAGCATTTTTCTTCCCACTATCAACCTCATGCAAAAGCATACAATCAACTGAAACTTCAAATGGATGAGAACCTAGATCACTTTTCAATCATAAATAATGTGCCATGCAAATAACTCCTCTGTGAAATCTTTTCTTAGGGACAGATACAGTAAGTTGCTGAGAGGATGGAGCATGAAATCTATGTTTGGCTTCAGAAATTAATAAAAATTCATGAGTTAGCGAGAGGTGAATACCATTGTTATTATTCAATTCTGTAAAACATGTCAGGCAAAGGAATTCTGAAGGAAGAAGAAAAAAGAGAAATGATGAAGATAGGCATTGGAGATGGTGGTGATCATATAGACAGTACTGAGAGTGATTGTGAAGCTGATGAGGATAGCGTGTTGTTGGGGATAAATATAGCAATTGTAGAATGCAGTGGTAACAGTGGAGTCCTTTTTGGGGTGGTAGGAGTAAAAATAGTACGATAGGACATGACTCAAACCTAAAATCTCTGTGGGTACATAGGGCTTAGAGCTCCCATCATGGTTCCAGGAAATAAGCCTTATAGATATTAAAATCAAACACTTCTATAAACTAATTGCTAGTGCTTTTGGAATGCATCTTAAATAAAATGTTGCTATGAGGGTCGGTGCTAAACGGAAGTGTCAAATTGCTGTATACAGTATGATATAAATTAATGATATAGAAGACGAAATGTAAAATGCCTAGCCGAAGATTTGTTGTTTTGTGGCAAGATTTAGCATTGCTCCATGTTTAAAATTGATTTCCTTTCAGGAATTCTTGTTTCTCAAATCAGTAATGTGAGCAAGTATGTGGTGCCACTTTGATAGTGTATAAAATGCCTGTTTCCATCCTTCAAATGGCACATAAAAGGTAAAAGTAAACAATGGATTATTTCTGACATGTTTGACTTAATTTTTGACTCTTGGGTTCAAATTACCAAAAGAAAAATAAATAGTTCAAACTAATGTTTAGCCTCCTTGTCGGGGAAGGGCAGGGCTACTTATTTGACCGCCATCGGTCCTCAGTTTCTTTGGACTATGCTCAACAGAAACAAGAAATCCAAAGTTGTTCTGTTGTAGATAGAGATGGACAGGAGCCTCCAAAACCATTTATGTTCCCAAAGTGTGGTTAAAAAAGAGCTAACATTTGCTCTTGCATCTATGAGCTGGATACTGGTTTATTTCATTTAACCTTTATAGAAAGTTTATAATACAGGCATTAAAATAATCCTAAAATTACTTTGGAGGAAACAAATTTAAAAGAGCTTGTCAAGATCATAGACTCGGGATTTGCACTCTCTTCTATCTAAAAGTAGGCTTCATATTCCTCCTTTGCTCTCCTTGTGATCTTAAAAAGAATGATGCACAGATGCAATTGCAATAAACAGCACAGGGAAAGATTGCATAGTGTACCTTGCAAACTCATTTTGACCTTAATATCAATCTCATTTTTGTTTCATTGTTGATGAATTAATGAAGGAACTTACTACCCTCCTGCTTACCTTTTTTTTATATAGTTAGGTTAATTTTGGACTCATGATTTACTAAGAGGTCATAGTCAAGATATTTACCAACCACACAGCTCCACTGTACCAACCAACCACTCCGAACGAAAGCCAGATGTACACAATCCCTGGGGTCTGTCAGGGTTTATAGGTTGAATGTCAGCCCTGAATTTATGTTCTCTCGATGGTTGTTAGACAATGGAGAGGCCAACACAAAGTGACATATTTCAAGAATGTCTGCATCAAAGTGAGTTTTTTTTCCTCCCCCAGTGCTAATAAGTCTGTACTTTTGGTCACAAAAATATGAAGAGTTTGTAACAAAAAAAAATTACACAAAATCACTGAATGTGGCCCCTAGAGCAAGACTTTCCCTCTTGATATCAGTGTTTCCATGTAGAATCTTACTTTTCCTCTCTCTCCTGAAGTGATCTTATTTTTTATTATGGCGTGTAGTTTCTACAATAATTAGAAACAAGTAGACATAAATCTGAATTAGACTGTGGAATGAGAAACAGGCTCTTAACCTTTATGTAAATTTTGTGTATGTTTACATCTCTGAACTGACTTTAAGCATCACATTCCCTATTTTCATTACACTAGCAGGCATCATGAAGTTGATTTATTTTCTTAAGATTCTGCAAACCAGCCTAGTCGCTGTCCTCACATGCTACTCAGATTACTTTAAGATCCCAAAGAGGTTGCATGTGGTGGTTGGGAATAAAGTGAAGTGGGAATGACTAACTGTGAAAAGATGCATCAAAGAAGGAACAGATTGGAGATGTCAGAGAGATGAACAAAGGCCAAATTGTGGAAGAAGGGACAGACTAAGAGAGGCCAATCCATAGAACAAAGTAGGCAATTGTGTAGCAGCAGAAAAAGCACCAAACAGTTGTAAGGGGTCCAAGTGTGACCCCCTCTTTTTTTTGCTTTTTTTTTTTTTTTTTGAGGAAGATTGGCCCCGAACTAACATGTGTGCCCATCTTCTCCTACTTCATATGTGGGATGCCTGCCACAGCATGGCTTGATAAGTGGTGCATAGGTCCATGCCTGGGATCCAAACTGGCAAATCCTGGGCCACCAAAGCTGAGCACGTGAACCTAACTGCTATGCCACTGGGCTGGCCCCCAAGTGTGACACTTTGCTACTTTTTAGCAGTGTGTCTTTGGGTAAGTAATTTAATACCACTGATTCTCCATTTCTTCACCTGTAGGATAGAGATGATACTTGCCTCACAGAGTTGTGATAAGAGTTGGTTGAAATAACATACAAGAAACATGGAACAGAGTTCTTAGTGCAACAAATTCTAGTCGAATGAGATGGTCCAAAACACCCTCACTAGATTCTATCTTTCTAGGGTTTTACTCTGTATGATTTTAGAGTGCACACAGTGTGAATCACAAAACAAATAAATAGCCAGTATTTTTTTTTTGGTTTCTGGTGTATGTAAGTATTTAGGTTTTCTCTCCTACACACTGTCAAAATAATTGCCTAGATTTGCTTGAATTCATTGCAGACATTTCAAATTTCTTTTCTTCACAGGATAGGTTTCTTTTCATCTTGTTGTCTTTTTTTCTGTAAGGAAATGTTGTACTCCTTCATAAATAACAAGTTTATCTCTCTCTTTTGATGGACTCTGTCATCTCGTTTTGTCACTCTGCCAAAAGCAGATGTTAAACAGTATCCCAAATGCTCATGCCTTTTAAAATAGATAAAACAAAGGTCATGGGGCCTGAAATGTTCTTATGATGTATGTTTCCAAAGAGATTAACCTCGGTTTAACCTTATTAATTATATTCTTGTGTAGAGTAACTGGAGATTCTGCTGTTGGCCTTCAAGTTTAGCTGCTATGCCTTACCGATGGTGTAAAAATGAAATTAATTTGAAGGACTCTTAGGTTGGACTTTGAATTTTTTGATGATTTCAGATGATATATTTAGGGCAGTGGTTCTCAAAATTGGCTGAGTATCAGATCACTTTAGTAGTTTATTAAAATATTTTGCTTGGACCACACCTCTGGTAGTCCTTATTCATTGGGTCTGGGGTGAAACTCAGGCATATATATACAGAGAGAGAGAGAGATAAAGTGTGTGTGTGTGTGTGTGTGTGTGTGTGTGTGTGTATGAGAGAGGAAGATTGGCCCTGAGCTAGCATCTGTTGCCAATCTTCCTCTTTTTGCTTGAGGAAAATTGTCGCTGAGCTAACACCTTTGCCAGGCTTCCTCTATTTTACGTGGGGTGCTGCCACAGCATGGCTTGATGAGCAGTGCTAGGTCTGCGCCTGGGATCTGAACCTGTGAACGCTGGGCCACCACAGTGGGGCACCTGAGCTTAACCACTACACTACCGGGCCAGCCCTGGCACATATATTTTTAATAAGTGATTTCCGTGCATTTAGACTGGTGTTGAAAACAATGATGGATTAAAAACAATGGACAAGGGAGTAAAAGACAGGATAACAGGCAATGATTTTTATCACTATGAATTTTTGTGTGTCCTGGACCCCAAGGAATGTTTCTTGGAAAGAAAAAAAATGGCTTTAATTTGGTGAAGTAAACCTGAAAAGCCTAGAGATATGTTCTCAGCAGCCCCAAATCCCTTCTCATTTTATGATAGTCATATTCTACCAATTCTGAAGCTAAAAATAAAAAGATCTAGAATCATCTTTCTAACACAAACTACTCTTACAAAACAAATTTGCTTCTATTCCTCATGAGGTTTTGAGGCAAACACTTTACACTATTGAAAGTTGATAAAATTGGGGTTAATAAAATGGCAGAGCAAAGTGGCGCTGCTCCCTTGTGCTCTTGTGCTCTCAGAAATAATGGACACTATGGTCAATGAAACTAGGAGACATCAGAAGAGATGCCTACAGTTGTGGCTCCCAGCCAGATTGCACACCTTCCCGATGTAATCGACTTACCCTGTGAGCTAAAATTAACACTCCCTTCTTTGGAACAATGGATATAGGCAGTGGGAGCTGGCCTTAGAACCTTTTCTGGATCCCACTGGCTAACACAGAATAGCAAGGGAGGAAGGGCAGGATGAGGAAATATGCAGATATGCCATAGTTCTAGGAAGCAGTCTGTCAGTGAGGAAAGGAGAAGGAGAAAAGTTGCTTTTTGTTGGCTGGGGAGAAGCAGAAACTAAAAGAGATAACACACATAATATGTAATCCTGCGCCTCAAGGAGCGTCAGTCAGAACTAGGGAAATTTCCTCAGAGGCTGATATCTTGTTCCTTCCCCCCCAACACAACACCCCTGAAGATAGCTTGTCCAAGGGTAACTCATCTCACTCATAGATAAATAACTGTTAGGAAAGTATCAGCTCAGGATCTACAAGGATACTATATATATATATACAGTATCAATGCTGAGTTGATGAAAATGAAAAGCACCCCATCAAGAGATCAGTGATGCTGTAATTATTTGCTGCAGAGCCATACGGCACCTGTAAGAGATACCGGCTGGAAAAGGACTGTTTCCTGCCTCTGAAGAATATGACTAGCTCCTGGGACTTCTTCTAAGGCTGCCACAGAAAACCCCAATGCCTCCTTAGCCATATCTGGCAGTAGAAAAAGCAGAAGCAGCACACATAAGACAAACATGACCTCTATCTAATGTCTGTCTTTGAGCAATCATGTGCAGTGCATTTGTCTAGCCAAATTTAAATTTCACCTAGAAGCCAAGATGAAAATAAGGCTACAAAATGTAATTTTTGAACACTCATTGCAAATAATTAAAGCATAAATCTACAGCTTAATAATTTACTATAGAGTAAACTTTGATTTAATTACAACCCAGAAATTTAAACAGTTTTTAAAAATATTATCGTTCTTACTCATGTTGAGAGAAATACAAATTATGACTATAATGCTATGGCATTTTTGCATATCAGATTGGCCACAAAAAATGATTTGACGACATTCTATTATTGGCAAGAATATGGATAAACAAGTGATCAAAATTGCAGGCAGGAGTATAAAAATAGTAGAAGTCTTATAAGGGAAATTTTGCAATATCTATTAAAATTAAGTATGCACATTCTCATTGACCCAATGTTTCACTTCTAGGACTTTATTCCACATATATACACACATCTGTATATAGATTCATTTTGGTAGTTTCTAATAGCAAAACATTGAAACAAAATATTAAATGATAATCTAAAAGAGACTGGATAAAGATGTTTTTATACTACGTTGTTAAAATGGAATAGCCATTAAAAAGGATGAGTTAGCTCTGTATGTACTGATGTGGAATCATCCATGTTAACTATAAAAATCAAAGTGTAGGGGCTGGCCCCGTGGCCGAGTGGTTGGGTTCGCGCGCTCCGCTGCAGGCGGCCCAGTGTTTCGTTGGTTCGAATCCTGGGCGCGGACATGGCACTGCTCATCAAACCACGCTGAGGCGGCGTCCCACATACCACAACTAGAAGGACCCACAACGAAGAATATACAACTATGTACCGGGGGGGCTTTGGGGAGAGAAAGGAAAAAATAAAATCTTTAAAAAAAAAAAATCAAAGTGTAGAGTGTCCTCCCATTGTGTATATGCAACACACATATACATGGAACATATATACAATTGTATACATAAAGAATACCTTTTCTAAAAGAATATTCGTGAAACTAGAAGGCAGTTGTCTTCAGGACAGAGAAAAAAGTTAGGACAGAGATTTCATCATATACTCCTTTGCACCATTTGAATTTTGCTTCATGAACATGTGTAACATATTTAAAACTGATTTTTAAAATAAGTAGCTTAACTTATATTGACATATTAACTTTGTTTTACTATATTTTTTTGAAGTTCTGGGAATTTAAAAAAAAGTCATGTTTATTGAGATAAAATATACATACATTATAAAGTTTACTTTTTAAGTAGACAGTTCAATGATTTTTGACAAAGATGTGGAACTATCACCACAATCAAGATGCACACTTATATACTTCTTTTAAGAAAAAAACCTCCTAGGTACATTCAGAAGACAGTGAGAGAAGAACAATTACAAATCATTATACAGTCAATCATTATGAACACCCACATTAGTTTCTTTTTTCCGGTTTAAAAAATGATTAGTGTGTTTTGAACTTTCTGGGTCATTCTTTACATTAACCTAGTATGAAGGCAAGTAAGAAGTTGGGAGAGGGATGAAAGGCATTTATAATACACAGGAAGTCCCAAATGCTATGTTTTAATGTACTAATGCTTCCACAAACATTAACCTTATTCCGAAAAAAGTTTCAATAATGAAAGAAACCCAGTTATGGAGGGTGAAATGACTGTTAATTGCATTTCAAGTAGTTTAGCTAAATTTTCTGTAATATCCCACATCTTTTCAAAGTTATCTTTGTTTAGCTCCATTAGCCCAAGCATACATAATTAGTTTCTGCATTACTGTACATTAGTCACTCCCCACCCCCCACGGGTTTCTATTTTTGTTTCACTCTTTTTCTCTCTTCTACACATGCTCTACTCCACCCCCTAGATGTGGTCTGAAATATGAACCATTTTTCAGGCCCAGGATATTCCCCATGGAATCTCCGTTCTCCTAATTCAGAGGCATGATTATGGATTTGTTTAGGATAATATTGGAATTCTGTGAGCCATCTGTCTTCCTCCACCAATTCTCTTCTCCTCAGTTCAGTTGGCAGCAATACCGTGGAAAGGTGAATTAAATTTTGTCTTGGTAAAAATCTTCTTGCAATTTATGGGCTATTTCTAATATACAGACTTTATTCCCTCCTTTTAATTTTTGTATCAGACAAATGCACTTTTTTCTCTTTCTTTTAAGAATTTTAAAGTAAAAATGAAATTGGCCAAGAAGACACCCCAAAGCCTCTAATGTTTCAAGGGAAATGTTCGACAACATCCAAGGCTTAATAGGTTTGAGTCTTTTCATTCCTCCTAAGTGATACCGACCCTAATATCAGTTTCCCCACATTAAACCCAGCATAAATGGGGTTAAAACCAAAAGACTCATTCCCTGCTTACTCTCTGGCTTCCTGGCTCCAGAATCCACTATTCTCCATGGAGACAGACACCATCAAGGACAAGCACCTGGATTATCTCCTCTCGCAAAGAGATACGGGCTGGTGGGAAAGCTGCTGACCAGCAAGGTCATGAGCTCCCTCCTGTCTGCAAAAAAATAGTCTCAAGGCCAAAGACAGGCTGGTGGGACAGCTCCAACCAGCAAGGCCATGTGCGCCCCCTCCCCTACCTAAAACCCCAAATAAAAACCCTTCCTTTTAGCTTTTCGGGGAGTTTGGGATTTCAGCGTTAGCTGCCCTCTCTCCTTGCTCAGCGCTGTGCAAAAATAAAATTCCTACTTTCTTCCACCACACCCAGTGTCAGAGATTGGCTTGCTGTGCAACGGGTGAACGAACACACTTCAGGTTTGGTAACATAAGCAGTGCCCATACTCTATGGGGCCTCCTGGGTTTACTTCTGTGTTAACCTTGCTAATTACGTTTTGGCTTCTGCCACCTACCTGAAGAAATTTATTAAACATGAAACAATGGCATTTTCTTAGGCATTTAGGAGGGGTGGGGAAAGAGGAGTTTGATTTCTCTTCCTATCCTTTCATTTAAGATGCATATGCAAAACCTTTCTCAGGCAGAACCCAATGAATTCAAGCCATTGGACCATTGCTTTCATTTCCTTTCCAGTGTTGTGGGTAATAACCACGCACATGCTTATTTTAAACTAAATAGCCTTGTTATCATTGGAGTGCTTTCATAACTCTCAAACTATATATGCAGGCTTTGAACACCCTTGAAGCTAGGCTTTGACATATCTTCAGATATCAAAATGATGATCAATGATTTAAGAATTTCCAAAGCAACCGAGAGTCATGGAAATGAGCAAACTTGTTATGAATCTTACTGCATTCCGGAACGTTAAAATTTGAAAGTGCTGTTTGAGGTCACATTCTCACTTTAGAAATGAGTCCATCGGGACCCAGAAAGACACAACCAAGTCAAGAGGAGCCCATAATAAAACTAAGTCTCCTTGTTCCTAGTCTAAGTTTCTTTCTACTGTAACATATTCCTAAATCCCACTAATAGTGACCCAAATGAGATATTTGCAATGTGTCAAAAAATATTTCTATTTTTTCAAAGTACATTATATAGATCTTCATGTTCTTACTCAAAATATCACTGAGAGTTAGGGAAGGTCAGCTGTGCTCTTGATTTCTGCTGAAATAGCAAGCAGAAATAAGCAAGCTCAGGATGATTACTCCAGAAGATTTTGTCTGTGTGGTCTAGGTATGTTCTTCCATTTATATAAATCACTTTCTCATCTACAGCCCCAGTCATTCTACCTTGATAATGGGAAATAGCCTTTCCTAGTGTCATTGTTTTTTCCTGCAAAAAGAACTTTTTGACTAATTACTTAAAATAGTTTCTACTACACATCAAAGTAAGTGAAAGTGATTTCTTTCAGGGCACTAATGCTCTTGAGGAAGTCGGGAGTTGTTGGTAAAATATAAGGAGGAAGTGTTTTACTTGGAATCGCAATGCTTATTCAAATACAATATTCTGGGAGGGGAGGGAGGACCAAGGCTTTTCATGGTTCTTTACTAACAAGTAACAGGTGATAATGTGGATGCTCTGACTACCGAAATATTAAAGGAACAAGGTATAGTTCAGCAGGATTTCAATTCTCAAATGTCCCTCTGCTCTTCAGACAAGTGTGAAATAACAATCAGGAAAATAACACAGAAAGTAAAATCAGTTTCTTGGGACAAAAGCTTATGAAACAATGTCTTTAGAAATGTTATTAAAAGTGTTGATTGTATGTTCTAAGCTTTGCTTTCACAAATCAGCTGTAATACATCTAAATAAAACAACACAATTTTACTTAAATGTAGGTATGACTATCTTCAGGGGAAAAGAGGGAAGAGAGCTAAAACTATTTGGTGTCTATTATATGTTTGGCCTTCTACAAGGCAATTTATGTGTGTGACCTTATTTAAACTCTATAGCAACCTACACAAGAAAAAACTGTCTCCAAGAAGTCACTTAACCTACCCAAAGTCACATGGAAAAGCAAAAGCAAGGACAGAAATAGAAGTCAATGCCAAATCTGCCTAACTTTAATGTCTCAATTGCAGAGGGTGATATATATATATGTGTGTGTGTGTATCTCCCCAAAATGGAGGGATATCTTATATATATTACTACAATATTTTATATTTAAGTATAATATAAACATAAACATATATACACACATTTTTTGGCCTATACTTGGTTGGTAAAGGAACTCTTGGACAGAACTTTGCTTAGCCTGGGTTATAGAGAGATTGCATCAGTTATAATCCTTGTCCCCCTCCCCTCTCCCTTGTCGTCTTCCTCCCCCTCCTCCTTCTCCTCCTACTCTTCCTCATCTTTATTCATTTGAATAGCATGCAACAACAAATGCCATATTTTCAAAGTAGCTTTTTTCATGTGTTCCTAAGCCATCTTTTATTTTTCCAATTATCATTATCTCTATTGATATCTTGCTATCAACTTTTACAAATGTTCTATTATTAATTTTCTTTCTTAGTGTTATGCGTTATACCTGATCCTATGCCTATTTTATTGTAACTCACTTATTTTAGGTTTTAAAATTCTTCTTTGCGTTGACTTTAATTTCACATACAATTAATCAATGAAATAAGTTATTAAAAATAAACTAATTGAGCTCTGGGTGTCTCAGGGCTTTTAGCGGTGTTGAGAATACACAGGTAAATAAACATGTTCTCTGTCCTCCAGGAAATTACATTCCAGTTAACAGTAATAATGCCTTGCATTAATATAGACTTCTACTGCCAATGAAATATTTTAACATGTATTATCTCCTAATGAGATAATTTGCAAAGATATACTAAATTTGTTGGGATATGTTATTTGGGGGAGAAATTTGAAAACAAGATTTAATTAGTTATAGGCAGTTTCATTTTCTAAAAAAAGAGCCTCTTGATGAGGCTAGATTTTATAGTAGAGAGTAGAAAATAAAATTGTCTTCAAATATTTTTATGAATATGCCTTTACAGGTTCTTATGAATTTGGCTGGAGAAATTGGGTTATAATTTATAGGTTATTGGAGGAGGATTGCAAGAGAAGGAGAAAACAAATTTCAGGAAGAATGTGGTTTGAGGAAGGTGACTGGAATTGAGGGGGGCAAAATCAGGAGGACAATTTTGATGATACATTGGTGAACATAGCTTCCTTCACACACACACACACACCCTCACACGGTTGGGATGAGAATGGTGTTTCCCTACTTTGGCAACAATAGGAATTATTTTGGAGCTTTAAAAAATATCAATACCCAAGACCCACCCACAGATGTTTTGAATTTATTGTGGAGTGAGCCCCAGGTATTGGCATGTTTAAAATTCCCAGGTAGTTCTAATTGGTAACCAGGGTTGAACACCACTCCCTTAGCTTTGGCTCCCAGATTTTACTGTGCATCAGAATCACTGTAGGACTTATAACACCTGGTGTTTCTGGTTCATTACGTTTGGGTTGGGGTATGTTATAGACTAGATGTTCGTGCCCCTTTGAAATTCATATATGGAAGCCTTAAACCCCATTTGTGATATATCTGGTGGCAGGGCCCATGAGGAGGTTATAAAGATTAAATGAGATCATAAGGATGGGACCCTAATCCAACAGGGCTAGTGCCCTGATAATAGAAGGAAGACACACCAGAGCTTTCTCTCCATCATATGAGGACACAGCAAGATGGCAGCTGTCTACAAGGCAGCAAGAGATCTCTTCCCAGAAACCAAAGTGGTCAGTACCTTGATCTTGGACTTTCCAGTCTCCAGAACCATGAGAAAATAAATTTCTGCTGTTCAAGCCAAACAGACTAGGGTATTTTGTTATGGCAGCCCCAGGGGACTAAAACAGGGTTCCAAAACTGACTTTGGTAAGAAATTCCAAGTTGTTGCTGATGCTACTGGCCCAGGGACCACATGTTAAGAATGGCTGGTTAAAGAAAGAAAAGCTGGGGGCTGGCCCTGTGGCCGAGTGGTTAAGTTCGCGCGCTCCGCTGCAGGCGGCCCAGTGTTTCGTTAGTTCGAATCCTGGGCGCGGACATGGCACTGCTCATCAAACCACGCTGAGGCAGCGTCCCACATGTCACAACTAGAAGGACCCACAACGAAGAATATACAACTATGTACCAGGGGGCATTGGGAGAAAAAGGAAAAAAAAAAAAAAAAGAAAGAAAAGCTGACCTCGTAACCGGAAGTCATTATTAATTGATTGCTTTCATGCAAAAACAACAGTGTTTACAATGTGTATAGTGTTGTGATGAGTTTTAGCAATTCATAAAGAAATAACACAAAGATCCCACACTCAAAGAGCACATGGTCTTGCCACAGAGTCTAATATCAATTCAAAATGCTGTGTGATATTGGGAAAGTCACTAAAATTTGGGGTCCTCAGATTCATCATTGGAGAAAACAATGGTGGGAGATTTGGATTATATAATGCCCTTGAGCTCTCCCAGGTCAAACTTGCATGATTCTAGTTTGATGATAAGTCATATGGCGAGAAATAAGAGACTGGTCCAGAGGAGCAGCAAGAGCTTCAGGCTGAAGTAATCCACTGTTCTTGGACTCCCTGGAGAGAATTTGGGCTCTCCAGGAATGTCTGTGACTATCAAAGTAATAAGCTTCACAGCATGCTTGGCTGAATTCTATTCCAGAGAAGTCCATCATGTATTCTAAGTTAAATCTCTATAGTCATGAAGAATTATTCTCATTCCACTAAGAGTATTCATCTTTCCATAATATGGGAGGTCGACAACTTCTGCCCATCCATGATTCCACAGTAGTGTTCATATCCTCATGGTTTAGGAGTAAATTTCTTTGAAGTCTCTGGAGACATAGGTTTAAGCAAATTGTCTTGCTAATAGGCATTCTGTTATAGTTTAATGAGTTGCAACAGACTTTATCATACCCAGAAAACCCACAGAGAAGTGTGCTCATTCTCAGTACCTGGTCCTCATGTAACTTTGCCTCTTTTGTTCAATCCCTAAATAGTCTGAGAGATTTATTTATTCATCATAGAGAGAACCAAAGACGTGGAATTAGTATATTGTGGACTTTTGGGTTCTGCTTATTCAGTTCGTTTGTTTTAGATAAATACATAAAAACATACTTTTAGATTATACTACCTACCAATGGTAGACTTTACTGATTTATGAAAGGTATTTGGCTACAATTTTTAATAATAAAATTAGTAAGTTCATATAAAAAATATAGATCAGCATCTTTTCAAATCATATGACACTAAAGGGGGATTGATGAAAAGAACGGGTTGTCTTCTTCTGAAGGTATTCACTGTCAGAAAATGACACCCTTGAACACCCTAAAATAGCAATCCTAATGTCCAAAAATCCTATCTGTTTTTTCAAAAAAGGGTTATTCATAAAGGAGTACACAATTAGGTTACAGAAGAAAAGAAATCCTATTGTGAGAAGATAAGAACCTGAGAATGTCTACATATGCAAAGTGAATGAAGAACTTAATCAATCATTTTGGTGGCTTATCTTACAAACATTGGTATTAATGAAAAATGTGGGGTCTTCTGAAAACTGAGTTAACCAGTTCTATGCCTTTATCAGCCTGATAAATGATTGGTTGTGTATTTCACTGTCCTCCTTGAATTTAATTCAAAGTGTCAGATGAAATTCTCCTTGGTAAAGTGGCCAACTAGGGAAATCACATTGGAAGAAGGGGAAACTAAAAACTTCTTGGAGAAGCAAAGAAAAATGAATCTGGAGATGACATTGAAGGCTTTGAAAAATGGGTAAATTCTTGGTTGAAGAACATTGAAAATGCTATTCAAGGACTCTGAAAAATGAGACCACTTGTGTTTGTACGTGGAGATTGCTGACCGCCAAGACATTGTCTCCACCTACCACAAAATATCATCATATATTCAAGAAACAAAAACTGGAGTGTCCTCATTTTACAGACAGTTTGTCCAAGAGAAACTATCTTCTTTATGCACATGATAAAATAAGTATGTGCGGTTGTTTTCTGTTTCCTAACAAGTAAACAATTATTTTTTTTATTTGTTTGTTTTTTTCTCAAAGACTCATCTGAAAAAATTCAGAAACAATTCTCTAAGGAAATCAGAGAACCAACGTGTGGGATATCCCCATCTCTGGGATTTCTGGTTGTGTTTTGCTATAAAGAGTAGACTGAATGAAATACTAACTATGCTTCTTAGCTTCCAACATGTTGTGCAAAGTAGGAAGCATGTATATTTCACATTTATAGTCAAGAAAATGGACCCAGAACTTTATGGGAAACAATTTTGGAATAGGCTCAGATAAAAAACTACTTATTTTTTTTGCTGAGGAGGATTCACTCTGAGCTAACGTCTGTTGCTAGTCTTCCTCTTTTTTTTTTTTTTTTTTTGCTTGAGGAAGTTTAGCCTTGAGCTAACATCTGTGCCAATCTTCCTTTATTTTGTATGTGGGTTGCTGCCACAGCATGGCTGATGAGTGGTGTATGTCTGAGCCAGGGATCTGAACCCACAAACCTGGGCTGCTGAAGCAGAACACACCACACTTAACCACTATTCCATGGGGCCAGCCCCAAGAAGCTACTATTTTTAAAAAGAGCATCTTTCTATTTCTCCTAAATTATGGATTCAGTAGCTTTCAGTACATTACCTTTAAATTGCATTTTGGTTTCCTTTTCAAAGAATTGCTAACCTAAGTTTCTCAGGACAGCTTATTACTGAGGAAGAGGCAGAATTTAAGCAGATAGATCAGTATTGACTATTGTTAATACCGCATGGAGAAATCTGTTAGGAACAAATGAGATTGTTTCTAGCTTGTATTGGTCTCTCTGCTGAGTTTCACTCAGCCTTTGACACTGGACAGCAAACAATACTAAATAAGTAGTATAATCTCAAAATGAGCTCCTGGGTAAGAATTCTTACACAAAATAAAAACCTTACTAAAACTCTAAGGGCCAGAATAGTTATTGATGGGTGGATTAAATATTGAGGTGGCATTGGTTTAAAATGTTTTGTTTCTTATCCTGTCTCCCCTTTTAAAAAATTGTTTATGCTAGTGATGAAATCATACTTGGTAGGTCAAAATTCAAGACCAACTGATACACTGACAGAAAAATGTGTTCTCCTCCAAGCTGATGATAATTTCACTATCTTACTTATAAATAGCCACAATAGGTAACTGATCATCCTATCCAATACAATTTAGAAACAGTGGCTCAAACCAATTCTTCTAAAACAGAAATCATCTTTTGGGGCAGCTGAATTTCACTATATATATAGCTTATCTCTAAAAATTCTATATAGCCTGTCAACTAATTTAGTTACATAAGATCAACGTTTCCTGGAAAACATGCCAGGAGTTTGCATTGCAAAACAATTGTATATTTCCTGTAATATTGAGATATTTCTCTGGTCTTAAACAATTGGAATCATGACGTTTTGGTAGAGCCAGCTTAATGTGGTTTTTCACATACACACATTTTTACCAAGGACCCAAAGCAAGCCATTCCATTTTGGGCACTATAAAAGGAAAAGAAAAAAAAAGAAGAAGAAGAGGAAGAATATTATTTTAGCAAGAGCCAAAAACTGAGTCAGACCCTAGGAAAATAGGTTTGAACAAGATAAACAAAGCCTTTTCCTCTATGCAGTTGACCTTTTTCTGGAGAAACACACCTAATAAGAATTGTGTAGTTATTTAAGTTCCATTGTGATGCAGGCTATGAGGGGAAATTATAGGTTCATAATAGGAATACCTGGTTTCTCTTGGGAGTCAAGGAAATGATTGTTGAAGAAATGATGTTTGTGCTGAGCTCACAAGAATGAAGAAGAGGCCTTAACTGGGTCAAAGGTTGGAGAGAGTGTTCCAAATATGGAACAGAACGTGTAAGCACCCTGAGGCAGAAAGAATGGCCATTCAGTGGATTGAAAGAAAACACTGAAGCAAGAAAGGAGCAAAAAGGACAGATGGGTTCCATGAAGAAAGCAAGCCCAGATGATGCAAGGAGGTAAGTCTATATTGAGGATTTAGGTCTCTATTTTCAAAGTGATGGGCAATCATTGATCACTCTAAGTAGGACAGTTAGATCAATGGATTTGTGCTTTCAGTGGGGGAAAAGGTAGAGACTTTTAATGAATTTGGAAAAGGTAATTGGAAGGCTTGTTAAATCCTCCAGGTCAGGGACTAAGCGAGCCCAGATTGGGTGTTGGTAAAGGAATTGGAGAAGTGGACCTATTTGAGCAGTAACCATCTACAGAAATTGAGTATCAGGGTATATGGAAAAAGAAGGAGTCTTGGAGGATTGCTGGGTTTCTTTCAAGAGCTATTATATGAATGGCAGTATTATTCTATAATAGAACTAATATTGTTTTCAAAAGCAGCACCTGAGGTGGGGTTGGGGGCTGAGGGAAGAGGTTATGAACTCAGTTTTGTACCTGAGTTTGAAATCCCTATGAAATATCCAAGTGAAGTGTTTAAGCAGAGAGTTGTATGTGTGGAGCTGAAACTAAGAGGAGAGATTTAGACGGGAGCTATGATAATATCGACTCTTACAGGGCATTTACCAGATGCCAGGCATTCTTCCAAAACCTCACATGTGCTAATCATTTCATCCTCACAATGCTATGAGGAAACTGTTATTATTACCTCTAGTTTGCAGAAGAGGAAACTGAGGCACAGAGAACTTGAGCAACTTGCTCATCGTCACACCAGGACTAAGCAGATAAGGAGAAAGAGGTTAGCAGCAGGCCTGCCATCTGTTCTCCTCCTTGCTGGGGGAGTCCTCAAGAAAGAAAGAAAAGACATCTCATCAGATCTCATTGTAAATATGCTAATGACAGACTTCCTAGCAAGCTTACTAGTAGTATTTACTAACTGGTGAGTCCTTGTCTAGGTAATGCTTTCAGGGCATTTAGCTGGTCTTCCTAGGTTGGCTTAAGATAAATAAATCTGAAATCTATGGATCTATGAGCATAGCTCCATGGAAAGTGTCACCTAAATTATGTCACTAATAAAATGGAGAAGTTTTGTTCTTTTTTTGAGTAAGTAATACACACATACATCACTTAGATTTCTCATAGATTATATATGGCCCGTATTTCCTAACATGACTAGAAAGGATGTGAGGTGGTATAGTGGCAATCTGAATTTCTCCGCATTTCTCTTGTGCTTTGTGAATACTTGTGTCCTTGAACCTAGGATCTAGGACTAACTTTTAAAAAACACTAACAATTGAAAATTAGGTCAAGGAGAAAGAACTGGCAAAGGAATCTGAAAAGTAGTTGTCAAAGAAATATAAGAAAACAACAGGAAAACGTGGTCCCACAGAAATCAGGACATACAGTCTGCTTGGACTAAGGATGTGTCAGTCAATGACAGACTGCATATACAACAGTGGTCCCATAAGATTAGCACCATATAGCCTAGGTGTGTAGTAGGCTAGACCACGTAGGTTTGTGTAAGTACACTCTATGACATTCACGCAATGACAAAATCCCTAAGGACGCATTTCTCAGAATGTATCCCTGTCGTTAAGCAACGCATGGCTGTAAAATTGATATCTTCACCAATCCCTGAGCCTCTTCCCATTGCTGAACCTGTCTCCTGGCCCTAGTGTAGAACTGAAAATAAGATTGGGCCACAGACAATTAGAGCCAAGGAATCGTGTGGGTTAGGGATAAGAATGAGGATGAGTCTCAGTGACATGGGTAGCAGTCAGCGAGGAGGTTTGGTCAGAGATGGGAGGGAGGCTGTAGTAGTCAGCCAACACCCAAGTCAAACTGTGCATAAGCAAACGACCTGTGTACTAGACCAGCTTAACTCAGAAAAGCTCTTCAATCATTTTAAGCAGAATGCTTGCTTGTTTTCTAACAATTCTCTGATCTTCTGAGTTATTTTGCCTCTCACTTTTACTAACTACTTTATGAATATTATGATGGTCATACTTATTTACTTTCCAACCATAATTTCAGAATACTAATGGAATTTATTTTGCTTTCTCTTTGAAAATCCTGACAACAAATTAATCTGCTTTTTGTAAGCTTTTTAATTGTGGTAATTTTGTTTGATTGACTCTATCTTAGGCATTGGAGTAGAAACAGGGAAGGCATTGTGGGTCCATAACGAGATCCCTTAAACCCAGCTGTCAACTGTATAGTCAATCTCCAATTAATTTTTTTTCCAGTTGTTTCAATAAAATACAATGCTGTAAATATACTTTAAAATGATGGCTTTAGGATAAAGAACTGAGATCACATGGCCCCATCAAAAATAGACAACACATTTTTCTGGTTAATAAAATTAATATAGACACAAATTCTGAAATGACATGGAAATGGGCAGAAAGTGGACATGGTAATGGATGAGGGTCAGAGCTATCTGCTATGTACATTATCTAGTAATGAAGAAAAAAGAGTCATTTTGATGTAATTATGTCAATACTTTATATGAAAATATCCTTTGCATAAAAATGGCTGTATCAAAACTGCTAAATCCAAATGGCTACCATTATAAAAATATATGGCAAGCTCTTAGACCATTCAATAGTAAGTATTAAAGAAAGTTCTGTGACACACTAGTTCTTTTGGGATGCTCTGAGAAATAAGGGTTCTACGTTCAAATTATTTTGAGAAATGCTGCACATTACCACCCTCCTATAAATTTACAATGCGCGTTGATATTTTAAAGGTTATGAAAACTATTTTTTGAAGCCTGCTTAATTTACCCCAATATTTCCCAAACTAATCTGATCACAGAACTCTGAATGTATGTTTGTAAAATGTTATTGGTATTTGCTCGTGTTTATTTCATCCAAAGCATTATGTGAACCACTTTATGTGCATATTTCAAAGAAATCTTAACTGACCTAGGTGGTAGTTATTACTGTTATTGCCACTACACAGAGGGAGAGTGGGACAGAAAGCAATTAACCCATCGCCAAGGTAATCTAGCTAAAACATTAATTTAGCAAATGAGCATCTGGGACTCAATTCCAACTCAGGTCTGATGGAATCCACAGCTTTATTTCTTAATCATTATGCTGTACCAATCTCTAATATTCCATGAAACATTTTACTAATTCTGAGGTAACTTTTGGGGGCTTAGTGGTTAATTTCTAAATAGAATCATGAATCTGCCATTCATATCTTTCTGTATTCATCTCTATTGAGATGGAATTGCCACAATTATTTTTGGATTATTTCTGAAAGAATATGACTGCCTCTCTAACCAGCCCTATAGTCAATCTATGCTCCAGATCCTTCTCAGAACATGTGATTTCAAATTCCCCACTGCCACTGCCCAACCCTCACTCAAATTTCAGTGATAAGTTGTCCAGGAGAATTGCCTGAAAAATATGAAATCTATTCATTCTTCTCAATATTCTAAAAATGTTATATTTGACAAAACTGTGTGATCACAGAGTTATTTCTTTGTGTCAATTGCCCTGAATTCTGTTTTAATGTTAGGTACATTCTCAGTTGACAGTGAGGGATATTAATAAAAGCAATTATACAAAATTTGCTATTGTATTTGTAGTGGAATTAGCTGATATCCCAAATTTCAAGCCATGATTTACAGTCATTGAAGGACACAGTGTCTGAGAAGCCTTTTAGGAGAAATAAAAGAGATCTTTGATCAGGATTGGCGTTTGTGCATATGCAATCATATCTCATGGAATTATGGCGGGGGTGCAGAAGGCAGCAGAAAGCAGACTACAGGGGGGATGACAGGGCCCTTGTGTAACTGCAGGGAGGGAGGAGCCAGTCCAAATCTCACCGTTCCAGGGTCTTAGTGGGACACCTTTTGGAATCCGCCATGATCCAGCTACTGTGATAGCAGGACATTGACTGCAACACTATGGATACAATTGCAATCAGGCTACTGAATGCAGTTCATCTTCATGTAGCCCACACTTGAGCCCTGACATAACTAGTGTCGACTCTCAGCGACCACTAGAACAGCTACCTAAGTGAAAACATGGATGGATAGAGATACTTGAGGAAAAAGGTAATCTCTGCAGGGACTGAAATTCCAATAGGAGCAGAAGACAACCTGGAGCTACCAATAGTCATTAACATAAATTTGATTGCATTATATGCCTGGTTGGTGAACTTCGAGACATCCCAGTCCCATACGAATGTACTTGCATGTGGTTCATTTCAGCACACAGTGTTCTCTTAAAGCAAACTCATGGGGAAAGCTTTCTCCTTAGTTTTAATCCAAGTGAAGCCCTACTTTTCCAAAGATGCTCTTACAGTGTTTTTTTTGAAGTCCTACGATAGTAAAATTGACTTTTTGGTGTGCATATGGCTCTACGAATTTTAACATGTGTATAGATTTGTGTATCTACCACTGCAAATGGATACAGAACGATTTCATCACCCCACACCACTTCCTCATGCTCCATTTCATGGTCACAGCCTTCCTCCACCTCTAGCCCCTAACAACTACCAATCTGCTCTCTGACTCCATACTTTTGCTTTTTCAGAAGGGCATGTAAATGGAATCATATAGTATGTGGCTTTTTAAGACTAGCTTCTTCTACTCTACATAATGACTTAAATTCTTCCAAGTTATTGCATTTTTATTGCTTCATAGTGTTCCATTGCATGACTATATCACAGTTTGTTTATGCATTCATCCTTGAAGGACCTTTGGGTAGTCTCTAGTGTTTCGCAATTGTTAATAGACATGCTATAAGTATTTGTGTACAAGTTTTTGTGTGACAATAAATTTCTATTTTTCTTGGATAAATACCTAAAAATGGGGTTGCTACATCATGTGGTAGGTGTATGTTTAACCTCATAAGTAAACCAACAAAACTGGTTGTGATACTGTGATTTGTAAGAAGAAAAGTATATTTGGTCTTAATCCCCGTTTTCTGGCACAGAGCTCCTAAAACCCTTGGAATTTCCTAAGGGATGAGAGCAATAGAAGTGTTTTTTGTTATGCTAATAGGGTGACTTTTGGAAAGCAGCTAAGGATGGAGGCTGTTTGTCAGTGGTGTCAATCATGTGATAGAAGGATTGGAACTTTCAGTCCCACCACCCTGACATCCAGGGAGGGGAAAGGGGCTGGCGATTGAATTCAATCACAGATGGCCAATGAGTTAATCAATCATGCCCATGTAATGAAGCCTCCATAAAAACTCAAAAGGATGGGGTTCAGAGAGCTTCCAGGCTAGTGAACAGATGGAGGTACTGGGAGAATGGCTCACCTGGAGAGGGCATGGAGCCTCTGTGCCCCTTCTGCATCCCTTGGCCTATGCATCTCTTCCACCATTGCCAGGACTTTGTATTGTTAGTTTTGTTTTGTCTTGTGTTTCAAAGCCATTCTTATAGGTCTGTCATTGTACCTTGTTGTGGTTTAATTTATGAAGCCCTAATGGCAAATGCTGTCGAACATTTTTTTCATGTGCTTATTTGCCATCCATATATCTTTTTTAGTAAAGTGTGTGCCCAAATCTTTTGCCTATTTTTTAAAAGAATTTATTTTTTTAGAGTAGTCTTAGGTTTAGAGCAAAATTGAGAGGATGGTACAGAGACATTCCCCATATAAACCCTGCCCCAACATAGGCATGGCCTCTCTCATTATCAACATCATTTACCAAGGATGAATCTGCATTAACATATCATAATTACCCTAAGGCCATAGTCTTCCTTTGGGTTCACTCTTGGTGTTGTACATTCTACGGGTTTGGACAAAAGAATAATGACATATATCCATCAGAATGTCATAGAGAGTATTTTCACTGCCCTAAAAATCCTCTGTGCTTTGCCTGTTCATCTCTCCTCCCCTGCTCCACCACTGATCTTTTTACTGTATTGATAGTTTTGCCTTTTCCAGAATGTCATATAGTTGAAATCATACCGTGTGCAGCCTTTTCACATTGGCTTCTTTCAGTTGCTAGTATGTATTTAAGGTTCTCCATGTCTTTTCATGGCTTAACCGCTAATTTCATTTTAGCCCTGAATAATATACCATTGTCTGAATGTACTACAATTTAAATATCTATTTACATACTGAAGGACATCTTTTTTTATTGCAGTAACATTGGTTTATATTATTATATAAATTTTGGGTGTACATCACTATATTTCACTTCCTGTGCAGATTACATCATATCCACCACCCAAAGACTAATTATAACCCATCACCAGATACATGTGCCTAATCACCCCTTTTGCCCTTCTTCCTGCCCCCTTCCACTCTGGTAACCACCAATCCAATCTCTGTCTCTATGTGTTTATTTGTTGTTGTTTTTATCTTCTGCTTATGAATAAGATCATACAGTATTTAACTTTTTCCCCCTGACTTACTCCGCTTAACATAATACCCTCAAGGCCCATCCATGTTGTCACAAATGGCCAGATTTCATAATTTTTTATGGCTGAGTAGCACTCCATTGTGTATATATCCTACATCATCTTTATTCATTCATCCCTTGATGGGCACCTAAGTTGCTTCCAAGTCTTGGCTGTTGTGAATAATGCTGAAATGAACATAGGGGTGCATATATCTTTACACATTTGAGTTTTCATATTCTTTGGATAAATACCCCGCAGTGGAACAGCTGGATCATATGGTATTTCTATTCTTAATTGTTTGAGGAATCTCCATACTGTTTTCTATATCGGCTGCACCAGTTTGCACTCCCACCAGTAGTGTATGAGAGTTCCCTTCTCTCCACATCCTCTCCAATACTTGTTATTTCCTGTCTTGTTCATTATGGCCATTCTCACAGGTGTGAGGTAATATTTCATTGTAGTTTTGATTTGCATTTCCCTGATAATTAGAGATGTTAACGTCTTTACATGTGCCTATTGGCTATCTGTATATCTTCTTTGGAGAAATGTCTGTTCAGATCTTTTGCCTAGTTTTTAATTGGGTAGTTAGTTTTTTTGTTGTTGAGATGTATGAGTCCTTAATATATTTTGGATATTAACCCCTTATTAGATGTATGGTTTGCAAATATCTTCTCCCAATTGTTAGGTTGTCTTTTCATTTTGTTGATGGTTTCCTTTGCTGTGCAGAAGCTTTTTAGTTTGATGTAGTCCCATTTGTTTATGTTTCCTTTTGTTTTCCTTGCCTGGTCAGACATGGTACTTGAAAATATGCTGCTGGGCTGATGTTGAAGAGCGTACTGCCTATGTTTTCTTCTAGAATTTTCAAGTTTCAAGTATTACATTCAAATCTTTAATCCATTTTGAGTTGATTTGTGTGTATGGTGTAAGATAAACGTCTACTTTCCTTCTTTTGCATGTGGCTGTACAGTTTTCCCAACACCATTTATTGAAGAGACTTTCCTTTCTCCATTGTATGCTCTTGGCTCCCTAGTTGAAAATTAGCTGTCCATTGATGCATGGTTTTATTTCTGGGCTCTTGATTCTGTTCCATTGATCTGTGTGTCTGTTCTTGTGTTGGTATCATGCTGCTTTGGTTACTATAGCTTTGTAGCATATTTTGAAATCAGGGAGTGTGATACCTCCAGCTTTGTTCTTTTTTCTCAGGAATCCTTTGGTTATTCGGGATCTTTTGTTCTTCCATATAAATTTTAGTATTCTTTGTTCAATTTCTGTGAAAAATGCGGTTGGCACTTTGATAGAGATTGCATTGAATCTGCAGATTTCTTTAGGAAGGATGGACATTTTAACTATGTTAATTCTTCCAATCCAAGAGCACAGAATATCTTTCCAATTCTTTGTGTCTTCTTCAATTTATTTCATCAATGTTTTAGAGTTTTCAGTGTACAGGTCTTTCACCTCCTTGGTTAAGTTTATTCCTAGGTATTTTATTCTTTTTGTTGCAATTGTAAAGGAGATTGTATTTTTTTGTGCATGTGTGTGTGAAACATTTGTCCTGAGCTAACATCTGTTGCTAATCCTCCTTTTTATTTTTGTGAGGATGATTGGCCCTGAGCTGACATCTGTTGCCAATTTTCTTCTTTTTGCTTGAGGAAGATTGTCACTGAGCTAATGTCTGTGCCAATCTTTCTCTATTTTATGTGGGATGCCACCACAGTGTGGCTGGATGAGCAGTGCTAGGTCTGTGCCTTGGATCTGAACCTGTGAATCCTGGGCCACTGAAGTGGAGCATGCAAACTTAACCACTATGCCACCAGGCTGGCCCTGCGTCCTTTATTTTTGCTTGAGGAGGACAACCCTGAGCCAACATCCACCCCAATCTTCCTCCACTTTGTAGTGGGATGACTCCACAGCATGGCTGATGAGTGTAGTAGTCCTCACCTGGGATCTGAACCTGCAAATATGGGCTGCTGAAGTGGTACACACAGAACTTTAACCACTCAGCCACGGGTCCCACACTTGGGATTGTATTCTTGATTTCTCTTTCTGATACTTCGTTGTTAGTGTATAGAAATGCAACTGATTTTTGTATGTTGATTTTGTATCCTGCAACTTTACCATATTAATTTATTTCTAAAATTTTTTGGTGGATTCTTTAGGGTTTTCTCTATATAAAATTATGTCATCTGCAAATAGTGACAGTTTTAATTCTTCCTTTCCAATTTGGATCCCTTTTCTTTCTTTTTCTTGCCTGATTGCTCTGGCTAGGACTTCCAATACTATGTTAAATAAGAGTGGTGAAAGTGAGCATCCTTGTCTGGTTCCTGTTCTTAGAGGGATAGCTTTCAGTTTTTCTCTATTGAGAATTGTATTAGCTGTGGGTTTGGCATATATGGCCGTTATTATGTTGAGGTACTTTCCTTCTATACTCATTTTATTCAGAATTTTTATCATAAATGGATGCTGTGTCTTGTCAAATGCTTTCTCTTCATCTATTGAGATAATCAAGTGATTTTTATTCTTCATTTTGTGAACCTAGTGTATCACATTGATTTGCAGATGTTGAACCATCCCTGCATCCCTGGAATAAATCCCACTTGATCCTGGTGTATGATCTTTTTAATGTATTGTTGTATGTGATTTGCTAGTGTTTTATTGAGGATTTTTGCATCAATGTTCATCAGTGGTATTAGCCTGTAATTTTCCTTTGTGTGTTGTCCTTGTCTGGTTTGGGTATCAGGGTGATGTTGGCTTCATAGGATAAGGTAGGAAGGCTCCTCTCCTCTTCAATACTTTGGAAGAGTTTGAGAAGGATAGGTATTAAGTCTTCTTTTAATGTTTGGTGGAATTCACCAGGGAAGCCATCTGGTTCAGGACTTTTATTTTTTGGGAGGTTTTTGATTACTGTTTTGATCTCCTTACTGGTGATTGATCTGTTAAAATTCTCTCTTTCTTCTTGATTCAGTTTTAGAAGGTTGTATGAGTCTAAGGAATTATCCATTTCTTCGCCATTATCCAATTTGTCAGTGTGTAGCTTTTTGTAGTATTCTCATATAATCTTTTGTATTTCTGAGGTGTCCATTGTAATTTCTCCTCTTTTATTTCTGATTTTATTTATTTGAGCCTTCTCTCTTTTTTTCTTGATGAATCTAGCTAAAGGTTTGTCAATTTTGATTATCTTTTCAAAGAACAAACTCTTGGTTTCATTGATTTTTTTCTATTCTTTTTGGTCTCTATTTCATTTTTTTCTCATCTGATTTTTATTATTTCCTTCCTTCTACGATTTTTGGCTTTTTTTCTTCTTTTTCCAGTTTCGTTAGATGCACATTTATATTGTTTATTTGAGATTTTTTTTGTTTGTAGAGGTAGGCCTGTATTGTTATAAATTTCCCTCTTAGAACTGCTTTTCTTATTTCCCATAAATTTTGGCATGTCATATTTTCATTTGTCTCCAGATATTTTTTGATTTCTCCTTTGATTTATTCACTGACCCAATCATTGTTCAGTAACATTTTGTTTAATCTCCACATATTTGTGGCTTTTCCAATTTTCTTCCTATAGTTGAGTTCCAGTTTCATACCGTTGTGGTCAGAGAATATGCTGGTATTATTTCAACCTTCTTAAATTTATTGAGACTTTTTTGGTGGCCTAATATATGATCTATCCTGGAGAATTTGAAAAGAATGTGTTTTCCGCAGTTTTGGGGTGGAATGGTCTGTGTAAATCTACTGGGTCCATCTGGTTTAATGTGTCATTTAAGGCCAATGTTTCCTTATTGATCTTCTGTTTGGATGATCTATCCATTGGTATAAGTGGAGTGTTAAAGTCCCCTACTATTATTGTGTTACTGTCTATTTCTCCTTTTATGTGTTAATAATTGCTTTATATATTTACATGCTCCTCTGTCAGGTGCATAGACATTTACAAGTCTTATATCCTTTTGTCGGATCGTTCCCTTTATCATTATGTAGTGCCCTTCATCTCTTGTTACAGTTTTTAAGTCTATTTTGTCTGGCATAAGTACTGCTACTCCAGCTTTCTTTCCATTGCCATTTCCATGGAATATCTTTTTCCATCCCTCCACTTTCAGTTTGTAAGCATCTTTAGGTCTGAAGTGTGTCTCTAGTATGCAGCACATATATGGGCCTTCTGTTTTTTTAATCCAGTCAGCCACCCTATGCCTCTTAGATTGGAGCATTTAGTCCATTGACATTTACAGTAGCTGTTTATAAGTGAGTACTTACTGCTATTTAGTCACTTTTTTTGGGTGTTTTAGTAGTTCTTCTCTGTTCCTTTCTTCTTCTCTTGCTCTCTTCTCTTGTGGTCTGATGCCTTTGTTTAGTATTATGCATGGATTACTTTCTTGTAATTTTTTGTGTACTTATTATAGGTTTCTGGTTTGTGATTACCATGAGGTTCATATATAATAACCTATGTATATAGCAATCAATATTAAGTTGATAGTCTCTTCAGTTTGACAACTTTCTAAAAGCTCTACTCTTTTACTATCCTTTTTGCACATTGTATGTTTTTGATATATATAACCTCTTTTTTTGTGCATGTGTATCCATTACCCTGTTATCATAGAAATAGATAATTTTAGTACTTTTGTCTTTTGACTTTCATATTAGCATCATAGGCAGTTGATCTGCTACCTTTACTGCATATTTGCCTTTACCAGTGATTTTATTGTTGTTGGGTCTTTTTGTGATAATTTTCTTATTCCTATTTGTGATCTTCTCTTTTCCACTTAGATAGGTCCCTTTAGTATTTCTTGTAAGGCTGGTTTGTTGGTGATAAACTCCTTTAGTTTTTGGTTGTCTGGGAAACTCTTTATCTCTCCTTTCATCTTGAATGAGAACCTTGCTGGGTAGAATATTCTTGGTTATAGATTTTTTCCTTTCAGCACTTTAAATGTATTGTGCCACTCCCTTCTAGCCTGTAAAGTTCCTGCTGAGAAGTCAGCTGATAATCTTATGAGGTTTCCTTTGTATGTCACTTATTGCCTTTCTTTTGCAGCTTTTAGGATTCTCTATCTTTAGCTCTTGACATTTTAGTAATAATGTGTCTTGGTGTGGGCCTCTTTGGGTTTGTCTTGTTTGGTACTCTCTCTGCTTCCCGTACCTGGATGTCTGTTTTCTTCCTTAGGTTAGGAAAGTTTTCAGCTATTATTTCTTCAAATAGATTCTCTGCCTCTTTGTATCTCTCTTCTCCCTCTGGGACACCTATAATACAAATGTCCGGGTGCTTGATGTTGTCTCTGAGGTCCCTTAGACTGTCCTCATTCTTTTAAATTATTTTTTATTTTAAATGTTGAGCTTGGATGATTTCTTCCAGTCTTTCATCCAGCTCATTCATCTGTCCTTCTGTATGATCTACTCTGCTATTGAGTCTCTCTAGTGAATTTTTCATTCCCAGTTTTGTATTCTTCATTTCTGATTGATTCTTTTTTATATTTTCCAATTCTTTGTTGTTGTTCTCACTGAGTTCATCCATTCTTCTCCCAAGATCAGTGAGCATCCTTTTGACTTTTAGTTTGTACTCTTTGTCAGGTAGATTCTTTATCTTTCTTCTGTTTAGTTCATTTTCTGGGGTTTTGTCCTATTCCCTTACTTGGAACATATTCCTTTGACTCCTCATTTTGCCTCTTTCTCTGTGCTTATATCTATGTCTTAGGTAGGTTAGCTATATCTCCCAATCTTGGAGAGGTAGCTTTATGTAAGAAATGCCTAATGAAGCCCAGCAGTGTGCTTCCCTCTCATCACCAGTTTAAAATGTTCCAGGAGTGTCTTCTGTGTGGGCCACCCATGTCTTTCTGTTGTGGCAGGGTTGCTCTTGCTGCAGGTGTCCAGGGAGGCTAGGCTGTACTCCTGGCTGGCTGGTTGTAATTCTCAGCTGTGTGCAGCTGCTATGGGCCCTTCAGTCACTTTATTGGGGTTAGGGAGTCCTAGCACAGTTGGCTGAGGTCTAACAGCACAGTCCTGTTGCAATTTTTCTGCTAAGTGAGGAGGCCCCCAGCGTGGGTGGTTGCAAGGCTCAGGGGCTTACAATTGCTGATGGCCTATAGCCTGCAAGGTTGCTGTCGGCTCTCTCAGGACTTCAGCTGAGTTGAGCTCACCCTAGGCATGGGAGCACCCAATTGTTTCAGGCTTTGGAAGTTGGTGCCAATCCCCTATTTGGCCATTTCAAAAGCACAAGTCTGCTGCAGCTGACAAGCCCTAACCCCCAAAGGGCCACACACCCCATCAACACGGTCCTGCCCCATGTGCATGCCCTGATCTGCTGAAGTAGATCCAGTCACCCCACTGCAGAGGCTCCACACACTCCACCGATGCTCCACACACTCCACTGGCTACTTGTGCATGTTCTGGCCCACAGAGGCAGACCTACTTGCCCAGTTGCAGAAGTTCCAGGCACCCCACCTATATGGGCCCACCAGTTCCTGGAGGGTTTCTTGGGGGTGGGACCTGTCCCTAGGGTGTGCTGCCTGCCCTGACTGTACTGGATTAAATTAGTGCTGTAGTAGGTAGTGCAGACCCCTGGGCTAACAGAACAGGGGAGTGACTCCAATGGTATCTGCCAGCATCTGTGTCAGCACATCTGTACTAGGTCACAATATTGGCTGCCACCAATGTCTCAGTCCCTGCTGAGGTCTCACCTCTCACCCAGATGCACCCAGAGCCTATCAATTGAATCTCTTTTCACCAAAGGACTGTGAACCTTCCTTTCTGGTGATTTTAGGTTGCTTTCTGAAATGGGTGAATTTGTGTGTATGCCCTTTAAAGCGGGCTCATTTTCCCTTTATGTCCAATAGCTTTTCTGGGGGCATTCTCCACTGTAGTTAATAGCCAGAAAAATCATATATTATGATACTAATTTCAGTTGTGCTGAGTCCAAAAGCTGCTTACAGCAGTAACACTTTCCCACTCAGGTCCCCTGCTCCTCCAGGGAAGGCTGCATACGTTACAATTGCTCCTGGCTGGCCATGAAGCACTGTGGCTCCAAGGTGGCTTTTTTTCTCTCCAGAGAGGAATTTCTACCTCTTCCACCTCAATCAGCACTGTCCCTTGTTGCAGGGCTTCTTTTTATCCAGTTTTCAGTTCTTTCTCAGGGGTAATTGTTCCAAGAGTAGTTGTAGATTTGTTGTGTCCATGGGAGGAGGTGGGTTCAGAGTCTGCCTATGCCCCCATCTTGACACCATCTAGGACAACTTGGTCGCTTCCAAATTTTGGCAATTATGAATAAAGCTGCTAAAAACATGTATGTGCAGATTTTTGTGGGGACATAAGTTTTCAGTCCTTTGGGTTAACACCAAGGAGTGCAATTGCTGGATGTACAGCAAGAGTATGTTTAGTTCTGTAACAAACCTCCAAACTGTCTTCTAAAGTGTACCATTTTGCATTTCTACCAGCAATGAATGGTAGTTCCTGTTGCTCCACATCCTCACCAGCATTTGATGGTGTTAGTGTTCCAGATTTTGGCTATTCTAATAGGAATGTAGTGATATCTCATTATTGTTTTAATTTGCAATTCTCTGATGACATATGATGTGGAGCATCTTTTCATGTGCTTTTTTTGCCATCTGTATGTCATCTTTGGTGAAGTTAAGGTCTTTGGCCCATTTTTTAATCTGATTTTTTGTTTTCTTATTGGTGAGTTTTAGGAGTTCTTTGTATATTTTGGATAATGACCCTTTATCACATGTGTTTTTTGTAAACATTTTCTTCCAGTCTGGCTTATCTTCTGATTCTCTTGATATTTTCTTTCACAGAACAGAAGTTTTAATTTTAATGAAGTCAAGTTTATCAGTTATTTCTTTCATGGATTGTGCCTTTGTTGTTGTATCTAAAAAGTCATCGCTGCAGCCAAGGTTATCTAGGTTTTCTCCTATTATCTTCTAGGAGTTTTTACAGTTTTGGGGTTTACATTTGGATCTGTGATCCATTGTGAGTTGATTTTTATGGAGGGTGTAATGTCTGTGTCTAGATTCATCTTTTTGCATGTGGATGTCCACTTGTTCCAGCACTATTTGTTGAAGAGACTTTGTTCTATTGTTCTGCTTTTGCTCCTTTGACAAAGATCAGTTGACTATATTTACATGGGCCTATTTCTGGGCTCTCTATTCTGTTTCCTTGATCTATTCTTTCACCAATAACACACTGTCTTTATTACTGTAGCTTTATAGTAAGTCTTGGCATCAGGTAGTGTCATTCCTCCAACTTTGTTCTTCTCTTTCAATATTTTGTTGGCCTATTTATGTTCAACTTTGTTTGTTTGTTTTCTTTCTGTTGAGTTTGGAGAGATCTTTAATATTTTTGATACAAGTCTTTTGCTGGATATGTGATTTGCAAATAGTTTCCCTGGTCCAATTTATCATATATACTTTTTTCTTTTCTAGTTATGCTTTTGGTGTCATATCTAAGAACTCTTTGTCTAGCTCAAGGTCATGAAGTTTTTTTTCTATAAATACGTCTAAACGTGTAAGGTTAACTCTACGAGGATGGGATCATCTAAGTGATTTCTCCGACGGCATATTTGGTAGATAAAAACTACGTGAAAGATGGCAACTTTTAGTATAGTCAGGTCAATGTATTCTGGTTTGCCTCTTTTTGTTCTGAATATGTTTAAACTTTTAAACAACAGATTTTAAATATGGCTATTCAATTCTCTTCATGCAATGGGACTGGAAAATAATTTATTAAGTTTTGTGTAGGCATAAACTTTTATATAGGGAGAATTGCACTCATATATTTAAAAATATTTGAGTACCCACTATGTGACAGGCATTGTGGAGGACATGTTATTAAAATCACAAAAAAATCCTTCCCCTCATGGAATGTACATTTTAGTGATTATATATATATATGTGTGTGTGTGTGTATATATATATATAAAGATATATGCTCTAGATTATATATTAGGCAGATCATTGCATATATGACATATGATCCAAATCATATATATTTAATGTGTATATATTTAATTTACAGTGATTCAAAGGGAGAAAGTGAAATAACAACTTAAATGTTACGAGCAACTCTTTCTGCCATTCCACTTAATGAACCTATATCCATAAATCCTCTTGAGTTGAGAGCTATGAATCAGATATTTCTTCCATAAGTCCCAGTGAATCTGCTGGTGCCAGCATCTCCTGAGGTAACATGAGTCCAAGATGAAAAGCGCTATTTTTCATACAGTATTGTTCTTTAATGCTAGATAGGGACTTTATTTGTTGGCCAAGTTTCTTAGGAATTTTCATTGGTGTATTTTGATTATACTCAATATTTTACATACTAACTTGGAGCCCAATCCTCACGCATTCTGTAACTCTGTGACTTTAAATTATACAGAGAGTAAAATATCACTATTTTAATAAGAATGATGGACACATTTGACTAAAATATGTTATTTATTGGCTATTTTAATATAAGCACTACTTTATTACTTTTCATATTATCAAAGTAATTAAAGAAGTCCATTTTCATTCCAGAAAGGATTTGTGGCTGTGGACATAAAAACTTATCGCAGAATAGAACACAGAGTGGAAAGCATTTGCAGCAGTAGACAATAGTGGTGAAATTGGAAAATAACTGTGGGGAAAATAAAAACAAACAAGGATTTAATAGAATATCTTTCACAATTGTGAAATACTCTTAAAATCATTTAGAGCTTCCTAGTACCCCAAAAAAGTAGGAAAGCTATTAGCAGTATGACAACGCCTAAGAAGAGAATAATGTTTTGCAGTGCGGTGCAAACAAATCTAAGACACATTTCTCCCATGTGTTTGCATAAAAGGGTACTAAAAGCTGATATAATCATGTTCAGCTAGGTAAATGCAAGACTCCAGATTATGGTAACAAAGGGTTGCCTTGTGGAAATCTTGGACTGGTAATTATTTGTAATTGGAGTAGCACATTGACAGCTAAGTTTTGGTTTTCTAGAAATAGTTATGCTAGTACATACATTTCAAAGTGCTAGAAAATTTTTTTCTTTTAAGATTAAAATCATAAATTTTAATTGTTCCTGTGATAAAAAAATTTTACAATATTGTTTGTTTTACAACTCTCTTAGATTGTGCGGATGTAAACTTGAGCTTACAATTTTCTAAATTAGGCCACAATCTAAATTAATTCTGTCTGTTACTGAGCTTTTTCTGTGTAAGTACAAGAGGAAAGAGCTATACAGAGAGAGAATTGAAAAGAAAGTATTTCCAGCGACAAATCATGTTGGAGAGGACTGCGTAGCTTGAGAAGCCAAGTGTTACAGGCTCTTATTATCAGCCCTGATATCAGTTCCCCCACATTGAACCCAGCGTATATGGGGTTAAAACTAAAACCCACCACCCCCTTTCCTGTTTCTCTAGCTCCACTCATATGTAAATACCTGTTTCTTTAAACTTGGACTCTTTGAGCTTTACAACTAAATGGCAGTTACAAATTGTCAAAAGCCCAGGTGGCCTGGAGTTGGAGGCACACACTAAAGTTCAGGTAATCATGTGTCCTTGAAGTTTGCCAGGAAAGCCGCTGTCTCAAGAATATCAAGGAGCGGAGGCTTCCCAGACCTCAACTCCTCACTCCCGGCCCTCAAACCTGCCTCAAACAGGAAGACGAGACAAGAGACAACTGCGACGGATGCCCACCTGCCATCCTCCTATCTCACCATTCCCGCCCCCGCTCCCCCGCCCCCACCCCAGCAAGCAGCCTCTCAAGGCCAAATGCAGGCTTGTGGGAAAACGCCAGCCTGCACAGCTAGATGCGCCCCCTCCCTTACCCAAAACCCCAAATAAAAATCCCTACCCATTCCTCATCGGGGAGCTAGCAGTTTTTGAGGCATGAGCCCTTGCTTTGCTCCCTGTGCCTGGCATAGTAAAGACCTTTCCTCTTCCACTCAAGACTCTGTTCTCATTATTTGGATTGACATTGGGTTCAGAGACTGAACTTTCGGTTACACAAGCTCTAAGAATAGACTCTCAGTATATTTTCTCACTTTCTGTTGTTGCTGCCCCCACCAACAATTTAGTCCATACAACTATTGAGTCAATTTTTATGAATGATAAATCTATTATCTTCCAAGAGAGAAGAACATTGCTGATGGGTCAATTTGATACACATTATCATTATGAGGATATAATCGATTCTCATTATTCCCGGATTCCATATTTGTGAATCGACCTACTTGCTAAAATTTATTTGTAACCCCAAAATCAATACTCAGCACTTTCTCAGTCATTTGAGGATATGGGCAGAGTATTGAAAATTTGAGTCACCCAACAACCATGTTTCCACCTGAAGTCAAATAAAGCAATGCTCTCCTATCTTGTTTCAGCTCTCATATTATAAACATGTATCCTTTCTGTGGTCTAGTTAGTGCCACATTTTTGAGCCTTTTGTTAGTCATTTTAAAAATGGCCCTCAAGCATAGTGCTTAAGTGCTGTCTCATGCTCCTAAGCCCAAGAAGGCTATGATCTGCCTTATAGAGAAAATACGTGTGTTAGATAAGCTTCATTCAGGCTTGAGTACTAGTTCTATCAGCCAGGAGCTCAATGTTAATGAATCAACAATGTGTATTAAATAATGTGTCTTTAAACAGAAGCACACATTAAAGAAAAAGGTTAGGTACTGAACAGTTGATGAAAATATTGTGACCAGAGGCTCATAGGAACCTAACCCAGTATTTCCCCTGGGAGCAATGGTCCGTTAGGCTAATTCAGTATTTGCAGCAACTTTGTAATACATAACTCCCATAAATAACAAGAAGCAACTGTATCTTATACCAAAATGCACAATTTTCTCAGATAAAAAATGTTCTACAATTAATAATCTTTGGTAGTGATTCTATTGATACAATTATTTGGCTTAACTGATTGATTTTAGTTGTGCAGAGCTTAATTTAAATCTTCCTCCAGTGTCTAAGCAATGCTTCCCACTGGGATCATGAACAGACCTATATCTGTAAGAACGATATTCCCAAACGAAAAAGTTATAGTGAAATAATTGGATAATTTCAGACAGAAGGCAGATGCTAACTGTTGCTAATACTATTACTTCTTCCATTTTCATAAAAACACAAGACATTTGTTATCAAAAGTTTGTATGTCATTTTAAAATCCATATCATTTTTTTTTAACTTCTCTTCAATTTCACATTATTTGTCACCTACTATCTGTCATTCTTTAGGCTGGGTCCTATTGAAACAAAAATTAAAAAATAAAAAAGATAAGGCTGCTGCCCTCTCACGTCTCCTAATCCTGTGAGTGTGTAGGGACAGTGACAAATACATTTAGCTAAAGAATTAGTACAAAGAAAGGAGTTATCTACTATGCCTGCAGGATCAAAGAATTCACACAAAATAGATCTTGAGCTACTCTTGAAGGATTCTATCAGTTGATTGCAAGAGTAGAGTCCAATATAAGCAAAGATAAATGAGTATAGAATATTCAAGTCACTGTGCATACCTCAACATGGTTGGAAAAAGGGTTCCTGCAAAGTCTTCCCAAAGAAAAGAAGAAGGATTGTACTTGCTTCAGTCTGCTTCTATGATAATCTAGTGACACGTACGTGGCAGGTGGTGTTAATATTATAGATGACTTAATTTTATTTGTGGAAATACTTTATATGGTAACCTGAACTTCTCAGCAGACAAAGGAGGGGGTCCTTGGTTTTCGTAACATCCAGGCAGGGATTTCAGATGCTGAGGCATAGGCAAGATATTATTCTTTCAGTTGAGCATTGTCCTTCGGCTCCCAATATCTATTCTACTCCTGTGTCATTAGAGGTGGGCTTAAGGAGAATGTGGTCTTAAAACTTGACCCTACCCCCAGGCAAGCGCTCTGATTAGGCTAAGCCAATTAATTCAATTCCTTTCTCCTTGATAGCGTTTGCTTTAGGAATCCAGGTTTAAATTAATCAGCACAAGTCAGTCTCCTGGTGAAAGTTGTTGGACCAGGGATAGATATATAAGTTGGTCAAATCAAATTGAAAGAGAAACATCGTATCACGTGCTTCATGGACTGTAAAAAGGAAGGCATTACTAAGTGGCTGCTGGCAACGATCTTGTGATTATGTGAGAAGCAAAGGGCAGAGCCATGAGAACTGGAGGAAAATGGAGTCCTGCTCAAAACGTGTCTGAAGACCAACCTACTCCGTTCTTGCAGGTTTATGAAATAATCAAATTCTTGTATTGTTTAAGCTAAGATGACTTACATTTCTACTACTTGTAGCTGAAAGTACCCTTACTAATAGAAATACCGCTCCAGCTCCAAGCCAGCCCTGGCAGCATAACTGATCTGAGTTGTCAATGTTCTCTTTCATCAGCCCGCCTCCTTAGACACAAGGACATCATGTAAGAGGCAATCACAGATCCTGTTCTCCCTCTCTTCTTACAGGCACTATGATGGGGATAGTGAGGGTTATACTTTAAAGACTCAATCAACCCTAATATGCACCATCTAAAACATGACCTTGTGGTATATAATCTGAAATAGATAATATACTAAGTCTTAACCAACTCCTTAAAGATACACCACAAATAATTTTGTGAGAATGCCACAAGCATTTTGTTGGTACTATATTTAGAAAATGAATAAAATAATAATGGAGAAACCATGTAGGTTACCATAACAAAATTAAGGGGAAGGGCACTTCTCTGTCACCTTAATTAATTGGAAAAAATTGAGGCATTTGAGGTTAGTGTTAATGACTAAAGATGCCAGCAGATAGTTCAACTCTTCCTGAGTTAGTTTATAATATGCATGATTATCCATTGAAAATTATCTCTGATAAATGAGTCTGAAATGATATGGATAGCCCACAATAAATGGTCATCTTTAATTATATTCAAATGGATGTTTTGCCTGATAGATTTCTGTCACATTAACAAATATTGCAGAGACAACACATTCATCATACCAAAGAAGGGACAACATTTTCTTACAATTTCGTCAACCAGTTTCTAGATACCAGTGTGGAGAAGGGGAAAGGGATGTTCACTAGTAAGAGATAAATGGGTTAGTGGTGTGCCTTGACAGAAGGGAACACAAATAGAGATTTAGTTCCCTTTCCTTTTTTAGTTTAGATGACCTCTGTGCCAGGCCAAAAGAGTAAGACATTGTGGACCAGAGGAGGGAAGAGTTGGGGAGGAGCTGGACCAATTATATGAGTGGTGCAGGGAGAGAAGATGCCATCAATTTGTTCCTTCTAACATTTAGAGTTTATGGGGAATCATTAGATAGAAGTTTTATAGCCAAGACTTGGTGGCAGTGAAGGACAGTAGGAACGTTCTCATGGAGGGTAGAGAGAGAGTAATACTAGCGAGTTACGCCATTGAATCAGAAAGAGGGAAGAGGGTTAGTGCGTCCAGTTGGTGAGATGATAGATGCTGAAACCCTTTTGGTGGTGACCTGCAAGCTGGGGAGGAACTAAAGAGTTGCTTATAAAAGCCATGAAAATTATAGCTTAGGTATATTACAGTACAAAACCTCTCGATGAATTTGAATCAGAAGGATGGTTTTTGAGTAACTACTTCTACAGTGGGAAAAGAGTTCTTTGCTTCAAGAGCATATACATTATCTTAAGGGAAAGCTTTGCTAGGGCGGATATCAACTTATTTACCTGCACTGCTTGCTTCTAGAGACTGTCTGCAAATGAATTCCTGAGATATCTCATATCCTGGGCAGCATTTTGACCCTCAGTGATGCTGTTTCGTTGTTCCCAGAATCAGTGAAGTCACCAGACGTGTGGAGCCCAATATGCTCCACTTGGTAACATTACTACTTATAGGTTACTCCACATTTTTGCCCGGTACTGCCTTTTAGAGCAGTAGTTCTCCAAGTGAGGCGCTCAGACCACCATCATCATCATCATCATCACCTGAGAATTTTTTTTTTAGAAATGTAAATTCTTTTCCCACCCCAACCCAAACCAAGAACCCTGGCAGTGGAGTCTAGAAATATGTGTTTTAAGAAGCATTTCAGGTGATTTTAATGCATACTAGAGTTTGAGAAATTCTGTCTTAGAATGTTGATTTTATTTCTCACCTTTTCATCTGTATCTTTATTTTCCCTTAATTTTCATTGCAAGTTTTGGCTCATCAGCTGGTATCCATTCTCTAGAAACCCATAGTCTAGTAAAATCAACCAAATTCTAAATCAGTGCTCCTCATGGATGAATGAATGGGAGTCAGCCATACTTTGTTTTAAATGCTACACCAATATACATAAGGAACTTTTTATTAAAAATCTAAACACATGTCAACTTAAATTATTTTTTTCCCAAAGAATTAACAAATTTGGTGGGAGCTGTTTCTAAGTTGTAATTTTAAGGCAACTACCTTGATGCATAAATGCAAGAAATGGATAGTCAATAATATTCCTAGTGGTTATTCTAAAACTTTCTGCCTTGTTCCCGTGCATGTTCAATCAAGTTTTCATCTAGGCATGGCTGTTAATTCCAGCCCAGTCTCTTTGCTACGCACTCCTAACTAGTCTTGGTGTTTGAAACTGGTCTCTCTGACATTGATCTCCCTCATGTAGTAGATTCTGGTTTTATCAACTTTACTCATTTTGGGGAACTTCTGGTGGGATACCCGTGTACAGTTAGGTTTTGTTTGGCTGCAAGAAACATAATACCCCATGCACAGTGGCATCAGCAATAAACACATCTATTTATATCACATAAGAATTATCTCACAAGCAAGAAATCAGATAGGTAGTTTCAGGATATTGGTTCAACAGCTCAATACTGTCAGAATACTGTATGTTCTGTATAATTCTCTTGTCCTCTTTCTCAATAACTAAATGGCTTTGTCAACCCAGCCATCTTTAATGGGTAATATTACAAGTGGGAAGAAATAAGGAGGACAGTAAAAGGGGCTTCCACATGTGTTTCTATCATGTCATTTTCTCACGGAGGAAATACATTCCAGAAGTTTCTAAGCAAACTACCTCTTATGTTGTCTTAGTTGGAACTGAGTTACATAACCACCTCTGGCTCAAGGGAAGCTGGGAAATAGTGACTGGTTTGTTGTTGTTATTGTCTTCATCTTATCTTGTATAGTGAAAGACACAAAGGTGAAAGGGACTGAAATGATGTTTACATTCTGCCTTATTGAGGCCCTCAGCATGCCAGGCAGCTTGTGCAAGTCTTGGGGGTGAGCCAGGGATGGGCAGGAAGAGAGAGATCTCATTGAGAATAAAGAAGGAGAAGGAGGGAGGGGGGGGCAAGACAAGGAAGCAGGTCAACGTGAATGAGACACTTTAAAAGTGCTCAAGACATAAGGAAGACCGGAAACTGCATTTTTATTTTTAAAACGACATTGAATATTTTCAGTAATCCTCAATGCCTTACATTGAACATTTTCCATTTTACAGATCACTTCTTTTCCATTGTTATTTTGATCATTTTAACAATCCGCAAGGCAGCTAATATTCCTCACACTTCACAAATCATTGAGCAGCCTGGTAGGGAGGTTCTGTGATGTGCCCTTGGCTTGCCAGAGCTGGGTCTAGATCTCTAACCTTTTGGATTGAAGCCCAGGGGATTATTTATTATCACATATGACTTTAAAACAAAACCCAACTTCATTCTGTCCAGTTGTAAAACATCCCCAAAGCTGTCAGTGGAAATATGATGTTTGCTCTTGTGAGCCACTTTGCAATCACCGCTTTATTGTACTCCAGGAACGTGGTAGCCATGTAGACAGCTCACTTACCACAACATCCCAGACCTTTTAAGTGGTGGGGAGTTAGAGAGGCTTAAAGCTGAGAGTCCTACGACACCAAAGTTCAGAGACTTTCAGTGGTGACACATTTTGAAAAGAGGAATCATTTTAATATTTTTTGCAAATGAATTAAGTAAATGTTACTCAATCAAGAGATAGGGATACATATGAGTATGTATATGAGAATATATGTGAATAAAATGATAATGATGTTAATAATGCCAAGTAACATGTCTTAATTACCTTCTGTGTTGCAGGCACTTTGTTAAGAACAGAACTGGAAGTAGAATGCAGAATAGGCTGACTCCAAAGTCCATACTCTAAACCATTGTGCTATCTTAGAACATGCATGTGCTGAGTGTATGTTTATGTGAATGTATATATGTGTATCTCTAAATTAGTTAGAGTGCTTTCAATTGTAAGTGAAAGAAACTCAACTCCAACTAGCTGACAGAAAAAGGGAATTGACTGGTAAATGAAACAGGGAAATTTAGTGATATATTGGCTTTAAGGATGACAATGTTTAGCAGCACAGTATTTAAAAATCAGTGGATTGTGCACCATTGTACACTCTATCTCTTGGTTATGTTTACCTCTGTGGCTTGGCCTCATTCTCTCTTCATGGCCCCACTTGATTAATTTCCCTATATTTCAGATCAATCATCATTACCAAGGAAATGCTATATTAACATTGAGCAGGTTTGGACCATGTACCACAAGGGTCCAGGGGCGGACCACCACAACTGACTATCCTAAGAAAATGGTATAGAATGGATAGTTTCCCAAAGAAATATTGCATAAGAAATAAATAGCATATCTCCACAATATTTTACCCTTTGGCTACAAAAATATAGACATCCTCTTCTCCTTCATATAATTTCAAAAATGCCTCCACTTAGTATTATGAAATTAACCCAAATATACTCACCTCTGCCCTAAAGTGGACAATGCAGTCATATTTAGTTTTGCTTCGGGTGCCATGTTCAGAATCTCTGGATCTAGGGCAAACTTCTCTTGGTCAGATCCAAATGTGGATCATCATATTCTTCAACCTATGGCTAAATCATACATTTAATTTCCTTTCACATACCCAAGGTACTCCCATATAGGAAATGGAAGAAATAAAATAACCACACAGCGATTGTTAGTCTACTTATTCTGGCTTGTTATTAGAGTGAGTTCCTTGGTCAACCAACTTGGCAGCCAAAGATCCCATATGCTAGTAGGAGTTTCCATGTTTTTTGTTGGTCATTACCAAGGTTGAGAGGAAGTATGGTAAGATTACTCTTCAGGTGGCTTCAACTACTTTCTGATGTCATGGTTATATAGTTTGGAAATTGTCTTGGGCAGCTGAATAGTCCTGGGATTTCTCTAGCAATAGCAATCACTCAAAACTCCCGTAGTCACCAAATTGCTTAATGGAAACCCTATGAGCTAGTATGAAACAGTAAAAACCTTGTTGGTCTTTTTTATCCGCTCCCCACATTAAGACTATCTATCTTTAGGAAAAGCCCTTGGTGTTCTGCCTAGCCTGCTGTCCAGTCTTCAGCTGAAACCCTTCCATGTTAGCCTCTGTCTTCAGGCAAAGTTATACCATAGACTGGAATGGAATAGCTTATGGGCTTCGATTTCTAAACAAATTTGCTTCCCAGTGAATGACAATTAAAGTAGGGGAGATTAATACTTTAATTTTCTGGTCCGTGGGATATTTCAGAATGCCATGGCTCATTCAGCATTCCAAACTTTTCATCACTTTTCCTGGGTCTCCATTTTAATATCTCCCTATGTTTTGTCCTGCTTTGCTTTTACCACCTTAAAGAAAGGGAAGAGCTGGAGACGCTATTTCACAAAGCATTGGCTTATCCGAACCCGAGAAGTCTTGAATTGCTGACCTGAGCAAAAAGGGCCTCTTACATACAAATAGAAGAGTCTTCACACATTGCTTTTAGATGGGACAACGTTAGCTGGAGATTTTCTCTGTTCTAGAACTTTGTAAGAATGTAAGAAGTTACCAATACACTGCCAATATTTTCCTATTAATTATCTTGAAATTACAACCTGGGTAGGCACATGTATGAAGGCTGTTTATGTTTACAAGTGACAGAAACTCAAATCAAACTTGCTTCAGGATATAAGACAGCTTATTGACTCTAACTGGCGTATTGTGGGTGTCTTCAAAACGACTGGATTCAGGGCCTCAATAAATGTCACTCAGGCATGTATCAATTTGCCAATGTCTCTTTGTATCTCTCCATTTGAATTTCTCCTATATGTTGGTCTCTTGCTTTCCTATAGCAGATGGAATTCCTCCATGTGTTTGGGGAAGACAGCCACTTGGTGTTGTAATTTCATACATATGCAACTTAGCAATTGAGGGAAAATTAATATTCTTCTTTTCCCCCCCTAAATCCCCGGTACATAGCTGTATTTCCTAATTGTAAATCCTTCTATGTAGGATGCCGCCACAGCATGGCTTGATGAGTGGCGCATAGGTCCATGCCATGCCCAGGATCCAAACCAGCGAACCCTGGGCTACCAAAGCGGAATGCATGAACTTAACTACTCTGCCACCCAGCCAGCCCCAAGGAAAATTAATATTGTTTGATCCTACATTAATAGGTCATTACCAATCAGCTGCTTGACTTGATTGGATTGTATTCTCACTTCTTGGACAAATTCCTTTCCTTCAGGAAATAGGATGCTAATATTGATCAGGTCTGAATGACTCCGCTCTGGCAGTAATCGCTGTTTTCACCAAACCATTTTTCCTTTGGTGAGGTGTGTAGAACTAAATATTCTCAATCTTCCTTTCCAGTTAGATGTGGATAAGTGACTGAGTTTTAGTCAATGGAATTTGGAATAGAAGTAAAGTCCCTCTCTTCTAAGCCTCTTCCACACAAACCTGCCAAACAGTCTTCTACTCTCTTTTCTCATACACCAACTGAATAGGGACAATTTTGAGAAACTAGAAGAAAACCTCAATTTATGAATAATAACTGAGAAGGCCACTCATAACCGGGAACATCTGCATTGGACTTGGTATGAGTGTGATTCAGGAGTTTGTGATTTGTAGCAGCTATCAATGTCGATATTAACTAGTATAACTGTTTATCTCACGTAATTGGTGATCTCTTCCTTTGAAACTTCATGCATTTGGGGAGAGGTGGTCTTCCAAAGGACAAAATGCTAAGCAGACTAAAAAAAAAAGTGCATGTAATATTACCAAATGTTTTGTGTATTTAGAAATCAAAATATATCACAATATGTCTACACAGGCACTCACCGTGTGTTCGGCAGGTGTCGGGGGTGAGGTGTAGACCTACAGATGTGTCTCCGAGATTCCTCTACAAGGAAGAACTTGTCGCCCAATCATGGAGAGTGCAGTACAGTCAACAGACAGGCTCCATCTGTCAGTTCCTTCGGGGTCTACCTCAGCTGTAGAGATCCACCCCACCTAAGGTCATGCCTTTCTAGAAGCAGCCCAGATACAGTGACTGCCCAAGGTGGGGGATAAATTCCCAGTCATTTGGCCAGATGCAGGACATTACTATCCTCCAGAACTCCTTGCCAAGCTGGCAGAGGCTTTGTTGGGCCTTAATTGCAATTCTTTTTCCTCTGCTCGATCCTACCTCCCACTTCTTTCTCTTTATGGATATTGATTCCTAATAAACATCTGGAACCCTGAAACTCCATCACTGCCTGCACTGGAAAATTCAATCTACAGCAATGTGTGTGTATGCATTTCTGGATGGATGGATGGATGGATATATAGATAGATTCTGTATCTATGTGTATACGTGTATTCTAGAGCAAATTCATGTAGATAAAACTCCAGCTTCCACCGTTTACGAGATAACTTATCTCAAAGGGGTGTGTTGAGATTGAAATGGTTGAATTCATGAAAACTCAGAGCAGCGGCTGGTACATAGTAAGTACGCAACAAATGTCAGTGAATTTTATATGCAGCTGTATATGGTTATTTTATATGTAGGGTATGTGTGTCTGTTGAGGAAGATTTCAGGAATATATGCATCTTGATTTACACAGAGCACTTTCTAGAATATAGTAATTATTGCTAAAAAGCTGTCTGTTTTCCATGTTTAAAACAGATTACTGACAAAACTGCCTCATTTTCATATGCAATAGACTCTCTCTAATTATTTTGCACTAATATAACCATAACAACTCCAAACACAGTATTTAGCTTTAACAAGCTACTTTTTATTTTTATTTGCTGAAGATGATTTCTACAAAAGCCCGTAGAGAGCTGTGTTTACAAGGGAACTTCCACATGTTCACACCAGCTTCTCCTCCAACCTGTAAGGCAGCAGCTTCCATTATAATTCTGACATCCTTAAACCTGGGTTCATTATAACTAGTGGATACTGATTGGGAGTTTCCTTTTGCCTTCACTTTGGCTCCATTCTCAGCCTTGGAGGGTTTTCTTTTTATCCTTGAAAAGCCCAGAAAAATGAAGGTCAAGCAAAATGAGGGTCTGACTTTCAAAGGTCTTTTCTTTTTTTTTATCATGTTCCTTCTTCAAGCAATGTCAGGGGACATTTTCCTGGCATTCTCAATGATCTGTGTCCTATGAGCCAGTGTTCACCTTGGAATGATTCTCATTCAGAGTGGCCAATCCTTGATTCTAGTGGGGCTATCTTTTGTCCCCTTGACTGTGTGCTCCCAGAGAGAATTTTCTTCCACAGAGCTAGTGAAAGTTAGATTTTATATTAAATAGAGTGGGCTTGGGGGAGGGGAGAAAAAGAAGGAACAATGTATCTTTCAATATGCTTCTCTGTCCTCAACTTTCAAAGCCCAATAAGGAATTCTCTAAGTCACGTGGCTGTAGGAACCAAGCATTTCCAGAGCTCTCAGAAGGGAATGGTCATAAAGTCATGAGAGGAACCTCATTTTAAACTTTCTATCACTTTCGTTAAACACTCAGCATTTGCACCTGGAAACTATTACCAGTACACACCCTTTATCCAGGTAACTGTAACTGTCTTTAGAGTACAAAAGAGTAAACTAGATATTTTTCTAAAGTATGCTGAGAAGCAAACCTCAAATTCCCCATCTTTCTCTCCTTTACTAACATAGATGTCTAATAAACTGTTTTAGCTAATTACTCATGAAAGATCTTACTTTGTAGAGGAGTGACCACCTTTTTGAAAGCTTTAGGATTTAAACAACATATTGTTCTAAATTACACCACAATCCTTCAGGGGTTTCATTCTTTCAATAATCAGGTTTGCTGGTTGTAATGTATATTCTATACATCACCAGCTCTGTGAGATACTCGAGAACAGAATTCATATCATATTCATCTTCATATTTCCAGCATTTAGCATAGAATTCATAACAGAGATTTACGTTATTGTTGCCCTGAATAAAATTGATTCAGAGTATTGAAATTGCCTTGGGGCCAGGCCCATGGCATAGTGGTTGGGTTCAGCACTCTCCACTTTGGTGGCTTGGGTTCATGGGTTTGTATCCCAGGTGTGGACCTACACCATTGCTGGCCATGCTGTGGTGGTGACCCACATGCAAAATGGAGGAAGACTGGCATGGATGTTAGCTCAGGGCTAACCTTCCTCAAGTAAAAATAAATAAATAGGAAAAAATTGTCTTGATTGCTATTACATCATCAAATGTACCTACATGGAAGTTGGCCATTCTGATAAACTAATTCTAAGGTAACTTTTGGGGATTAACTTGAATATCAGAGCTACTCTTATCTTACACAGTATATGTTACACAAATATAAAAGCAAAAATCATCTCTAAAAGGGAGGATAAGGATCTTCACTGTTACTATACATTGTCATTATTAATAGAAATAAGTAGCATTAGAATGCAATGATCTTTCTAGTATACAAACAACCTAGAAGCACATATATCCACATTTTTAAGTTTACGTCCTACAAGATGTCTTATAGTAGTAAAATTGTGACTAAAAGTCATTTAAAACGCCAGTAAAGATGCTTACAGAAAATGTTAAAATATGCATATAGCTTCTACTGAATAATTCATATTGTGTAGTAAGTCTCTAGATAATGTAACATTTGAACTGTGCATATTGCAAGTTGACTTGAATGATTGTTTTGCCTATATAATTGACCAACATCCCATGTGTATATAGATAATTCTATTTCCAGAAAACTATGCTGCTTTGAGCTGTATAGGTGGATAGTTTGGGCCAATTAAATTATTCAAATGTTAAATTATTTTGCTACGGGATAAATTACCATAATTAGTTCAGAGAGTTTTGAAAGAAAATGCTGTCACTGTTTGCTGATTTTTTCTTTCCATTAAACCAATGGAGATAGATTATTACAAAATACTCAGAAACCCCAGGAAAATATTTAATGTTTTTAGACAGAGTTATGCACAATTTCTCTGAAGTTCATAAATAATGCTCTTATGTACAATTTTTACATGTGGTAAAATGACCCAAATTCCATGAATTCTAAACTGCACCTGTAATGTCAGAGAGTAATGAAGATAATGATGCCTTTAACTTTTCTTGGATTTCAGCAACTACCTTGTATATTTCTTCACTTTTTTTTCAATCTATCAATATTATTGGGTTCCAGACGTTTCTAGGTGATAGGGCTGGGTGTTAAAAATAATTATAAAGATGAATCAGATACACATATTTTTCTCTAGGGGGCAAAGATGAGAGAAAAGGAGCCAACATTAAAAAAAACAAAACCAGTTGTAAACCAGGTATGATGTTCTGTGTTTTCACACATATTGCTCATTTGATCCTCACAACACTGATGAAGTATTACTTTTCTTATGTGACAGATGAGAAAACTGGATAACTAACTTGTATAAGTTTGCACATTTGGTAGGCACGGAGCCAGGAGCTAACTCCTAAAGCTTTTTGTCTTTTGCACTCTACCCTGTTGCCTATAGGTACATAGGAGAGATGAAGAAAATATAATACAAAATAGAAACTATTAACTGCCAGAAGGGGAGTACTGATAAAGTAATATGAGAGTTTTCCAGTTTTACATTTCATGCTGTAATCTTTGGAGGAAAGGAAAGGAACTTGATTCATAGCTCAGGATTTAGCATGAGTTTTAGCCCCCACTGCTTCAAACCCAAGGTGAGGTCACTGGAATGGTGTGCTATTTTTAGAGTTAAAAACATTGGGAACCATCAGATAATCATGGTATAATTTTTGAGATTGCATAAGCTTGTTAATACTGAGCAATTCTTCAACTTTTTAACAAACTTTCATTTTTTAAATAAGCATTCTACTTCCTTGCCTTTGAATAGGTCTTCTAAAAGTCATTTCCAAACCATTACAGCCCATGAAGTATTTACAGTGGCTGGTCTCCTTTTCGCAGGATGATGACAACCATCATTACAATTGCAGGTCACAACTTCTCACATATCCCTATAGCTTGAGGGCTTATAAACCCATAAAGAAGCTTCACATTTCCATTTTTATGGTACAAACCAATCTTTTTACTGTGGAATTCTCCAAGAGAGCCATAGGTAATCAAGCTTTGTCTTCACTATCAGTCAGCAGTTGGACTTTTTTAAGAATTTGAGGAGACTACTCATGTCCACAGCTGTAACTATTCCAAACATGTCTCTATTTCTCATTTTCTACTTTTCCCCTAAACACAGAACATTTATTCACTGAATATTTACTATGAACTTACTCTAGATCAGGTTAAGGCAATAGGTGGGTACTGGACATCCAAGCGCCAAGAGTTCTAGAGTGATGGATAAACAAGGATGAGAGGGAGGATATAGCTCTGGGCCCTGGCTGGTCTCAGTGAAGAAGGGTGCACTGTTCACCAAATTTGAGGAATACAGATTTGTCTCTGGCTCAGTTAGGGCCAGCATAGCATAGTGTCATCTCAGTCACAAAATGGTCTGCAGCTTTGAAGGTCCTTGGGAGACTGGACCCTAGGGAGTGGGTGATTTATGAGAATAGGAGTATCAGTGGTTAAATAACATCTGGTGGGTGTGGTGGAGAAGCAATGGAAACCTAGCAGGAAAATGGCAGCAAATTCATATTGTCCAAGAATATTAATGAATATCCCTTTGGAATTCCCAGAAATGTTAGAGAGAGGGAATTGTCAGGAGGTTAGAGTCCTGTGTGAGCAGGGAGAGTACAGCATCAATGTTATTATGAGTTTATTTGCATAGTAATGAAGACCTGAGGCAAAGACTGATCCCAATTTGTAACTGTGACTTTGTTTTCTCGTGTAGTGTTCATGTTGCCCATTGTATTGCAAACTACATGAGGGCAGGGAGCTTGTTTTAGACACTAATATTCTGGCACAGAGTAGACGCTCCTTAAATGTTTGCTAAGCATCATGGTAATGGGTTCCGATATTAGAGGCATTCTCAGCTGAGTGTTGCAAGTAGTGTTATAACAGTGATAAATAACTACAATTCATGAACGTGGACTATGTGCCAGATACTGTTTTAGGTCTTTACAAATGTTAACTGATTCAATCCTCACAAATAGCTTGGAAAGGAAATATTTTGGTTTTAAATTCTGCTTCTGATGTCTGTTTGCTGGTGACCTTGGGAAAGTTGCTTAATTTTTCTGTGCTTCAGTATCACCATATATTAAAAAGAAAGGAGGGGGTTAATACATGTGTATTACGGTGATTATGATGAGTACTTGCTAAGCACTGTGCCCTTCACATGGTAGATGCCAATGACAATGCTCATTTGCATCCTTCTTTGCCTTCTCTTGGGTTACCCTAGCCTCAGAGGATAATGCCTCTTTTCCTATAAAGGAGCATCCAAATGACGTTTACTTAGAAATGACCCATATTATCCTTGCTTAATTTTTCTTTCTTTTTTGAGGTTGGTTTTTAAAATAAAAGGCCTTTTCTGTTTTTGGTCAGAATGATACTGTATCACTCTTGCTCCGGATTGCTTTGTGTGTGATTCCTCATTTTCCATCGCCACACAGTCCAATACGTTGGAGGTATCAAAGGTCACAGTGGAGAGTCATCCATCATTTTGACACCTTTTATGAGTTTACAGCTCCTGATGGTGATTATAAGAAAGGCTGCTTAAAAGTGATAACTGCCAGAGGCACCTGACGCTCATAGCATTGAATGATCAAAATATATCCAAGTTTGGGGCAACAGAAAAAAGAAATAAAAATTGGAGAACAAGATGAAGAGTCAATAAAATATAAAAGCAACTCTAAAAAGCAGGGCCTGATGGAGAAATATTGAAATATTGATTTCAGGAAGAAATAAACCTAACTATGTCCTATCCCAAAGATGGAGACTCATGGATTTCACCTCTTCCATGATGCCAAATTATCCACATGACAATAAACCCTTGAGTTCACTCTCTTAATATTTTGTCCATAAGACACCCAGCACCGGGAATCTGGCTAGTTCCAAATACAGGCTGTCATCACAAAATGAAATCAGTGCCTTCTTGATTATTGCTAAAAAAAAAAGAGTAATGTTTCCATTGATCTTTATTATCATATCAGGAGTGTGTTCTGCTGTTAAAAACTGTGTAGTGAATATGGACCAATTATATTCAATAATAATGATTAACATTCATTGAGAGCTTAGGAGTGCTACACCCTGTGCTAGAGACCTTAACTATATCCTCCCACATAATCAGCTCTGCAGTCAGCACTCCTGGGGGAATTAAATTAACAATATCACATTGCTCTGCATACGTACAGAATCAATTGAGATATAGTTCACAGGACCAGAGTATATGGAAAACAAAATATCATTTTTATTACTGATAAAGATTATTGAATAATGTAGCTTTAGATTTGCAGCCAAAAGGGGTAGTTAATGCTTCAGTTCAATGTTAACAAACTTCTCTTTCAGTTACTTGATGAACTGGACAACCTAAGGACTCTGCCAAAAGTAGCAATGCCTTCCTTCCCCATTATGTTTGCAACATAGCAGACAGCAGACTGAAAGGAATGTCTCCTGGAGGAAAGACAACCCTGAAGAGAGAGGAAGAACTGAACTGGGCAGACTTATTCACTTCTCCAAATTTTCTAATCAGATTAGACTTTCCTTTGTAAGGAAGAGTAACTGAAGAGGCAGAGAATAGTTGGAAGTGTTTCTCCAACGATTTCTCCCCATTGAAAGTACAGATCGAATTCCCTTCCATCAATGGAACTATGAGAAAGGAGGAATAGATAGATGCCCCATCCCCAGTAAGCGCCATATTGTTACACAATTAATAACTGAGAAAACAAGCTTAAGATGCTAAATGACTTTCTTAGTTTCACAAAACAACTAAGTGTCAGAAACAGGCTTCTGCTGCTTTTCAGCCTCCAAAGCTTCAACTGTGACTGCCTGCAGGTAATAAATCATTTAGTATCATATTTATAGAACACGGAAGAATTTTGAGTTTACACGTAATCTGTAATTATGTAAATCTGTAAATAATATTTAGATGATTAGAATTAGTACGATTGTGCAATTAATACTAAATTTTATTTTAAAAGACATACACAAGTTTTTGTTTTTAATTTAATTTAATTTGTTTTCCCAAAGAGAATAAGTTATTCGGGTAGGTCAAGTGGAGAATGGTTTTCCGTGCAGTGAGAAAACAACTGGTAAGTCACAGAAGCACAAACAACCATACTATGCTCCAAGAATGACACATAATTCCATGAGGATGGGCCTAAGGGATGCTTGCATGTAGGATTATGGCAGGGGCTTATGACTGGAAAGCTGGAAGGGGATCAAACTAGGATGAACTTTGCATTATGTGCTAAGAATTTTGGAATGTCTCTTGAAGTCCTTGGAGCCCCCAAAGATTTGAAAGTATGTCATATCGCATGATTTATGCTTTAGAAATATCACTTTGGCAGAAGTGTGGAGGGAGCATCACAGTAGAATGTGACTTGGGATAAGGAGACCATTCTGGAGGCTATTGATAGTTCAAGGAAAGGAAGATGATGAGGACCTGCTTTGGGGAAGTAGAATTAGTTATGTAAAGAAATGGATAAATTCATAAGCTGTATACAAAAACATTCAGTTATTTATACTCAGTGAACAATTCAATGTTCAGGGGGTAGAAGAAGGGGGAGACGCTACTAATTGAGATGATCATGATGACTACTCATTGAAAAAGGAGGAGATAGGCAATTTGGAGTGGAGGATGACTGTTTGATCTGTTGGATAATATTGAGTTTGATAGCCCAATGAGTCCTTCAAGTGGAGATACCTAGTAGAAAATTGCACATAGAATCCTGAACTCAGAAGAGAAAACTGGGGTTAACAAGCCATTGGATTAAATAAGTAGAGGTGCAGGTAGATGGGATCAACCAGAAGCAGAATACAAAATGAGAAGAGAAAATGATCACATAATAGATAACAGGGGATATTAACATTTAAGAGGTAGGAGAAGGAAAAGGAGTGTATAACTGAGGAGTTAGGCACAGGAGATGAAGTTTAAGGAGCACCCCATGATCACAGTGGAAATGAAAGAAAGAAGTTAAGAGAAGAGCTGAAAACTTCCCAGTGGATTTGATGATTAAGAAGCCTCACTGCTGATCTTTGTGAGAGCAATTTTTGTGGAGTTTCAGGGTTAAAGCAGATTATTGTGGATGGACAAGTCAACGAGAGGTGAGAAAATCCAGAGAGTGAGTGCACCATGCTCTTCCAAGGAACTAAGCTTTAGGATAAAAGATAGTCATAGGGAATTAGCCTACAAAATGGAGGTAAGGATTAGTTCAGGTATAGAGATTTTTATGTGTGTAGTTTGAAAGTTAACAGAGATTTTCTTTTCTGTTGACTTTTATTTTATCTAGAATTAAAGTCAGGTCATGTGCTAAAAATGTGGAGGAAGGTTGTGTTGTTAAAACCTAGAGGAGGGCAGAAAAGTCAAAACAGCTCTTGTAAAGAATGGCAGAGGCACTTGTGGACAGGTTATGGGACAGCATTAAGACAAGGAAATTGAAATGTGACTCTCACTGAGGAAAAAGGAAATAATAAGATTAAAAGGGATTTGAGCCAGCCCTGATGGCCCAGTGATTAGAGTTTCACACTCTCCTTCAGCAGCCTGGGTTCTCTTCCTGGCCTCTGAACCACACCACCCATCCGTCAGTTGCCATGCTGTGGTGGTGGCTCACATAGAAGAACTAGAAGGACTTACAAGTAGAATATACATCTATGCACTGGGGCTTTGGGGAGAAGCAAAAACAAAAGAGGAAAGATTGGCAACAGATGTTAGCTCACAGCGAAACTTTCCCCACAAAAAAAAAAAAAGATTAAAAGAGAGATAAGTGATAAAATGCTCCAGAGTATTGAGTACATTCCTATATCATAGAGAACATTTATCACTATTTATAAATTATCTTTTATAATGCTTTGTCCTTGGATATAAGCTAACTTGAGAGCAAGGGTTAGATATTCCATTTTTGTGTCCTTCCCTAAGCACAGAGATCTACCATTTAATAGATGCTATGCAAAGACTTTGGTTGCTGATACGATGGCCTTTTCAAAAAATTTATAGAATCTCAACTTTGTTCAGTAAGCAATATACTCAAGCCTAGGTGATAAATCATGAATGGTCTATGCCCATCGTGGTAATTCCATAGTTTTCCATGGTAATTTCCATGCTTTGGTCAAGAGTAGGGTTTAGCAAACGTTTTCTATGAAAAGCCAGGAAGTAAATATTTTTGGCTTTGTAGACCATGCAGTCTCTGTCACAACTCAATTCTGTTGTTGTAGTTGGAAAGCAGTCATAGATTATATGTAAGCAAACAGGCATGTCTGTATTCCAGTAATACTTTATTTACAAAAAAGTAGGACCACATTTGGCCTAAACACTGAAGTTTACTGACTCCTGATAAAGAGTTTGGTGTATGACACGCTTTTGGCCAATGACAGATAAGTTGAAATCTGTTTGAGGCTCTTCTGAGAAAGATATTTTTCTTGGTTAAAGGAAGATAATTCACACATAGACAGCCTTTATTTCTTCTTCATGCTTCTTCAGTTTTACACTGAAACATGATGTGAAAACATGGTGCCATGAACTGGGGCAGACATTTTATGACCATGAAGTGATAAGTCTGAGGATAAAAGCTAATGTATTGAGAACAATGGAAGAGAAGGATTAAAAGATCCTGAATCTTTGATGTCATCATTGCATTATTGAGCTAACTCTGAAATTGCCAACATCAGATTTCATTTTAGATGAGATCACTAGATATCCTCAATGAATAAGAAACTGATTGCCAGGTGTTTAGTTACTTATAGCCAAAACACTCTTAACTAATCAGAAGCTGAATGTGCGTTCCAGGAGTGAATGATTAAAACATTACGATTGTAAAATGCAAAGAGGGTTCAATACGGGACACTTTAGTCACAGAAAATAAGCCAAATTCTAGGATTTTCAGGCAATAACTTGATAGCATGATAAACAAAATTTGAAATAAATAGCAAAGAAACTTGTAAAAGCAGTTAGAGGGGGCCGGCCTGGTGGCGCAGCAGTTAAGTTTGCACATTCCACTTCGGTGGCCCGGGGTTCGCTGTTTTGGATCCTGGGTGTGGACATGGCACTGCTTGGTAAGCCATGCTGTGTCAGCCATCCCACATATAAAGTAGAGGAAGATGGGCACGGATGTGAGTTCAGGGCCAGTCTTCCTCAGCAAAAAGAGGAGGACTGGCAGCAGTTAGCTCAGGGCTAATCTTCCTCAAAAAAAAAACGCAGTTAGATCACTGAGAGCTTAAGGGGAGCATGGTGACGATAAATAGGGTAGGCAGGTGATGGGAGACTGAACGTTTTAGACCAAGTGTGTCACTGAAATAGCTAGTTAGTGCATGTTCATAGCCATGGTTATACAGTGTGAGAGGGGATAAACTTGGATGAAAACAAAACTTTTTTATTTTTGAATGATGTCTTCCATTTCAGCAAAATTCAGCAGCAGTAAATCATAAGATGGAACTGACTATCTGAGGACAAGCAAATACTCTGGATCATATGTTTTAGGTTAAAACTTTGCAAACTGATGTCAGAGGAGGGGAAATTGAAAAATCTGAAAAAGGAGCACACAGTATTGGTTATCTCTCTTTCAGTGAAGTAAGGGTCTTTAAGCATCCTTGTGGGAGAAAAATAAGAACTTAGTAAAGATGTTTCTGCTGTAAGCAAAGTTAGGAAGAGCTGATTTGAGAGGAGATTTGCAAAGACAGAAAAATGGAAATATTTACTGAACACGATGTGCCTAGAATTATGAAGAATTCTTACATGGAAGTAGCATTTGATCCACAATGACAAAATACCTAGTGACTAACTTCAGAGGAAGTTCTATGTTTTCTTTATTTTTAATAAAGATCAATTAAAAATATATTACTCAAATATTCAACTTGAATGTTCAGATTCAATACAAAAACTAATAAAATGTAATACACCATAAAGATACAATTATCTTGTCTAAGTACAATGAAAATTAAAAGTTGGAAAATAACTATATAGAATTTATATTCAACAACTTTTGCTATGTAACAAATCCAAGGGCTTAGTGGCTTAAAACAACCATCATTTATGTAGTAAAAGATTCTACAGATCAATAACTAGGGTGAGGCTTAGTTTGGTATTTCTTTGGGTCTGGTTAGGCTTGGCTGATGTTGGTTGGGCTTGTTTGGGCATCTGTTATCAGTTGGTGACCAAGATGCTGGTTTGTGATGACCTTAACCTGGACAGTTAGGATGGCTGGGACCTTTCTCTGTGTAGTCTTTCAAATTCCAGCAGCTTGCCCTGACTCGGTTTGTGTGAAAGTCACTAAATTCCAAGATCAGCAAGAATAGAAACTGCAAAACCCTTTGAGTTCCAGGCTTGAAGCTAATACAATAGCAATTCTGATGCATTCTAATGGTCAAAATATGTCACGAGACCTGCTCAGAGTCAACAGTTAAAGCAACTGATTCAACATCTTCCTGGGAGAAGTTTTAAAATATTGTGGCCAATTTTTCTATCAAGCAGAGAATCAAATATAAGTTTAAGATTATTAATCTTTTAGAATTTCAATTACTATGAGTTTTACTCAGAGAATGTTTATTTTAAAAAGGAATGAGTTTAGAGTGATGTCAGCATCATGGTGGAGTTGTTTCCTTTGTCTCTCCCCTCTAAGTTACAACCAATCAGACATCCATTGACTAACAGAAGATTCTATACATAGCACAACAGGGTGCCTAAGATATCCATGAATCTATACCTCTGAAGGTGGGTGTACTGGACCCAGGAGATCCAGCCTGCATGCCTGCAAGCAGTCATAGCTGGGGCAGAAAAAACAGGTGCAGGTTTCTCCCTGGCTGTCTCCCAGTGGATCTAGTGTGGATGTCCCTCTCCCTTCCTTGGCAGTGGCCAGGTCTTTCCAACATCAGGGATAGAATATAAAACTCAGATTGCCCCAGATGGAGCAGGGTGACCAGATCTGAGTTTTCAAAACACACCAGCTAGTGCCAAAGACCAGAGGCTGCACAGCAAGCAACATAAATAATATTTCCTTGCTTATCCTCTGCTCTCTCCCAGTAGTGGGAGGTGGAACCTGTGACCAGAGGCTTTAGGAACCACAGCAGGACTGGTGACCCACCCCCCAGTTTCAGCACCATCAAGATTTGCTACATCATAACAGGGGTTACATATAAGTCCCTGGGCCCCCAGAAGTGACAAGAACACCCATGAAACTGATACCCCTGGTAGCGATGCAACCAGCACTCTCAGACAACCTAGGAGCAGCAGTGCAGGTGGTACATGAGGCAACAGCATCTGAGCCCATGGAGAGCCTGCAGAGAGCCAATAGAAGAACACGAGAATCAAGCAACCCTGGAAGCAGCAGAAGTGCTGACAGCCTGGTGACACCATTGGAGAAACCTGAGACTGCAGTAACATTGTAAGAAGCAAGGCACCAGCAACTTCAGAGGTACAAGTGGCAGAAGGAGGGCACTGATGATGCCTCTGGCAGAAACAGTGGAGGGTGGAAAGTTCAGTCTCTCAAATATAACCAGAAGCAGCTCAGAACTAAAGTTACCAAAGCCTTACTCAAATAAGGAAGGTGTTTACTACCACAAATACACTGGCAGAGGATCCACTCATCAAACACCATAAAGAACTACAGCAACACTGCAGAACAGGAGGAAAATGACAACTCCCCAGAAACCAAACTGAAGTCACAGAATATTATAATCTGTTAGAGAATTCAAAACACTTGCCATAAAGAAACTCAATGAGTTACAAAAAATACTCAGAAAGACAGTTCAACGAGCTCAGGAATAAAAGTAATAGATGGAAGGAATACTTCACCAAAGAGACTGAAACTCTTAAAAAAAAAAATCCCAAACAGTAATTCTGGAGATGAAGAACACAATTAATGAGACGAAAAATAATGTGGAAAGCATTAAAAATAGAGCAGACCATATGGAGGTGAGAATTAGTGAGCTAGAAGATAAAAACCTAGAAATGATTCAGGTGGAGGAGGAGAGAACTAAGATTTTTTAACAATGAAGAAATTCTTTGAGAAATATCCAATCTATTAGGAAAAGCAACATAAGGATTATATGTATTCCAGAAGGAGAAGAGAGGGAGAAAGGAGGAAAGACTATATTCAAACAAATAATAACTGAGAACTTCCCAAACCTGGGGAAGGAACAAGACATGGAAGTACCTGAAGCTAAAAGAACTCCTAATTTCCTCAATGCAAAAAGACCTTCTCTAAGGCATATAATACTAAAACTGTCAAAAGCCAAAAACAAAGAAAAAATATTAAGGGCAACAAGAGAGAAGAATATAACTTATAAAGGAACCTCCATCAGGCTTTCAGCAAATTTCTCAGCAGAAACCCTACAAGCTAGGAGAGAGTGCAATGATATACTCAAAATAGTGAAAGACAAAACCTATCAGCCAAGAATGCTGTATTCAGCAAAATTATCTTTCAGATATGACAGAGAAATAAAAGCTTTCCTAGACAAACAAAAGTGGGGGAAGTTCATTGTGACTAGACTCACCTTAAAAGAAATGTTGGAAGGAGCCCTTCTACTTGAAACAAAAAGGCAAATGTTTACAAAGCTTTGAGCAGGGAGATAAACAGACAGACAGAATCAGAAAATTGCAGCTCTATATCAGAATACGTTATTAAACTCTTAATTATACCATTGAAAGTTAAAGGAACAGAAAGCATCGAAGATAACTATGATCACTTCTCTTTGGTCACAAACTCACAACACAAACAAGAATAATTTCTGACAAGAAAAACACAGAAAGGGAACAGAAAAAGGACAGAACCTTCATAAGATAATTGAGATAAGAGGCTCTCAGAAAAAGGACTATCTCTTCTATGAGATCTTTTATACAAACCTCACTGTATCCACAAAACCAAAAATCAGATCAGTGTCAAAAGTCATAAATAGAGAGAAAACTGAGAAAAACAAAGCAGAAAATCACCAAACAGAAATGGCAGGCAGAATACAAGGGAAAAGAAACAATGGAAATATAGAACAACTGGGAAAAAAAAGATAAAATGGCAATATTAAGCCTTCATATATCAGTAATCACTCTAAAGGTAAATGGATTGAATTCACCAATCAAAAGACACAGAGTGGATAGATGGATTAAAGAGACCCAACAATATGCTGCCTCCAGGAAACACATCTCAGCCCTAAAGACAACCACAGGCTCAGAGTGAAGGGACGGAAGAAAATATTCCAAGCAAATTGCAAACAGAAGGAAGTGGGTGTAGCCATACTTATATCAGACAAAGCAGACTTCAAGATAAAAATATAACAAGAGACAAAAATGGGTGTTATATAATGACAAAAGAAATATTCCACCAAGAAGACATAACACTTATTAACATATATGCACCTAGTACAGGAGCACAAAAGTATATAAATCAACTATTAACAGACCTAAATGGAGAAATTGATAGCAACACAATAATAGTAGGGGACCTTAACACCCCAGTTACATCAATGGGTAAATCATCCAGATAGAAAGTCAACAACGATAAAGTGTCCTTAAACGAAACACTAGACCAAAGGGATCTACTAGATGTGTATAGAACATTCCACCCCCAAAACAGCAAAATACACATTCTTCTCAAGTGCACATGGAGCGTTCTCAAATATAGACCATATATTGGGAAACAAATCAAACCTCAATAAATTTAAGAAGACTGAAATCATATCAAGCATCTTTTCCAATCACAATGGTATGAAACTAGAAATCAACTACAAGAAAAAAGCTGGAATAGTCACAAATATGTGGGGACTAAACATGCTACTGAACAACCATTGGATCAATGAAGAAATCAAGGGAGAAAACAAAAATACCTAGAGACAAATGAAAATGAAAACACAACATACTAACACTTGTGATATGCAGCAAAAGCAGTACTAAGAGCAAAATTTATAGCAATGTAGGCCTACTTAAAGAAAGAAGAAAAATCTCAACGTTGCACTATATGTAAAATAACTAGAAAAAGAAGAACAAACAAATCCCAAAGTCAGCAGAAGGAGAGAAATAACAAAAATCAGAGCAGAAATAAATAAAATAGAGATTAAAAAAAGCCAAAAGAATAGAAAGGACCGATGAAACTAAAAGCTGCTTCTTTGAGAAGATAAAACAATTAAAAAACCCTTAGGGGGCTAGCCCAGTGGTCCAGTGGTTAAGTTCGCACATTCCACTTAGGCAGCCTAGGGTTCATGGGATAGGAACCCGGGTGCGGACCTACACGCTGCTTGTTGGGCTGTGCTGTGGCAGGCGTCCCATGTATAAAAAGTAGAGGTGGATGGGGGGCTGGCCTGCTGGCACAGTGGTTAAGTTCACACATTTCACTTTGGTGGCCTGGGGTTCACTGGTTTGGATCCTGGTTGTGGACATGGCACCGCTTGTCAAGCCATCCTGTGGTAGGCATCCCACATATAAAGTAGAGGAAGATGGGCACAAATGTTAACTCAGGGCCAGTCTTCCTCAACAAAAAGAGGGGGATTGGCAGTAGATGTTAGCTCAGGACTAATCTCCCCACCAAAAATAAGTAGAGGAGGATGGGCACTCATGTTAGCTGAGGGCTGGTCTTCCTCAGCAAAAGGAGGCAGCATATGTTAGCTCAGGGCTAATCTTCCTCAAAAAAAAAAACAACCCTTAGCTAGACTTACTAAGAAAAAAAGAGAGAAGACTTGGGCCAGCCCTGGTGGCCTAGTGGTTAAGTTCAGTATGCTCTGCTTCAGTGGCCCGGGTTTGGTTCCCATGCGCAGACCTACACTGCTGGTCAGTGCCCATGCTGTGGCGGTGTCCCACATACAACATAGAGAAAGATTTACAACAGATGTTAGCTCAGGGTGAATCTCCCTCAAGCAAAAAGAGGAGGATTGGCAATGGATGTTAGCTCAGGGCAACTCTTTCTCAGCAAAAAAATAAAAAGGACAGAAGACTCAAATAAAATCAGAAATGAAAGAGGAGAAATTACAATGGATACTGCAGAAATATGAAGGATTATAATACAATGCTGTGAAACCTATATGCCAGCAAATGGATAACCTAGAAGAATTGGATAAGTTCTTTGAATCACACAACCTGCCAAAACTGAATCAAGAAGAAATACAGAATCTGAATAGAACAATCACAAGTAAATAGATTGAAACAGTAATCAAAAATATTCCATAAAACAAAAGTCCAGGACCAGATGGCTTCTCTGGTGAATTCTACCAAACATTTAAAGATTTAATACCTATTTTTCTCAAACTATTCCAAAAAATTGTAGAGGAGGGGATGCTTCCTAACTCATTTTACAAGGCCAACATTACCCTGATACCAAAACCAGACAAGGACAACACAGAAAAGGAAAATTACAGGCCAATATTGCTGATGAATGTAGATGCCAAAATCCTCAACAAAATTCTAGCAAATTGAATACAGCAATACATTAAAAGGATCATACACCACGATCAAGCGGAACTTATTTCAGGGATGCAGCAATGGTTCAACATCTGCAAATCGATCAATATGATACACCACATTAACAAAAAAGAAGAATAAGAATCACATGATCATCTCAAAACATGAAGAGAAAGCATTTGACAAGATTCAACATCCATTCATTTATAAAATCTCTGGATAAAATGGGTATAGAAGGAAAGTACCTGAACATAATAAAGGCCATATATGACAAACCCACAGCCAACATCATACTCAATAGGCAAAAACTGAGAGCTGTCCCTCTGAGAACAGGAACAAGACAAGGATGCCCACTCTTGCCACTCTTATTTGACATAGTACTGGAAGTTGTAGACAGAGCAATTAGACAAGAAAAAGAAATAAAAGGACACAAATTGGAAGGAAAGAAGTAAAATTGTCACTATTTGTGGATGACATGATTTTAGATGTAGAAAACTCTAAAGACTCCACCAAAATCAAATAGAAATAATCAACAACTACAGTAAAGTTTCAGAGTACAAAATAAAAGTTCAAGAATCAGTTGCATTTATCCAATAATAATGAACCAGCAGAAAGAGAAATCAAGAGTACAATCCCATTTATAATCACAAGAAACTGATTAAAATATCTAGGAAAAATTTAATCAAGGAAGTGAGAGACCTATACACTGAAAACTATAAGACGTTATTGATAGAAATGAAAGAAGACATAAAGATATGGAAAGATATTTCATGGTCATGGATTGGAAGAATAAACATAGTTAAAATGTCCATATTACTGAAAGCAATCTACAGATTCAATACAATCCCAATCAAAATCTCAATGACATTCTTCATGGAAATAGAACAAATATCCTAAAATTTATGTGCCTATCCTAAGGAAAAAAACAAAGTTGGAGGTATCACACTCCCTGAATTCAGAATATACTACAAAGCTATAGTAATCAAAAGTGTATGGTTTTGGCAGAAAAACAGAGACACAGGTCAATGGAACAGAGTAGAGAGTCAAGAAATAAAACCACACACCTATGGACAGCTAATATTTAACAAAGGAGCCAAGAACATACAATGGAGAAAGGAAAGTTTCTTCAATAAATGGTGTTGGGACAACTGGACAGCCACATGCAAAAGAATGAAAGTAGACCATTATCTTACACTATACACAAAAACTAACTCAAAATGGATTAAAGACTTGAATGTAAGACCTGAAACCATAAAACTCCTAGAAGAAAATATAGGCCGTACATTCTTTGACATCTATCTTAGCAGTACCTCTTCGAATATTATGTCTACTCAGGCAAGGGAAACTAAAGTAAAAATAAACAAATGGAACTACATCAAACTAAAAAGCTTCTGCACAGCAAAGCAAACCATCAACAAAATGAAAAGACAGCCCACCAATTGGGAGAAAATATTTGCAAATCATATATTCAACAAGGGGTTAATTTTCAAAATATGTAAAGAACTCATACAATTCAACAACAAAAAAATGAACAACTCAATCAAAAAATGGGTAGGGGATATGAACAGACATCTTTCCAAAGAAGATATACTGGTGACCAACAGGCACATGAAAATATGTTCAACATCACTAATTATCAGAGAAATGCAAATCAAAGCTACAATGAGATTTCATCTCACACCTGCCAGAATGGCTACAACTAACAAGACAAGAAATAACAAATGTTGGAGAAGTGGAGAAAAGGGAACCCTCATACACTGTTAGTGGGAATACAAACTGGTGCAGCCACTATGGAAAACAGTATGGAGATTTCTCAAAAAATTAAAAATAGCAATACCATGTGTTTAGAATACTAGCGATTCTATGACTGGTTATTTATCTGAAAGCATGAAATCGATAATTCAAAAAGATATATGCACCTCTGTGCTCATTGCAGCATTATTCACAATAGCCGAGACGTGGAAGCAACCTGAGTGCTCATCAACAGATGAATGGATAAAGAAGATGGTGCATATACATGTATACAATGGAATACTACTTAGCCACAAAAAGGACAAAATCATGCCATTTGCAACAACATGGATGGACCTTGAGGGTATTATGCTAAGCGGAGTAAGTCAGACAGAGAAAGACAAACGCTGTGTGATGTCACTCATGTGGAAGATAAACACATGGATAAGGAGAACAGGTTAGTGGTTACCAGAGAGGAAGGGGGTTAAGGGAGGGCAAAAGGGGTAAATGGTCACATATGTATGGTGATGTATAAAAACTAGACTATTGGTGGTGAACAGGTTGCAGTTTATACAGAAACTGAAATATAATAATGTACGTCTGAAATTTACACAGTTATAAGCCAATATGACCTCAATGAAATGATTAAAAAATAAAATAAAAAGGAATGAGGTTATCAAGCCTATATTCTCTCCCTTACAGATGTCAGCTGTATCACATGCATTTGCCTACTCTTCTTGCCTGTTATGTGAGTTAATATGTTATTATTACTTAAGGTATTTCATATTGGGCTATGTATCATTGGTAGCAAAAAAAATCCTTTTGTAAACAACTTATTTAGATAGATGAGTAATTCAAACCTCAAGTTCAAATATATGTTGATCTTTGTCTATGATTCAGTCGCTTTGTAAGGTAACGGAGATTAAAAAAAGTGAACAGCGCAAAAGGTACAAGAGAAATATCTCCATTCAAAGAGCTCACACACAAGGAAGGGGAAAGACAATTAAATTAAAGGAAGATGGTATCCTCTGTCAGAAGCAGGGATCGTCAATGGGAAGACAAAACGCTCCACAGAAATGATGCCTGAGCTGACCACCATCAAGTGGGAAGGAGTTTTCTAGGAAGTCAAGGAAGAAGGGGGAAAGGGAGGTGGGAAAGCATAAGGGGAACAATTTGGACAAAGGGAAACCGTATGGAAAGGCAAAGCACATAAATGAGTTTGTTCTTTTCAGAGAACCAGTAGTTGTCCACTCCTTACAGTTAACACAGGGGGTGGAGAGGGATATGGTAGGAAATGTCCGGAGTTATTTGGGGAAGTTGAAGGAAATTGGTACTCACTTACAAATATCAAGTCCAGCATCCCACCCAATAATTTCCTAGAGTATTGATCTTCCTTCACTTTTTTTTTTTGACACAGGCCTCAGCCCTCTCTCCCTATATTGTACTTTCAATGTAATAGTCATTCTAGGTGAAAAGTCACTCATTCACTAGAAATAAGAATATCCCAATCACCATTTCGGATGTTTCTGATGAAGTCTTGGTGACATAAAATCTTATACCAACTCAATTGTGTAGCATGTGCATTTGTGCATAATATAGTGAGATTAGGTTGAAAGACAATCCATAGATATGTATGATAGGTCAAAAGGACTGAAATGTCAATTAATTATATGCTTATTTAATTGATTTAACGTGGACTCAGCATAGTTTATAGTATCAGATTCAGTCAGTTGTCTTTCTATTTAGTTCCTTGATGGACTGACTTCTATCTATTTCTTTTGCATTGCTTTTCCCCAAATTGGTGTGTAGACGCGAGTGTTCTTCTCAGAGAGCAAATGCTTTTAATGATATTATAAAATTATTCATGACCTTTCAGTTTATTCCCTTTAATTAAAATTTTAGGAAAAGAGGAAACACACCAGAATTTTTCCTTTACATTCTATTTGCTAATAATTTATATACTAAGAGTGTGCCTTTTGTAACTGTCAGCTACTCTAACGTATTTATCTGAGATTGTAAAATAAGTAGAAACGTTAAACATTATCTTCACCAACAGACAAGAAAGAATATATTAGTATAGCATATTTGAAATGTAGAGCTGTTTATCAGGTTAAGTTTAAGAAAGGAGACATCTAAGGTATAACTGTGTGTTTATTTTAAATTACTTATGAGATTCTTTTTAAGAATGCACAGCCTGAAAGAATACAAAAAATAGCACTAAGAACTCGGCTTACAAAATCAATTAATACTGGCTCATGGCCCAAAGAGTTTTACTTACTTAAGAAATGCTTATCTATATTTTATCTGAATTTATAAGTAAAATTATGAAATATAGAAAATGAAGCTTGTATATTAATATAGTGTGAATTTCCACATGAGGAAGGCAAAGCCAGAAAAAATTCCCTATTGGTAAAATAAAAAAATAACTATAATATATTTTATTTGCATTCCAGATAATTGGTAAAATGAAAACTGAATTTATGGAGAGCATTTTAGTTGCTGTTGACAAAATATATAATGTGTATCAAGTAAGTAATAAATAATGCACACAGATATTCAAATATTATAAGCAAAAGTTTAAAAAGAACATGAGTAATGTTAATTTCTAGAAATTGTTTGAAAATAAAGCAGAAGACATCACTGCATGATGAAAATAAATATAAGCCAATGTGTTTGAAGGGGAACCATATGAGAAGTCTCCCAGTGGAAACTGGAGGTTTCTTGCTTGTATAATGATGGAAGAATGTCTCATTCTTGATCGAAAAAAAAGACTTTTAAAACTCATTATTTGATGCTTACAGCTGTGTCAATGATCTCTTTTGCTCTGAATTAAGATCTCTGGCCTATCATTTAAAAATAAATCGTAAGTGTGGCACATAATTTGTGTTTTGAAACCTACTTTGTGCATTGGTGGGGTGAAAGTTCACATGCTGGAGAGGCGCCAAAGACTAAGAGCCCCACCCCAACCACTATGGTCCAAACCACTGGATACGGGTTCAGTTAAAATCTGGGAGCTGGCTGAAACCAGGTCATTATTTCATTTTTTTTTAATCCCCAGAGATAGAAATAAGGTATCCCTATTTTGCTGGGTCTCACAATTTCCGACTTCAGCCTCTCCCTAGTCAGAGCACAACTACGTCATACAGTAGACTAAACTGTTTCATAAAATGCTTTAGGATTAAAGTTCTAAATGTATCAGTTAGAAGAAGAAGGGGAGAAGTGGGGGAGTGGGGAGGGATGAGAGGAGGGGGAGAACTGGCAATTTCCACCGTGACTCTTCAGCTGCCCTCTACTATAGCAGCAACTTTCATTCAGAGAATGCTTTCATCAAAACTCTGATCTTTGCTTTGTGAAACTTTCCTTAATCACCTATCCCGAGCCCTTCTCTGCTCCACGAGCACTTTGCACAAACCTTTAATTTTCCCACAACAACATCGAATCTTGTTTTGGTCCTGTTGCTTATTCTTCCCCCTACACAATGAGTTTTGGAGGCAGAGATTATGTTTTGGTCATGACTGTATGCATAGCATGTGACACAGTGTCTGGCAGGCAGCAGGCGTTGGTAACTGTGTGGGCTGAACTGAAAATCCCAGTGAATGCCACGTGCCACGTGCCACATGCCACGATGCGCAGTAGCATCCCCCATTGCAGAGGAGTTCCACCTCATTCCTGTGGGATTTTCTATCTCCTCACCCTTTGGGATATTGGAGATTGTTGTAAAGATCTATGCCTGGAAACATTCATTCCCAAAATAAAAGGAGCTGAAAACACAATCTAACCTCTAGATCCCCTGCTTTTTCTCCGGGAAGTCAGAGTGCTGTTGGAAGGCTTCCATCCATTTCTCACGCCCTCACTCTTGGATGTCTATTGCCAACTATGACCCTGAAGAACCAGTGAATACATTTACACTTGGACTGTTGATAGGAAGTTCTAAGTCTAAGGAAGTGCACTGGATGGGAAGTCAGGAAGCATTGGGATTGTGCTGTGAGCTTTTGCATGTGTCACCTCACGTGATCTTCACAACCACCTTGCATGGCGGGGATTTGTAACCCCACATATTCACCTTTCTCTTATTTATTTGATTTTATTTTGTGACTGTCAGATTGTTTCCTTTTAGTACGCTACCTAAAATTCTTCCCACTCAGAGAAGAGGAAGCTGATCTCGGTGAGGTCACAGGACGTGTCATGCTTAGTAACATAATGTGAATATGGCAGGGTTCCGATTTGAATCAGGCCTATTTGTTTACAAAGCCAACACTTGGGCTACTGTCTCAGAGTTCTAGTCCCTATTCTGCTGCCAATCACTCAATTATCTATGTAAGTCTCAACATGTGAAATAACTTCTCTTCCTGTTCTTCTGTAGAAAGAAGGATGATGATTAGATGATTTCTAAGGCACTGCTTCTCAAATTTTACATGAATAGAGATCGCCTTGGGATCTCATTAAAATGCAGTTCTTATGCGGTAGGTCTGGAGTAGGGCCCGAGATTCTGTGTTTCTTGCAAGTTCCTAGATGATGCCAAAGCACCTGGTCCATAGACCACACTTCCAGTAGCAAGATGGCTTTTTTTTAAGGATTCCTAATTCTTGAGAGAGTGGTTCCTACAGAGACAGGGATAAAACTGTCTTCTACTCAAGGATCCTCCAGGTAATATTGGATAGACTCTAGTCCTAAGGAACTGAAGGAGGAGCGAGAAGCCAATCAGAAGCACCCTAACACAACTGCCATATTGATGAGCAGTTTTGCATCCTCAACAGTAACTGCTATATGAGCAACACGCTCTCAAGCATGTCTCACAGTTCCCTGAATGAAATTCCAAAGACCATCTGTCTGAGCCACCACTGGGGATGACTTCCCATCTGTACTGAGTATTTCCCTGCTTTGCAATAATCACCCGGCAGCCAAGAAGCTCCAGAATCTTTAAAGACAGACACACATGACTCATCTGATAACAGGCAATTGAGCTAATGCTATAGAACACAACACAGTATAAAGATAGCTTTTCTAATTCAGAGCAGGATTTGTTTGGTTTGGGAGTAATTGCCGAGAACTTTGGCATGAATGATAGCTATTTTTTTTACATTTACTAGAAAAAGGAAGTCTTGTACACTTTTGTGTATTAAAAAAAAGTCACATGAGCACCATCTATAACAGTATTGCAAGGAGAAAGGGTATAGAAAAGGGAGTTGAAAAGGAAGAACTTGGTGGTGTTACAAATTGGTCTGCCAACAAGTTCTGTGTTACAATCAAATTAGAGGGGCTACTGAGGCCAGGGTTATAATTAAAGATAAATCACTTTGGGGGCTGGCACCATGGCCCAGTAGTTAATTTGTGTACTCTGCTTCAGCAGCCCAGGGTTCACTGGTTTGGATCCTGGGCACAGACCTACACACAGCTCATCAAGCCATGCTGTGGTGGCATCCCACATAGAGGAACTAGAAGGACTTATAACTAAGATATACAACTATGTACTGGGGCTTTGGAGAGGAAAAAAAAAAAAGAGGAAGATTGGTAACAGATGTTTGCTCAGGGCCACTCTTCCTCACCAAAAAACCCCCAAAAAACATAAACCACTTTGAAAGTTATGATTCGAAGTGGAATCATTTTATATTAAGATGTTTTGCTTTGATTTAATATTTTCAGTTTTGCATTAAACATTAATATATCTATGATTCTTGGAAATAACAGCATATGAGAAAATGTTGATGCTGTTCCAGCAGATGTTTTTTCTTTCCTGCATGTATTCTTAGTATACATTTGATAAATCATGCAATTACTTCTTCCTCTATTATTGCCAGTAACCTCACTGGTCATGAAAGTCATCACATTTGTAAGGGTGATATTTTTCAAAGGATCACAAATAAAAAAAACTTTGCTTTCCAAATTCGTTTTTCCATTTTGATCACGTTTATCTTATACAAGAGAAAATACTAGTGGATATGTTTTTGCTTCTCTCCCACATGAAAGACCAAGTCAGTTATTCTAATTTACATGGAAATTGTGGACCAGAGGACCTTTTCTCAGCTAGTGGTTTTTCAGCGTTGGGACATTGCAGGAGAGAAGGAATGAACTCATTGCACATTCTTTTGTATTTATTTTTTTGGTGAGAAAGATTGGCCCTGAAGTAACATTCATGCCAATCTTCCTCTATTTTGTATGTGGGACACCATTATAGCATGGCTTGATGAGTAGTGCATAGGTCCATGCCCAGGATCTGAACCAGTGAACCCTGGGCCACTGGAGCAGAGAGTGTGAACTTAACCACTAAGCCACTGAACCAACCTCCAATCATTGCACATTCTTTTCTCCCCGACATCTTCAGTGATCCAATCTACCTCAGATGGAGATGGAAGTCAGAATCAGTACATTTCTTTAGAAATGGGAGGCTGGGAGTGGAGAGAAGCCAGTGAGCACTAATTTATGTCAATTGCTAATGCATATTTCCATACATCAAAAAAATAGTTCTATCAAAGTTGAAAACTCTAATATTAAACTATTCATTATATCTTTTTACCATTCTTTCCTGAGGTGTCTGTCTGGCTTTTGACTTGTGTGTTTGGAGAGTTTTCTTTTTCTCTGCTGTCAGAAAGTACTACAGCCAAGAGAAAGTTGTGTGGGATAGAGCATCTTTTTTTCAAGTGAGCTTGTGAAAGACATCTCCCCAATGACTGACCCCTTGAATGGATCTTTTGGAATGTAATCAGGAGCTAAAAACCTCCACATGTGCTGTATTTGTCCCTGTTTTATTGACATAGCCATTCCTTGTGTTTTAGAACAACAAAGGAAAGATGGATGCAGAGAATCATTTGATAGAATACATCTTAAATTAGAAGATGGATGTGCCAGAAGCCAAGAATTTCAGGATATTTTAAGAAATAGCTTTTTGCTTTCCCAACTTGGATGAACACATACTCTAAGTGGATAGGTTTATTAATATTTTTAAATTAAAAACAATGAGTAGGAGATACTTCTTTCTTTTCTTTCTCCTGGATTTAGAAGCCTTAAATTTAGCAAAATGCAGACTCACAGCAACACTTTTCAATGTTTCACTTAAAAGAAATTCTATCAGTACAGAGATAGTTGAAGATGACTGAGTATAGTTGAATACGACTGAGAAGTCCTGTTCAAAGCTCTAATGCAAAGTGTCTGGCATCATGATTAATATTTTGTTACTCTTAAAAATGTTAAAAACTGTTAATCAGATGAGTACACATGCTAACTTTTACTACAGTAGTTACTTACAGTAGGTAAAACATCAGAAAACATACCAATCAAATAAAATCTGTACCAAAAGTTTGAGAAAGTCCTGAAGCTTAGTAGGAGAACTTTAGAGACCCACGGTAAACAGCATCCTTACAGGGCCTGGCTGTAGTTTTACATTTTTCCAAAAGGTTTCTTGTCTTCCTCCAAACTATGGGAGCAACAAAGCCTTTGTGTTGTATGGATCGGGCCTGGGTGCAGATAGACCAGAGTGGGTGATTTCAGAAACATCAGGCTCTGCCTTCATCCTCCATTTTACTAGCCACATCCATTAACCATTTGTTAATGCTTTCCTTTCCCATTACAAGAGGAAGATGCTTGGAAACTATCCTAAGAGAGGAAATGTTTGGCACGCAACTACCACTGGAAAGGGAATATACTGAGTTAAATTCATTCTAAAATGTCAATGACTGATAGAGAACATTCCTAAATAGTCAGGTTTTACTGAGTTAAAAAAAAAAAAAGTGAGATAGGGTCCCACCTGGTGGCACAGCAGTTAAATTCACAGGTTATGCTTTGGAGGCCTGGGGTTCATCGGTTCGAATCCTGGGTCCAGACCTATGCATTGCTTGTCAAGCCATGCTGTGGCAGGCATCCCACATATAAAATAGAGGAAGATGGGCACAGATGTTAGCTCAGGGCCAGTCTTCCTCAGCAAAAAGAGGAGGATTGGCAGCGGATGTTAGCTCAGGGCTAATTTTCCTCAAGAAAAGAAAAAGTAAAGTGAGATGACTATAGTTGTATAATAAAAATGTTGAAACTTAATGAATCCCTAATTGTAAGATTTATTTTAGGAACTGGTTGACAGGAAACACTAAAGAGCAATTTATTTAAATCAATGAAGTAATTGGTCAATGAGTCTCTAGCCCAGTGAATGGTTTTCAACGTTATTTTGTGTGGTGTCTTAGGATTCTTCAAAGGTGCTTTAGGGGCAACCACAGGACTGCTTGGCTGTGCTTCTTTGGCCTTTAGTTAAATTAAAGGAGTTTTGCTTCCAGCTGTGCAAAACATTGGGTTTCAACATTATATTTAATTAAAAAGAAAGATTTGGGGCCATTCTAGTCTGAATGATGTTGTGTTAATGCTTTTAAAGGACTTCTTTATATCTGTTTAACCTCCATATATGAATTAGACATATTTAGATTAAACTGTGCCTAACAAACCTATTTTTTCTCCTTCCTGAGCATCCGGTTTGGTGGTATTTCCCAGCTCCATTGCAGTTATGTTTGGTCATGTAGCTGAGTTCTGTCAAATGTACGCCATTTCCAGGTCCAGCCTACAAAATCCTTTCACTCGTGACTTGCTCTCTTTCTTCACCTGTCAGCTAGAGAGCACTTCCCAGAGTGACCTTGGAAACTGAAGAGTTAAAGTGGCCAATTCTCCACTGACTTAGATCCCCAAATAACTGCACGGGACAGACAGAGCCGCACCCCGGTTGCCAGTATTACTTCCTGTGATCTCGAGGGAAACTTCGTATTGTGTTGTCACTGATATTGTCAAGGTTGTCTGTTACAGCAACAATCATCACCTGAAATAATACATGTAATTTGGAATAACATTTCTGCAAAAACTCTACCTAATTGTGAAACTTTGTAAGAATTCTGATTAAAGTCAGGAAGAAGGCAGGGTGCTTGCTACTTCCTCGATATGAAATAAAACAAAGAGAAGAAATAAACATCATAAGAATTGAAAGAGACAAAAATGTCATTATGCGCAGATAACATTATCATCAACATGAAATTCCAATATAAAATGTATACAAATTAACAGAGCAAATGATAGAGCTTAGCACCTTTTCTGGATCAACGTAGAAAAATTGGTAGGTCCAACTTCCAACACTGTGCAAGAATACATTTCTGTTGCTTTAAGCCACTTGTGTGTGGCTTAAAGTTTGTTATGACAACCCTAGGAAACTAATACACCTACTTGTCATCCTACCAGCTGCCTGAGGACCTGGGAGAGGAGGAACTTTCTCTGTTGACTTACAAAAAGATTTGGGTAAATGCAAGATCATACTGAGAAAACTCTCCTACCAGGCTAATCTTTTAGACCTTCAAAGACATGAGGGTCGTCAGGAGCCCACCATGGAAAATAGTTCAATGAAACAATGCAAACCCATGTCTTTAAACAAACTCTGCTATTCTGCAAAGAAAAAGTGAAGACAAAGTGTGCAAGGAAAAGGGAGGAAGGAGGAATTGAAGTGAATCTCTCCTTCCCTTAATTGCTAAGTATGTCAACGTGAGATACACTTCATTTCAAGACTTGGAGAACCTTAGTCCTATTTTACACTATTTTTCATTGCTTTACCTCACAACAGCAAAGCAGCTACATAAGTGGAAACTGTCAATCAACTAAAAAACGGTCATGGTCTCCATAGTAACGTTCACTGTTCCAATAAGTCACGCTGCACGTAAAAGTGAGGAATTAGTGATAGGAGTAACAAGAACCTGCTGAGGCTCAAGGAATTTTGGTTTCCCAATGAGGCCAAATGGATGATGGAAGGCAGGTTATTCACTGAATTGGGCTCCAAGACTTCAGGGAGCAAGATGAGTAACACTAAGTTTTATGTTGACTCACACTGATTCTTCTTCTTCTTTTTTTTTTTTTTTTTTGCAGAGAAAGATTCACCCTAATCTAACATCGATTGCCAATTTTCCTCTTTTTTCCCCCTTCCCAAAGCCTCAGTACAGGGTTGTATATGCTAGCTGTAAGTCGTTCTAGATCTTCCATCTGAGCTGCTGCCACAGCATGGCAACTGACAGACAGGTGGTGTGGTTCTGCAACCAGGGAGTGAAGTCAGGCTGCCAAAGTGGTGAAGGCTGAACTTTAACCACTAGGTCATCAGGGCTGGCTCGATGATGACTTTTAAATCCTAGCATTTTCCCGATAGGCTTAAAATATTCCTTGGGTGATTTATAAACCAAGCAGTGACACGTGAAGTCATTCTCTAAAGTGTAATCTGTGTGAGATATATCAAAAACTACAAACATATCAGTGTAAAAAGATTACTAGTCTTATCAATAGACACCGTGGTTCTCAAGCTGGTTTCCTATAAGAATTGCTTGGATGTCTGTTAAAAAGTCATATTCTGGGGCCAGCCTGGTGGTGCAGTGGTTAAGTTCACACGTTCCACTTCTTGACCGCCCGGGTTTCGCCAGTTCGGATCCCGAGTATGGACATGGCACCACTTGGCAAAAGTCATGCTGTGGTAGGCGTCCCACATATAAAGTAGAGGAAGATGGGCACGGATGTTAGATCAGGGCCAGTCTTCCTCAGCAAAAAGAGGAGGTTTGGCAGTAGTTAGCTCAGGGCTAATCTTCCTCAAAAAAAAAAAAAAGTCATATTCCTGGGCTCTACCCAAGATTTAGAGTATCAGAACCCCTAAGAGGGACCTATCTTTGTTTTTAATAAAACCTCCATGTATATCTAGTGCAACCAGCACTGCATGGATTTCCGCGTGGTTGTCACATAGTATTCCAAGACTGGAAGTTACTTTTGTAGTATCATGGAGCCATCCTGCTTTAGCGCAGTCTTCCAGGTCAGCTAAGCAGGGCTGGAAAAAGCCTCTGCAGCAATTGACGCCTACTGTGTACCGAGTCCAGGGCTATGGGTTTTATCTGGTTATCTCATTAATCCTCACAGAAGTTTTATGAAAGAAGTAGTAGTAGTGACCTCATTATAGAACCGAGGGAAATGAGACACAGGTTATGCAAATAATTGCCGTGGTGAAGCGCCAGACCCGTAAGAGTTGAAGCCAGCATAGGAATCCAGGTTTGTCACACTGCAAAGCCCATGATGTTTTTATAATGGCCTCCGATTTCACGGCCAAAAGAGAGTCCTTATGAAAGAAAATGGAACAAGACAAAAGAAGTACAATTCTATTCAATATGATCTGTGGATGATGATAAAGGGTCTCTCTCCCCTGGGGAGGTATAAAATTTAATAACGTCTAATTTTAATAATAACAGCAATAATACATAAGCCTATATGATTTTCACATAAAACATCTTCTCAGATTCTATCAACAAACTCTTGTTGTAGGTAGGACAGAGATTATTAAGTACCTTTATAGGTGAGAGCAGGGTGGCTCAGAAAAAGAAAAAGATGTTTTCAAAATTGTATTGACAGTGAAAAGCTTTTTAGTTCCACCATCCCATAATATCTCCCTAGCATTTTTAAGGAAACTATACCTTTCTTCACTGTTTACTCCAACCTCATCAAGTATGGAATCTGATTTTCAGAAGCTAAAATGATGGATGGAAATGGCTAAAAATGACAGTGTAATAAGAAAATAGATGTGGATTTCAGATTGAGATCTGAGTTGCAACTCTGCTGTTTTCTAACTATGTGAAAGGGAAAATTAAACTCTAAGGCTCAGCTTTACTGCCCTATAAAATGGACATGAAACGAATAGTCCAAGTATTAGAGAGTCGTGGGAAGTATACACATCACCCGTCTCAGTGCCCTGTAAACACTCACAATGCATGCTTGTCGTAGCACAGTCATCACTATCACTGTTATTGGGAAGGTATCCAGAGTCCCAGGAGTGCTATTACACAGAACCTTTGGCAGTCAGTGAGGCACATGCCATTTTCTTTTCTTTGGGGAGACAGAAGTGGTCTCCACTCCAGGAATGGAAGGGCACCCTTTGTGGGGAACACTGAGGCTTCTCATAAAAGTTTGAAAAGACATCCTTTAAATACTTTCTATTTGGGGAGACTAAAGTAACTGCCTTCTGGGGCCAGCAATGCTTTTTGCTTTGTTTTGTTTTCTTCACCTTTAGCTCCACTGAGCTGAAGGGGCCAGGGGGAAGCTAGCATGGGCTGGCTGCTTAGGGCTGGTCCTCACAGCTTCCCAGCTTAAGAAGAAATTGATAAATGAGACCTTCAGCTTTCCTTCAAATTGCCATAGCCTGATTCACCAGGGTAGGCAAGGAGGCAGGGCTTCGGGGCAACAGTTCCAACTAGGAAAGCAAGTCACACATTTGTCTTAAGCACTCTGCTTTCCTTAAGTCTTAGACCTAATGGACAGAACACAGAGAGGGAAAAAACACTAACCTTGATTCAGTGACTATTTTGGGCAATGATATGTTTTTGACAACTTATCTCTTAACATCCAGGATGAGCCTTTCAGAGAAGTGTTTTGGTCCTGCTTTACAGCAGAGGAAACCAAGGCTAAAAGAATTTAAATCTCTCTAGGATTTCCAACAAATAATTATTGAGCTGGTGGTGTTAAAATCTATGTGTGCTTGGCTCTGAAGCAACCATTTTCACTCTATCATGCTGCCTACTATTTTGTACACCATATACCTGTTATTTTAAATTTTCATGTCATTTAAAATTGAAATATAATATCCAGAGATAAAGATATTTTATGTGGTGTGTCTAGCCCCCAAATAAAGAATTGGTTACCATTATTCTTCAAGGATTAAATGATCTTGCTTCCTTCCCATTTTGAATTCCAAGAACTGAGGTGTCTCTCATGGATTACTCACTGAAGACTTGCTCCTGGGCTGTAAATAAGACCCCTCCTACCTTTACGCTTTCGCTTTCCCTTGGGATTCAAAAGCAATGCCACAAAGTCAACAAGAACAATGACAGGGCAGACAAAGCCACCTGTCTTGATTGAGCTGTCCCTTTCTTCATTCCCATTGCCAACTCCTTCTCCGTACAGCACTTTACAATGCACTGCATTTATAATTCCCTGCCACATAAAAATTAGTAAGGACATAATGAATTTCAGGCACAGAAGCATTTAATCCTCACAGCATCCCAGAGCCATTATGATGACAATGACAGAATTTATAAAAAGAAAAATTAGCATAGCTCTTGCGAGTCATCAGAAGCAAAGCTCTTGTCCCAGGCACATATCAGAAACCCCATTTTCAATTTTTAAGTTGCTTGTAGCTTTCCACCTCAATTTCAAAGAGATGTGACCTGGAGCTTTGAATTTAGCATAATTCCAACAAATCACATTTATTGAGGAATAATTGCAAATTCTGTGCATGAGGATAAGCAATGTTTCCCTTTATGAGTTTATGTGCTTCCTAATTGTACTCCTGCTTTCTCTTCATGTCACACAGTGGTCCGTGTCGTCTTTGCTTAACACTTTCTTCTTGTTCTCTCCATTCTAAACGTGCTTGATACCCAAAGGTAAAAAAATCTGGGTTTATTTAAAATTGGCTTTAGTGCTTGCATGCATTGTATTTAAGACATTAAAATCAGGAAATTAGGTAGATGCCTGCCAGCCAAGGCAATTACTTCTACCCATTACACTTCAAGACCAAATTATTTTACTTGAAACAGTTTCTCTTAATTGTTTCATGCTCTGCATGGTGACATTAAACCCAAATAGTCACTTCTTTGGTTTTATTGACAATGTATACGGTTTGAATTATGTGTTGTTGACAATCTTTTTGGTAATCTTATTCTTTGCTATTTCTTTTCTTTCCTGCTTTCATTTGTAATTTAATGGTGTCAGGGTCTTACCTAAACTGAAGTTTGTTTTATTCTTTACAGTTGTTTCAATAGATGTATATCTTCAATATTTACAACCTACGTTTAATGGAACCGAGAATAAGAATTTTCTGCTCTTAATCTTTCTTTCCACTGTATTTTCCAATATGGTAGCCACTGCCTACGTGTAGTTATTTAAATAATTAAATGTTATTAAAATGAACTAGAATTAAAATGTGAGTTCCTCAGTAATACTGGCCACGGATCAAGTACTCACTGGTAACCTGTGGCTAGTGGCTTCTGTTTTGAACAGCAGAGATATAAAACATTTCCATTATCATTGGAGAAAGTTCAGTTGGACAGCACTGCTTCGAGGGCCCCTTCAAGGTAATAAAGCAACTGCTTCTTCACACAGAGTTGTAATGAGTCACCAAAACAAACAGCCAAAAAAACTCTAAGCATCTTTATGATGAAACAGGTTCATTGGATGCTCATTGATTGGACTAAGGGATATGGTATATAATAAGATTCCGGTTTGAGTGTAGGCATGTTCATCACTGGAAATCCAGTGGCCCTCCACAAGTTTGTTTTCATGAGGAATAAAGGATTCAAAGAGGAAAGGGCTAGTAATAAAGCCCTATCATTGAGAGTGTGTGTAGTGTCTGTGGGAGAGGGTAGAAATTGGAGGGGAGGAAAAAATTTGGAATACCTTGTTATAAGTGAAATTTAAATTCATTGAGTTGAGGTCTCCAGATGTAAGCTCCTTAGGGGAGAGATAGTTAATTATAAAAAATGGAAGATATGTTTAGCTAGAGTTTCTAAAACACTGGTACACAAGAAATATACCTCTGAGATCCTTAGAACAAAATAAAACTAAAGGAAGCTGAGATTCCTCTCTGGGGCAGCTGGATGGCTGTATCTATGAGTGACCTTGGGGAGCAATGGCATCTAGTGAGGGAATATAGTGTCCCTTGGAACAGCAGATCACCTGAGAGCACTGCCAGTCTTGGGATATCAGCAGCAGCCTCTGGGAGGAAGGGCCTAGTGGAGTAGCACCAGAGCCTTGTAGGGAACACAAAGAACAGGAGAGGCATTGAGGACAGAGATAGGTAACTTTGTGGCAAAGAGAAGAAGTTAAGAGATGCCATGCAAAGAAGTGCTGATCACTTCTCAGTGCTCACCAGTATGAAATAACAGGATGGTACGTTTTAGTTTTCACCAGAGAAGGAATATGGTTCAATATATGCATTAATATTTGAGTATATGGCTCCTGGTGTGGTTGACATGGACACAATAATCTAATGTATTAATTTAGGGGAACATGACACTAAATTGCAGTGAGTACAATGCACTTACTTATATGTATGTTTGTACAAGAAAGCACTGATGAGGATGAGTAACTGTTAAGTAAGCAATTTTCCCTTTTCCTTTTTGCTTCCATACTTAGTCTTTAAGCTATTTGGAATTTTTAAATACCAGAAAAAAATTAAGTATTCTTCAAAAATGGTAGGTTGAGCCGAGCTTTATCAATTAACTCCAAACACCTAAGGCAATGAAGGAAACAGATGGAATCTGGGGGTTTTCAAGTACACCTATGAGCCAAAACTGTGGCTCACGCAGCAGTCAGTGGCACATTATGTCTGAATATTAACCCTCTCTTCTTGCTGTCCTGCTATCCTATTCATTACAAGAAATCTGGGACTCAACTGAGTAAACACTGGGGACAAAGATGGAAATTAAAGAACTTAATCTGAATTCAAATCCAATAAGAAAGAAGGTAATTCCTTCTCTACTGACCTTGAGTAGGAAAAACACACAAAACTTTTTTTATCTTTCTCCCTCTTCTTGGCATATACTCCTCAGAAGCTGGAGCTCTTGCCTAGCTCTGGCATCAATTTCCCCTGTGACCTTGGTCAAAACCTCAATATTTATCTCAGTGTTCTCATAGTTAACATGCAAATAGCAATCCTCATTCTATATGTGAAAATGTGAATGGGTAACCAGGAAAAAGAACCATGCAAGTGATGTTTGTTGAACACATGCTAGCCATCAGATACACTTACCAAAGTATTTTTTTTTTTTTTTAAGATTGGCACCTGGGCTAACAACTGTTGCCAATCTTTTTTTTTTTTTTCTGCTTTTATCTCCCCACCCCGCCCCTGTACACAGTTGTATATCTTAGTTGCACGTCCTTCTGGTTGTGGGATGTGGGACGCCGCCTCAATGTGGCCTGACGAGCAGTGCCATGTCCACGCCCAGGATCCAAACCCTGGGCCACCGCAGCGGAGCGCACGAACTTAACCACTCGGCCACAGAGCCGGCCCCCAAAGTATTTCTTTTAATGCTACGTTTTTAAAAATAATCTGTGATGTAGCATAATGGAAATTTGTAATGTTAGTCCTTCCGCCATCTGCACACTCTTCTTAGTCTGGGGAACTGCAAAGACAGGAGGCAGGCAGGGTTCATTGTCAGTATCAAAGTCCAGAGGTTAGTGTATCAGATAAGTCTTTCCTTTGCTCCTTAGAAGCTAAGGCACAGCTGGCAGGTAGCCACAGTACCTAGGTTTGTCCATCTGCCTACAAATTCGGATCTTGAGGGAATTACTCAAAGGCGCAAGGACTGCTTGCAGTGGCTGTGGGAGGGCCTCTGTAATAACATCCCATCCATCACTCCACAAAAGACTTAATGTGGTAGGATCATGGCTGCACATGGCTACCTTCAGGCTCTGCTCATCTTTACCCATCTTCCTAAGGCTTCTGGGAGTTCCCTATTACCTCACCAAAAAATCACCCTCCTGTTTAACTTAGCCAACACAGTTTTTTTGTTTTCTGTCATCAAAAACTTTGATTTCTCCAAAGGAATTATCACCTATATTTTAAGAATGAGGAAGCCAAGAACTTTGTGGGTGACACGCTCACCAATGCTATTGATGTGCTCACTCAGTGTGATACAGGCAGACAGCTAAGCGAGGATGCCCAGCCGTGTCCATGTCTCCCCAAAGTGAATGTTCTTTCAGTTACACTCAGACCTTCTTTTCCTTTCTCTTACCTTTTTTTTTGTTTTTTCTTGTCCTTTCCCTCGGCTCTTCTCACCATTCTCTCTGTCATGCAAATAATTTTTAAATTTGAAAAATGGAATCAAATTCTTATTTTTAAGGGTGCTAGTCTTAGTCAGTAGCATATATTAGCCAAAGTTCATTCCAGATTAATATTTAGAGGCTTGTAAATTCCTGTTAGCTATAGAGTATCATTTCAGGCATCTTCTGACACTAAACAAAATAGATATTCACCTGTCCCATAAATGATTCCAAGTTCTTTTGTTACACCTTGGTAGGAAGTCCTCACAAACAGGAGGCTGGTTGTCCACTGTCTTATAAGCATGTACTGCTCAGATGCCTCAATGAAATAACGAAGAATTTGTTAGCATAAATACAGAGACCAGGAACAGCATGGAATCTTCAATTGGTTGATTCTGACTTGATCGTGCTTCTCTTTCAGGAGTAAAGAAGTCATTGAAGATCCTCAAGTTAATCCTGAATTAGAATAAATGTTGCAGCACTTTTAGTAAGCAGGTGACCAATATTTGCAAGAAATAGGAAAACTCCAAGCGTGGGCATTGCCCTACAGCCAGAAGGCAAGGTCTCTCCTGGGCTTTATAACAGAATGTGTAAAACAAGCAGAAAATACAAGTTCATCCTGACAGCTGCTAGAGAGATGTCCAAAAAAAATGTGATGTGTCAACATGTATTCACCTTTTAGCAAAGGTGTGAGGCAAGCGGGAACCATTATGAAAGCTTGTCAGAGTGGGAAGGGTTGGATACTGGAGCGTTTGACACTCAGCCTGGCCACGATCACTAAATGGCAGGTAGAGAAAAGAGGCGCGTGCCCGTCTGCATGGAAGCAGAGGCGATTATAAGGATGCTGAACAAGCAGAGTTTTGATTGCTGGGAGTAAATGTGGATAAAGTCCAAGGCCAGCTGTTGAACAGTATACACTAATGCCTCTTGGGTGTCAATAAATGACAAGAGGCCAGGCAAACCTGTGAAAGTTATGATATATAGTTTCCATGCAGCTGAAGGGGTAAGAAGAAGAAGAAATTGGCTGTTGCTGGTGGATCAGAATGAAGAACAATAAAAAGATTTTCCTTCTTCTATTTTACAGAAGGCGATAAGAAGTCAGACCTCCTGGAATGGTTCATGCCTCTATAGAGAACACAGTGCTCAAGCAAATAATTTTTAGAACCAATCTCTGAGTAAGATTCTCATGAGAATGCCAAGCACCACTCTTTTGTGAAGAAACTAGAAGAGGATCAATACATATCCTGCCAGTTATCTCTCAGGTTCTTTCTTTCTTTTTTCTTTTCTTTTCTTTTTGCTGAGGAAGACTGGCCCTGAGCTAACATCCATGCCCATCTTCCTCTACTTTATATGTGGGATGCCTGCCACAGCATGGCTTGCCAAGCAGTGCCATGTCTGCACCCGGGATCTAAACTGGAGAACCCTGGGCCACCAAGGTGGAACATGCACACTTAACCGCTGCGCCAACAGGCCGACCCCTCGGGTTATTTCTTTTATCTGAAACTATAGAACAAGAGTTCCAAAACTTCAAGTGCTGAAGATGTCCCCACAGAGCTTGTTAAAATGCAGATTTCTAGGCCAGAATGGGGCTCTGAAAATCTCATTTTGGCAGGGACCACAGGAGATTCTGACTCTGCTCCGGGAACCCACTTTATTGCCGTGGAAGAATCCTAGGGAAGCTGAGGCTAGAGGGATCCGCTTTTCTACCTTTATTTCCTTCCACGGAAAGTGGCCTCCAAGGGAGTTGCCGTCCATAGCCTGCCTGTTCGGGTCTCCGTCCACCAGGCACTCCCGCTTGCTTCTCCCATCTTCCCTCCCAGGTGGAGCTGTGGGAGCACTGGCTCAGGCACGTACAAATCTTTCACTGAGCATCTCTGCTGCTTAAGGTTATTTTTGGAATAATAATAAGCAAGCCAGCCCTTTAGGACCCAATTCCTCGTTCTAATGCACTAGTTGCTTTGCCAAACAAGCTTGTTCAGTGACTTTGTGTTGAGAATACAGACATTATTCTGGATTACGGGCGCCAGGTCTCTTCAGCCACTTTCCCTTTTTCCTCCTTAGACTTGACCCAAAGCACTTTATGGCTTCCTTTGGTAATGGCCTTTCTGCCACATCAACTGCAGTGACTGAGATACTGCCAAACATTTTCCATTTTCTTCTTTAAATTCCCAAGACTGCTGAAGTGCCATGTATACCCCAGTGTAAAGCATCTCTACATATAAGAAAATGTTTTGTGTCTCTAGGGGCTGACACTTTCCAGTCCAGCAATCAGGAAAGAAAATGAGCCTTTTCATCTAGCCCCAATTCAGAAATCTTGGGGAGAGTCTAGGATTAAGCAAACATGAGTCACATGCCCACAGATGGGGACAGGAAGAAGGATTTTTAAAGAGGCAAAGGACAGGAGTGGAGATATCACCGTTGGGGACATAGTCATAGATGCCACAATGACGATTTTTAACAAGACTCACAGAGGATTCTCTGGTTAGATTGATGCCTCTCTGTCCTCGATGCTTTCTTTTTCCTGTCTCACCTTCCTGGACTAAACTTGGGTTCTCCAGTGAAACAGGTACTTTGAGGGAAAAGCTGGATATTTCTCAATTTTTTTTTTCTTTCTAGATTAAGATGAAAAAGACCTTAACTGAATATTTACCATGTGGCAGGCGGTTTGCTATAGACTGTGTAGATGAGCTCATTTAATTCTCACACTCAGTGAGAGACATGATGTTTTCCAGAGTTTATAAAAAACAAACCATCTGAGAGATTAAATAACTTGCCAAAAGACACACAGCTAATAAGTAGTGAATCTGAGATGTGAATGCAGTTCTTCTTGATTTCAAGTCCAACTCTCTTTCTACTACTCTACAGTTGTTTTCTATATACGTAATGCAAGCACTCCAGCATAACTACTCAAGAATAAAAAGCGACACCCCAGCCATTCAGTGCATGGGCAGCTTTTAATCCAGCTTGCACTAACTTTCTTTCCACCCCTGCCCATATACGGAAGATTCCTATGCCTGAGTCTCCGTCAGTGGTATTTCACCTATTCCTATCCTTCAGTCACATATTCCCAGTGCCGCACTGGATTTCTTACCTTCTCGAGCACTGGACAAGCTTCTTTTGCCAACTGTATCATTTCTGGCTTGAAACCATGAGCTTCTTTTTGATCCTTTCCTCATTCATTTCACAAATAATTTTGAGCACCTGTTATAACCTTTCCTTCATCTCTTACATGCAATTGGCCACTGTCTTTCCTGTCTCTTTGACGAAATCTATGTGCTTCACTCTTCGATGTGACTACCTGATCTGACTTTTTCACTTGATTCCTAGTTGATTGCTGCCTAAACTCTACTCCTAGATTAGTGCATTAGCCCTTGGCCGGAGTCCCTGTCATTAATACACCTCGGGGACCGTTGCCACTACCCCCCACTAAACGCCCACGTCAGTTTAAGTGCTCACTTCATACGCCACCTCCTCAGGGAAACTTTCTTTCGTCTCCCAGTACTAAGCTAGTTATTCCAAAGCACTTCACTCAATACTTTAAAACAGAGTTAAAAAGATTGCTTTCAAAGAAATTCAGCAAGTGATCATATTGTGGTGATCATAAACATAAACCCATTGGACAAATGAAAACCAGAAAGTCCTAATAAAATTTAAATGCATTCTTAAGGCTTTGTGTAACTTTTCCAGTGATAGCCCTATACATGGATTGAAACACTGCCATTCTCAAAGTGCATAAAGTTGAAAAATAGGTGTTCTGGAGACCTGTTCGATGACTCAAAGAGTAACATTAGTGGTGTCAATTGCATTGACACTGAAGACAAATGTGACAATGAAAACTAAGCAACATTTAAAAATTAACTTATATTACATGTTAAATACATTAAATATGTTAAAATACAGATATGTATGTCAATTGGTAGATCTCACATCATAAGTAAATATTTCGATCTTTCACCTACATCATTCAATCATTACATGTTTGAGTCAGCCAAAAAAAAATTGCTTTATTTTAATTCTTGTATTTTACCATTAGGATTTTAGAGTATTTCTCTATATTAGGTGATGTCTTTTATTTGCACATATATGGACATTTGCTATTCTTAAGGAAAGAATCAGTTTTCGTAATCCTTGCCTTCCTTCGTCCCAGGATAATATATTGATAACAAATAAAAACAGGGTTAACAATGGAGTGCTTACCGTGTCTTAAGCACTTTATGTCCATTATTTCATTTTTTTCTTACAGCCCCATGAAATAGGCCCTGTAATTATCACTATTTCATAGATAAGGAGACTAAAACTTCGAGTAAATAACTTGATGTATGACCTATCACTAACAAATGAGATGAGACTGGGCCCAGGTCTTTCTAACTCTAGAACTGAGGATTTTCTCTCCTGTGCTGTATTACTGTCATTTATTAAACTAAGAGTCCTGGAAATTTGAGAAACTTGGAAATTTGAACTTAAGATCAAATCTGTGAATCGAAAAGGTTTTGGATTGTCCAGCAAATTTGGAATTAACTAAATATTCTATTGATGTAGAAATTTCCTTGACATGGAAAACAATACCTCTTGTATCCTAGGCTTTCTCACTCACAAACCTACTTTAGCCATCCATTTAAAATTTAGATGCTAATAGCTAACATGTTCTTCTAATACAGCAATGGGTATGAACCTTCAAGGACATATCAAAATGCTTAGCCTGCTGGAACCAATTCTTTTCAGTAGCAAATACCCTTCCACAAAGATACATCGTATGGATTAGCTCTTTCACTTGCCAAATGTTATATCCTAAAATAAACAGATACAATTTCCCAAATAGAATTGTGCCTGATAGTTGGCAATTTCTCGCCTTAATTTATTGACAGATTATGCTCATTAACCAGTTCTCTTAATTTTATCCAGCCTATGTATTTTTAATGGAGAGAAACGGTTAACCAGACAAGTTAGTAAACATCCCCTGTTTCTCTAGCAGCAAGCAAAATTCCTCCAATTTTGGTGTCCCTGCAGCGATCTACTACCTGTTTCTGTAAAGGAAACAAGAAGTGGTGCTTTAAAAATACCACTCCAGGAAGCTTTAACACGTTTCTAACATTAATGAAACTAAAGAAAAGGATTCTCTAAGATTGGATTTCACACACTCTCTTCGGAGATCTTGCACTTCAAACTATATAATATGGGAAAATAAGCATCAAATCTGAGTTCTAGAAAATCCTATGTGAATATTTGAGCACACATGAGTACAATGCCATTCTGGATAACATATTAGGATTTAGGGGTTCTGTTGTCATGAAATTCTACAGAGTATATTCCACTTTTCTCCATAAACAAGATGTTTATTTTTGACGCGACTATCATTTAAGCGCATAATTATAAATCTAAGCATATCAAAACACTTAGACACAATTACTCTCTTTTCAACCTTCTAAGTCTATTTGAGGGCAGAGAAGGAGAGGGAAAAAGAAGTTGCAATGATTTAGGTGAAGATCTGTATGGCATGCTGGGAATGGATATTCACATCTCATGGATGAGTAGCACTCGCTTTCCGTGACTAACCATCAGCTGCGTTTTGAGATTGGGTTTCATTATGCCTATGATAGTCAAAATTGTAGGTTTTACATTAGTAAATACAATGCTGCTATGTTCTACATTAAGTCTATGGGGGAATAAATCACATCATTTGTTTTACTACAAAATCCTTGTGCAAGACGCCCTTTTAAGAGTTATTATCTCTATCAGAAGATAAAGGGAATAATTAAGAAGAGAAACAATTTTCCAAGAGCCCTATCAGGAGAAATGTAACAACTATGCTGGCTATTGCTTTTTCAGCAGATCACACGTCTTCAAATCTACTGAATCACCAAGAGCTAGAAAGAGCCCAGGTTTACATTCAACTCCTGATATTACTATTGCTAGCTTACGGCAACTTAGCTTTTCTAAGTTGGCTTCTTCATCTGTACGATGGGACAGTGATGTCTCTATCACATGGTTTCTCTGTAAATTAAATGAAGTAGCTTGGGAAAGTGTCTGTGCACAGTGCTTAACGTAGGGCAGGCACTCAACAAATGTTGAATTTAATTATATCAAAAAATCAAGATTTACTAACTTTTCCTTACCAGACATAACCTTCCCAAAGTGCAAATATGCAAAGTGCAAAGGGTCCTGTTTGGGCAATAGACAAACAGAGGGACTCACAGGAAAAGGTGTCAATCTCCCTTAAGCAGGTTGAACATATTCTCATCACACAGGGAGAAATTACGTCATATCAAGATTTTTGTGCCTCCTGCACCTCATTTCCCCCCAAAATAGTCCTATTATATTCTAGAGCTGTCCCATTCCTCCACTGCCAGAATTATAGTCTAAGGGACCAGAGCCACTGGCAGTAAACTTCACTAGAGAAATGACACACACAAAATTTTGGAAAAATTAAAGCTCTCTTCTAAAAAACACTCCATGTCCAAAAACCCTATTCTTTCCAAGCCCCACCCTTCTTACTCAGGCCATGCCTGGCCTGTGTCAAGAAGATTCTAGGCAACTCATGGACAGCAAGCCACTGGATCACTGATGACTCAGAGCTGACCACAGGGCAGAGACAGAAAACTGACGCGAATGTAATGGGAATGGCAAGCTTCCAGATTAACATGGCAATGAAAATAAATCCTCGTGCAAAGGTTAATACAGCTGTGATTGTAGTCTTGTCAAAGCTCAGGGTACTAAAAACAAGCATTTCACGGTGTACTAATAGACATTAGTATTTGCCCATGTGTCTTGAAAGACAGTCATCTTCCATTCTTAGTTTGAATCCTGCCCCATACCACACCCTAACAAAGACTTGTGCACAGCTCTTTTATCTGGTAGCTGATCCTACGAAGCACAAATGAGGACATGGGGATAGTGGGACCAGAAAGAGAGAGGACACATTAAAGGGTTTTGAATGAGCAAGTTACCGTGGTAGGCTCCATCCCAGTGGGGAACCTCTGAGGAAGTGGGTAGAGCAATTTTCAGAATTGTTCTGCCAAGAGCTGTGAAGCAGAAAGCAGGGTATTTATTGGCTAACTGCTGTTACTCATTTGATTTTGGTTGCCTCTGGGGCCAGCATTCGATTCAGCCTTTTCAAGGCTGTTCTAACTTTGTATAGCAAACTCCTGGGGAGCTAGAGAAAACCCTAGGAACCAGAAGTAAAGAGATATGTATGCTTGAGGGGGAAAGTGGCCTCAGTCCTTGGGAACTGTTCATCATAGATGCAGGAGAACACAGAGAGGGCCAAGGGCATATGTGTCTGCTGCAAACTCTGTATTTCAAAATATTTGAAGCAATCTGATCACACATAGCCCTGTGATTGTGTGTGTGTGTGTAGATGTGCATATATGTATACATGTGCATGCAGATATGCATTTTTATCATTAATAAACACAGCTAAATAAGATAGGAGATGTCCATGCCTCTCCTTTCTCCTAGCCCATTTACTGCCCACTCATCCTTCATACCTCCACTCAGTTGTCTCTTACCAAGGGAAGCCTTTCCTTATCCCTATACTTAAGTCAAATTTATTTTGTTTTATGCATTCATAAAAAGTTTATTTTTCTATAGTAGAGGCACTAATTAGAATTGGACTTTTATAATATGTTGCATGATAATTTGATTAACATTTTTCTCTTCCATGAGGCTCTAAGCTCCTTGAAGTCAGGAACCAATCTCCACCAGATGGCCTCACCCTTAGAATGTACTAAATGAATACCTAGTGAATGGATGACCCTCTTAAAGAGAACATAACTTGAGGGGAAGGGGCATCTGTAAGCAACTGCAAAATGATGTGATAAGTACCGTAACGGTAATTACGAATTTCTGTGGGAGCATGGAGGAAGGTGAAACAAATTCTTTCTAGCATGAAAAAAGGGTAATATTAACAGAGCAGGTATGCAAGGGGAGGTGATGTTGGAAGAGGGCATGAAACAGGACAAGAAGGTCTCTAGGAGAAGGGAGAAAAGCGTGTTTTAGAAGAAAATCAGGAAGGCATTAAATCTATCCAGTTATGGCCAAGTGAGTTTCATTAAACATATTTTTATAGATTTTTTCATAAAAATTTGCATTTGTATGTGTGATCCATACATACTCGATATACTCATTATTGAACCAAAACAAATCTTGATTATGTACAGTTTTTAAATGACATCAGACCTGTGATACCATCTTTGAAGTGACTGCCAACCAGTTTTGACCAATCCTATTAGACAGAACATTGTTTTGCGGTTGGAATTCAATTCACAGATCAGCCAAATATTAAAGATCATTTAAAATATGTAGCAATTATGAAAAAATATATTCAAAAAGGGGCCTATTTAGTATCTAACTGTTCATAACTGTTGAGCATCTTTAAAAATCATTTTCCATATGATCTATTCCTTGTATAAAGCTATTAGCTTATTTGGTACAAATAAATGAAAAAATAAATAAAATGGAGTACCTCTTTGGGATTTCTGCCCTGTGTTTAATTTTCCAAATTACTAATGAAGCAAGAAAACAGTTAATAAGGCCCTTTAAAATGTGCTTCTCTTTATTTAAGAGACTAATACCCAGGACTGGCAGTCTTGAATCAAGAGAGTAGGGAATCCATCCACTCAGTCATCCTGTTGCCTTGGTGACTGGTACTGAAGGTTCCAACATGGGTGGTTGACAAAGGAGCATGTCCTTGGGCAGAAGACAGAACTAATAAGATTTCTTCACCTGGGATCTGAACTAAAGACTAGGAGAGAAGAAGGGGGAGTAGGAAAAGGAAGGAGACTAAGCTTTGCTGAACCTATGCTCTGTGTCAGGCACAGAGCACATTACCTAACGTAAACTTCACAACCTCCCACCACTGGGTGGTAAAATTTTATAGCTAAGGCCTAGGACCAAGGGATAGCTGAATGGTTTGACTGTATAACACATTATATTTTTCATTCGGACATCCAAAATAAACCTGAAATATAAATAAAAACAGAAAATTCATCATGCAAAGACAGCTTTTAGACAATTCCCCTGGTTTCTCTTTTCTACCAGATGATCACTCTGATGTACTACTTATATGAAAATTTTAGATTTTCAGTCCTGCCTGGATGGGGTAAAAAAATGCTAGAAATGCAAAGCAGCATGCTAGAAAGCAGCAGAGCTGAGATTCAGACCCAGTTCTTGCTCCAAAGCCCTTCTTTGTCCATTGAATTGAGGATGTTGACCTTATCACTGGCACATTTTACCACCCAAGTATGATAACCATTTGTCCTTTTGCTCACACAGACAGACATTTGTCCAAGCCTGAAGGGTTTATATTGACTAAGGGTGATGCAGTGGGCTCAAAAACTAGTATTACTAGCGTGGCATTTTAAATTATATAACATGATTGCTTATAGGAAATGCATTCCTTTTTACAGACTTATGATGCCTGCTGTGTCATGCAATTAAAAGTTCCAGAAAAGCATTCTCAGCATGTCAAATTCTTGAGGCTGATTTATAGGATTACAGCTTTTCCCCTTTGTGATTCAATTAAAGCATTTTACGTTGGGCTATTATAGGGCTTAGACTCTGATCATAGTTTGGATGGTGAACTATTAGATTAGCGTGTGAACTGATAATAAATAAACTGAATTTCTTGTTTGCAAGGGACCATAACTAAAACTGCAGTCAAAATGGCAGAAGAAGCAGTTATCTAAAGACCTATGTGATAGACATCGATGATAAAAGTGGGAAACATCAACATGCGATTGATGGTTGGAAACTATAGAAAGTTAATATAAAAAAGGAGACCTAGTGAGGAATGCTTTGAATTTTAATCCAGTGGCTGAGTTCCTTTTCCCCCCCAACTTTATTGAGGTATCCTTACCACACAAAATGTTCCTCCAAAAGATTTCTTATGTCCCCCTCTTTCCCCACACCCCCAGGGGTGGAATTCTTGACCAGGTCAATGATGTGAGAAGAAAATATTCTTTTTAATAAAGACCTAGAGATAATGCAAGCAAACTCTAGTTTCAAATTCTATGAGATTAAGCCAAGTCTGGCAATATCTGGCAAGTTCTATTCATTATGTGCCCTGCTAAAAACCCCTCAAAGGATAATTGAGTGTTTTTTCTGCAAATAGTTGCATGATAGTTTCAGACATGTTATAAAAGGACAAGGAAAGAGAATGACTGGCATTAGCATCTGAGCTAGGTTGGTGGTTATTTCAGGAGGAAATATGTCTTCTTTTGTTTTGCTGTTTAGTCTTATTTTTATATTTGATGGTGAGGAGAGTTAAACCTAAACTGAATGGTGTCGACTGGGCATTAAAAAATAGCACCACTCTTCATGAAAGGAAGAGGGCAAAGGCAGCCAAGCATGAAGACCAAATAAATCTTTAAATGATGCAATAAAGAATGATAACTTAGAGATGATGTGTTTGCCATGGCCCATAGAGATGTCAAGTTTCCATCTGAGGAGATGGATAAGAGTCTGCTTAATAGAGAAATAGAATTTTGAAAGAATAGTGGCCCAGACCACTTACAAAAGCAAGAAATGAGTGATCTACTGATAACATAAATTCGACACTCTTCAGTCTTTGAGGATGCTATTACGCTGAATGCATTTCCATCAGGAGAGAATATTACCTCATTTCAGGACCTTATTTTCCCTCACCTGGACTGTTGTAATTGTCTCCTAACTGGTATTTCTTCTGACTCCTCATCTTACCACCCTCTGCAGTTTATTTTTTCTGTCACCAGCATAATATTCCTAAAACCCAAATCTTAAGCCATTTTCTTGCTTGAAAACACTTCACAGACTCACCTTTATCTACAGAATAAAATCCGAATGGAATGCTATCTGTCATCTGGCCCTCTATTACCCTCCAGCCTCCTTACTCACCACCCCATGCCTCATCAAGTATTCTCCATCCACACTGAATTACTTCCGATTCTCTTTCTTGGCCCATGCTGTTTTTCACCTCCATCGCTTACTTTTCAAAGTCCTCTCAGCCTAATATAACTCTATTGTACCTAGAAGGCACTTATATAGTTTTCAAGCATTATCTCCTAATGATATCTCCTATCTTCTCTGATTCCCAGTCTTGTTATTTTTAACTGATCCTTTACATTTTTGCCAGATTATATTCCCCAAATCACAGAAACTATACTACTCAACTGACTCATTGGTTAACATACCATGAAATGGTATGCAAATGAAATGTTGGTTCATTTCCCTATGTTGGACTAGAAATTCCATGAAGGTGGAATCATATCCTTTTGTCTTTGATATTTAATGCATATCAAAGTTATACATACTCCATGAAACTTCAAACACTTTAACTATTGAAAGCTGTAGGAAATATTTATTAACATATTTAGTTGAATTGCCCTAAGGGTGGGGAGTTTAAAATCTTTTGTACAGACTTGGGGTTTCCTTCTTTAGTTAAGTGTAACTAGGAAGCTTAATACTTCCTCAAAGCTTTTATATAATCAAAAATATTTATTCCATCCTGTATATCTAGTGAAGTGATGGTACAGAGAGATGATACACACACATGAGGGTGATTTAGACATCATAAAAGTGCTTATTCCTTCAACATGGAAAAAGTTATAGCGGTTAAGAATGAGATACTAAGCATCCATTAAAATGAATAGACTAGATCTGTAGACATCACCGTGAACAGAGATGAGAAATAAAATATGGAATAAAAAAGTATCATATAGAACATATATAAGATATTCATATATATACGCATACATGTGTATAGATATGTATACATACATATATGTATATATGCTCGTGTATGTATATATTGTACGTATAGATATAGACAGATAGAGAGAGACAGACGATATTTATTATTCCCAGATTCATATTGGCTAATTCTCCTACTAGCTAAAACTTTTTGTATCTCTAGTCAACACTCACGATGCTCTCATGGTTATTTGCGGATGTGCACAGAACAGCATTCAAGTTCCCTGAGATGCACATTGCCAGCTGACGTCAAAGAGGCAATGTTCTGCCTTATTGTTTCAGCTCTCATCTTGTAAACAAGTTGTCCTTTTCACAGTATATTTGGTGCCACATTTTTCACATCTTCATGTTTTTTCTCGGTGATTTTACAGTTTAAAATGATCCCCAAGTGCGGGACTAACGTGCCGTCCAGTGTTCCCGAGCACAAGAAGGCGTGATATGCCTCAGGGAGGAAACGCATAGGTTCTGTAAGTTCTGTCCAGGCATGAGTCAGAGTGCGGTTGGCTGTGAGTTCAATATTAATGAATTAACAATACATATTAAACAAGGTACCTTTAAACAGAAACACACACAAAACAAGGTTTTGTATTGATTGATGGACAAAAATGTTCAACTCTCATGAGATAGGCTCACAAGAACCTGCCTATGAATAATGAAGATTGACTATATGTAATACCATTTATGTACATTTCAAAACACTTCAAAAATAATTTATAGCATAATTGGATACAGAGCTACCGAGGAAAAATGTGAAAACTTTTGGTTGGACATACAGTGAATTAATGATATAGGATATAGCTGCCTAAAATAAAGGGAGAAAGCAAATAGGACTGGGAAGGAGAAGAAAGGATTTAAATTTTAAATAAAATTGCCCTCATTTTACTTAAATAAGATTGTAGCCAACCCCTCAAAAATAAATAAGAGTTGATTATCTCCATTCTCACCTCCCAAGTTCAGACGCTCATTATTAGTTTTGGTTTTTGGTTTTTGGCCCGGGCAACGTACTTGCCATCCGTCTTATAAGTCATTCACATCATAATGTTTCATGATATTGACCATTGTAGTCTGATAGTCAAGAGCACATGTATTTACTCCCCACTGCATCTTAGCCAAACTTCCTTCAGCTTTTCTGTACCACAAAACACCCACCACGCATTGCTCCTGGGACGTGCCTTGCACTTTCACTTGCCAGGCTCATGTGTCCTCTATCTGTAACGCCCTAACTAACCAAATACTTACTACCTTTTCTTCAAAGCTTGGCACAATCATCCCCTCCGCCACCCTCCCCCTTGGCATTATAGCAAGGGTTAATGCTCACAACATTTTTTTGCCTTATGTTCTCTTGTGTCATTCACATCCTCGTATGAATCGTCTTTTTCCTGTGAAAGTTGAAAAGGCAAAGACCATGGCCTCTTCTAGTGAAACCTCTAATTTAATAATTGCATTTCTGAAAACATCTACAGAAATTAAATCTGTGAAAACTGAAAAACATGTTTACATGTTATAAGGTAATTCCAGAAAGCTAAACATTTCTATACATTTCGAAAATTATTTTTAACAATTTGGACATAATCTTTGATAATATATTTGCTTGTATTTTATGTTTTACTTTTCCTTTATAAATTTAAAAATCTATCTACAAGTGTTAATTAAGTATTATAAACACCTGAATGAAACTGAAGATTTTCTGCTTTTGCTTCTGGTGGGTTAAGAGTTTGTTATATAAGGAGCCCCTTTTCTTTCTATCCTTCCATCTCATCCCTCCAAGGGAGTATTGGATTTATCATTTTACTCTCACTCTGAACTTTTTCATATGTCCCTTGCCAAGTGATTAAGGACTCACCTTATTGGTGAGTTGTGAACACTATGCTGAAAATGGCAATAGGGACTGACTCTCCCTCTTGCATCTTCTGTCCTATCTGCCATGGTCACAGGTGGGCCACAGCTTGCGAGGTTGCTGGCTGGTAACAATCTGTGAAGTCTAGCTTGCAGACCCAACTTTTCCTGTGGGTGGGTTTTAAGATCTAGACGAGAAGAAACATTAGAAAGTCTCTTCCTTGTCTCACAAAAAAAGTTCTGTTCTTCAATTCAATCTTAACAGATTGAGATGCCTTAGATTTTGGAGATTATTGGGACTGTAGCTAGATTATTAATGATGCTGACACTATACTATTATATTCTTATTGAATTTTGATCTATTGTCAAAGGTTAGAATCCAAAAAGGATAGTATATGTGTGTACACGTGCCTCAACCACCAAAACGTAATCTTTACTATATTAGAAGGCAGTTAAAAGCTGGACTATGGAGTAAGGCAGCCCTGAGTTCAAATTGTTGCTCTGACACTTACTAATGCTATGCCTCTATTTCCTCATCTATCCACAGGGATACTAATTGGACCTATTTTAAAGGGTGCAAGGATTAAATAAGACAATTCGCTTAGTACAGTGTCTTGCCTTCAATACCTTTTAGCTGTTATAATTATTATCCCCTTTTATTCATTCTTTTGGTGGTTACAGATAATGTTCTGAGTGCCAAGGATGGAGATATAAACTAGACTGAATCTCTTCCAGAGTAAACCCGTGGAAGATAGACTATACAGAGGTAAACATATTCATTAGTTGATTTCTCAAGTTTATTGCAAAAATATTTATTGGGAACCAAGTACATACCAGGTTCTGAGGACTGGGGATACATTGATAAGCAAAACAGACAGTACTATCCAATTCTAAAGATTATAAATAAGGAAAATGAAACAAATATATACACATATGTATAATATCACCCTCTGATACATAAAGAAAAGTAAAGCTAAGCTGGGGAATAGAGAATGAAAAGTAGGAAATGAGAAGGGCACATTTAGAATGAGTTATCTAGGCATATGACCCAGCAAGTGCTCTAAAGCTGGAATGAGTTTGAAATGTTTGAAGGACAGAGAGACGTCCATGTAGACAGTGTCTAGATTGAGACTTAGAACATGCTGATATTGGCCTGGAGGACTGGGCAGAAGCTAGCGAGTTAGAAGGTTTAATATGAGATTTATATTTTAAGTTTAGTAAAGAATCATTAGGAGGGTATAAATAAGGAATTGACACGACTTGATCTAGCTTTTTACAAAAGATCTCACTGTCTGAGAAGAGATCATAGACGGACAAAAGTGGAAGCAGGACCAGCCGGGAGGTTGGTGCAAGTCCAGGTGAGAGGTGACAGTGGCTTTGGCTAGGAAGGTTCCAGTAAAGATGGACAAAATGCTAGAGATAGATTGAAGGAGAAAAATTACTTGCTTTAGGGCATGACCTTGATGCAAAATCCTAGTGGGTATCTGCTCTCTCTATTTCCTCCACTGGACTTACTATGGGCTCCATATTTTATTCTAGGCTACTGGAGACATTTCAAACATCATTGGGTCTGAAGAGATATATGTGCAGAATGGAAAAGCCACTTAGATTGTAGCTGCAAACGCCTAGAAAGATGTTGCTTGTTTGTGACAGATATGAACTGGGGTACATATGCCCCTAGGGGTACACTATGTCTTACCAAGGGATATGTGGACATAGAAAAACTAAGGGAATTATTTTCTATGCTGTCAAGTTTATATGACTTTTAAAAAAATGAATCTGCCAGAAAATCGATGAAGCAGGCATCAAGCAGGTTCTTTCCCACCTTTCCTACATTCCTGTCTATAAGAGCCCTTCTTCCATGTTACAAAATAAATGCATACCTCTCACTCATCCTAAAGCTTACTAGTTCATTGTTTTGGGGAAGTAAACAAAGGGACAATTTCAAAGATTGGTATCTGGAAAATCTTTTTTTAATCAAGGCACCAGAAACCTGTAGGTTTCCCTGTACATATTTCTGCTAAAATCCAAGGGCAGCATCACAAATGGGATCTTTTTGCATGGTTTGGTATTTTCTGAATTCACTTACAGAGTGGAGTGATAAGAGCAATGACTGTTTTTACTTAAAAATCCTCAACTCTTCCTTCCCCAGACCAAGGTGAAAACATGAATCTTTTCTAGGGGGGGCGTGATGGGGAGGGGTACTGTGTAATCAAAACAAAGCAAGCATTGTTAAGAAATACTGAAGGGAGCTTATTTTGTCAGGGTGGCAAGCTCACTGTCAGACTCCATCCCCTAATTGCCTTCTTTTCCTTCTTCCTTTCCCTTGCATTCTCCTATCCTCTTCTTCTCTTTGTCTTCTCTTCCTCTCCTTCTCCCCTTCTTCTGTCCGTCCGTCTGTCTGTCTTTCCTTCCTTCTCCTCCTCCTCTCTTCTCTCCTCCTGCCCTCGGATATAGAATTCTGAAATGACATGATATTTCCTAATAACCTATTAGTTGGAGAGTGACTGGTAGTGTGCACTAGAGTTTAATAACGAGGTTAAATGAGAGTAAGTATTTAGGATTGCATAGGCATCAATTAGTCAGAATGATTATTCAACTAATTAAAACAATGCCAGCCTGTAGGTAGAACATGTGAGAAGCTACTAAATGCCTGTTTTATGTGGAATTCTTTCCATATATTGAATAAACTAAGAATGTATTTCCAAAGTTTAATGAAAATATATTTAATGCATTTGGTTATATAAAAAGAGTCTATCAAAAATATTTTATTGGAAAGACTGTTTTGAAATAACTTTGCAATTTTCTTAATTTCTTCTGACTCTATTGGGTTGAAATAAGGTGCCTCTAGGTGAGTCAAAGATATAACCAATAGTCATGTTACAGTTTGAATTCTTTGTATTTCTCACCAAAATTCAAAAAATGGGTTACTGTAATGACTGAGTTTTAAAAAAATGTATATCCTTTTGCAAGCAAGGGGGTTTCTAATTCTTTGCTGTTAAATTGGAGGAGGACATAATTGAGTTGTCTGCTGATGTACAATTAAGAATAATTTTTGATAACATATCAGTATTTGGTCTTTTGGTTTTTTGGGCTTATAATTCAAAAGGGCTTTAAAAATTGATTGACATTACAATAAGAATATTCCTTCCATTCCAGTCTACTTGTCCATATGAATAATGTTTTTCTGCACAATAATCTCAAAAAAATATAAAGAAAGGCATAAAATTAATGGTGAGCCTTGTCTCACTTTTGCAGTAAGTGTTTCTCTTTCACAGATACCTTCACTCATTGGAAAGAAGTGGTCTATTTCATTAAGAGATTAATTTCTAATAAAATTATACATTATATGTTTAATAATTTGTCAGTCTCTAATACGTTTGTGTCATTTTGTTCAATTGTTTGTAAATTATAATTGTTATGATGACAAAATATGAAGGAATTGTTTAATGCTTAGAGTCTCATGATCATAGGAAATTTTTAAAAATTTACTAAAATATCTTCATAGCAGAAAACCATGAGAGTGTGATCAATAAAATCATTCAGGTGTAAAAGATGTTATATTAGGATTCAATTCTGTAAGGGAAGCAGAATGCAAATACAAGTTCAAGGAGGATAAGGAGAGATGTACAATTTATGGCTGCAAAAGGAAACCTTTTTCATGTATTTTTATAAATTGCTGATGCTGGGTATCAAGTTACTATGGTATTTTGATTCCATGAGCTATATTTAAAAAGAAGCATATAACACTTTTATTTTTGAAATGTCAACATTTACAATTCACTAGGAATTGTATCATTTGCAACTTTTTAAATTCATGGTGAAACTATTCAAATTTATCAGAGTAGAGGAGCAAAAAATATGTATATACACAGTTGTGCATCTCTTAACAATGGGGATATGTTCTGAGGAATAGTATCCTTAGGTGATTTCATCGTGTCTGAACACCACAGAGTGCACTTACACAAACCTAGATGGTATAGCCTCCTACACCCCTAGATTAGATGGTACTAATCTTATGAGACCACCATCATGTACGCAGTCCACTGTTGACCAAAATGTCATATTGCAGTGCCTGAGGGTATATTGAAGGTCACTCTTTTTTTTTTGCCTCCTCCAAAATCCAGAGTTCCATGAAGGTACAATACTGTCTTCTTAATTAAGGGAGTGCAAGGTACAGTATCTCAATGGATATATCTTTCACTTTTGAGGACATATTCTGACATGTGTAATAACTATAGATTTGCAGGAAATTCCATGAGTTGGTATGCTTTCCAAGGATACATATTCTAATTATATGATGTATGTATCTTACCAAGACATCTAGGATATCTGCTACTTTCTCTTCTCTGCATCATAACATGATACTCTCAATACAGGAGAAGTTGTTCTCTGCTATCTCATCACCTTCCTGGGGGTGATGAGATAGTCAAGGTCCCTGTTGTCTGGGTTGTGATAGAAAAAGATAATTGATGAATCCCTGGGTCATGATTTCAATAGTATCCTGCTATTCTGCCTAGGTGAAAATTAACTCTAAAATTTGAAGAAAAATTCATTTGCCCGATCAATAATTTCATATTAAGTTCTAGGGGCTTTATTAATTTACTCCATTAGGGTGCTCATATATGGAACATTCATTGCCATTGAAGTCACTACCTGATTAAGTTCTTCATAATACTATTAATCTGATTAACTGTCAATCATATGCACTGGAAAAACTCAGGAAAGAAATGCAAATTTATTTGGAACTGTCACCTTTGTATCATTCAAATCTTCTAAGATATCTTTGCAATTCCATCAAGGTTGATATATTTCTTTTGATTTGCTGTTTCAGTAAGGAGGGAAAAATCCAGTGACTTCAACTTGCCATTATTGCCATCTTAGCACCTACGCTAACTTCATGAAACTAGGTTTCTGCTTGTTCTTATGACTATACACACGGGGTCTGGGGAAATAACCAGAAGAGATGGCTAGAGTCCCCCTGGGGCTATCGTAAGGTGAGTGCAAGTGAGAACTTCATTTATCATCCAGTCTCTCTAAATCCCCAATCTGACTGATACATTGCCAATCTCAATAATAAAAACCAACTCCTAATTTAACACTGGACTAATCTATTAATTACTAGAAGCAATAATGTTTGATATTTTGAGTCTTCGATTAGTGTTTTGCCATTTCTAGGATTCTAAAGTTACAAAAGTTTGGGGTAGTTTCCTTTTCAGTGAAGAATTATCCAGGTCAATGGCCACAGGAAGCCTCTGAGATGCACGTTAACTCAGGACTACAAATTAGGAGGAAAAGTCTGACTCTGCAGCCCAGAAATTCAAGTGAGCCATTGTTCTCTGTATTTGCAAATGGTTGATTTTACTCCTGGCGAATCCTTGATTGGTTAATAAGAGATGCTTCTTGATGCCAGACCATTCTCTGAACCCTGATGATCATGTCCATACTGTTGTCGTTACAATGACTGCGTCCACTTTGCTAACGGTAATTAACTGTTAGCACTTGGGGACAAAACCCCACTCATTCCACTCAACCCAAGGTCAAAATTCACAAATCTCTCCTGGACATTCTGGGCCTGCAGAGCACAACCAGGTGAGCTCTATTTAAAAGACTGTGGTCAATTGTCTCACCTGATCAAGAGGAAAGGAGAGTCTGGAACTAGTCATGAAACACGGGGAGATGCTGAGTATCTGAAAGATCGAATCCAGCATTTCTACTGCCCACAGTCATCGGATCCTTTACCCTGTGTCACTCAAAGTCTTTCTAGTCATTGTTTGGTTCTGATTGTGTTGCAAATCCAGAAAGTATTTTAATTACTGAAAAGTCCCCAAACAAGCACATAAAATGCAGAACTGATGAGTGCACATACATCAACCAAGCCCAACTCCAAATTACTTTTATTTTTTCTTGATTTGTACCCAGGAAACTCAAGCCCATATATTTAACCCAAATTGTTGATAGAATGTATTGATAAATTCCTCTATTCTAAATGCAACTTTTTCTTCTTTACTCATGTCTTCACTCAACCATTCAGGCTATATTGTGTTCCAATTATAATTACCTCTTGAGAAACAGTAAGTGATAGCATATGGGGACAATTCTTAACTCTTCCTCTAAGTGGGGGTGATGTTTCAAGGTGTTTGGGACGTTCAAGTGGCTTGGCAAATTCTATGGATCCTTCCAGATAGCCTTCATCTAATTGTTAGGATCTCAGTCCTTTCCGACAGATGCCTTAAAATATTCATGGTCAACGAATCTAGGCAACATTGCAGACTTAGTTGTGATGTACAAGAAAATGAAAGTTCAGTATTTTGTAGAATCCATTTCTGTATATTCCTTACACTTCATCCCCAGTGTGCACACGGACCCAGCTAATTATGTAATTAGTCAAATCATTTTCCTATTGCCTCTGCTACTAATTTCCCATCTGGGAATCTGGGTTGGCAGAAGTTGTCTCACCACTTCTGTCTCATGTCAACCCAATAAGCAATTCCATGTGCCCACATATCCCTGAGCATCTGTTCTTGAAAAGCCAAGCAATAGGAAAAAACTCTGAAACATACACACAAATAAAGGATAGCTCACAGCATCCGTGAAAGAGCTAAACCGTCAAACACCAAGGTGAGATCACCCTGTAGTCATTCAGTTGAGCTTATACAACTCTGGGGAGATTGTCTATGTGTAGCCCTGCATAACCCCTGGCATCCTTAGGTGTCTCACGCTACTGTCTGAGTTTATTTTTCATTGGTTGGCTGTATTTATGATTTATCCCTGGGGCAAACAGTGGGGGAGGGATGGTTCCTTCTGAGAATAAAGGACTTGTACAACTGTGTCCATCTCTCTAATTTTTCTCCTGACTATAGCATGGTTGATTTTCCTTTGCCCCATCTACTCTCATCTTTAAATTATTCTGTGGTTCTTCAGTGAAACAATCCACTCTTTTATTGCCTCTTCTTTAACTTGAAAAGGATTTCAAGGTGCTCAGGTATGCACTTGATCTCATTTCCATTCCATCTTCAAGAAAGTCCCTACCATTTCGTTTGTTGATAGGATCTGTCTGACCTTGCAGCACAGTTATGGATTCCTTTTATTTGTACATGTCTTCTGTTATTTCAATGTAATATTATTAAGGAGCAATAAATGTACTATTTAACTGTCTGCCATTTTAAATCAGATATTAAGACAAAAAGAATTTTTAAATCTTGCCTAGTTGCTAGGAGAATGAGATCACACTTAATATACGTGACCTTGTGGTTGGTTGATTCCAAAAGCAAGAATAATATAGTCATGTGCCACATAACGACGTTTCAGTCAATGATGGATCACATATATGATGGTAGTTCCATAAGATTAGGATCATATAGCTGAGGTGTATTAGGCTATACCATGTAGATTTGTGTAAGTGCACTGTGTGACGTTTGCACAATGGTGAACTCTCCTAATGACGCATTTCTTAGAATGTATCCTGTTGTTAAGTGATGCCTGACTGTAATCCCAAAAACCTTTCACCTAACCTAAAATAGATTTATTAGATTTATCAGAAAAGGATTTAATTATTAATTATTTAATTATTGTCAGCCCCAGGGAATCTTTGCTGAGGAAAACTCCTTATAATTACTTGTAACTAAAAACAAGGAACCAATTACCTGAGCTACAGAGGTCCATGCCCAGGAAAAAGGTAGTATGAGTGTGTTGGCATTTGAGAGCTCTGAAAGAGGCTATGTCACAGGCAAGACAGCATCAAATGTAATTGAGAAACATTGCTGAGATAATAATTGAAACATTTATGTCAAAAAAATTCTTTATAATGCAAGGAAGGTGGTTTATAAGGGGGTTTATTAAAGAGAGAATCAAAGTAATGGGATGTTTAAAGGGGGTATTATAAAGGAAAGAAAAAAGATAAAATGTGTTTATTTCAGAGAGATCGCTCCCATAACTGACTATGTTGAGGATGTTATTTGTGGGCAGAAGGCACAAGAGACAGTGATAAATTAGAATCTGAGAATTAACAACTTGTTCAAGAAGTTTCAATGTGAATGAGGAGGAAGTCAGGATAATGACTGGTGGAGAGAAGGTGCCAAGGGTGGGTTTTTAAATATTTTTTTGTTTTCATTGTCATGTGAAAGAGGAGAATTTGACCGAAAAGCTGAAGACTTCTTGGTTTGTCCTGATGATCAGGGCTGGATAAATTTTAGAAATAGTAACACATCTGGGTGATAAATTCTTAGTAAGGGAAGCAGCAGTCTCCTCCAGCTGGCAGAAGTTCACCAAACACAGGTCCGGCCTCTCCTCAGGTCCTTTTTGAAAGGTCTACTAAATTGATGTAGGCATAGTCCAATGTCACAGGCACAGTACAGAGATACTGGGGAGGAAATATTTCCTGAACGCCAAGTAGGTGCCAAGTACCATAGGAGGCACTGTCATCTTAATGAAGCACGCATTTTGTATTGCCAATGACTTTGGGTTAGATGCCCTTTAAAGATCCTTCCACATTTAAGATTTTTAGATTTTCTACTTACCAATAAGCCCACATGTTCTTCACAAAATTGTATTTTAAAACTGTCCTAAAATGAAATTACCAACAGCTGTTAACTAATTAATGATTATTGTCAGAACGCAGGCTCACCTGAGAACACCGTGCTGCATACACATTGATCTACAGTGTGCATTTCTTTTTAATAAAAGAAAGATGAAGTAATAGTTCAAAGATTCAAGTTAAAGGAAAACAGTTGTGTGATTACGCTGCTACGTTGGTTCCTAGTTCTTTACTGATTCCTCATGATTCTTCTATTTTTATTTTTTTTTTTGAGGAAGATTATCCCTGAGCTAACTACTGCAAGTCCTCATCTTTTTGCTGAGGAAGACTGGCCCTGAGCTAACATCTGTGCCCATTTTCCTCTACTTTATAGGTGGGATGCCTACCACAGCATCGCTTTTGCCAAGCGGTGCCATGTCCTCACCCGGGATCCGAGCTAGCGAACCCCAGGCCGCCAAGAAGCGGAACGTGTGAACTTAACTGCTGCGCCACTGGGCCGGCCCCTCTATTTTTATTTTTAATAAAATTTGCATTTAAGATGCCTTATTTTAAAGCAATAAAGCATAACTCCTTATATGTTTAAAACTCCTGTTAAATGTTATAAATTAACGTCATTTTCTGCTAATTTACACCCCTACACATGGAAGGGCCAGAGAGGAGGTAAAAGGGCAAGAGAGAAGGCAACTGACATTACTTTGCTAAGCTATTAGTATATGATCATTCCTTTTTTTATTCTAGCTTTATTGAGATATAACTGACATGTATTGTAGTAAGTTTAAGGTGTACCATGCGATGATTTGATACACATATATAATGAAAAATCTTTCCTACAGTAAGGTTAGTTAACAAATCCTTTACCTCACAGAATTACCACTTTGTTGTTGTTGTTATGGTGAGAAATTAAAGCTCTGCACTGATAGCAACTTTCAAGTATATAATACAGTATAGTCAACTTTAGTTACCATGCTATACCTTAGGTCCCCAGAACCTAAGGATATATTTTAAGCTGACGTCTTTCAACTGAATGTCTGTACCCTTTGAACAATATCTCCCCATTTCCTCCACCCTTTGCCCCTGTAATCACCATTCTACTCTCTGTTTCTATGAGTTCACCGGTTTTAGATTCCACATATAAGTGATATTGTGCAGTATCTCTCTTTCTCTGTCTGACTAAATTCACTTAGCATAATGCCTTCAGGGTCCATCCATGTTGTTGCAAACGGCAGGATTTCCTTCTTTTTTGTTGCTGAATAGTATTAAGTGATATATAAACAAATATATGTATATTAGTTATATATATATATATATAAACACTTAGGTTGTCTTCATGTCTTAGCTATTGTGTTTAATGCTGCAATGAACGTGGCGGTGCAGACATCTCTTCAAGCTAGTGATTTTGTTTCCTTTGGCTCTATACCCAGAAGTGGGATGGTGGGGTCATATGGTTGTTCTATTTTTAATTTTTTGGAGGAATCACCATCCTGTTTTCCACAGTGGCTGTGCCAATTTACATTCCCACCAACAGTGCACAAGGGTTTCCTTTTCTCCACATCCTTTTCAACATTTGTTATCTCTAGTTTTTTGATAAACCACATTCTATCAGGTATGAGGTGTTATCTAATTGTTGTTTTAATTTCCTAATGATTAATGATGAGCATCTTTTCATATACTTGGTCATTTGCATATCTTCCTTGGAAAAAGGTCTATTCAGTTCCTTTGCTCATTTTTAAATCAAATTGTTTGTTGTTTTGCAATTGAGTTGTATGAGTTCCTTATATATTTTGGATAGTAACCTCTTATCTGATATATAGTTTGCAAATATTTTCTCCCATTCCATAGGTTGGCTTTTCATTTTGTTGACCGTTTCTTTGACTGTGCAGAAGCTTTTTAGTTTGTGCATAAGCTAGTTTAGTTGATGTAGTCCCACTTGTTTATTTTTGCTTTTGTTGCTTGAGCTTTTGGTGTCATAACCAAAAAAAATCATTGCCAAGACCAATGTCAAGGAGCTTTTCCCCTGTTTTCTTCTAGGAGTTTTATAGGTTCAGATCTTACATTTATGTCTGTAATTCAAGTTAAATTTTGTGTTGTTGAAGTTTCATAAGTGGATTCATGAGCTTTCCAAGAGGAGTTTTTTTTTTTTTTTTTTGTGGATAGCTAATTGTTGATCTTTGTGAGGGGTTGAAGGCTGGGGTCTCCTACTTCGCCATCTTGGTGATGTCCTGATCATTCCTCTTAAACAGTCTTATTACTTTTTTTCTGAGAACTGTATTAGGAGACTATATACACTTTTTCAATTAATGGTCTATTGATATGCTAGAGAAGCGATGGAACTTCAACTGTAAATCACTTGCATGCCAATCACTGGCATGGATCCTCTTATCTATCCTTTACTGGCCTCTCCTGAAGAAACACAGATGAGAAGCATAGAAGGCAATGTTAAGAGGGAGCAACAGCCAGAGCACTGGTTTTCTTTGCTGCCATATATGGTAAGGGAAAAATATATGTAGATGGATTCCATGTTATCTCTTAAGCATTGAGATGTTTGCATGGGTAGTAATTACTTCTGTGAATTTACATTTTCTTAAAAGTCCCAGTTAATCTAATTGCTGTGCGCGTGTATCGAATGATTTGAATTAGGAAAGGTAGTCATAGTAATAATAAATGTTTGGTAATGAATGTGGAGTTCCGAGACAGTGTTATGGAAGTGTGTAGCTACACTGATTTACAAGGATATATTTTAAGCTGACTGTGATTGATAAGTGATTCTTACAGAAATGACTGAGTTGTAATAATGGGAAATATTAAACAATGAGACACTAAATATTGCGAAGGCTGATCATATTTTAAGACAGGGAACTAACATTACCTACGTCGGCGCCAGGCTCTGGGCTTGTGCCTTTGCATTTATACTACTATACACATCGCAACTACCCTGGAAAGTCAGTCATGACACTATTTTTTATAAGATGATTTTTCTTAAGCGCAGATTAAACGTTTTTCCAATATTGTTTGCCTAGTAAAGAAAGCTGTCCCCTAAATTATCAGCTCCAAAGTTTACACTTTTTCCATTTCTAAAGACTATTGACACTCGCCCTTGCCAGGGCTGGGAGAGATAATACGCACAGTAATCATAAAAGTGAAATGCACCACTCTGTGGGTTCTGAATCACTGCCGATGCCAATGCCTTTGTTCCTATTCCTTTCCGTTATCTGCAAATAATAAAGACGTGAGTCTGTACATCAAAATTCTTTGCCTGAGATACGCAGACTAAATGATATGTAACTATGGAATGCTTACACCTCAGTGGTGACCTAACCTCAGTTCTTAGCTGCATTAGGATTTATTGATTTGTTTTTAGTAAATTTGAGAGCTGGTCATTTCTGCAATCTCTCTCTTGTGTTAAAATAGTAATAATAACCAACATTTGAGTGTTTACTATATCAAACACTGTTTTAAGTTCTTTGCAGGTATTAATTCATTTAATCATCATACTAACTCTATGAGTTCACGGCTTAAGGTGATTGAGGACCTCCAAAGTATCCTAAGCAGAATCTTAACCAATACAACTTTGCTCTCTCCCCTGACCTCATCCATCCTGGTGTTGGAAGAAACCTTTAAGAACTAATTGTACTATGGTGAATCATGGGGCAGGATGCCATTTATTCTTTTGTCTAATTCTAATGTCAGGTCTACATTAGCTTGGATAAAGGATGCATATTTACTATAATTTCAGAGTTCTCATTATGCCAAGTTTTTAAAATTAACGATCAAATAGTTCAAGCACACTTAAAATAATATACATTTTTACTCACCACCAATAATAATCATTTTACATCATTAATCTATAATCTCACTTTTTATTTAAAGAAACAATGTTTTATAGAGAAAGCCAAAGCCCCATCGCTCCCATCCATTTTCCAGCCTTTCTCCCTCAGAGATAACTACTACTTTTATTGGTATTCATCATCTCATATATATTTTTATGCTTTTATTGCATATGTATGTACACAAAAATAGTACATACGCTTGTGTATTTTAAAACTTTATATAAGTAATATCATACTATTGCTGTAATTTTACAATTTGCTTTTTCACTATAATTATATTTCTAAATTTTCCCATTTTTTTACATAAAGCTACCACTTTTTAATTGCAGGAAAGCATTCTGTGTTAAAGGAATCATAGTGTCCTTATTCATTCCCTTGCTGAAAGTGTTATATCATCAACAGTGCCTTGCCTCTAAACAATACTGCTATAATTATCCCTGGATACACGCTAAAGATGTCTCTACGGAAGGTGGAAAGAGACAGAATTGCTTGATCACAGAATACGCATCTATTTCTTTTGCAGCGATTGCTTGAGTGTTCTCCAAAGTGGTGGTACCAATTTATATCCCCATGAACAATCTGTAAGTCTCAATTTCCGTTTGTTATTGCTAACACTTGTAATCAGATATATTAATTTTTAACAATACCATGAATTTGAAATGGTAGAATGTCATTTTAGCTTGCACTTTCCTGATTAAGAAAAGCATTGGGTATCTTTCTCTTTCTTTCTTAGAAACTCAACATTCTTTCTAGTTGAGTTACCTATTTATTTATATATGTGACCAGTTTCTTTCTACTGGATCATTTGTGTCTTGCTTTCCTTTACATATTCCTTTTACAAATCATTTCTTAGTTGCATGTTTCCTAGTATTGTCTCTCTCCACTTTATTTGCGGTATTCTTTTTCTTTTTCTTTTTTCTTTTTTTTGGAGGAAGATTAGCCCAGAGCTAACATCTGCCACCAATCTTCCTCTTTTTGCTGAGGAAAACTGGCCCTGAGCTAACATTCATGCCCATCTTCCTCTACTTTACATGTGGGATGCCTGCCACAGCATGGCTTGACAAGTAGGTCCACACCCAGAATCTGAACCAGTGAACCCCGGGTCGCTGAAGCGGGACGTGCGCACTTAACCGCTGCGCCACCGGGCGGCCCCTATAGTATTCTTTATCATACAGAAATACTAATTTTAAATGTGGTCATGTATAAAACTTTTCATTTATGGTTTTTGTTCTCTTTGCCATATATCAAAATCCTGTCAATTATCAAGCACTCATTCCCATATCCGTGTAATCTGTTGCTTATCTTACTTGCTTCTCTCTTATTTCTCTGTAGTCTCTTTATTTATGTGCTGAGATTTTTTTTAAAAATTATTTTAGCTTTTTCAAACTGTTAATGCCTATTTATTAATCTAAGTCTCCACTTATTCTTCAAAAGAGTCTTGCTGATTTTTGGCTATTTACAATTCTATATAAATATTAGCATCAACTTGTCAAGTTTTATTTAAATACAACTCTGTTAGGATTGTTATCTCAATTATTTTATATTCATGGATTAATCTGAGGTCAAAAAACATCCTTATGATATTGAGTCTTCCTATCCATAAGCAAGACACTTCTCTTAATTTATCGTTTCTGTATGAAGTAGTTTTTATCAAAGCATTTGAAATATAAATATAAAATTGAATAAATTGACAACATAGCTAAAAAGTTTTCATTGCTAATGAAAGTGAATTTAAGATATAAAAGCAAATAATTTAAAAAGTATATAAATTAATTTTCAACACCAGAAAACAGCTGTCAACTCCCTTTGTGGTTCACAAGAGCTTTGATGGCATATACTGATAGTTTGAAATGCTTATTTTTGACCAGTTTGATTTCAGACAACTCAGTCAGTTCAAGGAACATAATTTAAAAATTCAAGACGACTATGTCAAACAAGGACAGTAGTTTATACTGGGATAAAATGAGTCCGAAATTTACAACAAAACCCTACATGAATTAACTGTAAGAAAAGTACTAAAAATGACAAGATATTTCAATCCTTTCCAGGAATCAAAGGCTCAGAATAGTCATTTTTGACCATTTCATCATTGTGATCAATTGGTTATACTAATTGTTTTCTACAATTTTATGTCATTCCTTTCCCTGTTTATGTCTCAAACTGTAAATTCCTCTACATGTTAATCTCCCTTTATTTCACAATTCCCACATGCTCTATGCTTCTTTCTTGTCACCTGAACTGGTATGGTTCCCTTCCTTTTCAAACATTTCCGTTGTGCCCCTTTAGAGCCCGCAGTCCATGGTAAACACAATCCCATACATTTTCAACATTTTGGTGAAAGTGCACATCATTTGTAAATGCCTATTACCTGAAGACACCATTTTCTCTGCTATGCCCTTTTTATACTACCACCTCCAATTTTTCCAGTTCTTTGCCTGTTGTCTTCACTATACTTTGTACAACAGCCCTTCTTTTGTTTCTTTTTAAAAATTTTTTATTGAGGGCACATTGGTTTATAACATTATATAAATTTCAGGTGTACATCATTATATTTCGACATCTGTATAGACTGCATCATGTTCACCACCAAAAGCCTAGTTTCCATCTGTCATCATATATAGGTGCCCCTCTACCTCTTTTCCCCTCCCCCCACCCCCTTCCCCTCTGGTAACCAGCAATCTGGCACATGAAAAGATGTTCAACATCACTAATTAATAGGGAAATGCAAATCAAAACTACAATGAGATATCACCTCACACCTGTCAGAATGGCTATTATTAAAAAGATGAGAAATAACTGTTGGGGAGGATGTGGAGAAAAAGCAGCACTCATACACTTCTGGTGGGAATGTAAAATTGGTGCAGCTACTATGGAAAACAGTATGGAAACTCCTCAAAAAATTAAAAATAGAAATACCATATGATCCAGTGATTCCACTTTTGGGTATTTATCCAAAGAACATGAAAACACTAATTCTAAAAGACATATGCACCCCTATGTTCATCACAACATTATTCACAATAGCAATGACATGGATGTAACCCAAGTGCCCATCCATGGATAAGACGTGGTATATATATACTATGGAATACTATTCTGCCATACTAAAAGACAAAATCATGCCATTTGTGACAACATGGATGGAACTTGAGTGTATTATGCTAAATGAAATGTCAAATGGAAAAAGATACTTACTGTATGACTTCAATCATGTGTGGAAGATAAACACAAAGATTCTCTTTTTTATTGAAGTATAATTAAAAAATTAAAATTAGAATTAAAATATAACATTATGTAACCAAGGAGGTGAAAAATATGTACACTGAGAACAATAAGACATTATAAAAGAAATTGAAGAAGACACAAATAAATGGAAAGATATCCCATTCTCATGGATTGGGAGAATTGATATTATTAAAATGTCCACAATACCCAAAGCAATCCACAGACTCAATGCACTCTCTAACAAAATTCCAATGGGATTTTTTACAGAAATTGTTAGATTGTTAGAACAAATAATCCTAAAACTTGTATGGAACCACGAAAGACCCCAAATGGTCAAAGCAGTCTTGAGAAAGAAGAACAAGGGTGGAGGCATCATGATTCCTGATTTCAAATTATATTTTGAAAAAGCTATAGTAATCAAAACAGTATGGGTATTGGCATAAAAACATACATAGATCAGTGAAACAGAATCAAGAGCCCAGAAATAAACCCACACATATATGGTAAATTAATAAAGGAGCCAAGAACATACAATAGGTAAAGGACAGTTTCTTCAACAACTGGTGTTGGGAAAACTGGTCAGCCATATGTGAAAGAATAAAACCGGACGACTATCTTACACCATACAAAAAAATTAACTCAAAGTGGATTAAAGACTTGAATTTAAGACCTGAAACCATAAAACTCCTAGAAGAAAATATAGATGGTAATCTTCTTGACATTCACCTTGGAAATGATCTTTTGAATCTGACACCAAGGGCAAAAGCAACAAAAGCATAAAGAAGTGAGACTACATTAAACTAAAAGGCTTCTGCACAGCAAAGAAAATCATCAACACAATGAAAAGCCAGCCTACTGAATGGGAGAAAATAATTACAAATCATATATCTGATAATGGGTTAATATCCAAAATATACAAGAATTCATACAACTGAATAGTAACTAAAAAGTCTGAATGGAAAATGGGCAGAAGATCCTCTATTTTCTCTCGATCTATTAGGACCATTTTGCATTCGTTTTCTTCTCTAACCAGATGAAAATTAGAAGTCCACCACTTTAACTACTCTTTCGCCAATATTCCCAAATTTTAGACCTACTGTCCTTCCCTCAGATACACCTTACAAAATTTTCGACTCAGTATCAAATTTCAGCTCTGAATCAACCTGCCTTCTCTTCGCCTACACTCAACGTTTCTGGAACATGTGGGAAAAATTATCATGCTTCCGGGGATCACCTGTACTACAGATTCCTGCTCTTCAACTTCAGATAAATCCTCACACAGCCCAGAATTCTACCACATGTTCAAAATTAGCCCTTTTTTCAAAATAGCCATTACCATATTATTTTCCAGTATCCTTAAAACTTCAATGCTACCCCTCCACTCCCAACAGATGACCTTGTCGCCCATTTTACTGAGAAAATATAGACTTCTTAAGGAAACTCCTCCAACTTCCTATGACTTTTCTGAGGTACAATCGACATGCAACATTGCATCAGTTTCAGGTGTATGATGTAACAATTCGACATCTGTGTACGTTATGAAATGAACACCACAATAAGTCCAGTTAACATCCGTCACCGTACGTAGTTACAAATTGTTTTTCTTGTGATGAGAACTTTTAAGATTTACTTTCTTAGCAACTCTCAAATATGCAACGCAGCACTGCCAACCACAGGCACCATGCTGTACAGCACATGCCCATGACCCATTCACTCTGTAACTGGAAGTTTGCGCCTCCTGACCCCCACACCCATTTCACCTGGGTTTCAACATCTTTAACTTACCTACATTTTATCTTTTTCCCCTTCCCTTCTGTTATAATGAAAGAGGTCGCTTCGTTTCTCTAATCCAATGTTCTCAAACCTAACGTGCATCAGAATCACGTGGTGCCTCGGTGAAACACAGATTTATTGGCCCCACACCCAGCAATTCTGAATTAGTAGGTTTTGGGTGGGGTCTGAGAATTAGTGTTTCTAGAAGCCCCAGGTGATGCTGAAGCTCTCCTCCAGGGACCACTGCTTAAAGGTAATTCCTCACTAGAAGCAGATCCCTCTTCGCAGCTTCAGGGATAATGTTTCTTCAATACCCCAATATTTTCCAATTATTCCCAAACTTTCTCTCTTGACTGGTTTCTTCCTATTAGTATTCAAATTTCCTCAAATCACTTGAAAAGGAAAAAATCCTCCTTCATGCTTACATGTCTTCAAGTTACCTTCCCACCCGCCTTCTCCCCTTCACAACTGACTGAACAAGTTCTTCACGAACGTTATTATTAATATTTTCATCACTCATCAGCCTATCAAAAGCAGGTTACGATCCCACAAACCAACTCTTTGCCAAAGTTACCAAAGAACTACTTACTGGAAAATCCAATGGACACTTTTCAGTTCTCAGAGTCACCAGAGTATTTGTGACTTAACAACTTCCTTCTCAAAAACCTTTTAAAATGTGGCTTTTTCTCATTTTTCTCTTGTCCTTTTCTCCACTTTGATTAATCTTCTTTTTGGAATCATCTAATGTCATTGCTTCATTTTCTACTTCACAAACAAGCCACGGTTTTCAATTGTTATCTATACATTGAAGTCTCAGAATCTAGGCTAGATCCGTTTCCTTCCCTCGGCCTGCCAACGGGATCAGCCTACTGTCCTTCCCTTAATGGGGTATAGAGACTTGTAGTCTCACAGGTGGAGGGAAACTACTCCCAGAGAAACAGGAGAAAAAGAGGTTCAGGCTTCTAAAGAAGATAGGTTTGTAGATCTGGAAGACGAGGGGTTCCCAGTTCGTCAAAATGAAATTGGAAGAAAATCACTGTGGAATGTAGAAGCATGAAGTCATCATAGTTTTTTGAAACAGTTTCAGGTGATTTTTAGAGTCTGAGGCAGAAAATCTTAACTTACTAATGATACCAATCTGTTTTTGTAATTTTTTATGGCCTTGCCTAGGTTGATAGACACAGGTGAGAAAGTTAATGGCTAGGTTTTATTTGCAAGTAAGTTTTTGAAAAACAAAGAAATAAGAGAGTGACAAGGTAAATGAAACTATTTACAGTTGGGTAAATATAATTTCGAGTCATAGATTCTAAGCTGGGCAAAAGGGAATGATACCGACCCTGATATCAGTTTCCCCACATTAAACCCAGCATATATGGTTTAAAACCAAAACACTCATTCCCTGCTTACTCTCTGGCTTCCTGGCTCCAGAATCCACTATCCTCCATGGAGACAGACACTGTCAAGGACAAGCACCTGGACAATCTCCTCCCGCAAAGAGATATGGGCTGGTGGGAAAGCTGCTGACCAGCAAGGTTATGAGCTCCCTCCTCTTAGCAAGTAGTCTCAAGGTCAAAGACAGGCTGGTGGGAAAGCTCCGACCAGCAAGGCCATATGCTCCCCCTCCCCTACCTAAAACCCCAAATAAAAACCCTTCCTTTTAGCTTTTCGGGGAGTTTGGGATTTCAGCGTTAGCTGACCTCTCTCCTTGCTCAGCACTGTGCAAAAATAAAATTCCTACTTTCTTCCACCACACCCGGTGTCAGAGATTGGCTTGCTGTGCAACAGGTGAGCGAACTCACTTCAGGTTCGGTAACAGGAAGACATACAAGAGAAGGATAAAGAATAGAGAGAAAATATCAAGGTAATAAACTTTATGGCCTTATACATCTTAATAATTGTTGGATTGGGCTGCTTAGGCAACTCAGAGAACAGAAGGTTGTGATTAAGGACTAAGTATTGATTTCATGACTTCAGAGGAGGAAATATTTCTAGTGGTGACAAGTGCTCTGGAAGGACATTGAAAGTAAGTGGGATGGAGGAAAACGCAGTGGGAGAGGGCATCCAGGCGTTAGATGCCAGGTGTTGAATACCCAACAAAGAAACATAGACTGATGAGAGAAGTTGGGGAGAGGACATGAATACTGTGAGCCAAATACTAAAGTGTTCACTAGATGAGGGGAGGGGTGGCGGTGAGCAGATCTGCAGATGATTGCTGTGAAGGAGGTAGGTGGGTTATAGCTAGATGAGCCTCAAACGAGCAAGGGTTTTTGCTCAAGTGAGAGTGTTTCACTGTCTGGAAGCAGCAATAGGGACCTTGGAGGACCCTGGCTTTACTTCTAGGGCTTTAGATAAACGGAGTGGAAGAAAAAAGTTCCAACTTCATGGAAGGAAAATGGTGTCTTCGGGATACCAAGGAGGGAAACTTTGAAGAAGAGGATAAAAATATAAAAGATTTAATGATCGTTGGTTGCAAGGATCCCAGTGGAAGAGTTTGGGAGGGAAGGGAAGGTTTGGGTAATAAAGGGAATATAAGGAGTAGTATGGGGATGAGAGTAGGGAGAATTTAGGATATAATAGATGACAAAAGAAGCTTGTATTTTTGGCAATAATTCTGGTAGACAGGGACATAATACTTGGTGGATATAGTATTGATGAGTTCTTGTAGTGGGGACGGTACTAGACCTAAGGTTTCAATAATTTGCTGTATGTAGAACTGGACTTTTAGCCCCATATGGCTCCTGCTACAGGCTTCATGCAGAACATGCAGGAAAGCTTCCTTCCTTCTCACCCTTCTTCTCAACTCCATCAAATTCCGTTATTTTTTCACCATGTTTCCATGGAAATACAGTTTAGAAGGCGTTATAACAATCAAGGTCATGTGAATTCCATATCATGCAAGATGTCTTCCAGCTGGTAGTCTAAGCACTTCTTTTAGCAAAAAAGTTGCTGTGATTTATTTTATAGATGACCACTTGCTTCATTTTCCACTACGCCTGACAACCTCCAAGACAATAAACTGTGATAGGCTATAGTATTTCCAAACTCAGATAGCCAGTGTATTCATTCACACATAGAAAGTTGAGTGATTTTTTTTCCAAGTTCAAAAATTCTCCAATTTCAATATGATACAATATTCAATTTAAGATATTAACCAGCCTATAAAGCTATCATCTTTGATAGGTCTATATTTTTATATACCCATTAAAATAATTATACTAAAGCCAAAGTATTAAAAACTTGATTAACTATACAGAAGATGCATAAATTTGAAATCTGTACATGATTGAGTATGGCTTTCAGAATGATCAAGGAATCCAGCAATACACATACCAAGTAGGAAAAAGCACAGAGGGTTGAAATGATGCATTTTCAGTAAAGCCAACCAGTCAAATGAGTTTGTTCTCTGGGATATTATAAGTAACTTGTCCTTTTGTGCTTCTCAATAGAGTTCTCTTATTTTCTTCCCTTCAAGCCCTCCTTTTGCTCTCAATTTTCTTTGGATTCACGATAGTGCAAATGAGGTTAATACTGGTTGCGGGGAACAAGCTATTGGGGAGAGCTGTACTTGCGGGTTGTCGAATGAATGGAGAATTGACTGACTGACTAACTGATGGACAAAATGACTATCAGTGCCTAAAATATTGCAGGCATGGACTAGATACATTGCCACATCATCATATCATGTCTCAGGTTATCCCCACCAAAACCCAGTGAGTCAGGTAATATCATGACTTATTTAGAAATAAAAAGCAAAAATAAAACAGATGCTCAGAAAGGGTTTATATGTTGTCTATACCATACAATTAGAAATAAATAGAAGTAAGATGCAACTAGGTCCTCTGACTTCTCTCTCTCCCAAGATAGCAAAGCGAGAGGGACAAGTTCAGATGTGATAAACTGCAAGTTTAAAATAGGTGTTTTTGCAGAGATTAAAAACAAAAAAGCATAAAAAGTGAATAATTTAAACTAAACTGGATTAATTAAAGAGCAAAAATTAGAGATAAAGCACCAATGTGAGCCTTACATGGTAAAATATTTATTTTCCTCTTGCTCAGTGGCGTTTTTACTTCTAGTGTATATGAGCATAATTTATTATAATTTAGTCAGTGTTTATAGAATTGCTTTAATCAAGCTATATTTTGTTAGAAAAGAGCACATTTGGTTGAACAGGGTTCTTTAATTTTTGACCTACTCATTGATCCGTACCTGAGAGCACTCTTCTAGAATGTTCTAAAATATGTCCACAGAAACTACTGTTGCCAGATCCCCTCTGGGGAAAAAACAAACAAAAAAGTTCATGGTCAAATAGATTTGGAAATCACTGTTTATCATCTTAGTTTCTTGCAGATTCGCAATTCACAGTAGCATAGCAATAACTGCAAAATCCTGTACTAATGTTAAATGTTTAATTGTGTTTAACTCAGTATTATTCAAACATATTTGATCATAGAATCCCTCACTCTTTTTTTAGCCGTAATAATTGTAGCATCAAAGCTAGTGTTTCACAGAAACAATTTCAGAAATGCAAGGTTAACAAACTAATCATATGATATTCATTATTCTGTTATATTCATAATTATCATTAAGCAAAGGGATACATGGTGACTGTCTTTAGGATTGAGTGTACCATTTAAGCAGAAAAGAAAGGGTTGAAAGAGTGGTAGATTGCAAATTTACGTGTGACTCAAGAGCTTGATCAGAGTCACCATAAATGCGAGGCTGGTCTCTCCCACAAGCACCAGGAAACATTTATCATGTTCCCTAAATTGCTCTGGGGAGAAATAATGGACACTGCCTTTGCAAATTCAGTGGTATCTTCATAGCATCCCTCCTCCTCCCCCTCCATTTCCCTTCCCCTAAGAATCAAACACTTTCAAGTTCTCTTATTTGGTGAGCATTCATTGAGTTTCTATTATCAGGGCGGGGGCAGAGGCATTAAGCTTACCACTGGAGACACTGATACAACAGCCTTCATTCTCACCTTCGTAAAACCCACAGTCTAGTAGAAGAGAGACAAGGCTGCCAAGCCTTTCAATATAATGTGATAAATGCTGTGTAGGGTTAAGTACAGGCCCTAAAGGATTACTGATGAAGGGCACCTAATTCATCCTCCTTTAGTCAGGACAAATTTCCAGGTGGTGCTTGTTGAGTGGGAGATGACAAATCACATTCACCAAACAGAGGAGAGAAAATAGAAGTTTCCAGGCATAGAAAAAGACATGAAAAATAGAATAGAGACATGAGAAAGCACAGTGTATTTAGCAAAAAGCTTGGTATGACTGACCAGGACACAGAATATGCATTTGTGTGCATGTTGGTGTTGTGTGGCTGGTGGGTTGGGAGGATTGAGTAATGTGGTTACAGAGTCGGGCATGCATCAGCTTATTCGACGTCTTCTAGACTCCGAGGTCTAGAAGAGTTTCTGTAGAAGTATAGAAATGAAGAAGCTGGGACTTCTCACTAAAGACTTCAGGAAAACATGGAAAGTTTTCAGCGGTAGAAGTCACACAGTAGTAACACAGAGAAAAGACACGTGAAAGGAGAGACTGGAGATCATTACAGAAATCCTGGGAAGAAGAGAGGAAGAACACAACCAAAGTAGAGACATGTCTATGGATACACAGAGTGAAGGAGACACAATAACAAATTAAATTGCCTAAGATTTCAGCTTCCTCTAAGGGGCCATCTGCTGAGAAAGCATGATGTATTCCACCTAATAGACTTGGATTTTAAAGGGGGATATTGAGATATAATTTCTTAATAAAAATAATGGTGGAAAATTTAAACTTACTCCTAGCCATGGTGATATATTTAGACAAAAAAAATTAGTTTATTGTTGCATCACGTACATCCCATAGACAGTTATTCCTTCTACTTTTCTGAGAGCTGATCCCACTTTGCGTACGTGTGTTTAAATGGCAGATAATTAGAAATCAAGTAAATTTTGTTACGTGGTTAGATTAAAAGGAGTATGTCTGACGTTAATTCCATTTCAAAACTGCCACGGCTCTTTTTATTCTTGAAAGGTAGAATCTTTGACAACAATAACAATAGTGCTAGAAAATTAACATTTATTGGGCTGCTATTATGTACCAGTCACTGTTATAAATAATGCTTACACATTTTGGTAGCTGTTGCTTAGTGTGAAGTGGTAAATTTGATGAGGGTAGGGATAATTCAGCCATGTGTATTAAGGAAATACTCAGACCAAAATTTTGGGGCCAAAAAAGAAATCTCTGATTCCCTACATTTTTCTTGTGCATAGATAGGAGAAAATCTGTTGCCCAGATAATAGAAAAGTCTCTTGTAACTACGTTTAATTTTGTCTTGGAACGTTTGCATATTTCCTTTTGTGAAACTGTCTTATCCTTTACCTCTTCCTATTTGATATCTATGATTAATGTGTTTTTAAGGTGCATCTCATCGATTAATACTGGATATTGGCGAAAGACTAAGGATGATCTAAGTAAAATCCTTGGTATCAAGATATTAGTGGCACCTCAATCTCTCAAGGGGTTTTCAGAGAGCTCACGCATTGGAACCGTACACCACAAGAGGACAGAACTCTTAAGAAAAACCCAAATGAGATGTCCAAGGACAAATGTCGTAAAATTGTGAGGAAAGGTTTCATTTAGTCATTTAGTGTCTTGTTTTTCTACTTCTAATATTGTTGTCACAGCTTCTTACGGACTGTGATTGTTATGCTGACATAAACGGAGGTTGATTGTGGAAAATGTAATAGAAAGGTCATAAACTTATACCTTTGTGCAAATTTACTTTGTTAAGCTGATCTTGAAACTACCGATTATTCCTGTTCTAAGGTATTTATGCTGATAACTTAACCAGCCCCAAACCAGGAACCTTCACTATTAAAAGAGAAGTGAATCTTAGTCAGAACATAAAATACGAAGTTTGACGTTAGAGCTCTATTTTTCCTTGTCAATCATACTAATATATAAATAGGTTACAGATGATTATTTCAAGAGGAAATTCTGGTAACAATGGTCTGGAGTAAAGTTATTTAGAAGAGTGCTGATCACTATTAATGTTTAAAGAGAACTCAGGACATTTCCTCACACTAGGATATTTTAGAGATGGAAGGAAGCACTGCCTTTACTCTCTAAGAACCTATAATCTATTATTTAGAAGTGTTTCTGAAATTTTTGTGAAGATAAAGCCACAGGGAAGGGGGAAATATACTAAAAACTCCATGCATACAATTACAGACACATTAATGGTATCCTTTTTTCTAAGTATATTCGTCCGATGTTTTTCTACTGATAATGTTTCTATACCTACTAAAAGAATTGAGCAGGTGAAATCATGGCTAAACTTGGACTACTCATTTTAAAGACATGTATGTAATTTTACAAAGGGAATATGGCCATGATTTCATATGTATGACGACAAATACTTCAATTTATTTTGCTCACTTTTACTTATTCTAAAAATGAATTTTAGATATATACTAGAATTCTGTTGCAAGATAGCTTCTTAAAGGAATTTGGCTACAGTGATGTGGTATGTATAGAAATCATCTGGAGAGTTTGTTAATAATTCAGATTTCCAGCTTCATTCCCAGAGATTCTGATTCACCAGGTCTGGGCCAAATCTTAGGAACATACATTTTTAACAAGCTCATCACATGGGTCTGACACAAGTGTTCCTTGATACACACTTTGAAAAACATCGTCTAATGAGATAAATTATTACTCTTTCTGAATCCTCTTTTCTCAGCTCAAGCAGACCAATGTTAAGAAAATGTTTGGCAGTTGGGTGGCAGCAGAAAATTTGTTTACCTGAAGGTTTGTGTGATTATAACAATCAAAGAGGCAAGGGGCAAAAGAGATCAAGAAAATCAGAAAGACTAGACCAGACTTCTGCTGAAGGGGTGGCATAAAGACAAGATGATAGCCAAGATGGAAGCCAATGCCCAAGTATGTTAAACGGTCCAGGAGTTACAAAGCAGGCGAATCTGGAAAATTCAGAAAAATCAAGTCACAAGTAAGGTACACGTGGAAGAACATTTATTTTCATGCAGAGTGGAAACAGTTTCTTAAATACCTTCTAAAGGAAATACAACAACCACAAGAGAAAAGAGTGCTGTAACTCAGTTATTTTGTATCAGTGGTGCTGGCCCTGCAACCTCACCCCGGTGGTAAATGGTGGTAGGGAGGGTGGTGTTCTCTGAATGGTCATAGAACATTAATGAGTTTGGGTGAAAGAAAATGCTGAACAAATGCTGCTATAGACTGAACACTTAGGTACTTAGTACTTTCATGATGTTTTAAATAGGTGCACGTTTAAAATGGTATTGTACACTGTTTTAAGGGAATGATTCTAGTAAAGTTCTAATAATAAGCAAGAGAAGACATTTATATCTATAGTCAGCGTTTAACAGTGGTAAGGGAGCTTTGATGAACAGACAGCAAATATATTGCTCTCATTTTGTCTAGGTTGAACTTTCAAACTATGCTTTTAAGTATTTTGTAACATTTATTGATTTACTTTCTTGAACTTGGTAAGCAGCTCCAAATTATAGTAGAAAACATGCCTTTCTGGACATTTTTATTTTTCCAATATATTTCTTTTTTTTTCTTTAAAGATTGGCCTTGAGCTAACATCTGTTGCCAATGTTTTGTTTTGTTTTGTTTTGTTTTGTTTTGTTTCTTCTCCCCAAAGCACATAGTTGTATATTCTGGTTGTAGGTCCTTCTAGTTCTGCTGTGTGGGATGCAGCCTCAGCATGGCTTGATAAACAGTGCTAGGTCCATGCCCAGGATCTGAACCAATGAAACCCTGGACCTCCGAAGCAGAGCACGTGAACTTAACCACTTGGCCACGGGGCCGGCCCCTGCAAAATATTTCTAATGTACAGATCTGGGGGTGTCATATTTGAGGTTGATAAATTCCTTTGAATAACCACCATTTTGTATACTTTTTAGCCACTCAATACTTTTTATAAAATACGTTTACAATTATTCTCTTTCTATATTATTCCTTTTTATTTACAAATATTGACAAAGTGCTTATTATGTTCCAGACATTTTTCTAAGGGCTTTACAAATGCTAACACATTTTATTCTTGCAACCTTCCTCTGAGTTAGGCATATTATTAGCCCTTGTTTTATGCATGAGGAAACAGGCACGGCGAGGTTACCTGACTTGTCTAAGGTCACAGCTGTACATCTGAAGGTCAGTCCAAGTACTTTGGTTCCAGAATGCACACTCTCCACTACAATACTCTCCTGCCTCTCCACTCTTGACAACACTGCACTTCTCAGTAGCAGCAAAAGGTCATTGAAGAAGGTGGAGATTAAGAGATAATACTTGTGGTAGGCAACGGTATGTCTGTTAATCTTCTTGGAATGAGATCTTACTTCTCACTCTCGTGCCTTGAGGTAGGCATGGCCATACAAATTGCTCTAATCAATGAAATGTGAACAGAAGTGGAAAATGTCACATCTGGGAATAAATATTTAAGAGCTTGCACTCAATTCCACACTCTCCCTTTACTTTCCATGATGATCCAGGGAGCATGTGTTGAACGGAAGTACCACAAGATTAAAGTAGCTCGGAATACTGAGCCACTACACAGAGGACAGTTACCCTGGAAATCTCCACCAGGAGTGATTGTGACCCCAGGGGATATTTGACAATGTCTAGAGATAGTTTTAATTGTCACAACTGGGGAAAGGATTAATATTGGCATGTAGTGGGTAAAGGTTAAGGATGCTGCCCAGCGTCCTACAGTGCACAGTATAGACCCCACAACAAAGAATTATCTGGTCCAAATAGCTGACATTGAGAAACCCTAATCTAGCCTATCCTAATACACATTATTGCCTCAAAGTAAGCATAAAAGTGTGTGAAGTCAAATACTGTGTGATCTTACTCATAAGTAGAAGATAAAAACAACTGCAAACAAACATGTAGCAATGGAGATTGGATTGGTGGTTACCATAGGGGAAGGGGCGGGGGGAGGGCAAAAGGGGTGATTAGGCACACAGGTGAGGGGATGGACTATAGTTAGTTTTTGGGTGGTGAACATGATGTAATCTACACAGAATTCGAAATATATTACAATGTACATCTGAAAGCTAATTAATGTTATAACTCAATGTTACTGCAATTAAAAAAAATTTTTAAAAAGTGTGTGAATCAGTTTTAATAGGGATTACCTGTGATGATCAGTCACACTAGAATGAAATTGTACATTAAGCTACACATTCCATACTCTTTCTACAAGTAGCAACTGAGTGCAACTTACCCATATAATTTCCACAACATTTAACTTCATCAACGAAATGTTCTCCATCTCTAGTCAGAAAAATCCCTGCCTATGTGATTTCTATTCAAATTCCTCTGAGTTTGTTTTTAAAAACAGTCTGGCTCCTATAAGACCTTGCACAAATGCAAATTATCAGTATCAGCACAAACATACTAAGTTAAGTAAAGTTGGCAGCCATGGGGGGCACACTTTTCTCCTGTGACTGACTGTTGTCAATTATAATTAGACATGTGAATTCTCTGTGCTTGGAAATAGACTTTTTTTAAAAGGAAACCTCTCCACTGCTCTCTGGCTCCTGGGGTTTCTTCTTATTTCCACTGTTTCCATAGAGATTATATAATGCCTGAGCTGCGGAAGCCAATGGCTCATTTGAAAAATGGAAAGAATCCAGCCACTTTCTTTGGGACCAACCCAAAGGAACTGCTCTTGACTTAGCATCTATTGAATTATACCCAGAGGACTGCTAGGAAACGCTGCTTCTATAGTTTAGAAGAGCTAAAGAAGTCCAGGATTTTCATGTATCAAGAACAGGGCTTGGCAAACTTTTTCTGTTAAGTGCCAGGGAGTAAATATTTTAGATTTTGTGGGCTGCACAGTCTCTGCTGGAACTGCTCAGCTCTGCTGTGTTAGTGCAAAAGCAGCCATAGAAAATTGGTAAACTAATGTCTGTGGATGTGCTCCAGTCAAGCTTTATTTACAAAATAAGATGGTAGGCTAGATTTGTCCTGTGAGCAGGGAGTTCGCTGACTCCTTCTGTTCTAGGTGATACTATGGTCCTGGAGAGGACCATCATTCTAACCTTCTTGACCACTACCAAGCCAAAGAAGATGTAGTGAAAAGAAAGGAACAAATACTTACCTGACTTCTATTAGGTTTCAGGATCTGTGCCAGGGGTGCTACTAACCATCCTACAGAACTCAGGACAACCCCTCATAGCAAAGAATTATCTGGACCAAAATGTCGATATTGCTAATGATAAGAAAGCTTACTTCTGCTACAGAATGTGGCCCCAAATCCAACAGCATCAGCATCAACTTGGACATGTGTTGAAAATGGAGAATCTCAAGCTCCATCCAAGACCTTCTGGATCAGAATCTGCACTTTAACAAGACCCCCAGATAATGTGTAGGCACACTGAAGTTTGATACACACTGGTCCGACCTGGCATGACTAATACAGGCCCCCTGAAGGTAGTAACATTATTAGGAAAATAAGCATGAGAAAGGTTAAAAACTTGCTCAAGGTCACCTAACCGGTCAAGGTTTAGACAAAACTAGAAGCCATCTTTGTGACTTCAGGGAATACATTCTGTCTGCTGTGCCACATTAGCTCCATGACCAAAATCTAAAAAAAAAAACCTATCTTTAAATCACTGAAATGTCCACTATTTCTACTAGTTTAGGTAGCATGTACTTGAGATGTCTTGCATAATTTTATGTACACATTTAATGATTTTCCATATATTAATGAGCCCCTACTATCGTATAATATTATTTATTCTGATAGAGAGAAAAGACAAATCTTTCTCTCATGGGAAAATATCCCCTGCCCTTCTTTATCATTATTTGTGTAACGACTGTCGTACAACCCTAAGTGCCGTCCATTGGCAGGAAGTAGAAAGATCAAAATTAAAATCAGATAGATTCAAGTTCAAATCCTAATTTTGTGGCATTGAGCCATTTATTTAACTTCTCTGAATTGGGACTACCCATCATGCAGTGTTATTATAAAGATACAATTAGATAACAGTGATTCGATCAGTTTCTGAATGTTCTCATGTGGACTGAATTGCCTTCTCATGGAGGAAAATAATGATTTGAAAGACTCAATCAGAGGAAGGTAGCAACTTTTCCCAGGAGTTTGTTTTAAAGGGTATCTCTCCACCTTTCCTATCCCCTCACCTGTCCTGTCCAGTGGAAGTTACAATGGCAATGCTGATATCTAAGGGATAACTTTGTCATGAAAGGAAGATCTATTTGAAGTCACCATCAATCTTGCAACAAGACTTTGAACATTGGGACATAGTTCACAATGTCACAAGATATGGTGTAGAAAACAGGTTTTATTGGGGAACTTTATAAAGTTAACATTGACAAAAAGAGAAGGCAAATGATTTCCCCATGTCCCTGTACAGGTGGGGAGAGAAATTCTAGGGCCAGAATATTCTATTGGTTATGCTATAGGTAAATCATCCCTGGAAGGTGAGAAACTCTGCTTCTGTGTTGCTCTCTCCTCTCAGGGAACAAACATGAAGGCAAGTTTTTCAGTGAAGAAAAAAGCTAGCTACTTGGTCATCAGCAGTCTGTCCTTAGATGCCAGATTTGTGCAAGAACTGTCTAGTAAAGCCAGCCTTCCAAATTCAGGAGACCTTTGTATCTGAAGAATATTGAAGCTCCTTCTGCCAGAGCAAGTGGTTTGTTCTATGAGAAGTTCAGTTCAGGTACGGCCCCTCCAGCCAGATGGGGGGGGGGGGATGTTCAGGTCACTGATACCACATTGTCCAGGATCCCCAGGTGAATTACCACAGGTGATTTAGAGAATTCCGTTTGTTGCATTAGAGACATAATTTCAAGCACCAGACATGTAACATCTGAGCTGGTATTGTTGAACAAGATAACTTCCAAAATGTTTGAACAACACCAAATAGACAAGTATTTCTTTCACTTCCACACACAGCTCTTAAGACTGTCCATGAGCAAAAGGTATTCTGCACAAGGGACACTTACAAATCTACTCAGGAGCTACCATGCACTTGCTTAGCAAAATATAGTGAAGTAGGGTCTATCCACTCATTCATTCACTTATAAGCCAAATATCTTCCCAAATATTGGCAATGCCAGGCATAGTGATAGGCACTGGGGATACAAAGGTAGACAAAACAACATCCTTGACTACGAAATAAGAAATGTATCATGCGATACTCATATATTTCTAGAGGTCACAAAGAGCTTGAATTGAAGTACTGGTTAAGTCAGTAGACCATAGACTCCATCAAAGAATATAAGTATAAATATATATTAAAATTTTGTTGCATATTTGCCTCTTTAAATTAAATTTTGGGTGCATATGGTGGTCTTAAAAGTAGATAGAATGGGATATACCTCCTATTAGCCCTTTCCATTCAACTCTTCTAGGAATGCATACTATATACTATATATTATATCTATCTATAAGTTTTGTTGAATCAGTCATAAATATCTTGACCATTGAACATGCTTTCAGTAATACTTACTTTTAATTAGTTTTCAGTTTTGGATAACCAAATGTATATATATGAGTTTCTGGCAAAATAAATTCTACCACTTCTTAAGTGTCAACAATTAATTCACTTTTCCAGGGAACAAAACTATTACTGGTTGCCCCACTGTCTTTTTCAGAGGCCTCTTCTGGAAGTCTCTTGGTTCTGTGACGTTTCCAGTACAGTAGCATGGTGGCTGGGTGAGGCCATACATTCGACATGGAACAGCTGGGTAAAGAAAATAAACATAGAATTATATTGAAACCATGACCCATATGCTTCAGGCTCAAAGCTCTGCTGAAGAAAAGCACAGGTGGAAGAAAAATAGCCCAGCAATTAAAACATAAATTTGAAACGAAAAACTGAAGTTCTTTGCGCATGTCTCTCAAACACAGTAAAAGGGATATGCGGCCCTCATTTAAAAATCACATTCTTTTTGCATTTACTTCTTTCGTTTTGTGTGCAGCTTCCTGGCCCCTCTTTCTTCATGAGTTCCTTCCCAAAATACCCCCAACTAGCCCTAGCCCACGTACTTCTTCTCTTGCTGTTGCTTCCTCTTTTTTCCTGCTACTGTACTATAATTTTATTTCCTTTTCCTTTTCCCTAGTTTCTCAATGATTTCCCCCCTCATTTAAAAAAAATGAAAGCTATAGTATGCTAATGATAGAAAGCTTCTGGATGGGAGTGAGGGGGAAGGGTAAAAAACAAACGAGGTGAAGTTGAGCCTTGTCTGGAGGTCTAAAAGGAAGAATGACTGGTGGTGCTCATGTGACTACCATTCCATAACAAAACATGCATTTTTAAAGCCCTAAGAAATGCTCTCATTTGACTAAGGATTTTGGAACAGCCTTGGGCAAATATTTGCTAGCGCTTAAAAATTACAAGTCTTGCTGAATCACTAATAACGTTATTTAACTACCTTTTCCCAGTCCACTGCCAGTTAATTTCAACTTTTCCCAGTTCAAATTAAATGACTCTTACTCTTCCTTTAGCTATCATAAGACTGTCTACCACCCAAGCTGCAGGGTACATATTCAATCCAAATGATTACACTTAGTCACTCTTACAATGAGAAAACGACACTGGAAATGGAGCAAGGAATAACTACATGATAAGTTTATCTTGAAAGACATTTAACCCTTCTGTCTGGTGCAGAGGGGGTCTGGCCACTAGTGCTGGCTGGACTGAATTAGCCTCAGATGGCCATTGGTCCTGAAACCTGGCAAGCTGGCTGCCTACTATGATTTCTCTCTACTGAATAAAAGCACTTCACTGGCCTAGGACTGCTATGGTTTCACGGATGAGGCAGTCCTTTATCATTGGGTAATGTTTACCTTAAGCTATACAATCTTCAGGAAACCTTAGTACACAACTCTTTTAGAAGATACACACACACTTTCTGGGTGCAGGCTCAGTCCACACTCTACCCCTTTTTCCTCCCTATGTTTCCTGATACCTGGATTTGATAAGGACCCTCCCTCTTCCAATCCAGAGTCTACCCTATTTTCTTGTGTCAGGATATATAACACTTCTTGCTCAAGAAAATTCCACCATATTTCTGTCATATGAAAGAAGCTGCATACATATCTGTCACTCCTATCCTAAATTCTCAATATTAACTCATCTTTGCATTCTTGAGGATTATCGCAGTTCCTAAGATACCAGTAGGTACTCAATAAATATTGGTTGAACTGAGCATAACTGAATTACAAGGAAGATGGCAGTCCATGGAAACTCTTCATACCTTGTTAGCCAATATGAAATAGACATAGTTTTTAGCATTTTTCCCAATAGTTTATAGACTCTGTGGAGAAGCAGGTACACACACTATGAACTATGATCAAAGGGGTAAGGGCCGTAATGTAGATTTGAGCCTATAAACACCACTCACTGAGTGCAGAGAGTAGGGAATGATTCATATTGGGAAGTAGAAGAGATAAGAACATTTTATAAAGAAGAAGACATTTGCAGTGGGCCTTGAAGCTCGAGCTGTCTTTTGTCAGGCTCAAAGGGCTGGCAGTGGAAGTGGGAGGCATGGAAAGAGTGTTTGGCGAGGGGAAGCAGCTTGAACAGGCATGAACACATTAATGAATATACTACAAGGAGATAATAACAACCTCGGAGTGTTGCTGTCTGGATGGAATAAGATAACACACACTGAAGACAATGCAGCCTCCGGGACAGAGCGGGGGGGGGGGGGGGGGAGGGGGGGAGGGTTGGTAATTGTTGAATGAATCTATGCATTAGATGACAGGTTTTGCTTCTTCCTCACCTCCTCCCCTTTTCTGGCTGTAAATTCTCAATACTAAATGAAGGACCAGTGAAGTTCTCTATCTACTCAGCTTTTAAAAACCTGGCTTAAGTTGAATCCTGGGTAAAACCAGAAAAGGCATAACAAATCACAAGGGCTTCTCTTAAAGGACACTGGGTTTGAAGCAAGGGATTGAGTTGAAATATAACAAATGGTTGAAAACTAGAGCACAAAATAACTGGAGTTTCAGCAAAAAAGAAAGAGATTCAGTCATGTAAGCAAGAAATAGATGTCAAGATAAGATTTGGGGAAGAAAGTTTTATTTAATATACATATGTTGGCCCGAAGAAGTACTTAATAATTTTTTTCAGGCTAAAAATTACATTATTTTAATGTCTCTAATAATAAGAAAAAATTTCTTTTATTCTTTAGTTTCTTAGCCTATGGACTTTGAGGGGTATAACACATTGATGCTTAGAGTCAGAGCCTTCTTGTTCAAATGGCTCATTTATCATAAGTTGTTCCCATATGGCTTTTATTTAGATAATTAAATATTCAGGGCAAAGAGAGACTTAGTATAGTTATCTCAGACCCTTACCATCTAAAATTATATATTAGAATGAACAGATTATGCAACTGATATTAGCTACTTAGCTTTCCTAATTCCGATGCCCTTAAAGGCCCCAAGTGCATGCAGTAGTAGAGTTCATCTCTTTTCAGTCAGTTTACGTTATTCTACTCTGTGTCCTTGGGAAATAAAGTGCCCTTTTTATGCAGATTTAAATGTGCACTCAGAATAGAAAATTGCGTGTGTATTGTAGAAACAAATAGCATCCTGCCGTTAAATACATTTCTTTGTTACTATGCTCCCACATAAGTACAAGCATTCATTTTGTTTTAAAAATGTCCCTCTGTAAATGGCTTTTTTTTTACCTATCGTGTAGATACAGGCAAGAACTAGAGTGAAAAGATTTCTCCACAAAATGTTCCTTATTCAAAGGCAGTAATGCATATATGTAGTTATTTTGCCAAACTGTTTTAGGAGACTTACGTTTTTATTCCAACTCCATGAACCTCACAGAAATACTTTGCTCGGTGCAGACAAAATTCTGATTTCATGCTTGAAAGAATTTTATAAAATATTCATAAACACAAAATAGTTCTTCCTGCCATACATGCGCGTATCATTAATACACATGCATGTGCACACACTTGCACCCCTCACGCGTTCTGATCCAGCTAAGCAGCTGAAAGCTATTTCACATGAATTATCCAAGATGACATTTTTTGTGCAATAAATATAAGCTTTGCACCCTGCTCTTTTCACATCAAAGATGGACATTTAGTTTATAGCTACAGGCATCCCAGAGAAAAATAAAGTAAAATAAAATGAGTGCATTGTACCAGTCAAATATTTTCTAACCCTCCACTTGAATTTAGTCTCCTGGTTAATACCTAGTTAATGAGAGGGCAAGGTCTTTCTTCTTTTTTTTTTTAAGATTGGCCCTGAGCTAACATCTGTTGCTAATCTTTTTTGTATCTTCTCCCCAAAGTGCCCCCGTACATAGTTGTATATTCTAGTTGTAGGTCCTTCTAGTTATACTATGTGGGACACCACCTCAGCATGGCTTGATGAGTGGTTCTAGGTCCGCACCCGGGATCCGAACTGGTGAAACCCTGGGCCACCAAAATGGAGCACACTAACTTAACCACTCGGCCACGGGGCTGGACCCAGGGCAAGATCTTTCCAAGTTCCTGCATGACTAAAACTCATACAAGTTAAGTTTTTGATGATGAAATAAATGGTTGAAAGCATGAGAAAATTGCAATGTTTGGGTAAGAGTGAGGATATCAAAAATATTTGATTATATATGCATGTGGCTTATGCTATTGTGCCCTGCTCACACCTACCAGGTCAATGGTTCTTAAAATGCAATCTTGAGACTCCCAGCCTCAGCATCAGGTAGGAATTTATAAAAATGCAAGTCCTTGGACTCCATCGTAGACCTGCTGAATGAGAAGCTCTGAGTGGGGGCCCAGCCAGCCTTCTGTGCTGTATCAAGCCTCCAGGTAATTCTGAGGTACACTAAGAATCACTGCTTTGGTCCTACCCTAGATATCTCTTAAGATGGTTCCTGTAGAAGTCAATCCTTCAGAGGATTATCACCTCCATGATAGATCACTTGAACACAAATCCTTCCTTAGGGTCTGCTTATGGGGCAGCCCAAATTAAGACAAGGCACTTACATTTTGTCAACACACCCACACACATAGTGGTCCTAACAGCATGCTCTCACAGCAGACTTGTTGCTTTGTATTAAAGTTTATTTTCACGTTTATTTTTCTTACTTGAATGTGAGTCCTTTAAGGGCAGAGGATGTCAGGTATAATTTATCTTTATACCTCCTGGGCCTGGCAAAGTGCCTGAAAAATAATAGTTGTCCAAGGACTGTTTGTGAGATGAATGTATAAATGGTTAAAACTGATGTTTTTAAAAATAGTTTTCTTAATATTGATGATGATAAGTATATCAAAGGTTAGAGCTGGATCAACAAATGCTTACAATTGCTAATAAATGGCTATAGAAACCCCAAGTTAGTTACGTACAACCTAATAAGAAATACATATAATCATAGTGCCATTGAAGCATATGGAAACTATTTCTGAGAACTGACAGTCAACTGTGTGTGGAGGGACTCTTGTCTTCTAGATTCAGGTTATGTATTGCTGTGTTTGACAGGGAATGCTGTTTTGTATTCATATTGGAACATTTGTTGCTACAAATGCAGGTGTTTGAAATATTTATAAAGTTATTTTTCACATAGGAGCTGAGATTTCAAGGTTAGAATCATTTATCCCCATGGAGAGAAGATATAAATGAAAATATTACCAAACTCCCAGTGTGGATGAAGGTCATGACAACGTTGCTGTATCAAATAAAGAAAAAAAAAACAAAATTGAAATTATTTTATCTAAATGAGAATGTCCCCTTGTGAGAAGCTATTTATTTCTGTAATATGGTCTGTATGGTATAAATCTCCATTCACTACCTAATAGCTTTTATTTTTATAATGCTTTAAATGGGTAGAGTAATTTATAGCTAGTGCCTAGAATATCTCTCATAGAGAGATATGTCTTAAGAAGAAAAGTATTATTGTCTATATTTCTTCTCTTGCATTAATTTTCCTTTGGTTATTGCAAACATTAAAGGGAAATATATGAGCAGTATAATTATCATACTTAATACTTTCCAGAAATACTGTATATTGAATTTGAAATAGGCTAGGGAATTAGGAAATTGCTAAAACTTGCAGAACTCCACCAAATCTATTTTTTTTAGGTTTATAAAATAAATTGAAGGTGAACTCTTTCTAGTGAAACTTGGGAAGGTGTAAGTCTCATTTAATCCAAAGATCATATCCTAGGCTCTGAGCTAGCATTGTTGCATGGAGAATGAACATAAAGAGGCCAGCAAGATTCCCTGTTTGAGGTAGATTAAAATTAATTCCTCACTCTTTCTTCTGTGTCTCCACTCCTTTGCATCGTCCCTTATTTCTTTTTACTCATCTTCTTTGCATCCCTGTGAGAATGCATGTCTCTCTACGGCTTTGAGCATCCTTGTCCATTGTTCCACCTGTGGAGAGGTTTTCATCTTATCTTAGATCCTGGAAATGACCTTGTGCTTGTGTTTCACCCTTTTGTTTAAAAAGCTATGGGAAAGATGCTACGAGAGCACGCTTTAATGTTCTCACCATAACAACAACAACAAAATGGTAATTATGCGAGGTAAAGGATGTGTTAACTAACCTTATTGTGCTAAAAATTTCTCAATATGTATGGGTATCAAATCGTCACATTGTACACCTTAAACTTACCAGTGTTACATGTCAATTGTATCTCAACAAAGCTAGGGAAAAAAGTCAAACTTTTTAAAACAAATACACAAAAAGCTATGGGATTTCAATCCCTCGTTTCCTTGTTGGTAGTTTTTCTAACCAAGATTAGGATATCCTGTTTACATTTATTTTTTTCTAATACCCAGAGCATATTATTCATATTTCATATATATTAAATAAAAAAGAAAATTCTCATAACTCTGGAGTAGGAAAGTGAATCATAAAGGCATCCACATCAGCCCTTTCCTTCAATAACAGTTTTACAGAAGAGATTTTTGCAGAGAGAGAAAAAACAGGTAGCAATTTTCTTAACTTCTCACCTGCTGGCCCAGTTTCTTTTTCATTGGGGAGTATCTGGAATTCTTTGGTTTTTCTGTTGGAGAGTTGAACTTTTCCAATTTATCACTTGCTATAAAAGATTATATTTTAAGCCCAAAACCATGTTGTAAGTTTTGAGGTGATACATGCTTTGAATTATTTTTCTTCCTCGACATGGAACCACTGAGGAAACTTACACCAAAGGATTGCAGTTAAACAAAACAAAACTTGTCCTCCCCTGGAAAAGAAATGATGTGGGAAAAACACCTCCCCTTTGGCGGAGCTACTGCAAATTAAAAAGAAAAATCTCAGTGTGAAGTTGGTGATGTTTTCTTGCAAAGAAAAAAAAAACCCCAAAACTCTATCAAGTCTTTTGGCTGAGTAAAAGAACGAATAAGACAATGAAGTGTGTATGAGACTTACAAAGCATTTTTGGAAGTTGGAGACTGGAAATTTTACGGGTAAATATCAAGATGGTAGAAAATAAATCTCAGTGGACTGACAGGTGAGCTTAATGAAGTAACAGAGGATGAATCAATGTTTATCCACTTAATCATCGTTAATGAACCTTCTGATTAAGAGTTACAGGCAAGACGAAGTAACATGGCAGACAGGTATGTTAAGTTTGGAGCAGAGGGAATATCAAGATCAGAATAAAAGTGTCTCCACCAACCGCAAAGAAACAAACAGGGAGAAGATGCATTGTGAAAGGGCTTTGGACTCTATAAAATGATTTTTATGAAAATTAGTTGTCTATAGTATACTATAACTATTGTTTTATTTATTTGTTTTATTTTGTTGTATTTTCTTTCATCCCTTCTTCTAGTAAAGACATTGATTGAATACGAAGTGTTAATTTAATCTATTTGCTAAAAACAGGGATTTGGTGTAAGAGTGCCCAGTCTCTGGAGGAAGTAGGAAGGGTAAACAACAAAGGAACTTTATTCAGGTTATATCTAAAAGGAAATCGATGGCAGCTTTGGAACACCTTTTTAGGAAGTGACCAAATATTACTGTGCTTGGTAACTTTGAGTTTCTTAATCTGTCTTTTTGGATCTTATAAACTTCTTTACAGAACTAGAAGGCACAACCTTTATAGAGTGAGGTGTTGGATGAGTTAAATGAGTCAAGCAGAGCAGTCCAAATAATAGAGAACTAAAAGCCACTTATACAACAGTAGAGGAATTGTCTTGATAATATTTGCTTAATCCAAATTATTCGCTATTTAATCATCCTTTACTGAAACTTCACTCATGTAAACAGTTCAGGACCAAGAATTTGTAGCAAAAAAAGAAACCAAAGGGACTGCAAGTAGCTGGAAGGATCTGGGTTACATGAAATTTGAACAAGAAGCTTTAAGAGAATTTTAGAGATATTCTCACTATCTAACATTCCCTTTGTTACTCCCACTCATGAATGGATCCCATGATTAGAGAACTTTTAACTGCCAAACTACATTGTTCAGGGAATTCTTAATTTGTTTCTCCTTTTTATTAATAGAAAACATATAACAAATATCTGAGATAGCCAGTTTTCCCACAGTGAATAGGCATAATTCTACCTCAAAGCAAAGGAACCCAATGTTTTCATTAGCATATTCACCCTGATCTTGAATAAAGATGCAATTTTCATTAGTGTTTTGGACATTTTCAAAGTTTCTTAAAACTCTGTATCCAATTATACTCTAGGAAATTTAGCGTCTCAGATACCCTCTCTCTGTGAAGAGATCTTTGGACCCCAGAGAACAATTAATAAGTAGCAATAGTTGCAGCAACAGTGAAGCCCAGGCAAAATCAACCTTAATTAGGTTTTTATTGAACTCCAGAATGCAATTTATTTTTCTAATAAACAAAGTACATTTTAATATGTTTGGCATTTTATTGTTCTACTTACCTTTCGGTTGTACAATTTTATTTTATTAAGCTATGATATTTTTAGCCTCCAAAACAGTTCCCTCCCTACCCAGGGTCCATCCCCAAGATCAATTACTTCTTTAATTAGCTTTGACTCATTAATCTCTGCCTCTTCCAATTTGCTATCAAGTGAAGGTGGACTTCCCACCCACTTGTACAGCAGAATACAAACATCAAGTAAGTTTCTCTCAATTTCTTCCCCTTACTTTCTAAAATAATTAAAAAAATTAATGGACTTTTTTTCTTAGAGAATTAATGTTCACAGTAAAACAGAGCACAAAATATAGAGATTTCCCATATAACTACTAACCCCTCCACAAGGATAGTCTCCCCTCTTATCAACATCCCCCACAAGAGTGGCACATTTGTCACAATTGATGAACCTATACTCAGAGCCATAGTTTATTTTAGGGTTCACTCTTGGTGTTGTACATTCTATGGATCTGGACAAATTTATAATGACATGTATTCACCATTATTGCATCACAGGGTAGTTTTATGGCCCTAAAAATACTCTATGCTCATCTATTTGTCCCTCTGTTCCCCATAACTCCTGGAAACTGCTTATCTTTTTTATTGTCTCTATAATTTTGCCTTTTCTGGAATGTCATATAGTTGGAATCATACAGTCTATAGCCTTTTCAGACTGGCTCCTTTCATTTAGTAATATGCTCTTAAATTTCCTCCATAACATTATATGGCTTAATAGTTTTTTTTGGGGGGGGAGCGATTAGTGCTGAATAATATTCCGTTGTTTGGATTTACTGCAATTTTTTGCTTGCAAGTTTGGCAATTATGAATAAAGCTGCTATAAAACATCCATGTGCAGGTCATTCAGATGACCAAAATATATTCCTGATATATATTTGGTCTTTATCCACTGTTCCTTGCTCACAGCTCTCAAAATCCTTGTAATTCCCTGAGTGATAAGAGCAATGAGAGCATCTTTTTATTATAATATTTGATCTCTTGTCTTCAGTTCTTGAAAATGCTTCAGAGCTATAAAAGTGAAATGGGTGTCTTGTTATTCATAACAAGTGCCTTTCAATCACAAGTAAGTTTATGTTAATGAGCTAAGTTTGGGAAATCTGTTAAAGATGGGGTCTGGTTGCCAGGGGAACCAATCATGAATAGAGAGTTGGAACTTTTAGTCCCACCCCCTGATTTCCAGGAGGGGAGAGGGGCTGGAGGTTGAATCAATCAACCAATAGCCAATGATTAATCAATTGTACCTATGTAATGAAGCCTCCATAAAAACCCAAAGGAAGGGGTTTTGAGAATGTCTAGGTTAAGGAACCAGAAATCTTCCACACGCCACCATACTGGACCCCAAACTCGATGAGGACAGAAACTACTTTGTTCAGGGTCTTGCCTTATGTATCTCTCCATCTGGCTGTTGATTCGTATCCTTTAATATCCTTTCCATAGATTAGTGGGTTTCCTGAATTCTGTGAGCTGCTCTAGCAAATTAATAAAACCCAAGGTGGGGGGGCGGGGGGGATTGTGGGAACATACAATCTGTAGCCAGCTGGTCAGAAGCACAGGTAACAACGTGAGCTTGGGATTGGCTTCTGAAGGGGAGGGCGGTCTTGGGGTACTGAGCCCTTAACTTGTGGAATCTGATATTATCTCCTTTTAGGTAGTGTCAGAATTGAATTGAATTGTAGGACATCTAGCTGGCATAGGAGAATTGCTTGGTGCAAACCCTCCTGGCTAATACGTGTTTGAATTAGGGTACAAGGACCTTTTAGCTGCATCATATGATAATTCTATTTTTAACTTTGAGGACTCTTCATATTGTTTCCCGTAGTGGTTGCGAACATTTACATTCCCACCAATGCTACATAAGATTTCCCTTTTCACCACTTTTCTTACCAATACTGTCTGTTGTCTTTTTGATAATAACCATTCTAACAGGTGAGAGACATCTCATTGTGATTTTGATTTGCATTTCCCTAATGATTAGTGATGTTGAGCATCTTTTTGAAACTGTGGGCGATTTGTATGAGTTCTTTGGAAAAATAGCTATTCTTTTTCTCTGGCATTTTTAAGTCAGATTGTTTTTATTTGCTTTTGAGTTGTATGAGTTCCTTATGTAGTTTGGAAATTAACCGTTTGTCAGACATACGATTTTCAGATATTTTTTTCCACTCACATGTTGCCTTTTCATTTTGTTGGTTGTTTCTTTTGCCGTGCAGAAATTTTTTAGTTTGATATAGTCCCACTTATTTATTTTTGCTTTTTGTTGCCTCCACTTTTGGTGCCATATCCAAAAAATTATTGCCAATACCGATGTCAAGAAAGTTTTTCCCTCTTTAGTTCTAGAAGTTTTACAGTTTCAGGGCTTAAAATAAGTCTTTAATCCCTTTCAAATTAATTTTTGGATGTAAGGTAGGGGTTCAATTTCATTCTTTTGCGTAGTTTTCCCTACGTCCTTGATGGAAGAGCTATCCTTTCCCCATTAAGTATCTTTGGCTTCCTTGTCAAATATTGATCGACTGTATATGAGAGGGTTTATTTCTGAGCACTCTGTTCTGTCTCGTTGGTCTATGTGTCTGTTTTTACGCCAGTACCATAGTATTTCAAATAGTATAGTTTTATGATATTATTTGATATCAGGAAATGTGATGCCTCTAGCTTTGTCATTCTTTCATGATTACTTTGACTATTCTGGGTCTTTTATGGTTCATAAAAATTTTTGAATTTTTTTTCTACTTCTGTGAAAAATGCCACTGGAATTTTTGATAAGAATTATATTGAATCTATAGATTGCTTTGGGTAGTATGGGCATTTTAACAATGTTAACTTCCCATTCATGAAATGGATATCTTTCCATTTATTTCTGTCTTCTTCAATTTTTTCATCAAAGTCTTATAGTTTTCAATGTTCAGATCTTTCACTTCCTTGGTTAAATTTATTCCTAAATATTTTATTTTTTTGGATGCTATTGTAAATGGAATTGTTTTCTTTTTTCTTTTTCCGATATTTCACTGTTAGTGTATAGAAATGCAACTGATCTTTATATGTTGATTTTGAATCCTGCAAATTTACTGAATTTGTTTATTAGGTTTATCAGTTTTTTGTGGACTCTAGATTTTCTATATATGAGATCATATCATCTGCAAACAAAAGCAATTTTACTTCTTCCTTTCCAATTTGAATGCCTTGTATTTCTTTTTCTTGCCTAATTGTTCTGGCTAGGACTTCCAGTAATATCAAATAGGAGAGGTGAGAGTGAGCCTCTTTGTCTTGTTTCTGGTCTTAGAGGAAACACTTTTAACCTTTCACCATTGAGTATGATGTTAACTCTGGCCTTGTCATATATGGCCTTTATTAAGTTGAAGTATGTTTCTTATCTTAATTTCTTGAGAGTGTCTATCATGAAAGGAGTTTGAATTTTATTAAATGTTTTTTCTGTATCCATTGAGATAATCATATGAGCTTTATCTTTCATTCTATTAATATAGTGTACAACATTCATTGATTTGCGTATGCTGAGCCATCCTTGCATCCCAGGAATAAATCCCACTTGATCATGGTATGTACTCCTTTTAACACACTGTTGAATTCATATTGATTATTGATTGACTATTGATCAATATTTTCTTGGCAATTTTTACAACTATATTCATCAACTATATTGCCCTATGGTATTCTTCTCTCATAGTGTCCTTATCTGACTTTGGTATGAGGATAATACTGACTTCATAAAGTGAGTTTGGGAGTCTTTACTCCTCTTCAATTTTAGAAGAGTGTGAGAAGAATTAGTGTTAATTCTTCTTTAAATGTGTGGTGGGATTCGCCAGTGAAGCCACCCAGCCCTGGGCTTTTCTTTGTTGGGAGGTTTTTGATTATGATTCAGTCTCCTAAGTCATTATTGCTCTGTACAGATTTTCTGTTTCTTTATGATTCAGTCTTGATTGATTGTATGATTCTGGGAATTTATCCATTTCTTCTAGTTTATCCAATTTGTTGGTGTATAACTGTTCGTGGTAGTCTCTTATGATCATCGTATTCCTGTGGCATCAGTTATAATGCCTCCACTTTCACTTTTTATTTTATTTATTTGAGTCTTCTCTCTCTTTTTCTTAGCTATTATAAAGTTTTGTAATTTTTTTTATCTTTTCAATAAAACCAGCTCTTAGTTTCATTGTTCTTTTCTATTGTTCTTCTAGTCTCTTATTTATTTCTGCTGTGATCTGTGTTATTTCTTTCCTTCTGCTCACTTTGTGCTTAGTTTGTCCTTGTTCTCCTAGTTTCTCATGGTGAAAAATTAGATTGTTTATTTGAGGTCTTTATTGTTTCTTGATGTAGACATTTATTGTGATAAAGTTCCCTCTTAGAACTGCTTTTGCGGTATCCTATAGGTTTTGTTATGTTGAGTTTCCATTTTCATTTCTTTCAAGATATTTTTTGATTTCCTTTTTAATTTTTTTCTTTTACCAATGAGTAAAGGAATGTGTTGTTTTATTTTCACATATTTGAACTTCCCCAGTTTTCCTTCTGTTATCAATTTCTAGTTTTGTACAACTGTGGTTGGAAAATATACTTGATATGATTTCAGTCTTCTTAAATTTGCTAAGACGTGTTTTGTGACCTATCATATGATGTATCCTGGAGAATGTTTCATGTGTGTTTGAGAAGAATGTGTATTGTGCCTCTGATGGATGGAATGTTCCTTTTATACCTATTAGGTCAGTTTGGTCCAAAGTATAGTTCAAGTCCAACATTTCCTTATTGATTTTCTGTCTAGATGATTTATCCATTGTTGGGTGTGAAGCATTGAAGCAAGAGCAATTACAGTCCAAAATCTCTCTTGGCCCTGAGCTATGCCATCCTGGAGGAGGGTTGATGTGGGTAAAGTCAAACTGTTTCTCTCACTTTCTCCAACGTATCCAAACTCATGCTTTTTCACTCAATGTGCTGGAGATCCTCCATTGGAAACCCAGACTTCTACAAAAACTCTCTGTGGGTGATTGTCTGCAGCAGGGGTCTCTGGGGCCTCCTGACCATGGCTGAAGCCAATTCATGGGCCATTTCAGGGTCCACAGCCAAGATCATGGTCTGTATACCTATTACTCAACACAGGGGTGAGTAAGACTCCTCAGGGATCCTTTGGCATATAGTGCTGGATCCCACAGTTTCCACAAAGCCACTTTTGTCTAGGAATAGATTTCAAATTGTTGTTGGTGGGAGGGGGGCATAAACAAGGATGTTTTGTTCAGCCGTGTCTCTGATGTCACCTGTCTCCATTTCTTTATTTCATCTTTGATTTTATTCATTAGAATTGTCTTATTTTCCCCATATAGATCTTTACATATTTTCTTAGAATTAAACCTAAATATTTCATTTTGGGGACTGTTAATGTAAATGATTTTGTGGTTTTAATTTCAAATTCCACTTGTTCTTTAGTAATATATAGGAAAGTAATTGGCTTTTGTATATTAACTTTATATCCTGCAACCTTGCTATAATAGCTTATTAGTTCCAGGAGTTTTTTTGTTGATTCTTTCAGATTTTCTACATAGACAATCAATGTTGTCTGTGAACAAAGACAGCTTTATTTCTTCCTTCACAATCTGCATACCTTTTACTTTCTTTTCTTTTCTTACTGTAACAATGACTTCCAGTATGGTGTTGGAAAGGAGTAGGGAGAGGTGACATTCTTGCTTTTTTCCTGAGCTTAGGCAAAATGTTTTGAGTTTCTTGCCATTAAGTATGATGCTAGCCATAGGTTTTGTGTAAATGTTAATTATCAACTTGAGGAAGTTCCTGTCTATTTCCCATACTTTTTTTTTTTTTGAGGAAGATTATCCCTGAGCTGACATCTGCCACCAATCCTGGTCTTTTTGCTGAGGAAGACTGGTCTTGAACTAACACCTGTGCCCATCTTCCTCTACTTTATATGTGGGACACCTGCCACAGCATGTCTTGATAAGTGGTGTGTAGGTCCACACCTGGGATCCAAACCAGTGAACCCCGGGCTGCTGAAGTGGAGCGTGTGAACTTAACCACTACGCCACCAGGCCAGCTCCCTATTTCCTATACTTTTAAAGATAATATTCCCTTTGTCAAAATGTCTCAAATGTTCTATTTCTGGAATATCTGGGCATCATAAATAGGGTACTCCTGCTGAAGGAAAAAAAAGAGAGAGACCTGTAAACTCATTGTATCTCATGAGTGCTTGATTCTTTCTTTTAAATCATCATTAATTACTACCATAACACTTTACATGTACTCTTTAAAAGAATTTGCCACCTTGCTGTATAAATTTATATAGTTCTGTCCTGTTCAAATTCATTTTTCCATCTGTCTCAAACATTGCTTTACCACAGTTGATGTGTAGTACATTTTGATTGTTGAGGACATATTCCTACCTAATAGCTGAGTGAAATGATAAAGTCTAGTAACAAAATATATAGTAGATAATTGATGATTGCAATACTGATGATTGTATTATGCTGTTTTCCCAGGTACGTTGGCTATGTATTTGCAGGAAAAAGCTGATCATGTACTGACAGCCCCTAGTAACTTCTGACTCTTGAAACTTGTGCAGAGTGAACTAAATTATCTCAATAATAATCCCAATAGTTCTTATGTAGCTTGAGCCAGAGATTCAAATAATTCACTTATGCTCTTTGGAATTACCTTTTTATTTACACTAGTAGGACATTTACAAAAGAAAAATCCGTCTGTTTTTGTGAAGATTCACATGAGGTCACTTCAAAGTTCTCAACAAATCACTAAGAGGTACGTCATCCTATCAATAGATGTCATATCTCTTTAGCCAATAAGAATGCCACTCAGAGCTGCCTGAGGAATAGTAAATTATAAATGTTACATATCATTTGCAACTACAGTGGACTATGGCATGACTATCTCAATTTGTGAGTTGTAAAAACTTAAAAACAGAAATGTTTGTTGAATTTTTGATAGTTGCGTAGCTTATTACTGAAGGAAGCATTATAAATACAACACGACCTCAGTTCTTCTCTTATTTCTGTCCAAGTGACACACATAGCAATATATACCTATAAAAGACGTTCCTCCGAAATTTTATGGCAGCAGAACCACATTCATGGTTAGAGAATTATTAAGAAGAATACTTAAATCATTTTGGATAGTATCATTTTTTTAAATACATCTATAGGACTTTCCAGGGTAAGAACTATAATTTAAACAAGTATGTTCAGGGCAATTATTTGATTTTTCCCCTCAAAATCACCAAAGGTGTGAATTGGAGAAAAGTTAATAGTCAATTAACTGAGGTTTATAAGGTAACTCAGGCAGACTAATTATTTTCTAAACAATATCTACAAAGTATTTCTATATCAATAACATGTCCCAGGAAGTTAGGATTATCTCATGGAAAATTTGTAGCCTATTAATTAAAAAGCATTTTGTTTGTCTGTATGTGTATATTTCCTTAAATCAATGAAGCAGAATAGACTACAGATGGTCCCTGGCTTACAATGGTTTGACGTATGATTTTTTGACTTTGCAATGGTACAAAAGCAATACTCGTTCAGTAGAAACTGTACTTCGAATTTTGAACTTCTGTCTTTGCCTGTGCTAGTGATATGCAGTGTGATACTCTCATGTGATGCTGGGCAGTGACAGCCAGTGACAGCAAGCCACAGCTCCCACTCAGCCATGTGATCACAAGGGTAAAAATCACGTACACTTAGAACCATTCTGTACCCATCCGACTATTCTGGTTTTCAGTTTCAGTACAGTATTCAATGAATTACATGAGAGATTCAACACTTTATAATAAAATAGGCTTTGTGTTAGATGACTTCTCCCAGGTGTAGGCTAATAAAAGTGTTCAGAGCACGTTTAAGATAGGCTAAGCTAAGCTATGATGTTCGATAGGTAGTAAATGCATTTTCAACTTGTGATATTTTCAGCTTACGATCAGTTTATTAGGAACGTAATGCCATCGTAAGTCAAATAAGATCTGTAGTATAACCATAAAAAAAATAGTATGATATGGAGACAGTTAGGACTAGTTTTAAATCCTGGCTCTGCCATATACTTCTGTACGACTTCGGGCAAATTTCTTAATTTACCTGAGAGTCAGTTTCATACTCTCTAAATGGGTTTCACATGGTTCTTATTTAACTCACAGGGAATTAAATAAATTAATACCGTTAAGTTGCTCAGCACAGTGCCTGGTACACCATAAGCATGCAGTGAATGTGAAGCAGAATGGTTACTACAAAATCACAACATCAACAACATCAAAATTACTTAGTGATAAAGTTAAGAAATACAGAACTTACCTTACATCTCAAAACTCTCCTGGAGAACACAGAGGGAGGTTTTAAGATGTGAATTGTATGATTCCATTCCTACAAGGAAAGGTTCAATAGTGTAGAGTTGTGTGTTATTCCCAAATTCATAAAATCTATCAACATTATTTCTTTTTGCGTATTACGAATTCATTTTAAATTTCATCATAAAAAAATGAACGTGAGCTTTCTTCTATAAAATCATCCAAGATAATCATTAGAAATTGTCTTAATTCATTTGGGCAACTATAACAGAATACCATAGACTGAGTGTCTTATATAGAATAAAAAATTTTTTTCCCACAGTTCTGACGGCTGGGAAATTCAAGATCAAGGGCTGGTAGATTTGGCATCTGGTGAGGATCTGCTCCTAGATGTCTGTCTGTTCAGTGTCCTCACAGGCTGGAAGGAGCAAGGGAGCTTCTTGGGCCTCTTTTATAAGGGCACTAATTGCATTCATGAGGGCTCCACTCTCAGGACATAATCACCTCCCTAAAAGCCTCACCTCCTAATACCATCACCTTAGGAATTAGGATTTCAATATATGGATTTTGGGGGGACACATACATTCAGATCCTAGGAGAAATGGAATAAAAATATTGTGTTACTGCTGGATTAACATAAGAAGCTGTGTCACAGTACACAGTAGGAGGGAAGGGTGGCCCCAGGAATGGCAAGAAGTATGGGACTCACTTCCCGCCAGAAGGACTAACATTGGTAATTCACATTCATAACCCTCCCATCCCCATCACAAATACCCTGAATTCAGTGGATAAAAACTACTAGCAAGTTACTCCAGAAGGAAAGCTCCAGGACAGTGTTGGGTCAGAGTACCCCTGTTTTTCATACATTTGCCTTAAGCCATAGCTTTTTTGACCTATCATGTCACCTTTTGCCACTAATCAAATCAACTAAGAGCAAACCAACACATTCTCATTTCCATCTTCCTTGCAACTTCCCTTCCATTCTTTAGGCCTAAAAATGTGGTGGAGACGTGGATTGAGAGATGAAGGAGTAGTAAACTGCTCTTTAACAAACCAGAAGCCACTACTTAATGTCAGGTTCTACCTTGAGTGTCTTTCAATTAAAAAAAAGAATCATCATCATCATCATAAAAAAGGACAATTATAAAGGAAAAGTTAAAGAAACTTAATTAAGCCTTTGAAACTAAAGATCAATACCGTTAACTTCTAATTAAACATAGCTGATTTCTGATTTAACCCTCTCTGTAAAACTCTAAAAGGACAATGATGAATTATAAAAGGCCTAAACCCCTAAAGAAGGAGCAAATGGGAAAAAATACAACAGACTACCAGAGACACAAATACTTTTCTGGAAGACAAAAGTCATTATTTCTCTGTAGAGATTAAGAAAATCAAGACATAATAGTCAAAAAGTGGAAGCAACTCAAGTATCCATCAATAATTGAATGGATAAAAAACGTGGTAGATACATAGAATACTATTCAGCCTTAAAAAGGAAGCAAATTCAGATCCATGTTGCAACATGAATGAACCCTGATAACAGGCTAAGTGAAACAAGACTGCACAAAAGCACAAATACTGTATGATTCCACTTATATGAGGTACCTAGAGTACTGCATCAAACTTGTAGAGGCAGAACGTAGATTAGGGGTTGCCAGGGCCTAAGGGGAAGATACAATGGAAAGTTAGTGTTTAATGAATTTGGAGTTTTAGTTGAAGAAATCAAAAAAGTTCTGAAGATGGGTGGTGGTGAGCGACGGTTGCACAATAATACGAATGTACTTAATAACTTAAAAATGGTTAAAATGGTAAGTTTTATGTGATACACATTTTATTAACATAAAAAAAGAAAATCAGCAGGTATGAATCTCAGTTTATAGACTCTCAAGTATGAGAAATTTATCTTTAATTCTATTTCAAGCCCTCCTTGAACTATGGTGGCAAAAATTTGTCTCAATCACTTAACCTTACCTGCCCGTGTCCCTCCTTTTGTGCATGAGTCCTGGGAGAGTAAGTTCATGTAGGATCAGGCGTCTTAGGAGGTAAGAACTTACCTGGTCTTCAACTGATCTAAGCCATTGTTTATTAATCTAGGACCATGCATATCCACACTAAGATGTCACTTTGTTTCCATGGAAAACTGGCTTCACAGAATCTCTTTGGGGCTGGGTCTAGCTGGGATATCCTACCTAGGGAAGACACAGGGCCCACAGGCAGGTCTCAAACCGCCTCAGCTCTCAAGTCCCCTAAGCCTCCCTAGGCTCCCACTCCCTCTCTCAGACCCATAAAACTTTCAGTATCTTTTCTCTCTTTTTCCACTCTTCCAAAACTGAAGAAGTCCTTTGTTTAATCTGAACCATAGAGGGAGAGACTTAGTAAAAGTTTATGGAAAGTTTTTTTTTTTAACCCCCCCCCTCGTGTTTTCCCCAAATATTTGGGTACTCCTCGGTCTCTAAGTGTTTAAACATTTGGAGGTTAAAAATTAGAGCCTACCAGGCTTTTTTATGGTTCATATTGTTACTTTCCTTTTTCAGATAAGGAGCACAGGACAGACCATCTTCTGAAAAGCAGTAGAAATGGAGGAGAGGGAGAAATGGGAGAAACAACTCATATATAAATAATATCACACAACCAAAAAAATGTGTGTTATTAACAGCTATCTTTGCCTTCATTACTGTAAAGTAGCTAATAACCAAGCCAAAATGTTCAAATGTTCTCAGCCGCAGAAGTTTCCATGCTATATGTAAAGACTAGGCAGCTACGTGTGCCTTGCAAAGCCAGGAATCATTCTTGTCTTGCTTATCCTTGTTCTCTTCTGTCTCTCTACACTTCTCTACTTCCTCCGGTGCCCTCTTCCTTGGGGGACTGTGCAAAATAGTGAAAAAGTAATTTTAGAAAAGATAGAAATTCTAAAAAAAAAAAAGTTAATAGGATTCCTTGGGAAAATAATGCAAAGAAATTCTTCTCTATAATATGTATAAACACATGAAACACACATAGGTGGAGTAAAGAGCTGGAGTTTTCTAATATTTAAAACTCCCAGCAACTCTTTCAGGTAAAATGAACAGCTTTCTTTTACAGAAGAGGAAACAACGTCTGTGAGGTTAAGCATGTTGGACACTTTTAAGCCAGCCATTCAGCTATTAAGTGACACCATCAGTATGCCAGCACAGACCTCTCTGTCCTCAAATCCCACACTTCTGAGGGAATTCTGGGCTTCCATTTGCTAACGCTCACAATTTGATAAGTTTACATATCACCTCATGCCTCTGAAAACTTTGAAAATTTCTCCAGCTCTCAAATCTAATAGCCAGGATAGTATCCTGACAGATTCCAGAACAGCTGCTTTTCCACAGTGGAGGCAACTTGCTGCTCTGGCCACCGCCATGTTGTCCATAGAGTGGTTTCCAGATCCTTCAAGGGAGTTGGGTTTCATCTTCTGTTCAAGAGTGTGTGTGTGTGCACACATGTGACTTGCAGGGATCAGTTGGTAAACAGAGAAAAGATATTGATTGGCAGACAGTCAAGATCAATAACTGAAACTGGTTAATCTAACATCAGACAAACCTCACTTACGATGTCTTACATCCCTGCCATTGCTACTTGTGCCGTCTTAGGACGTGTTCGGCATTCTGTTGACTTCCTTATGTCATTTGCTCTAAATTACAATGTATGGGGAAAAATGGCAAGCCATTGTATTACAAGTTCAATTGCTGATATTTTCTTCCTTTGACAAGTCCCAATTTGTTTTCCAACATTGTCACATATGTTCTAGTTTATTTTTTCTGTCCATTTTCTCACTTTAAAATGAGGTCTAGTCTTCTTTCCATCAGAGTATTGATTTTGCTTTTAAAAAGGACTCTCTATTCCATTATTCCTCCTGATCAATTCAGACCCCATTTTGCATGAGAATTTTGCCCTTTTTCTTACCACGCAAGATGTCTGTGTTTTCATTTCACTTTCCTCTCTCTGTCATTTGCAGAGCATTTAATTATATCCCCAGAGTTTATTTTGAAAAATGTTGATTTGCTTTAAAAAAAAGTCAGGCCACTTGACAATTTCAATTTCTTTTTTTGATGTGTGTTTTGGCTTATTTATTGGAGACATATTTGTTGTAGCAGACATCATAGACATGCTGAGGTTAAAATAATAATCGTTGTTAAAGTTAAATTAAAAATAACGAATATTGTTGTAAGTAATGCATATTAAATTGTCAGCAAATGGCAGGCAGTACACAAAAGGGCTTTACAACTGTTCAAGTAATAATAATAAACATTTATTTAGTGTTGGTGCCCCAGGGAATTTCTCTGTTGTTTGTGTAAAGAATAGACTTCATTCTCGGAAACGCCCTGTGATGTAGGTACTGCAATTATTCCCATTTTCAGATGAGAAGCTAAGGCAAAGAAGAAACTAAAGGACTTGATCACAGCGGGTAAGTGACAGAGCCAGGATCCACAGCCTCTTAACCATTATACTTTTCTGTAGTTATTGTTATCATTGTCATTGTGTATGTTTTGCTTTACTATCTAGAAAGCAAATAATAGATCAACCTCCACCAAAGGAAAACACTGAAATTCCCATTCAGCTACAAAGTTTAACTAGAAGGTTCAATCCTCCTTTCCCAGGATCTGCTTGCCTAGTTAGGACTAAGAAAAGCCTGGAGGGCATTAATTCCTCACCGCTTTGATCCAACCTTGTAGCTGTTCTAAGGTATCACAGCCACCAGTTTATGGATAGGCTGCTGTTCTAAACGACTCAAATAGGAGTAAGAGGCTCAGTTTTTGCCCATATTTTTTTTTTTAATTTTGCCCTAAAGTGGTATCTTTATTCCCTTTAGTAACACTTGCTTTTACAAGTTCCTCCCATCCCTTATCTCAGACTTTATACTAGGCGCAAAGACTACTACAATGATTACGACTTTTGTCACCTGTCCTGGCTAACATTTTAATTTTTTTTATTGAATTCATAATAGTTTATATCAATGTGAGAGTTCAGTTGTACCTTATTTCTTGTCTGTCACCACATAAGTGCTCCCCTTCACCCCCTGTGCCCACCCTCCACCCCCCTTCCCCTGGTAACCACTGAACTATTTTCTTTGTCCGTGTGTTTGTTCATATTCCACATATGAGTGAAATCATCTGGTGTTTGTCCTTCTCAGTCTGGCTTATTTTGCTTAGCATAATTCCCTCCAGGTCCTTCCATGTTGTTGCAAGTGGGATGAATTTATCTTTATTTATGGCTGAGTAGTATTCCATTGTGTATATATATACCACATCTTCTTTATCCAATCATCGGTCAGTGGGCACCTGGATAGTTTCCATGTCTTGGCTGTTGTGAATAGTGCTGCAATGAACATATGGGTGCATGCATTGCTTTGGATTGTTGATTTCAAGTTGTTTGGGTAGATACCCAGTAGTGGGATAGCTGGGTCATATGGTAGTTGTATTTTCAGTCTTTTGAGGAATCTCCATATTGTTTTCCATAGTGGCTGAACCACTTTGCATTCCCTCCAGCAGTGTATGGGGGTTCCCTTCTCTCCACACCCTCTACAACATTTGTTATTTTTAGTCTTAGTGATTATAGCCATTTTAACAGGCGTAAGGTAGCATCTTAGTGTAGTTTTGATTTGCATTTCCCTGATGATTAGTGACATTGAACATCTTTTCATGTGTTTATTGGCTATCTGTATATCTCCTTTTGAAAAATGTCTGTTCATATCCTCTGCCCATTTTTTGATCAGGCTGTTAGTTTTTCTATTGTTCCGTTGTGTAAGTTCATTATATATTATGGAGATTAACCCCTTGTCAGATATATGACTTGCAAATATTTTCTCCCAGTTGGTGCGTTATCTCTTTGTTTTGATCCTAGTTTCTTTTGCCTTGCAGAAGCTCTTTAGTCTGATGAACTCCCACTTGTTTATTTTTTCATTTGTTTCCCTTGTCTGAGAAGACGTGGTGTTCGAAAAGATCCTTTTAAGTTTGATGTCAAAGTGTGTACTACCTATATTATCTTCCAGGAGTTTTATGGTTTCAGGACTTATCTTCAAGTCTTTGATCCATTTTGAGTTTATTTTTGTGTATGGCACGAGATAATGGTCTACTTTCATTCTTTTGCGTGTGGTCATCCAGTTATCCCATCACCATTTATTGAAGAGACTATCTTTTCTCCGTTGTATGTTCTTGGCACCTTTGTCAAAGATTAGTTGTCCCTATATGTGAGGTTTTCTTTCTGGGCTTTCAGTTCTGTTCCACTGATCTGTGTGCCTGTTTTTGTACCAGTACCGTGCTGTATTGATCACTATGGCTTTGTAGTACATTTTGAAGTCAGGGATTGTGATGCCTCCAGCTTTGTTCTTTTTTCTCAGGATTGCCTTAACAATTTGGGGTCTTTGGTTGCCCCATATGAATTTTAGGATTCTTTGTTCTATTTCCATGAAGAATGTCATTGGGATTCTGATTGGGCTTGCATTGAATCTGTAGACTGCTTTGGGTAGTATGGACATTTTAACTATATTTATTCTTCAAATCCATGTGCATGGAATCTCTTTCCATCTCTTGATGTCATTATCAATTTCCTTCAGTAATGTCTTACAGTTTTCAGTGTATAAGTCTTTCACCTCCTTGGCTAAATTTATTCCTAGCTACTTTATTCTTTTAGTTGCAATTGTAAATGGAATTGTATTCTTGAGTTCTCTTTCTGTAAGTTCGTTATTACAGAATAGAAAAGCAACTGATTTTTGTAAGTAGATTTTGTACCCTTCAGCTTTACTCTAGCTGTTAATTATTTCTATTAGTTTTCCAATGGATTCTTTGGGGTTTTCTATATATAAGATCATGTCATCTGCAAACAGTAACAATTTCACTTCTTCACTACCTGTTTGGAGTCCTTTTATTCCTTTCTCTTGCCTCATTTCCCTGGCCAAAACCTCCACTACTGTGCTGGATAAGAGTGGTGATAGTGGACATCCTTGTCTTGTTCCTGTTCTCAGGGAGATGGTGTTCAGTTTTTGTCCATTGAGTATGATGTTGGCTGTGGGTTTGTCATATATGGCCTTTAGTATGTTGAGGTAATTCTTTCTATCCCCATTTTGTTAAGAGTTTTTGTCATAAATGGCTGTTTGATCTTATCAAATGCTTTCTCTGCATCCATTGAGATGATCATGTGGTTTTTATTCCTCAATTTGTTGATGTGGTGTATCACGTTGATTGATTTGCAGATGTTGAACTATCTCTGTGTCCCTGGTATAAATCCCACTTGATCATGATGTATGATCCTTTATATGTATTGCTGAATTTGGGTTGCCAAAATTTTGTTGAGGATTTTTGCATCTATGTTCATCAGTGATATTGGCCTGTAGTTTTCCTTTTTTGTGCTGTCCTTGTCAGGCTTTGGTATCAGAGTGATGTTGGCCTCATAGAATGTGTTAGGAAGTGTTCCATCTTCCCTAACCTTTTGAAATAGCTTGAGCAGGATAGGTATTAAATCGTCTCTGACAGTTTGGTAGAATTCCCCAGGGAAGCTGTCTGGTCCTGGGGTTTTGTTCTTTGGGGTGCTTTTGATTGCTGTTTCAATCTCTTTCCTTGTGATTGGTCTATTCAGATTATCTGTTTCTTCTTGATTCAGCTTTTGGAAGTTGTAAGAATCTAAGTATTTATCCATTTCCTCTAGATTATCCATTTTGTTGGCATGTAGTTTTTCGTAGTATTCTCATGTAATCTATTGTATTTCTGTAGTATCCAGTATTATTTCTCCTCTTTCATTTCTAATTTGTTTATCTGAGCTTTCACTCTCATTTTCTTTGTCAGTCTGGCTAGGGGTTTGTCAATTTTATTTATCTTCTCAAAGAAGCAGTTCTTTGTTTCATTCATCCTTCATACTGCCTTTTTTGGTTTCAATAGCATCTATTTCTGCTCTGATTTTTTATTATTTCTCTCCTTCTGCTGACTTTGGGCTTTGTTTGTTCTTCTTTTTCTAATTCATTTAGGTATAATTTGAGATTGCTTATTTGGGATTTTTCTTGTTTGTTAAGGTAAGCCTGTACTGTGATGATTTTCCCTCATAATATGGCTTTTGCTGCATCCCATATGAGTTGGTATGGCATGTTATCATTTTCATTTGTCTCCAGATATTTTTTGATTTCTCCTTTAATTTCTTCAATGATCCATTGCTTGCTCAACAGCTTGTTATTTAGTCTCCACATCTTTGTCCCTTTCTCAGCTTTTTTCTTGTAATCAATTTCTAGCTTTGCAGCATTGTGATTGGAAAAGATGCTTGTTATTATTTCAATTTTTGTTAAATTTATTGAGACTTGCCTTGTTTCCCAATATATGGTCTATCCTTGAGAATGTTCCATGTGCACTTGAGAAGAATGTATATTCTGCTGTTTTTGGATGGAGAGTTCTATATATATCTTCTATGTCCAACTGGTTTAGCTTTTCATTTAATTCCACTGTTCCCTTGTTGATTTTCTGTCTGGATGATCTATCCATCGATGTGAGTGGAGTGTTGAAGTCCCCTAGTATTATTGTGTTATTATTAATATCTTCTTTTAGGCTGTTAATAGTTGCTTTATGAAATTTGGTGCTCCTGTGTTGGTTGCATAGATATTTATAAGTGTTATCTCTTCTTGATGGAGTGTTCCTTTGATGATTATATACTGTCCCTCTTTGTCTCTCTTTACCGGTCTTATCTTGAAGTCTACTTTGTCTGATATAAGTATTACAACACCTCCTTTCTTTTGTTTGCCATTATCTTGGAGTATCATCTTCTATTCCTTCACTCTGAGCCTTTGTTTGTCATTGGAGCTGAGATGTGTTTCCTGGAGGCAACATATTGTTGGGTCTTGTTTTTTAATCCATCTTGCCACTCTGTGTCTTTTTATTGGAGACTTCAATCCACTTATGTTTAGGGTGATTATTGATGTATGAGGTCTTAATGCTGTCATTCTATCACTTGTTTTCTGGTTCTCCTGCATTTCCTTTGTTTCTTGTCCTGTGTGTTTTGGTCTACCCAGTGAATTATGTAGTTTTTTGGGATGTGCTTCTTTGTTTTCTCCTTATTTATGGTTTGTGTCCCTGTTCTGCTTTTTTGTCTAGTGCTGAGGTTTGTATTCAGAATCTTGTATATAAAATAGTCCATTTTTCTGATGTCCTCTTATTTTCTTACTCTAAACCGATTCAGTCCCTTTCCTCCTCCCCTCCTAAGTTGTTTTTCTCACATCTTATTCCATCTTGTGATGTGAGTTTGTGGTTAAAATGACAAGATTATCTTTGTTTTTGGTGTTTTCCTTCCTTTTATCTTTAATGCTATCTTGAGTATTTGCTATCCTATTCTCGTTCTGTCTACCTATTTATCTCTTTACGCCATGTTTTGTGACTCCTTTCTCCCTTTTTTTTCAGGTATGAGGGCCTTCTTGAGACTGTCTTGTGGTGGTGGTGGGGGTGTAGTCTCGTGGCTACAAACTCCCTTAGAATTTGTTTTTCTGGGAAAGTATTTATTTCTCCCTCATGTCTGAAGGATATTTTTGCTGGATAGAGTATTCTTGGCTGAAAATTTTTGTCTCTTATAGATTTGAATGTGTCATTCCATTCTCTCCTAGCTTGTAAGGTTTCTGCAGAGAAATCCACTGAAAGGCTGATAGGGGCTCCTTTGTACTTTATTTTCTTCTGCCTTGCTGCCCTTAGTATTCTTCCTTTGTCATTCATTTTTACCAGTTTTACTACTATATGCCTTGCAGTAGGTCTTTTTACATTGACATATCTAGGATATCTGGAAGCCTCTTCCACACGGATTTCCCTCTCTTTTCCAAGGTTTGGGAAGTTCTCTGCTATTATTTCTTTGAACATGCTTTCTGCTCCATTCTCCTTCTCTTCTCCTTCTTGAATACCTATAATTTTTATGTTGCATTTCCTCATTGAGTCTGATATTTCTTGGAGACTTTCTCCACTTCTTTTTAGTCTTCGTTCTCTCTCCTCCTCTGTCTGGAGCATTTCAACATGTCTATCTTCGATTATACTGATATTTTCCTCTATGATGTCCACTCGAGCATTCAGGGAGTCTGTATTTTGCTTTATCTCTTCCATTGTGTCTTTCATCTCTAGCATTTCTGATTGATTCTTCTTTATACTTTCAATCTCTTTTGTGAAGTAGCTCTTGAACTTGTTGAATTGTTTCTCTACATTCTCTTTTACCTCACTGAGTTTTCTGATGATAGCTATTTTGAATTCATTGTCATTTAGATTACATATTTCTGTGTCCTCAAGACTGAATTCTGGGTACTTGTTGTTTTCCCTCTGGTCTGGAGATTTGATATAGTTTTTGATATTGCTAGAGTAGGTGGTTCGGATCTTATGCATCCTGATATTATTTGGTTGCAGTTACCACCTATTGCCACTGGGTGGGGGTCAAGAACCAAGTATTCTGAGCCCTCCACCTTCAGCAGAGATCCCAGGCAGTGGAATGGGTGCGGGTCGGGTGTGAGGAGGGGAACTTTCTCCTGCGTGCACCCCGGGCTTTCTTGCTCTGCTCTCGCTATCTACTCTCCTGGATTATTGGCTTGATGAGGCCACCCCCTGTGAAAGCTTTTGCCTCAGTAGAGTTCTTCCCTCTAGGCTGCATCGACCCTCAGTGGTCCTTGATGTTTCCGTGAATGAATGTCCCTTTCCCTGTTCCTTTCCTCTCAGAGCCTCCCATGGTCATAGATCACAGTCATTAGAGGAGGGAGCAAAGTTCTCTCTTACCCCCTTCCAGCTCCTCTGAGTGGGACTCCGGCCTCTCTGCCCTGTGTCATATGGCTGCATATCTCTCCGATGTATCTGTGTTGTGTTACGATGTCTTCTATTGGAGTATGGATATCCCTTTTCATTGTATGTTGGAGGGGAGAGAATCCTGGGCAAGTTCACTCTGCCACGATGTTGATGTCACCCCCAACATTTTACTATTTTTTAAATTGCCTTTGAAATAGTTTTCTCCAGAGTCTTTCAAACCCTATTAGGCTAGTTACTTGATGATAGAGAAGTTCCTTTTGTCTCTCTCTCATGAGTATTCTTCAGTATATTTTTCAGAGTAAGAACCAAGTAAATGTTTATTGAAATGAATTAAAAGAAATTGACCTTCAATAATAGCTAACGGCTCACAAAAATTACTATCAAACATTCCTTAAAGTGTACTTACCCCAGAGGTTTGAGGGTTTGGGCAGATAGTTAGGAAATTTAACTCTATATAGATTTATTCAAGATTCTTACCATGTCTTCCTTTCATTTTGCTTTTTTATTCCTAATACTTTTAACTGAATTTACATATGATAAAATGTGCATATCTTAAGTGCAGAGTTCACTGATCTTTTATTAATGTATGTCCCACTCTAACCATCACTTTAATCATGATTTACAATATTTCCATAATTGTAGAAACTTCATTTGTGCCCCTTTACTCAATCTGTCCCCCAACCTGACCGGAAGCATGCACTGATCTGGTTTCTATCATCATAGATTCGTCTGGCCTACTCTAAAACTTCACATAAATGCAATCATACAACGTGTACTCTTTTGTGTAAGACTTTTTTGACTCAGCATTATTATTTTTTGAAATTTATTCATGCTGCCATGTGTTTTAGTAGTTTGTTCCTTTCATTGCTGAGTAGTACTTCATTATATTATATCACATTATACTATGATGTGTTTATTAATTCCCCTGGTTTTTGAACATTCCAGTTGTTTACAGGTTTTTCCCATGATGTATAAATCTCATGACTTTTCTAATACAGATCTTTAGGGGGAGATACATTATCATCTTTTCTGGGTAAATACATGGGAATAGAATTGCTAAGTCATAGTATAGGTATATGTTTAATTTTAATAAAAAATAAAACTGTGAAATAGTTTTTCAAAGGGTTGTAATATTTTATCTCTCATCAACAGTGGATGAGGGTTCCAGTTGCTTCATATTTGTTCTAACATTTAGTATTGTCAGATTCTTTTAAACCCTTCTTGTGGGATTGATGTAGTGTCTCTTGGAGGTTTTGCTTCGTATTTCACTGATGACTAATAACAGTGTATATCATTTATGTGATTTTGGTCCTTCCCATATCTTCTTTTGTGAAGTATCTATTCAATTCTTTTTCCTTGATGTTTGTCTTTAACATTGATTTGTAGGAAGTCTTCACATATTCTGCATACATACTCTTTGCCAGACATATGTTTTGTAATATTTTTCTTCTGGTCTGTGGCTAGCCTCTTCATTTTCAAATTGGTCCTTTGAAGACAGAAGTTTTTCATTTTGATGAAGAAGTCATCTTTTTTTTTTTTTTACACAATATATACAACATCTCAAAACAAGTGATAAATTGTGGGAAAATTGAGTGCGAGACAATTAAAAACAAAACCAAGGGCAAGGCTTGTAGCTATTTGATGTCGTAAGACCTGTATATTATGTTAGACATAGGATATACATTTAACTTTAAGTTTCCTATAAACCAAAGCAAAGAGGAAAAGTAATTAGTTAACTAGCTCACGGTGGCTATTAGACAAGGAAACATACAAGATAAGCAGAGTTATTCCTGATAATGAGATATGGGGAATTCCTCCCAGTGCGTCCTCATGAAGATGATACTGTAATGCTGCAGTGAGGAGTATTTGCAATAACACTTTTTTACTAAATGGAATAACCAGCTGAACCTTCTCTATCTGTTCGCCACTCTTTTTTGCCTGCTTTGTGCCTTTGGAGGCTGGCCTCTTTGAGCTTCCTCTTCTGGACTTTCTTGCACTCTAGGAGAAACCAATATAAGACCAAGGGCAGAGGAGAAATAGTTCAGGGTATTTTTTCACCCTGCTCCCACCATGCAGGGCCTGTGGTTTCAGAATTTGTTATATTCCTCTACTTCAGGCAAGACCTCCTGTTGGGTTGGTCCTCACCCACGGCCACAGGTCTCCCATGGTTCTGGTAACATCATTCTCTCCCTTGCTTCTTCAGATCCAGTGATACACTGCTATCCTTTGTGAGTTTTAACCCTGCCCACTGTTAATCATTCCTTCCCCAGGCTCTCTTCCATTAACCCTTTGGATTTACGATTTCTTTCCTGCCAGGAATAGTAGCTAGTCTATACAGTTCCTTCCGGTAATGTCTGTCAACGTAGAGTAAATCCACAATGCCAAGGGTAATTCGCCAAAAACAATTCTGCAGTGTTGTGCATGGATCTCTGATAGTTTGCATTAATCCATGGATAAAATCATACTATCTCTAAAAAATGGATCAACTCCTTCTTTTCATAATAAAATGGAAATATTCTCAGATGCACAAAACAATATTCTGGAGGCTCAGAGCCATAGGGCAAACAAGCCTTATCCAAAAACACTGTTTTCTCTCCAGTGTATATGTTTTTTTAATTTTTATATTTTGTCACATACATATAGAAACAGAAGATGTTTGTATGTTTTCGTGTTGGCACAACATTGGACTTATCTTTTCATGTTGGTTTTTGTTGTTATAATTCTTAGAGAGTTACTGGCAATCTTTGTGGGTCTGTGTTTTCATTTTGATGATAAACAGGCAGGATTGAAGTTCCCTATGGCCAGCAAGCAGAAACAAGTAGTTTCTGGATAAGTCTGATGAGACTTGCAAGGAAAATGTTCTTAAAATTCAACTATTTGAGTATTTAAATCTCATTCAGATGAGATGTGTATATTATTTATTAGAACAATGTCTTGGATCTGATTTAATGTGGCTACTGGTCTGTAGTTTAATGTAGCATTTTGGTCATTAATTTCCTCTACCTGCTGATTCCTTCATGACACTGTTTCCCATGGAAATCAGTCCTTGGGGCTCACTTTGGACTGGAAACTTTGACAAAAGTGTGACAGTGCCCTTCTTATGAATCTTCTTAGGGAAAGTGTTAGTTTCCTTGCTTTTATTTTTTTCTCCACATTCTTCTCCCTTTCTCTCTTAAATGAGTTTCTCATAAGTAACAGTAATGCAATTGAATATCTATCATAAAATATTGGTATATCATTGCCAACCTCTTTTTGTACTTGTATTCATTTTCTAAGGCTGCCATATAAAAGTACTACAAACAAAGTGCCTTAAACAACAGAAATATATTGTCTCACAGTTCTGGAGTCTAGAAGTCTGAGATCAAGGTGTCAGCAGGGCCACCTTCCTTCTGAAGACACTAGGGAAAGATGTTTTCCAGATCTCTTTCCTTGGCTGTGAGAATATACCTTCAGTGTTTACACGGTGTTCTTCCTGTGTGAGTCTGTGTCAAAATTTCCCCTTTTTATAAGGACACCAGCCCACCCTACTCCATTATGATCTCATGTTAACTAATTTTATCTCAATGACCCTGTTTCCAAATAAGGTCACATTCTGAGATATCAAGAGTTAGGACTTTAGTATTTGAATTTTGGGGGAACACAATTCAAACCCTAACAGTAGTGTACTAATTAAAGTAATTTCCCTTACACCATCTATTCAGATGCCTCCTGTACACTAATGAAATACTATTTGTTTTTCATTTGCGTTCATTAGTTTTGAATGACTATATTGTGATTCCTTTTAAAAGTCAATCTTCCATAATAGAAGCATAAATTTTTATGAAAAAAGAGTTTAGAATTATTGAAGTATTTGATAATATTATTCTTTTTTAAAAGCTATGACTAGAAATTGAGATATTCAGGTTTTGGGTAGCATAAAATAGAGTTACCTTCCATTTGCTTCAACGAGTAATTAGCTATTTCAAGCACACTGTTTGTATACACCGTGAATCAATTTCTGCTATTTTAAGTTTCTACTGAAGAGTGATTTGATACTATGGAAAGATCCAATAACTCTGTTAAGTGAGTAGATTCCTAGAAATAATTGAATAATTCAGCACACTGAATGGCATCCTTCCGGTTTGAAAGAGTGCCTGATATTATCCCAAAGGTGATAGCTGTATACTTCTTGGAAACTACTGAGGACTTAGCTGCCTTTGAAGAAAATTTTGACCATAAATTAAAAAACAAAATCCTACGATCCCTTTGATGGTGCTGTTATAAAACTCATGGTGATATGAGCTTTTCCAGAAAAAATAAAGAAAATAGCACAATCTAGGTCACTACAATCTCTTACCTTTGTATTTCTTTTAATGAGTTAGCTGAAGCAATGGTTGCGTATGTGCTGTTGTCTTGTTTTGCAAACATATTTTAAAAGAAGGGTCACTTCACTGACATTTTTAGAAAAATAATACATGTGCATTTGAAAAGAATTCCAGCAATACAGATTGCAAGAAAAGAAAGAATAAAAAAAGAAAAAAGAAGATAAAGAAGAAAGAAAGAATGGAAGGAAGGAAAGAGGGAGAGAAGAAAGGAAGGAGTTAATTAATTAAGATATTATGGGGAAGAAACCGTTGTACTTAGTAACTGATTAGATAAAGTCATCACTAAAAAAACAAAAGCCAATGCTAAACCCTGGGTTGACACCATCTCTTTTCATCTTGGAGAGGTCAGTGGTTTGTCATGATAGGGAAAGACCCTTACTCTTCAGGTAGAGGTTTACCTTCCCTGCACAAAGAAATTCTGCTGACAACATCATTTGTGGATTTGCAGAATGCATTATTCATTGAAGTACAATATTGCTGATCACCAGGGCACTCATTTTATGGCAAAGAATTGGAGCAAAAGGTTCATGTTGATAGAAATCACTGATCTTCCCATATACCTCATTATCTAGAAAGGGCTGGCTTCACAGAATAGAAAAATGGTCTGCTGAAGGATCAGTTGGAGGTATGCTGAAGGCATCTTGGAGGTAACACTCTATGATATCGGGGTGCTATCTTACAGGATGGAATATAGGTTTTCAATTAATAGTCATCATGTAGTAACATCTAAACCTGAATGCTTAGTCCAAGAATCAATAGGTATAGGTGATATTGATACCATCACCACTACGCCTATAACGACTTAAATATTTTTTGCTTCCTATCCCGAAAAATTTGGCCCAGGTAGGTTAGAAATCCTAGTCTCAAGACTAATGCTTCCATTTCACAGCATAGTTCTGTTAAATTAAGAGCTAAGACCTTGCCTTTTTGATTCTTTCCTGGCCGTTTTGGACTCTTCAATCAATAGAGACGTAGAAATTAGGGGATTTATTTGAGTACCTAGGAGAATATGGGTTTCTATCATACAATGAGAGCAAAGAAGACTGTGTTTGGAACCCTAGGGAAACACTGGGTTGCCTCTTACTCCCTTGCCACCAGTTTTGGACAGTACAAAGTTACAGAAATCTAGATTTCTAGACCAAGGAACTAGATCCCACAGTTGCTATGGTCTGAATCTTTGTGTTCCCCCAGAATTTATATGCCAAAATGTAATTCCCAATGTGATGGTATTTGGAGGTGAGGCCTTTAGGAGGCAGTTAGCCCCGGAAGGCAGAGCCCTAATGAATAAGGTTAATGTCCTTATAAAGGAGACCCCAGAGAGATCCCTTGTCCTTTCCACCTTGTAAGAACACAGTCAGGCACCCTTTGGGAACCAGAAAGAGGGCCCTCAGCAGACAGAGAATCTGCTGGTACCTTGATCTTCCTAGCCTCCAGAATTGTGAGAAATAAATTTCTGTTGTTTATAAGCCACCTAGTCTATGGCGTTTTGTTATAACAGCCCAAACATGTTAAGAGAACAGTATTGAAAGTTTGGTAAAGAATCTGCTAGGTAAATATCCCTCTAGCAGAGGTGCTGTCAGAGGATGAGGAGAAGACATGGAAGGAGTGGTTGGAGAAGGAGGCCTGATTATCAAATTAAGTCATGAGATCCGATATAGAACAGACATGGAAATAGGGACTGTTAGAGCTATACTTTAGGTTAATATTTCTGTTTCCCTCTATTTTTTTTTCTTCAACTATTTAAAAGACACTAATGATGAAAAAGTTTTTTAGTTTCAATTGGAAGTATGAAAAAATTAACACTGGTCTGTGATGATATAGTAACTGATGAGACTTTGGGTACCCTTATCTGGACAAAAGAGAAGATCAAAGCTAAAGGTCAAAGGGTGGACTGTTGTGGACATTGTCTATTTGCCCCTCCAGTCCCAATCTCCTTCACCCTGCTCTGATCCTGGAAGGCTCATTTGTCTGGACAGCATCAATGGACAGAGCTTCCCTCCCTCGCCTCTGTGTTGATTCAGCCAATGGAAGACAGCAGCAGAATCTCAAGGAAAGCAGAAGAGTGAGGATAGGTTACACTCCCTGCTTCCTCCCTGGTAGTAGTCGGCTGTGTCTCTCTTTTGAAAGCCACACTCCTATCAGGCCTTTCCTTTCAGTGATCCCTTCCTCCTCTCACCCTTTTAGGTCTAGAGGTGGCATATTCTCACTTTCTTCTCCTCCTTATGACTAACCCCAAGTCATATTGCTTTTTCCTAACTCTGCTCCCGTCTTTGTAAATAATGCCTTCATCAAACTCTTCTCCATCACCCCCATTTTACTGTGCCTTCTGTTTCTTGCCAGCATCCCCCACGGATACAATGCGTGAGCTATCAAAGACCTGAAACCTCATCTCCCCTTTCTCTTCTCTCTGCATTTAGTTTCTTTCACAATCTGTCTAGGAAGAAGGGTTTGGGAATTTGTGTTGTGTTTACATGGCAAACAGAATATTTTTGTCTTATTCTTATTTGAAAGTACTTGCCCTCTGTATAATACTGTAAATATGAATAAAAAATAAGGGAGTGGTTTTCAGAATAAATCCCATCAACAAATATTTATTAGCCATGAATACGTAGATGTGCTCTGTTAGGATGCTATTCCATATGCAGAAACAATAGGAATCACTGTCAGAATTTCTGGGTTCAAATCATAAGGTTGTTTCTTTTTAGCAGAAGAAACCAGAGGCTGCCTTTGGCAAATAGTGTTTGAAATAATGTTTTCACATTGCTGCAGGAAGAAAATCAATGTCCAGTTCATGCATTTTGTTCTGAGCCCAACCAGATAGTTTCTTATAGTCATGAAGGGCTGGCAAAAAACAGCAACCCCTGCTCCTTCTCTTTACTAAGTTAACTGGCGGCGCCCATGCTGCTTATATGATTCATGTGTCTCCAATAAAAAGTCAACACTGTGCTAAATATGATTTAGCCTATTTTTTATATACATTAGTTTAATGGTGTTGAAAGATAAACTGAGGCATACAAAAAATTTTGAGAGTTTATTTGAGCAAAAACTGATTCAAATCAGGCAGCATCCAATCTAGCAGATAGAAACTCCAAGAAGCAGTACAAAATGAAAAGCTTTTATAGGCAGAAGGAAGTGGAACTCAGAAGGAACAAGGGAGTTATAGTAGGCAAAAAAGCGGGTTGGTTATTACAAGGTTATTTTCCTTTAGGGGATGGCGGGGATCTATTAGGCAGGTTACCTACCTAGTGCTCGTCAGATGATTCCTGATTGACTAGTTTAAGACTCCATTTCTGGGCGAACTGAAACTATGATTAAGTTAAGTCTCAGTTTGGTGACATAGAGGTTAGCACATGCAACTCCATTTGGGCCTCTTGTCTTGTTTTTGACAATTCCCCCATTATGATCAGACTCAGCCTAAATGAGAGATGTGATCAAAAATTTAAGGTATAAGTGCCACTCCCAACTACTGCTCTGGAGTTCTTACAGTTTTTGCTGGATTTCTGTGTGGCATTCACAGGTCACAATGTCAGGTTCATAGTCTTTAAGTGGGTCTTTCTCTTCCTTCCTTTTCTTAAGATCTAGCCTTAGGGAGATCATTTGCTTGGTGGCTAGTGGCCGTAGACATGCTCTTAAAGCTTTTGAGAGAATGTACACTGGGGAAACTACTATGATTGTTATAAAGATACTTTCCAGTATCTGGTGTATACTTTGGAGCCATAGTCCCTAAGACCCAAACCAATCAGAATCAAATAAATCAAAGAAAGACCCCATTAAAGGAGTCGCTTTCTTAAGCCAACTGGTTTGTTCAGTGATCTTATGTAGCTGAGTCTCAACTTCCCCAGGAGTGTCGATCCAATTATAGCAAGTGGTGTTGGCCATAACACAAACACATCCTTGCCTAGCTAAAAGATAATCAAAAGCTATCCTATTATCAAGAACAATTTTGGACAGACAGTCTAGGGATTTTTGTTGGGAAGCTGTTGCTTTAGCAGTGGCCTCTGAAACATCTTCAGGAGTTAAAGAGAGACTCCTAATTGTAGCTCATTTGCACTTACTCCTAGCCAGATTAGTAGGGACCTGCCAAAGAAAGGGAACTTTAAGTCATGATTTCCTCCTGGTAATTCCTATTTGAGTCTGTTACTCAGGAATGGAAAAGTGACAGCCACGAGGCCAAAACATTTAGGAGTCTTTTGGAGACTGTACAGGCAATTTTATTCTGATCTTATTTGCCTTGTGTCCCTTTCTTTGTGCAGAGCCTGGATGCCACGTTCCCTGGGTTGGGGATTGTTAATCAGAGACGGGGAAATGGACCCCCAGGGTTAGGGAGTCTAATGCAGTAGAGAGAGTGCTGAGTTTGTTCCAGAGAAACTGAGGCATTGGAAATCAAGGAAAAGTTTGTGACATGCAGCACTACAGGATCACCAGCATCATGGCGAAGTCAACAGTCATATAGAAGTTGGGTTACTCTCTTTGCAATGGCCTGAGATGTGTGAATCATGGCATTATCTTTCCAGAACAGAGCAAGGCAAAAAGTGGACAAAAGAATCATACAGACATTCTTGGTGTAAGAATTTGGAAATGAATGGCCAGAGAGAGAAGGAGGAATGGAAAGAAATGCTCTTGATCCAATGTCTTGGGAGGAACCAGTCTACCTTCATGTCAGCTACGTCTCTTCTTAGTCAATTTGACTTTGAGGTCTCTAGCATTTGCACAGGACCAGATACCAGGTGGAGCCCTCTTAACTTGTGAAATATGCACCCAAGTTTCAATATTTTGTAATTTGGCCACAGAGTCTGGGGTCAAGGATACTTGGTAGGGTCCTTTCCATGAATCTCTCTTTTGCAAAAGCATCAAAGTAAAACAATAACTATCTGTAAATGACAAAGACTTTTAAAATGCCCATGCTTAAAGATCTGATGGGATGTCATTATAATGGAATTGAAAAGGAAATTTGGTTATTTTTCTGACATACAACATTTTAAGATAATAACTGGAATTATTACTGATAACACTGTAAACCAGGACATATCAGATTTTTAGGAATTTCATGCAATTTCTCAAACGCGTACATCAATAACATGCACCTATACAAATAAAACCTAAGAAGGCTTATAATCACTTATTTGACAATGCTTCCTATGAAATTTAATGTACAAATAAACCTAATTAGTTTAAAATCTCTCTGTTACAAGAGGAGAGACAAATCCTTTGAGATTTTCCAGGGGTCCTCTGGGAAATCTCAAAATTACTCTGAGGTCAAAAAGACTCTATTTAGAATTTGATTCGGGGAAGTTGTCAAAAGGTTCAAACATTTGACTAATTCATATCACAGATCATTATGAAATAATACTTAATTCTCTAATTGCTGTAAGTGACAATAGAAGATATTCAAAGCAAATACAGAAAGTTACATAGGTGTGAACAAAATTTAGCTCTTTTAATATTGAGAAGACTGGGTCTTCTTAAGTAATTAAAGACCTGATAAAGACAACATGAAGTCCAGTAAATTATTTTGGTAAGATACAAAATCTTTGCTGTCCACACTGAATATTTAAAAGATAAAGGAAAACCTTTGTTCATAATTTCTTATTAAGAGCAGACCAATAATCTAAGAGAACTTTGTACTTTGAACAAAGAGACAGCCCGGTGGCGCAGCGGTTAAGTGCGCACATTCTGCTTCGGTAGCTTGGGATTCACAGGTTCGGATCCAAGGTGCGGACATGGCACCACTTGTCAAGCCATGCTGTGGTATGCATCCTACATATAAAGTGGAGGAAGATGGGCACGGATGTTAGCTCATGGCCAGTCTTCCTCAGCAAAAAGAGGAGGATTGGTGGCAGATGTTAGCTCGGGGCTAATCTTCCTCAAAAAAAAAAAAAAAAAAAAGAGAGAGAAAACCAAATTCTAATTTTGTACCAAGGTACTTTTGACATAAAAGTCAAATTTTAAAAACTTAAAGAAATCCATTCCAATCTTAGCCAGCTTGACCACACATAATATTCATTTCCCAATATTTTGCTTCCATAAAACTTCTATAACTTTTTAATATCCATTTAGATTTTGTCCTATGTTTTTTTCTCTTTCTCATTCTGGAACAATCAATCATTTTACTTTCCTTGCCTACATTTCATAGACAGTTGTTTCCTTTCACTCTTATTATTTCTAAGTAGTTTCAATTACATATATAATTAGAATTCTTAATCCGTAGAATCCTTTATTCCTAGTGAAAACTAAGAAGTAAGTAATTATAGATTGTTGCAGTAGCATTCTGTGGATTGGCAAATTTACAAATGCATTTCATAATTTCTACAAGTATATTCTTTCTCATAGTTAATTTTTCAATGTGGCATAAGACATATTTACTGATAGAATCAAATATCTTTAGTTGCTTTGAAATAAGCAGCCAAAAGTAGATAAACTTGTGTTACATAATTAATGTTTGAGTATTTCATCATATTTGGACATGATCTAGATATTCAATGAATATCCATCATTTAACTTATCTCAGTATAACTATAAGGTTTCAAGTTATACTTGAATATATTGAAAAAGATTTTGGAAACTATTTTTAAGTAGACATAACATAAAGCATAATTATTGTTGAAAAGTTCATTTATAAACCTTTATCTTTCTTACATCTATTTAATTTATGTGTTGTTAATAATTATATTTATATTACTCATGAAAATTTCATGAGATATTAAACAGTTAACCATCATTTTAGTTATCTTTCTCGCTGAAAAGTTCTGTAACAGATATAACATGAGCTTATTTGACTTTCAGTAAACCTAGGTAGAATAAAACTTGTATACCTGCATTATATTTAATTTTGATAGCTCTAAAGACATGCCTGTTTTAATTAAACTAGCAAACATAAACTGGCTTTTATTTACAAAGATTATTCTAGATCTTGTGAACTTAAAAAGAATTTGAGTTAATTTCTGTATTTCTGACAGTATACTTGATTTATATAAGTGTTTAATTTTCTTTAAGCCAATTGAATAGAGCTCTTTACAAACTAATTTTGGCAATACCATCCAGAGGCAGAAAAAAATCACACATTTATAACATCCATATGTACATATACATAAACATATGGAAAGATACAGATATGTTATAGCTTTCATTTAAGAATTTTAGCCACCAGTCAGATACAGTAATGCAAAACTCACTAGTTTATGAAAGAACGGTTGGATCAAAATTGTGTTTCTGGTAGATGGAATAAGTTAAGCTTAGCTGGCTAGATGGCCCAAGCTTTTTACTAACATTTGTGGAAGAGACTTTTAAGAGTTTTTATTGGCCTAGTTTTCAAAATTGACTTTCCATCTTTTTTTTTCTTTCTGATAAGAATTATTTTGGTTCTTGGAGAAGACCAAGTAGACTACTCACATCTTAAAAGGCACAGAGAAAGAATGCGAGTTCCACCAAGAAGGACTTTTGTTTCCTAAGACCAGATCTTTTACAATATCTGCAAGCCTTTTGAGATGAATAACAGAGGTTTGGGGATTGAATAAAAATGATAGGTGGGCTTTGAATTGTTTCTAGAGCCACATTTCTGCTCTTGTAAAGACTAGATTTGTAAGACAATTACAGCTGTTTTTAATTCCTCAAAGAATTTGATCGCAACCTAAATGATATCAAGAGTCTGCCCCACCCATGCAACTAGATTATCTCTAATTTGCTTTTTTATATCAGGGAGAAGATCTTCAACTAAGATGGAAATCAAAAGATTCCTAAATTCTAGATTTAGAGCTTTGTGTTTTTGGAATGTTTTAGTAAATCTTTCCACAAAGTCTTCAGAATGTTTTTCTTTCCCTCCAGGTACCTAGTTTCATTTTTAGCTTAGGAGAAAAAAAATTTCTATCAGGCTCTAACTATCAACTTCCCATTTGACCAACTTCTGACTATAGAGCTACTAAAAAAAAAATCCTTTTATATATCTTGTCAGGTTTCAGCTTGGACAAACAGTAAATATTCCTGGCAATATGGAACAATCCCATGAAGACAAGAGATCTCCCCAAAGAGGACGTCCCCAAAGATACTACCTGCCCAAGATCCAGAGCCACTCCCAAAGGTAACCAAAAGAAAGAAAGACTTAGACAAAATGGGAGCTGGGGACAGTTGGTAGTTCTCTTGCCATAAATGGAGTGTAATCTGCATTTCTGTTCAGCCATATGTAGCCATAAATGGGGTATAACCCACATTTCTGTCCAGCCTTAATTTTGGGGTCCCCAACCTAATGGTTGCCAAGCTAGGTTCTCAGGACACAAAATGAGACAAACAAGTAGTCAACAACTGTCCCCTAGAGAGAAAGGATGGACAACCAATGGGTACCTGAGCAAATTCACAAAATCTAATTCTTACAAATGTTATGTGCCTGCTAATATGAATAGGGACAATGTGAAATTTTACCTTCCCTTCTCTCCCAGGCAGCACAAATAGACATCTGAGCGAGCTGACTTTGGTAAGAATTCTTACACTTAGTCAGCTTCTGCTAGTTTTCCCAAGACCCTGTCCACAGACTCTGGAGTCAGTGGGTGTCCCAGAAGGTCTCATCTGGACACCAGAACCTGTAGAGGAGGAAAAATAAGTTTTCCTTTACCCTTTATGATGAGTGTTTGGCTGAGACCCCTTTATCTCTTGGGTACCTTGTAAATAAATAAGCTTTTTTAGGTTAACAATTCTCTACTGTGGCCACTGTAATTCAAGATTATGTTTTGGTAAATTTAATCTGCTTGTTCAGTCTTAGAACAAAATTGTATTCACCTGAGGTTTCACACTGGACCCAATTCAGTTTCTAAGTTGGACCTACTCTGACCCTGGACCTGGTCTGGTTTCTAAGTCAGACCAGTCTGAACCCCGGACCAATCTGGTTTCTAAGTCGGACTTGGTCCAACACTGGACCCAGTTCACCCCAGACCCCATCCAGTTTCTAAGTCAGACCCAGTCTCACCTGGACCCAATCTAATTCCAGCCAGTTTCTGAACCCAGTCCAGAAAAAGAAATGCTCAAATGAAGTCTAAAAGCTCATAATGCAAAAACTGCCGAGCTAGGAACCAGGAGGGACTGACTTACCATCTTCAGAGACAATAAAAAAGCAGCAAGCTCAAGGGCCTCAACAGGTATATCCACCTGGTTGGGCCTTGTTTCTGGGGGCCTCCAGGGTGATTCTGAATCTCTTAATCTCACCTTTGTGTGCCTGATGAGCAGTAAGCCAATCACTGAGACATTGGTGCTTGGAGATGGAGAAAGGTTTATTTGAATTGGCCAAAATGAGAAAGTGGAAGGATAGGTTCTCTCAAATTTGCATTAACAAGAGAAAAGAACAGGGGATTTTATAGAGCTAAAATGCTTGGCAAGAAGAGTTTGGAGAAACAAAGGGGTAATCTGTGTTTCTTTTACTCCCAATAAGCCCCAGGCAATCTGACTTCTGGGCATCAATGGCAGCTGAGGGCTGGTTATCTAGTGATCCTTGAAGGGTTTCTCTGTCTTCTGTAAAACAAGCTCATAAATCCTTGTGACCCTTGAGTTGTCCCTCAGGTTAAACAGGAAAATAGCAAACTGACAAGATTAACTTCGTTTCATAACAAGGTCAAAGGTAATCTTATTGAATATTGACAGTAACCCTCAGGTACCTGGCTTCAAAGGGTCTCCTTTGGTTCCTCTTCTGAAACTAGAACTGTTAAAAAGATCAGCCAACTCCTGACTGACTGGTTTAAGATTCCATTTCTGGGAGAGCTGAAACTGTAATTAAGGCTCAGTTTGGTGATGCAGAGCTTAGCATAAGCGACACCATTTTGTGCCTGTTGTCTTGTTTTTAACAACACATAAGCTTGCATTTTTAGTATACGGGAGAAGTATGGAATTCCTGACAATACGTATATAGCATTATATTTTTCTGAATTGAATTCACATTCAAGTTGAACTTCTAAAAATACACCAGTGACTTTGCTCACGAGCAAAACATCTCTGCCTCCTCAATGGCTGCCACAAAGCCTGGCAGAGAGTGGGGACTCTGGAAATGTTTGCTGAATTTCAGAGTAAGCAGGCCATTTTATTATGACCAATAGATGCCAAAATTTTTAAAGTCATATTCCTTCATTTTGAAGTAAATTTGAAATTTGATAAGATATATCAAGAAGCAAGCAACAAGTCTGGGCTGACTGCTAAGAATCAAAAGCTGGGCCTCACTGCATAAGGTTTCAGATTTAGAATATAAGTAGGAGTGTCAGGAATGTCTTTGTAAATCTCAAAATAAAGAAGAGCTTCCTTCGAGATCTCCTCCCCTCCATTGGTATATAGCTATGGGCTCTGTCCTTGCAGGCAGACGACTGATACTCTGATTGCTTTTCAAATTGAAAGCCTCACCTGCTGTTTGCAAACATGTTCTCTTCTCTTTTGCCCTGTTATTGAACAAACAGGCATTGATTTCTATCTCCTTTTTTTTTCTTAAGCTACAACATCCCACAGATATCAGATATGGCCCTGTCTGCTTAGTGAAGGATTTAACCAATAGTCATGTTAAAAAAAAAAAAAAAAAAAAGAGTCTGTAATTCCTGCACAGCCTGTTGGCAGATTCCTGTTATGAAAATAATGAATCTGATGTGACAGATAGAACAGGTGTAACTCACTAATTATTAATACATAGCTTCCTTGGGAGAAAAGTGTGTTGGAAGGTTTCTATGACAGTGTTACAGCTGAAAGCAATTGGGCAAACAGACCTATCAAAGGTGGCTGATGATACCCACACTAAGTAAGCAGAACTGAACTCTTCTTTTGGATGAAGATCAGCACTTCTAAAGGAAATGAGATAAAGGAAAGGGAGAAAAACTTTATATTACTGTCAAAAACAATACAGCAGATTCTGCCTAAGGTACTGAACACTGAGTGAGCTGCATATATTAGATGGTATGTTACTAGCATCTATTTAAAAATATGTGTTTCCCACATAGATAAAGAGAATAGATTAGTGGTTACCAGGAGAAACGGGGGTCAGGGGAAGGCAAAAGGGGTAAAGGGGCACATATATATGGTGACAGATAAAAAATGAACTGTTGGTGGTGAACACAATGCAGTCTATACAGAAAGTGAAATATAATGATGTACACTTGAAATTTACACAATGTGGTAAGCCAATATAACCTCAATAAAATAAATATAAAAAAATAAGTAAATAAAGATGTTTCATTTGAATTGTTTCTCAGTACACTATATATATATTTAGTTATTTATTTTAAATACTCTTTACATATGACTGGAAATAAGTACATGGACAAGGAATAAAAGAAAGAGAGAAATTTATGATGAAGGGAAAGACACTATCTCCAAATTCTCTGAATTTATTTAATATTTCTTGATTCATTCATCAGCTCATGGATACATTAAGTCAATGACACATTTATTAATTATACTTTGTACTCTTCCTTCAATATTATGCTTATAGTCTTTCTGTCCAAGAAACTCTGATAAGTTCACCAGTAGACAGATATGAACAAATCATTACAGGAGTATGTTTGTTCAGGAATAATATCAATGTGCAAGAAAAATATGTATCCATTGTTAAAGAAAAAGTCATACCAGACAAAATCAGTAGACAGAAGTTGATTTTATTCTAATACTATTGCCAGCAAGAGGGGAGAGGGCAGAGCCCAAGTGTGAACACCCAGGAGTATCCAGCTCCATAGGGGATCACAGCCCATCTGGGTGTGCTAATGGGTTTCACACAGAGGAAAAGTAAACTTTCTCATTTTTTCTTATGTCTTCATGACCAGAAGTAATTTTACAAGTTGGAGCAAGTTAGGCTCCTCCCCTCCCACAGAAGCTGGGAGAAAGGGGTACTATTTTCCTTAATGGTTCCGTTTTAAAGAAATGTTTCCCAGGTCCCTGCGAAAGACAGTCCTGAGTGGTAAAACTGGCAAGAAACTTTCTAAAAAGACTTACATCTCAAAGGGATAAAGAAAGGATTTGCAATCACAAGTTTCTAAAGTAAATGCTCAAAGGAAAGGACCAGGGCGTTAGAGTCAGGAAGAAGGCTGTCTTCTAAAGTTCAGTCAACCCAAGGGAAATGTCAAGGCCACCTTGGTCACCGTATAGCCCGCCTAGCTTCGGTCCCAAACACTAGGTGTTCTATTTGATCCCAAATGCAAATAAGTCATGACTTGAGTAAAATTCAAAACCTATGTTGACTGACTCAACTGGTTGCTTTGGAATATAGCAGCACGGCCGCTGACAAACAGAGTCTCTTGCAAAAACAAGTAAAATGAGAGAGAAACAGAAAGGAATAATAGTATTTGCTGAGATTTTTCATGTTTTAGGCCTCATGATGTGTGCTATTCATGCATGAACACTAACCCTGGGGCATCGGTAATTACGTCCGTTTAACAGATTGGGAAGTGAGGCTCAATGATGTGGCTTGCCTGATATCTCAAAGTAGAAAAGTTGGCAGCACTGGTATTTGGACTTAACTTTGTCTGGTTTCCAAAGATGATGATCAAAGCATGCAAGAATGCTGCCTTCTAAAAGCACAAAGTTAGGGACTGAGACAGTTTCAATTGAGTAGAAATAGACAGAATCTTGAGAGTTAGGACGAGAGAAGGGAGCCCTCTCCTCTGGCTCTTTTGAATGGTTAGGATAGCTGGCATTTCTTTTCTACCTCGCATTAAATTCCTCTAGGAAATTAAGTTGTCTCTACTGTATTTGATTAAGCATCAGAGAGATGGACACTTTTAAAGGGAAAATAAGTTCATGATATAGTTGTATTCTAGAGACCTTCACAAGAGGATTTCACATTAGTGGATGGTGCGCAACAGATTTCTGAACAATTGGGTATGCACACAGGACGTGACCCTCTAGGAAGCAACGCCATTGATAAGTCTTTGGAAATGAAAATACTAGCAGCTTGGGTATTTTCCAGGAAATAGAGTGGTTTCAGTGCCCCAGGGATCTGTGTTACAGAAGGTTTCTTTTCTCCCCGCCTCCCTCTGTCCCTCCTCTTCTGTCTCCTGCCCTCCTTCCGTTCCTTGTTTCCTTCCTTCTTGCTTTCATATTTGGCAACAGTGTGTGTGATGACGAATGCTCTGCTTTCTATGTTGCCCTCAGTGCATGTTGTGGCTCTACATGATCAAAACTCCAGGGAAGATGCAGAAACTTGAGTCTGGTGTTATGCAATCCTGGATTTTCAGAATATATCCTAATTTGTTTATTGGGTGTTTGTTTATATATATATATATCAGTACAGTACTACTGACAAAAATCTTGAAAATGCCATAGAAAGATTAAATAAACTTCTAACACACCAGAGAATATTGCAAAGGGTTTTATTGTTGCCTTAAAAATGCTTTTATTGAAATACAAAATCAGTAGAGAAAAGCATGCAAATCATAAGTGCACAGACCAATAAGCTGTCATAAAGTCAAGTCAATAACTCTTGTAAACATCCCTCAGGCCAAGAAAGTCTTTACAGCCCCCCGAGGCCTCCACTGTGTCCTCTTCCGATCAGAACCCCTGCCCTTGGTGCGCTAGCGACCTGTGATGTGAGCTTCAGTCCCTGTGAAGGCCAGTGTAGTTCTGGCTCGCCCTAGTCCTGGTGTGTAAACTTCAGGGTTCCTAAGCCAATGGCCTGAGCGCCGGTTTCCATCCCCTGAGCCTCATGGGCCTGTCCAAAATTCTGCTCAACTTCTCAGCTGTTCAACCACCTCTTCCAGAATGTGCAGATGCGCTAGGGGAAAAGTAATCCCAAATGTTGAGCTTACTTCTCTGAGTTTCCTTGTCTGCAGGATCTTGATCCAATCATTCCTCATTGTCTTGTTAGCACTCTGATGCTTTTGAGTAGAGTTTTTATATTCAAATTTTCTAGTTGTTTTCAGTGGGTAGGTGGGTCCAAATTGCTTATTTTACCGTTACCAGCAACAGATCTCCCTTTCACAGACATTTATGCCACCTGACCACATTGTTGGACAGTAGAATAGAATATTGGCACGTGCGTGTGCCAACGAGGAAATAGGCTTAGAGAGGTAAAGCCATATTCCTGACATGGTAAACCGAGTGAATAGATGTCTTAGTCTGTTGCTCTATCCACATGACTTTAATTTGCCTCTGAGGAGGGCATTTAAGAGTTTGAAAATATGCTGGCTTCTACTCACTCTGACGGGGCCATCTACATCTTCCCATAGCTCTTTGGCCCTTTATAAATAAAACCCCTTGGAATGAGAGCAGGATATAATAATCCATTACTAATTTTAGTCTCTGTAACACTGAGGTAGTTTCAGCAAAGCACCTTGATTATAGATGATTTTCAAGCATCCTATAACTGAATTGGGGGTATGGCATCCTAGAGCTAACAAAACGTTTTTCTTTCTGATTCTTTTCCTCAAATGAGGAAAATAGACTCAAATCAGTTCATACTGTAAGATCGTGAGCTCTTGAGCTCGAATTCCTGGATTCAATCCTGGCTCGGCTACTTACTGGCTGTGTGACTTTGTGCAAGCTGAGCTCATCTTTCTGAGCCTGTTTCCTCAGTGGTGCAATAAGGCCAGTGATAGTCTGTAGCACGTAGAAGAGTTATGAGATTAAGTAAGTGAATGCCCTGAAAACATTGTCAGTGTGCTTGGTACATATTCAATACTTAATAAATATTTGTTATTGTTTCAATTTTCTAGTACATTGAAATCAGTATTTATTATATTATTTTAAGATCTTAAAGTTACGTTGTTTTCTATTGTTTTGTAGGGCTTCAATCAAAGGTTAAACCTTTTTCTAAACCAGGATGCCGGCCTAGTGGCACAGCGGTTAAGTGCGCATGTTCCGCTTCTCGGCGGCCCGGGATTTGCGGGCCCGGTTCCCGGGTGCGGACATGGCACTGCTTGGCACGCCATGCTGTGGTAGGTGTCTCACATAGAAAGTAGAGGAAGATGGGCATGGATCTTAGCTCGGGGCCAGTCTTCCTCAGCAAAAAGAGGAGGACTGGAAGGAGTTCGCTCAGGGCTAATCTTTCTCAAAAATAAAATAAAATAAAAATAAACCAGGAAAATAAAGAATGCCCAACAGAAAGTTGAAGGGATCTCATCTGAGTGAAGCTGCCCATGGCACAAGGTGGGGGAGTTTCATGCAACTACTCCTTCAAGTGAATAATTTCATTAATAGTGTGTGATAATGCTCCAGTATTAATAATAGTAAATTATGGCAAGATTTAATCATGGATCAAAGTTTATGTTCTTGTTCATCTGGGCTGGACCAACTTGCCTTGGGTTGTGGTATGAGAATGGAACCTTTCAGAAGTTAACATCGTCAAAATTACACATGTTCAATGCATGGTACTACCATTGTCTTTTCTCTACAACTAGGCTCTTGGTCCTTTTAAGCACGTGGGCAAAAATTGTAGGCTGCAACCTAATCCCCTTATATATCCTACCACAAAGGGACAAGCCTTCTCTCTGACTATTTTACTTTATTGCATCACAAACTAGCAGCTATACGTCAAGAAAATATCTGCTTTGGGGGATTGTTCGTGATTTTTCTACTTGGTGATCGATGCTGCTGCAGCCAGTGGAGGAAGAGGAATGGTTCATTTTTTAAGGATATTAGAAAATAACATATGAGATTGTCTAAAAATCATCAGTTAAGTCAACATTTTCAGCTCATCCCTGGTACTCTTGGCCTCTATCAGCTTTCTGCCTTTAAAACACAGGTGGCCATCTGAACTCTCAAATACCCCACTCCCTGGCTGATTTAAGAGACAAACACTAGCCAGTTGGTTTGGTTTATCTGGATTGTAGCTTCCATCTCCCTAGTAGAAGTACCTGGGATGCTTTTATAGAAAAAGCTCTGCTTACATTTCAGTGACATACTTAGCAAGCCTCAACCAAAAGGGAAAATCTCTTTTTGTTCTGGAAGTATGTGAGAGGGCAAGCTTTGCTCTACTTCTCTGCTATACACAGCCCTAAATGTCTTTGACGTCCCCCAAGTAAACAACATAATGGAGCAGAATAGAACTCATTGGAAAACTCAGGACCTTGCTCTGTCAACCCCTTCAACCACACGTCCTACCACCCTCAAAGACAGAGAGGACCCCCAGTGTTCTGGGGAATTTGACTCCCTTTCCCGTATCTTTCTCTAGGCTGAATTGCCATACTCATGCGCTTTTATTCGCTTTGGCTTCCTTGTTGCTTCTCAGTGTCCACGTATCCGTTCTATTATTAATAACAAGCCATGTGAACTCTGTTTTCAAGCACAGATAAAATGGTGGCAATAACACAACTTGGTGCTGAGAATGAAGGATGAGGAATCGAAGTCCAGTCAAGCAAGATCTTGTTCTGCCCTTCACTAGCTGTGTGACCTTGAGGATATTAATTTCCCTCTCTAAGCCTCAGGTTTATCATCTAGAAAATAAAGGGAACTAATTGTAACTATACCATAGAGTTTACATGAAGAATAAATGAGATAATGCACATAAAACACTCAGTATAGAGTATGGAAACAGTAAATTCTCAACAAAACTTAAGTATTGTAATTGGAAGTCCAAGCCTGGTGTATCAAAATGGGATAAACCTTTCTAGATTTGAGCTCTAGTCACATTATTTCCCTCATTTTTCATATCTGTTAATTTAGAATGATAAAGCCCACATCTTAGGATTCTTATGTGAAACATTTAGTCTGACACCCAAGAATCATGTAATTCATAGGCTTAGGAATGGGAAAGATAAGACATACTTAAATAGTTTTCTTTGGCCGTGATTTAAAAAATTTGACTTACAGAATCCTTCCAAAGATACAATTAATTTTATCTCACAGTATCCCTGGAATCAGCGTCCTCCTAGGGAAGTTGTTCCTCAGTGTTCAATACCTAACTTTGCAAATTTCTCTTCTTTGGATTGCGAGAGAGCAGAGGACGACTGCTTATGCCCCAGCCAGAGAAACTGAACAGAGACTTCACTGGGGACAAAGGCAGCTGATGGAACTTCTCCATGTCTTCTTCTCAACTGAGGCGGCTGTTTCATTGATTCCAAAATCAATTTTCAGTTGGTGATGGTTTTGCACTTCGTATTAGCTGTTAAAATTGTGAGGAACAGTGAAAGGAAGAGCATGTGATTTAGTAATTGCTTTTGCCCGTATCAAAAACACAATGAAAGCTAAAAGTTGGAGACACTGTGACTCTTACAATGATGCCAGGCTTTGGAGAAGCGCAAGGACCCGGGTAGAGGCTCTTGTAGGTGGCCTGGATGTCAGGTGGCAGCCCAGATAGCTATTGATTCATTCCTTGTGTTTATTCTCTTCCATTGCTCAGCTTTCGAATCCACAACATAGTCTCCCGTTTTCACCCTAAAAACTTTGAGGGAAAGAAGGAAGGGTGATTTAAAAAAAGGAAAAAAAAAAGAACCAATAAAACAGTTCTGGGTTTGCAAGACATACTAGAATGGGCTTGTCTTTCAAAATCTCCTCACTCTGGGCCTTTCTATCATAAAATATATGGCTGAACCCTTGTCTCTAAAGCAGAATAAAGATCCACGTCTCTTTCAAAAAAAGAGCTACTTTTGTTCACGTATTCATGGGCCAGATTTTTTTCATTCTTAGAAATTCTGCGAACCTCCTCACGCTGTTGTGGTTTGTGTGTTAGGTCTGAATCAAACAGATGTCCTTCAGACCAAAGGGAGCACAGGAGTCGAGCAATTCCTTAGCAACAGTAGCTACAGCCCAGATCGTGACAACTGTTACTCTGGCCTGTTTATTCATCTGTAGACAGGCTTAGCCCTGACTGGCTGGAAAAAAGTACAGAAAACTTTACTGTATGTATATCCTAAAGATCTGTATTAGTAAAGCTTTCTGTACTTTATATATATGTACTTTATATATATACATGCACTTTACATATGATATATATGTCATATATATTATATAATTACATATTTTTATATATTATATTTATAATTTAATATGTTATGTATTATAATATTAATATTGTAAATATAAATGCATTTTTATATATTTATATATTACATACTTTTCTAGATATATGTATTATATATTTCTCTCCCTTAGTGGAGGAATTGTAGGAAATTGCCTCTTATATTCTTTTTTTTTTTTGAAGATTTTATTTTTTTCCTTTTTCTCCCCAAAGCCCCCCGGTACATAGTTGTATGTTCTCCGTTGTGGGTCCCTCCAGTTGTGGCACGTGGGACGCTGCCTCAACATGCTTTGATGAGCAGTGCCGTGTCCGCGCCCAGGACTCGAACCAACGAAACACTGGGCCACCTGCAGCAGAGCGCGAGAACATAACCACTTGGCCATGGGGTCAGCCCCCCTCTTGGATTCTTTTTAACCTGTTCTTTCTTGTCTTTCTTTTCTGCCCATCGAAGCAGGTAAAATTGTGATTGGGCAAACAAAAATTCATCTGACAAAACATTTGGGGTCATTAGGCAGAAGCTTGAGTAAACAAAGACGCAGTTGTCTTTTTGAAAGGATAGTTAATTCCTTATATTATGTCACTGAGAAAGCCTTGTACAGTATCTGGCACTTAGTAGGTGCTAATTCTTGTCAATGAATGAATAAATGAGTGGATAAATGAAAATGATCTTTAATCATGATTGGATCCAGGGGTCTGCCCTTCATTATTCTGCACCCATAAGCATATAAACACCACTTCCGGGGGGGGGGGGGGGGGGGGGGGGGAAGCGCTGCTCCGAGTCTCCATATCAGGTTTCATGGGCTAGTTGGCTGTCATTTTGATGCAGATTCTAACTGCACCAGAACAGCATGAGCATTTCAATAAGGCCATATCCAACAACTTCACACTCATGGACATCAAAAAGAGAAATGTGCTTCAGGGCTTGTGGGTTACCAGTGGTTTTATCCTTTTGCACTCGGCCCAGACTGGACAGTAGGTGAAATGTGTCAGATCTCATGTGTGTTTCTTGAAATGTTTGGCCAATCTCTTCCTTCAGATGTGCATAGTGGATCATGATCTTGAGAAACAAACAGGATTAAATGACGCGTATAAATTTCTTTTGCCTGACAAGTTTGTCACCATATTTTTAAAATTTAATTTCCCATCACAGAACTAGCGTCATATAAACAAAAAGTTATTGAGTTAAATAAGAGAGAATCAGTGCAATGGAAATATCAATCAAAGGTTTTGCCTGGGGCAATGCCGTTCGTTATACGCCATTCTAAAATTTGTTTAGCAAACATGTTTAGGGAATGGCTAATCTAGAACACTCCCAAGAGATCCACTGAACTGTAAAGGAAAATCATAGTCTCATTTTAACACCATATGCAAATGGCTTTAATGTCATGAGACTGTCTCTCCATAGGATGCAAGAGGAACATGGTTTCACAAATGTACACACACACATACTTAGTATGTAGCTGGACCACAGAGCTTCCTATGTCATTTCTAAAACAATGCATAGTTTTACAAAGATGCCGTATCACAAGACCTACTGTAATAAAACAAAGGAGGAAGCTTGGCTCTTTCTACATTTTAATTTTAATCTTCACAAAATTATGTAAATTAAGAATCAGGATGCTCATGTATTTCAGATGAGAAAACTGAGGTTCAGAGAGCTCCATGAGCTTGCCTGCCGTGGCACAGCTACTCATCAGCTTAGCCAGCAGTCAAGTAGTCAAATGCAGCAATCACAGATTCTTCTTTACAATTTTTTTTCCTGTGCCATACAAACCTTGATAGTGGGGAGAAACTGTGCTCCTCCCTTCGGGAGACCATAGAATGATTATTCGTACTATTTGGATTCCAGTTGTAAAAGTGTTGCACTGCATCTTTGAATGGGAACCTAGGGACCTCACAGCAGAATTGCCAAAATGAGCCTTTCTGCCCAGTACCTACTTTCAATGCTTTCATTCTGTTTATTTAGGGAAGGCATTTCTCAGTGCATTTGCTGACTGTTCTTTCTAAGTGAAGACACTTAACAAGGAAATAATGGCCCCATGGGTGAAAATCATAAAATGAAATACCCCAAGGCATGTACATTTTATTACATTAAATTAAAAACATACCATCTACTACAATCCACGAAGTAAACAAACAGGAAGCAAGCAAGAAGAATGCTGAGCAAATATTTTTATTAAGAAAATAGCTTTTATTGATTCTCTAACATTCATAAAGTTAATGAACGTTTATTGTAGAAATTTGCATAATAGGGAAAAAACCCACATAATTGCATGAAACTCAGCCAAAACACCAGCTAGAAATAAACATTATTTTTAATTTTCTGTCTTCAAATAATTTTTCAAAAACCAGAGATAATACTATATATGCTATTTTGTAGTTTGTTTATTAATTAATAATATACATTGAGAATTTTTTCTTCTATTATATATTCTTCTAAAGAATTATTTCTAACATTTGCCTATTAATGTATCATATGTATTAAGTAATTTAACCAATGCCTTATTATTAGTCATTTTGATGACTAATATTTCATGAAATTAATGCTGTGATAAAAAACTATCTACATAGTGTTAGAAGAGGAATTCTTTGTCAGAAAGATCTAAGTACACTTTTAGAGTTATGACACATGTTATCAGATACATCATGCCTTCTAGACCCACTAAGCCAGTGTCCACTGCATGTGTATGAATATGTTCACCTACAGCCTTTATAGTACTAGATATTTCTAATAAAAATAGTTTTGAGAAAGTGACAGGTGAAAATTCTATGTAATGTCTTAATGCTTTGTATTTAGTTCACATTGAGCTTGATTACTATGTATATTTGTATACATACATATATATTTTTATTGGTCACTTTTTACTTCTTTTGAAATTTTCCTGTTTTTTCCTAATAGGAATGTACATCTTTTTATATTGATTTCAAGAGCTATTTATACATTAAAACTAATACTCCTCAAGTTGTCATTATATTGCAAATATTTCTCCAGCTTTTCTTTTTTTGCATTTTAGTTGACTTTTTATGTACTGAGATACGGTTTTCTCCCTTGCTTTAAATCTTAAAAAGTCTTCTTTACTATGATACACATACACGCACGAACACCTAAATATCCAGAGAAGTGGAAAAATATTGCAATATGTTAGTGTTCATTTTATTAGCCTAAAGCGTCCATAACGTTCATTTATTATCATTTTAATATCTGTAAAATCTCTAGTGATGTCACCTCTCTTATTCTTCTAATTGATAACTTGTGCTTTCTGCCTGTTTTGCTTTTTCCTGATCAGTCAGGCTTTGGGATTTCATCGATTTTATTGATCCTGTCAAAGAATTAGCTTTGGTTTCAAAAGCAAGCACTAGAAAAAATATTAATGGGTAAACAGTATATGTAATACGATTCTCAAAAAAGAACCAATTGCACCGTGTACAAAATAATAACACAGTTCTGCCAAAATCACTCAGGCTTCTTCTTAAAAGAAATAATTGATCAACAGTCAAGATTGTTAAGTAGTAGTGTGTGTACAGTGTTTTGTTTTGAAACAATGCTGTATTAATTGAAGGTGTGGGAGAAGAGTTTGGGATAAGAATATTTGAAGAGTCTGGGATAAGGAAATTTGAGCTATAAAGCTACTTTTTTTTTTTTTTGGAGGAAGATTAGCTGTGAGCTACCTGCTGCCAATCCTCCTCTTTTTGCTGAGGAAGACTGGCCCTGAGCTAACATCCATGCCCATCTTTCTCTACTTTATATGTGGGACGCCTACCACAGCATGGCTTTTCCAAGTGGTGCCATGTCCGCATCCAAACCGACGAACCCTGGGCCGCCGAGAAGCAAAACGTGCAGACTTAACCACTGCACCACCGGGCTGGCCCCTAAAGCTACTTTTTATTTAGCATTGTGTGGATCATTCAGGTATAGTAATAATTCTAAAAGACATTCACAGAAAGAAGAGTTTAGATTATATTTTCCTTGAAAAAATAATAATAACAGAAGAAAATGTCAACAGATTGTGAAAGTGTAAATTAGGACAGCTCCTTTGAAATAAACATTTTGGAAGTATGTGATTCAAAACAGTATTAACACTTTGATCTGGCAATTCTCAGTCTGGAAATCTTTCCTGAGGAAATAAACTGAAATGAAGAAAAATCTCTATGCCAAAAAATATGTTTATTGCAGCAACATTGTGTTTTAATCACGAAAATTCAAAGACAGCTCTTTGCCCCAAGATACGGCAATATGTAGTTAAACTAAGTGGTCATCCTGTCATTTGAGTAAAATATAGTCACTGAAATGTTTGCAAAGACCATGTAATAACTTTGAAAATGCTTATAAAATAATGTTAAGTTGAGAAGGATTATACACGGTCAATTATAATTCTTAATAAGCAAGTGAAGATAAGCAGGACCTAGCAAGTCAACATATTAATGGTATCCATCTTTGGAGAAGGATGGGATGGTAGAACATAAACATTAGTTATGGGATAGAGACTGGAATCTAAATTAGTCAGCATGTCTTATTTGTAACTCATTATGTTAACATACTTAAGTAAGGTACATGATATCTCTTTTCCTCAATTTCCTCAACTTCGTAAAATGAGGGATAATATCAGTATTTATATCATAAGCATAATTGTTTTCTCAAATGAGTTAATAAATATGAAGCATTTAGAACAGTGCTTGAAACAAAACACTCTTCAAATGCTACCTATAAATTGGATAAAACATGATGTGTATTTCTGTATTGTATTTTCTGTATTTTTAATTAGTAGTATTTTTAGAATGGAATGACAAAAAATAAATATCTAGCAGAGACTTACTTAAAAATCCTTGCATTTTATTTTCTATTTTATACGCAGCACATGTGACGGAAAAGCTGAAGAATTTCATTTTCCAAATTTAGCTCCAATGGCAAGAGGATTTACAAATTTTCTGCTCAACTTGACAGAATTGCTGAACGCTTCCTTCTCCACTTGGGTGGTGGGCTTACTTTCTCCACCAGCAACTGCTATATTACCAGGCAAAACAGAATCAAACTTTTATAGATTAGCTTATGTCACTTATTGATTTTCCTGGTTTTAAACATCAAAACGATATTGAAAAAAGCCAGGAAATCAAATTCAAATTGCTTGGATTCAGTAGATTTTGACACCACAATCTGTAAAATATATAATACCTCTAAGAGCAACTTTACTTATGGAGTGAAATGCACTAGAAACCAAAATTGTGTCTTGCCCACAAATCCTAAAGCAAGATGCCTATTTTTAATGAACAGGCCAGAAGATTATGAAATTTAGAAATAGTCAGACATGGATGGCTTATGTGTGATAGGTAGAAGAAATTCTTTCAAAAGCCTAAGAATATAGTCCCCATTTAATTGGAATGAAGTTTTACTGATTAATCTGTCCCCACCACTTAACATTTCTACTGTTGCCATTACTAAACATTCTTTCTTGACAACCATCAACCATGTTGACCTGAAAGTCATCAATTTTTAAGGAAGATATTCCTAAAAGTCATTTTAATTGCAAATGAGGAAAATGGCAGTTCAAACTGACTTAAAGGAATCTATCAGCTTAGGTAGCTTAAAACTACAGAATTAGTTTTGATCTCAGGCACAACTGAATCCAGGGTCTCAAACAATCCATCAAATACCAAGAAATGTTTCTTTGGCCAGTTTTTGCTGTACATTCCTAAGTTTTTGCTACATCCTTAAGTAAGCTACCTTCACTTGGTCACAAGATAGCTTTTAGCAGCTGCATGTTGACATTCTATTTGCTTCAAGGTAGTGAACAAAAGCTTATTTTTCTAAATTTTTAGAAGTAAATATTCTTGGCTATGATTGGTCATGCTTGGGACATATGCCTATTGGTAAATAATCATTAGGGACAAGATTATAGGGAATATGCTAACTGGATACGTCTGGGACGCTGTCCAACCCTGGAGTTGGAAGACATTCAAACCATGTAAACTATGGGGACCGAGAGTTGATAAGGGGGTGCTTCCCTATGGAAATTAGGGTGCTGTTAGGAAGAAACAGTAATGAATGAAGGGGTGCATTAAAATATTAAAGCACACTTAGCATGATACTAAATTATAAGTGCACACTGTGTGTGTGTGTCTGTGTGAGCGTGTGTATATAATTCTCTTTCTGGGAAGATCTCATAACTCTGTAGTCTCGTTGGGATGTAAGACCAGTCTCATTTTTAGGTTTTAGAATCCAGTCTAATTGATACTAAATCACCACATCCATTTTTCATCCAGTTCAATGATCTTTACATCCTCTCAGCTCTGGCCTGATTGTTGGCTTAGGTGTCTGCGGTAAGAAAGTGAGTTGAGATTTATTCTTCACTCTTACTCTACTCCTCCTTTCCATCTCCTGCTTCAGATTCCACCGGAGTTGGGGAGATGAGGAGAGGCACCTGAAGAAATAGGATCAAAAATACATTTAGTGGGCAGCCACTACTTGGCTACCATGCCCTCTGTTAATCTCATCGTTGACTCTTCCATAGAGTCTCGGAGAATACTTTAGGGACCTCATCCCCATTCATACTGCATCCTTCCCTGTTAGAAGGGGCCCTCTCCACCTGAGCCGGTTCATCTCTTCCATGACCCAACACCCTCTGCTCTTGCTCACTGGGGGACCAACTCTAGCTTCTCTCTGCTGCAGTTCCCTCACCCTGTCAAGCAACCCTCTTGTAGGGATCCTCTTTAAGAGATTTCTCACAGTTACTTCCTCAGGATCTCCTTGGTCTGTGGAAAATATTGTACATCTTTGCCCTGCCAAAAGATCTTGGCTGCTGCCTCCCACTGCTCTCCTCTGTCCTTGTCTTACCCTGCCAAATATCTCCTTCAGCCAGCCCCCAGGCTTCAGGCTTCTCTAGATGAGAAGCAGCCACCTCATGTGTTGCTCTGCCCCAGAATTCCTCCAAATCTGACACACATCTGTCACTTTGTGCCAGGATCTCACTCATGAAGCTGTGCTTCAATCCCTTAGTGTCATGAGAGCTCACAATGTTCCACTTGTGGAATAAGATGGTGGTTTCTATTTCCTGCAAACACTTCCATCTCTATGAATGTTTCTTTGGGAACCCACTCACTTGGCTACAGGTACTGGTGGGAAACACCTCCATCCCCATGAGTAGGAGAGGGAAAATGACACAGATTTTCATCTCCTATACATTCTTCTGCTTGAATGGATTCCTCTTCAAATATCTCATTTTATTCTTTTACAGTCTGGATAAATGATGTGACCAGTGATCTAAGGGCAGCCTTTACTCTCTTCTAGTAAATCTCGCCTGGCTGTGTCTAGTGCATTTATTTAGAAATGGGAAAGAGGGTATTTATTTTTCATTGTTTTCAGCTTGGGGCTCCAGAGGGAATTCTGAAATAACAGGAAAAGTACTGTTTCACATCATGTTACTTCTGTGATACATTTCAGACTCACTAACATGAGAAAATATAAAAGATTTCTTTTTTGGACTCCTAAGGATAGCATTTTTGAGCCAGGCACTGTTAGCTCTTTCTTTAGATGAGAAAATGAGTCACAGAGAGGACTAGTGCTTTGTCCAAGGAAAAATCAAGGAAAACCCTTGGTTTTCCCATTTCTAACTTGTATTTTCCTCCATTCAAACACTTTCAATATCTTTTATGTGTGAACTTGGTGGTAGCATATGAATAATGCAAATTCTAAATTTGTGTTTATTTCTAACAACTTGTCCTTTAAACAATTTGGTGTCTGCTGTGTGTGTGTGTGTGTGTGTGCATGAGCGTATGTTTATGCAGTTAATTTGCTTCGTGTTTCTTTTTTTTCTACTGTTTGGGAAATTTTTAATCACAGTAAACCTAATATATGTTTAATGGGGATTCTGCAGGAAATCGCTTATTTATTTTGTAGCTAATATTTAGATATATCCCTTAGTGTTTCCTATACCTTTTTTTTTTTGGTGAGGAAGATTGGGCCTGGGGTAATATCTGTTGCCAATCTTCCTCTTTTGTATGTGGGACCCTACCACAGCATGGCTTGATGAGCAGTGTGTAGGTTTGCATGCCTGGGATCTGAATCTGCATACTCTGGGCCACCAATGTGGAGTGCGCAAACTTAACCATTATGCCACCAGGCCAGCCCTGTGGTTCTTATACTTTTTAATCAGAATTTGTTCATGAATAATGATGGTAAATGAAGAAGGCTGTGACAAAAAGAGACACGGTTTGCCTATCTCCAGCCTGATTAATCCAAAGCAGAAAACTATCACCTGTATCAGATGGATTGTGTTTTTCTATTTGAGGGGAAGAGCAGCTGGGAACTTCCCTGCCCAACATAATACAGAGCAGAACCCCCTCTTAACCCCTCCCCTCGGAAATCTGTACACAGTGCCTCTAAGTCAGCAGAGGCCACGCTGACCAGGCAAGTCAGCAGTCTGGCAGACTGCAGTGTCAGAGTGCAGGGGTTGACAAGATGTCCCAGGGGATGCTCTTCATTTGAAAAGGTGGTGGCAACACGGCTGTCACAGCAAGGATCTGTCAGTCACGGCCACAGCCAAAAGCCACAGCTTGCATTCCCACACACTTGGAATTTCAGATATTGTTTTATATGCACACCACCTAGATCCCCCATCACTAGACCTGTCAATGGAGCAATTGTCAAACAGAAGTGAGAGATTCTAAATTTTCTCTTCTTTTTCTTTCGTCTGAGGCATCCATTATACACAAGCTAAGAAATCCATTACTAACTACTTTTTATCACTGGCTTTACACTGGGGTCTGTGCTGCAATTTTTGTTACTGTACTTCTCTGGCTGGCTTTGTTTCTCAGCAATCTTTGGAACAGTCCTATAGACATGGATCATTGTCTTCTCTGCTGGAGGGTGATATGGCTCTGTGGGAAACACTGGAAAATATTGGACGTTAACTTTTTCCTCTGTGGACACATATAAATAATACTTCAAGTGTATTGGTAATAATTAGAATAAGAGGGAACTCAACATTAGGAATAAAAGAAGCTGAGAAGGAGTGGTTGCATGCATATACAGCAGATCGTGGTTAAAGGAAGGAAATGAAGGAATTATGTGCCAGGTCTTACAATTGTGTTCCTAAGTCAGTGATGGAGAAAAAGCTTAGTTGAGGGAGTATGGGAGGAAACAGAAGGAAATAAGAGATAGATCAAGATTGCTGAGAGAATTGAAGTTAAGCCGCCTGCCAGAGTAACCTGATGCCTCGTGGATAGAATTTTTCATGGGTACCACTAAGGTTGTATGGCAAAGTGTATTGGGTTAGGAAGTTGAGAAATACCACTAGAGTGCATATAGGATTGTTCCCTGAACTCCATACTACTGACCCAGTAAAACATCTTTAAGTCTTTGTCAAATAACATATAAAATTCCTAGATAGTTAATGTAGTTGTGACTATGGTGACAATTTGTGGAATTCAGTAACATCCACAGCAGTGGTCGCAAAGCCTTTTGGCGACATACTGCTATCATTAAATTTTGTTGAGCAGGTGTCTCTAACATATATATATATATATATATATATATATATGCATATATTTATAAATTATGTATGTGCTATTAAACTACTATACTAGGAATATTATAAAATGTTCAAGTTATACATATTAAAGGATGATGTAAATACATATGCATATTTCATTTTTTTCTTAAAAATGTTTGCATCATCCCTCTCACTCTACACTGAAGACCCGGGATAATTTTTCCTTGTTTTCAATAGAAATCACTTTCAAATCTATTATCTCTGGTGTCTACTGGGGTGGGTAAGGCCATTAATATTATTTCTCTTTTACATACGAGACAACAAAGATGTAGGCAGTTTAAAAATGGCTTATCCCAGTTTCTATGAATATATTTAGCTTGCCCATTCAGACTAGCACTAGGAATTTATAAAATGCCATAATAGAAGTCCACATGCTAAATCTGGAATTTCTGCAGGACATCTCACCTCTGCTTGTTCATTTGTTCCTCCTTTGTTTCACTTTCTGGAAAGCTCTCACTCCACAATTAGCTCTAAAGACACATGCAGAAGACACAGCAGGTTGCCCTTGCTATTCAAGCTCACTCTGGCTCTGTGTCCTCTGATTTCCCACAATGTATCAAAAGGCTGCCAGCTTTTGGCCCCTGTGAAAATGAGTAAGTATATTGGACACCTCTCCCCTTCTCCGTCATACAGAAAAGCACACTCACAATAGGCTTGCCTGAGATTTCAATTTCACGTATTAGTGCAACTCTTTTCTTTGTAGCCATTTGGAACTATGTTGAGGTTGTGTGCTGCTCCATCTGTATATTATAGAGTCTTTCATACTTTGTCCAAAATGAGGGTCGTCTCTGATCCCTGTGCCCCAAAGCTGATCAATCTGTTTTGTTTTTTCCAAAGCTTTTCTTTATCATACACTTTTTCTTTCTCTGACACCAGATTTTGGTATGAACTTTAAGCCTCTCTTTTTTTCCTTCTTGCTTATTCCTACCACACTTTGGGGTCCTGTAGAGCAAATTGCTAGGTACCCACCTACATTTTTACTTTATTTGACTGTAAGACAGTTGCATCTTCAGAAAGCTTTGACTGGTCTTTAAAAAATGATGTCACCATTTACTTATTTTTTACCTGCCAGCAATTACTACAATGGATTATTTTTGTATTTCCTCGTTTAGTCTCAGCGACAGCCTTATGGGATTCACATTAAGATCTGCATTTTAAAACTATGGGCACTGAGGCTTATAGGATTTCATCACTTGGATGGATGTCAGAGCAAGGCAGCAGGGAAGGAAGGGGGTTTGGGTGGAGTTTTAAACCCCGATCAGGCTGACGTAGTGGCCCATCATATTAATCCTCTGCCATACTGGGTCTAGACAAACTCTTTTAATTGTTGTCTTATTTGATATTCTACTCTCCTATGGATTGCTGGATATGGTTCAAGTATCATCCTACTGAAACTATCCCAGAAATATTATCTAAGAGTCAACCATTATAATCTAGACTTAAATAAGAGTATATTTGGATATCAGTGTCTTCTTGGATTATGGTGCTTAACGGGTACCCTAGCACTGGGAAGCATCCCAGAAAATATGTCACCTCCTTAATTTAGCTTGCTATTTTATAACATATATTTTTTTCTTGATAACTTAATGGGTCTCAAAGTAGAAATGCCTATGTTCATTGGCCGCAGAGTTTACTAATTAGTAGAGCGAGAACATCCATAGAGGAATTTTAAAAGTCATCAGGAGACAGTGCCTTCTAAATTGGCATGTTGTTGACTGTTTCTTAGAGGTAGTGGGAAATGGGTTGATGAAACCAATGACCATGCAAAGCTTGCAAAGATTAGATCTAGTCCCTAAACTCAAGGAACCTATCAGATTTTAACCTTTGTTTTCTTGGTTTAGTCCCAATGCAGTGCTATGCTCCTTTTATGACTGATGACATTTTCTCTAGCCTACCATCTTGTTTCATCTTCAATACCCCAGTTATTGATCTATCAGGAGATTCTCCACATGTTGCATTTGACATATAGCTTGTTTTCCCAGGAATATTCTCACTTGCCAAAGGGCAATGGAAAATTTGCCTACATCTTTTTATTCTTCTCAATGGTTGGCACAGAGCTATGTGTGAAGTAGACTGTCAAATATCCATTGATTTGCTGAAATGAGTTTCAGTAGTATTTTTGGAAGATTGAGTAGACAAAGTGTTTGGAACATGCTGCCAATAACTACTTATGAGATCACAGACAAATCATCACATCATCTCTTTTAGGCTGAATTTTATTTGTAAGATTCATATTTACACAAAATGCTCCTTTTTTTTATGAGGAAGATTTGCCCTGAGCTAACATCTGCACCAGTCTTCCTCTATTTTGTATGCAGGATGCCGCCGCAGCATGGCTTGATGAGTGGTGTGCAGGTCCGTGCCTGGGATCTGAACTGGCGAACCCCGGGCCGCTGAAGCAGAGCACGTGAACCTAACCACTACACCACCAGGGCAGCCCCAAAATGCTCTTTTAAAAAATTTTATTTATTTATTTATTTTTGTTGAAGTAACATTGGTTTATAACATTATACAAATTTCAGATGCACAGCGTCATATTTCAATTCCTGTGTAGCCTATATCATGTTTACCACCCAAAGACTAGTTACCATCCATCACCTTACACGTGTGCCCCATCACCCTTCACCTTCCTCCTTCTCCCTTCCCCTCTGGTGACCACCAATATGATCTCTGTATCTCTGTGTTTGTTTGTTGTTGCTGTTGTTGGTTTCGCTTTCTGCTTATGAGTAAGATAATATGCATCTAGCTAGGTTGACCATAGAATATATTGCCCAAACTGGGACATTTTTAAAAATAAAAGTGAGTGCCATAAGAAATGACACCAAGAAAATAGGCCAAATACCAGTATTGTCATATACAAACCAGGGATCCGGTCACACTCTTTTTTGCTCATAAATTCTGAAGTTTTGTAATTTTCCATTTTTAGTTTGTAGTCATAGCAATACAGAATTTGTCTTTCTCTGCCTGGCTTGTTTCACTTAGCATAACGTTCTGAAATACTGTATGATCTTATTCATATGTAGAATCTAAAAAAAAGTCAAACTCTTAGAAACCGAGAGTAGAATGGTGGTTTCCAGGGGCTGGGGGTGGGGAGGTTTTGGTCAAAGGTACAAACTTTCAGTTAAAATATGAGTAAGTTCTGAGAATCTAATGTACAGCATGGTGACTATAGTTAATTATACTGTATGTATAGTTGACGTTTGCTCAGAGTAGATCCTAAGCATTCTCACTACACACACACAAAATGGTAACTATGTGAGGTGATGGATGTGTTAATTAACTTAATTGTAGTTATAAATGCTTAAATTTTAAATTTATAAATAATTTATAATTTTAAATTTATAAGTAATTAAATTAAAAGAATAAAATAATTTCACAGTATACGTGTATGTCAAATCCTCATACCAAGCATTTTAAATACATTACAATTTTATTTGTCAATTATACATCAACAAACTTGGGGAAAAAAAGAGTATAGAATTTATAATCCAAAACTCCTGAGCACAAATTCCATCTCTGAAGCTTACTATTTCTATGATCTTAGGCAATTTTTTATTCCCCTGGAGTCTCTATTTCTTTTAAGTTTGAGAAAAAATAATAATATCATGCTGTTTCACATGGTTATAGTAAGAATGCAGTAATATTAGATATATAAAAAGACATAACATGGTGACTAGCACATAATAACCAAAATGAATGGTAAAAGTTATTACTATTACTACTACTGTTATCATTATAATTGTATAATTGCTACTATAATTATTGAGATATTGTTTTTCTTTGGTTGGACAACCAGTGTCATGGGTCTTTACATTTCATCATTGGTTGAAGGCGTTATCTAATTTGATCTACATGTCACAGCGTCATATACTGATTTGAAACAGTGCCAGTTGTTGAGTAAAATTATCTCCATCTTAAGGTAATCTGTTAAACTTCTCATTGTCTTTGCAAATTCTACATTGTAGTGTTGGCTTATAGTGACCACTGTTTTTGTCTGCTTTTGAAGCACACTTCTTTTTGCACTTGTTTCCAAGTTCCTTTGTGAAAGGACCCCACTGGTCCATTTGGTGAAGCTAATTTTGGCCCTGTGGGGCACAACTGAGGAGTAAATGATTGCATAGTCTGGATTAAAGCAGTGATGGGAAATACCAGCCTAGCCAACTAAAGGAGAACAAAGATGGTGGAAGTGACTGACATGCAAAATGCCCTATCCTGTGTCAAAAAAGTAACTTCTGGGAACAAGACTTTGCATGAAACAGTCTTCAAAGAGAATTTTATAAGACACGCCTTCACAAAAGAAAAATCCCCCAAACACTGATTGTACAGAAGTGATGTATATTTCTTGTAAAATTTTCTAGTGCATTAACTTTATTCTTTACTATTACTCTGAGGATGCTGAACTCCTGAGTGTTGGTGCTATAAATCTTCAATAGCAAGAAGGAATATCAGTCAATAAATACTTAACAACAGCATAAATTATGTACGATAGAATAAGTGAGTATTGCAGAGAAGCACATAGACTAACGGGGCTGCTTACAGAATGCTATAATTCTAAACATCCTAAATCTTGGCAAGTAGGGCTACATTAACTGAGAAAAATAATCCTTACAAAATCACCATCTTACATTTTGGGAATGATTTTTGAAAAGCCAGGGGTCATAGGTGTGAAAATCATTTGGTAACTGTAATCAAATTGCCCTTAACTATGTGACCTAGAATATACTCTTTAGTCGAAATTTGGTTTGTAAAGTGTAAAGCATTTTGGATAAACTCTACAAGAGTTTTGAGAAGAATTTATACGTTATTTACTATTTGAAATATTGTTACTGAACTTTGCTGTTGAAATAATACTATAATTTATTCATTTGTCTTTTAATGCTTAGATCTAATTTACTGAACAAAGATTACTGATTGTTTCCTAGAACCATTATTTTTAGTGATTTGTTTGAATATCCAAAACAACACATAGATAAAAGTAGATCCAATAACGAATTTCAAAGGAAGTAGTACTGTAGATTAGTGTCCTGTTATGCCTGTGCAGCGTGGGTTTATGTTTTCTCTGTGTTTACTTCTGAGATCCCACAAATGATAAACTCTAAACAGAGATGTTAGGCACTTCTGCTCAGTTTTCTAATGTGGAAAATTCCACGGAGTACTCCAAAGCCACCTAGTCATAGCAGTTTCCTAGACAGTCCATAGGGCAAAAGCCAAGAAGAAATAGGCATGGAAAATACAAGAAACTAAAAAACAAAATGACATGTTGTCTTTAAATTGAAGAACCCCCGCCCCTTCCATAATCCATTTTAAATTGTCATAACAGCTTGTTTTTGAGAAAAATTTATTTGGGAAACCTGATTTATTTATGTGGGTGCATGCCTTGATCTTATTTTACAGATGATTATTCAGCTTCCATTTAACTTTGGAGGCTTGAAAGGTAAGCATTGTGTGTCCCTGAAGGTATAGCACAAGATAGAGATCACACAGCCAATTTCTCTATGCCGTTTTTTCCCTATACACTGCCAGAATCTCAATCCAGCAAGTTGAAATAAGATCTCAGAAATCCCACTAGCGAGCAGATTGGCAGAAGATCTTAGCATAAATGAGCAAGTAAAACAAACTCAGGTTCTTTCCATGCCCCCAAGTTCGCTTTGTTTGTGAGTTCATTTGTATTAGCCACTTTATTCAAGTTTACGTCTAGGCCAATTTTGACCCAACACTGGATAGAAGACTAATGCCAATATATGCCGGGAATTAGCCAACTAATGCCCAATGGCCAAATCTAGCCTGTGGGCTGTCCTTGTAAGTAAAATGTTAGTGGAACACACCCATGCCTGTTAGCTTATGTACTGTCCATGGCTTCTTTCACTCCACGACATTGGGGGTGAGTAGTCACAGAGACTGTATGGTGTACAGAGTCTACAATAGTGTCTCCGTGGAGGTTGACAGCTTGCCAACCCTGATATATACTAATCAAGTCATAAATTATCAGGAATGGGAAGAATTTAAAGGGTTATCCTGCCATACAACCTCATTGGACCCAATTGGAAACTGAGGCTCAGGAAGATGATAATTTGCTCAATGACACAAAACTACTCAAGGACCACAGCTTGACCTATGAGCCCATTCCTACTGCCTGATCCATTAGTCCTTGTGCTATAACTTATGCAGTAGAGAATAAGCCAGCCTGCTCACATAACTGATAATACAGGGTTTTGACAATGTGCTTAGAAATCACATGAAAACTTTTGGGAACAAATGTCCTTACAAAGTATTACACTCAGCATAACACGGGAGCATTTAATATTTAATTATAGTAATTGTCTCAGTCCTTTTTAAACTTTTTCCTTCCTTCCTCTAAATAGTCACTCCCTTTTACCTTTGTTCTATATTGTGTATATATTTTATTGAAAATTTCCTAATAAATCTTTTGGGGGAATGTCATGAGGCATATATTTTAAGGCAAAATATGTGTCAGCATAGATCAAATAATAAAGAATGCTTTCTAAGACATTTAGAAACCATGAGCGCCAAGTTTTTGCTACCACCCCTAGAAATATTTAAATGAAAAATTCTCCTCAAATTGCTGTTGGAAAATAACTTAGACAGTGCCTTATGCTTTAATAACTACAGTTTCGCCTTTTCAAATGGGTATGCTTATCTCTTTTAGGCATTTATTTAAGCATTTATTAATTATGACTTACTCCCAGAATAAGTTTCCTTAATTCGTTTGTGAAGCATTTTAATAATCATTGTTGATTTATGCAGCTGTTATCTCTGTGGCTCCAACATATTCAAGGATTTGTTTTGAAAATTGTATAGTCTTAGATTAATCTCCAGAGTGTGTTAGATATGTTATAAGCTGGTTTAACAGGTGGAGAAGAAGTGGCAGAGGTTGTTTAATTTGGTTTTGAAATGGTCCATATAGCAAACGTGGCAGAAGTAGAGTAAGAATTTATGACTCTTTGGTCAGAATTTACACTCCTCAGTTATACCTATTATAAAGTCCAAGAAAAACATTGTGTGCATACTTTTTTTTTTTTTTAAAGATTGGCACCTGAGCTAACAACTCTTGCCAATCTTTTTTTTTTTTTTCTGCTTTATCTCCCCAAATCTCCCCGGTAGATAGTTGTATATCTTAGTTGCAGGTCCTTCTAGTTGTGGCATGTGGGATGCCACCTCAATGTGGCCTGGGAAGAGGTGCCATGTCCGCGCCCAGGATCCGAACCAGCAAAACCCTGGGCCGCCACAGTGGAGCGTGCAAACTTAACCACTTAGCCACAGGGACGGCCCTGTGTGCATACATTTTCAATTGTTCCTTACATTTGATTATCTAGCAAAAATTTTTATGAAAATGTTTTGTAGGTGATTATAAGCTTCTTGAAACTGATAACATTAACGAAAAGAAAAATCCATACTTGTGTGATTGTATAACTCATAAAATTATTCCAACATATATTAGCTAATTTTATTATTTTTAAATTTTCATTTAACTATTTTGTACTGATATATACAGAAATTTCATTCACACGCACACACACACACACACACTAAAATGTGCAGTTCAACGATTATCACAAAGTCTACTGTCATACAGCTCAAGAACTAGAATGATTCCAGGATCCAGGCACCTCCCTCATCCCCCTCCCTATCACTGAATCCTTTTTTCCTCCAAAGGCAGCCCCAGACCTGCTCTATGTCGTAATCATTTTCTTGCATTGATTTGATTTCACCACATAAGCATGAGTCTCTAAACACTACAGTTTTACCTGTTTTCTAAATTTTATATAAATGAAATCATGCACAGTCTTTTGTGTCTTGGCTTCTTTCACTTTTGTTTGTGAAACTCATGCACTGCGTTCATTTGCATTTCTACACAGAGTTTAGTTATATGAATATAGCACAATTTATATATGCTCTACTGTGGAAACATATGGAGGTTGTTTCCAGTTTAGGGATGGTATGAATAATGCTCCTATGACTATTTTTGTCCATGTTTTTTGGTGCACATATGTATGCTTTTATATTAGCATACATATATCTTTTTATATCTCATTGTGCTTTTGATTCTTTTTTTTTTTTAAGATTTTATTTTTTTCCTTTGTCTCCCCAAAGCCCCCCAGTACATAGTTGTATATTCTTTGTTGTGGGTCCTTCTAGTTGTGGCATGTGGGATGCTGCCTCAGCGTGGTTTGATGAGCAGTGCCATGTCCGCGCCTGGGATTCGAACCAACAAAACACTGGGCTGCCTGCAGCGGAGCACGCAAACTTAACCACTCAGCCATGGGGCCAGCCCCTTGATTCTTAACTCTCTCTTTTCTAGGGAGGTTGAAGACATCTTTATTGGCCGTTTGTATACCCTCTTTTGTGAACAATATTTAACTATTTTACTGTGGTGTTGTTTGTCTTTTTCTTATTGTTATGCAGGAGATCTTTTTATATTCTGGAAGCAATTCTTTTGTGGATATAGAGCACACATATCTTCCAACACTGTGAATTGCCAGCTATGTCTCTTAAGGGCAACTTTTTTTTATAAGGAAAACTTAAAAATTTTAATATGGTCAAATTGACCAATACTTTTTTATTAGTGGGTTTTTTTGTCTCTTCTGTATAATAGATTTTTCTCCACTTCAAGGCATTAAAATATTCTTCTAGAGCCAGCTTTAGCGACCTAGTGGTTAAAGTTTAGCGTGCTCTGCTTCAGCGGCCTGTGTTTGGTTCCCAGGCACAGAAACATACCATCTGTCTATCAGTTGCCATGCTGTGGTACACATGGAAGAACTAGAAGGACTTACAACTAGAATATACAGCTATGTACTGGGGCTTTGGGGAGGAGAAAAAAAGAAGAAGGAGAAAGAAAGATGAAGATTGGCAACAGGTATTAGCTCAGGGTGAATCTTTCCCAGAAAAAAAAAATATGTACATATTCTTCTATATTAACTTCTAGAGGCTTAATTTTTCTCCTTTCACAATTTGATTTGCTATAATCCAAAATTAAATTTTGTATATAGTTTGAGATAGGGCTCAATTTTTTTTTCCATATGGACATAGTATTGTCCCAGTACAGTTTTATTCAGAAAGACTGACTTCCCCAACTGTGTTGCCATGCCGTTTTTATCATATATCAAGTGGCCATATGTGCATGGGTTTTTCTTCTGGGCCCCTTATTCTGTTCTTTTCATTGGTTTTTCTGTTCCTGAACCATACCTCAATATTCTAATTGCTGTAATTTTTTTTTTTCAAGTGTAAAGTATTTGCTTTATTTTTTTTACAGTGATATATTTTTTTATAATTGCTGTAATTTTATATTACCTTAATATCACGTAGAGCAAATTTTCCTGCCATGTTCTCTATTCAAAGGTAGTTTGGCCACCCTTAACCCTTTGCGTTGCTATAAATTTTAAAATCGTTTTGTCAAATTTCAAAATAAAAAGTTCATGGGCTTTTATGTTAAATAAACTTTTTATTGAAGTATGATATATGTAAAAATATGAGTAAAGTGTCCTATGAGATTCATTTTTTAATTTATTTTTAATTTTTAAAGTATTATTATATATATTTATATATTTTTTTAAAGATTGGCACCTGCGCTAACATCTGTAGCCAATCTTCTTCTTCTTCCTCTCCACCAAGCCCCCCGATACATAGTTGTATATTCTAGTTGTAGGTCCTTCTAGTTGTGGTGTGTGGGATGCTGCCTCAGCGTGGCCCAGCAAGCAGTGCCATGTCCACTCCCAGGATCTGAACCAGGGAAAACCCAGGCTGCGGAAGCGGAGCACAGGAATTTAACCACTCAGCCACGGGGCTGGCACCCTGTGAGATTCATTTTTACCTGGTTAATATGCCCATTTAACAACTATCTAGATCAAGAAATAGACTATTACTGGCATACCAGAAGCTCCTTTAATGCCCTTGCTAGTCAAATCCATCTCCTAAGGGTAACTGCTATTCTGATTTCATCACCACGCTATTGATTTCTCCTGTTCCCTGACTTCCTATTTGCCTGAGAGAAAATATGCGATGCGCATAGGTGTGTTTTTTGTTGTTGTTTTGCATTTAGCCTGGTTAGTGTTAAGTCTGTGGATTAATATCTATGATCATACTTGGAAATTATCAGCCAATATTTCTTCAAATACTGCAACTGTTTTATTTTCTTTCTCCTTTCCCTGTGAGGCCCCATCTATGTTATACCTTTTCATCTGTCTCTGTGTCTCTTCTCTCTGTTTTCTTCTCTGTGCTCCAATCTGTTTTCTCTACTGAACTTTCTTTCGTGACAATAATCCACTTTTCTGCTATGGTTAATCTAGTTTTAAAAGAAGCTATTGCATATATTTAATTTTTTTCACTTGATTCTTTTTCCCCTGTTCTCTAGTAAAAGCAGTCATATTTTCTCTATTTTCTTAAATATTTTATAGTTTTTAAAAATATTCTTGTCTGATAACTCCAGTATCTGGATCATTTATTGGTTGTATATTTCATTTGCGGAGAGGGGAGATCATCTTTTCATCCTTTCTTCGCATGCCTGGCAATTTTTATTGAGTGCCAACCATGGAGTTGGATAATGGTAGAAAGTCAGGATGATAATACTTATTTCTCCAGGGAGGGATTTTAAAAAATAATCCTGGAAAGCAGATATGGTAGGGATAAAGGGTGACAGATGATTTGCTCTTACTGCTAAGTCTTATTCTTAGTGTTTAACTCCTGTGTTTCCACCAAAAGCCTGGGCTATTATCAAGTTGCCTTTACCTTATTTATTCTGGATCTCCAACCTTGTCTCCCAAGCACTACAAGAATCCTAAAATTTCTGCTCAGCCGTTTAGCTACCCAGCTAGTTTTGTCTGCCTGGTCTCGTTCCACATATTCACAGTTTATGCTTGGTTAAAGACCTCAAAGGGAAAACGTTGGGCGTTGTTCTCTACTCCAGGATCTTGGCTGAGCAGCTCTGAACTCTACTTCTGTATCTTCAACCAGATGAGGCTCCTGCAAGCGCTAAGCTGCTGAGTTTTGCTTGGCCTCTGTTCCTTGTGCTGGAAGTCAGCGAATGCCCATTTTGGCCCTCTCAAATCCTGGCTCTTTTGGTTCCTCTTTTAAGTCTTCAAGTATTTTTCATGTGTTTGTTTTCAGCTTTCAAAGCTCTTCTCAGTTTGAGTCAGTATAATACAGGCTCGTCTGTTAAGACCAGAAGCTGAAGCTTCTCACCTACAATGTAGATCATATCATCCCCCTCATCTCAAGCGCTTCACGCACTTAAAAATTAATCCTTGGGGCCAGCCCGGTGGCTGAGTGGCTAAAGTTCCACACCTTCTGCTTTGGCGGCCTGGGGTTCACGGGTTCAGATCCAGGGTGTGGACCTACTCTGCTCATCAGCCATGCTGTCGAGGCACCCCACATACAGAGTAGAGGAAGATTTGCACAGATGTTAACTCAGGGCTGATCTTCCTCAAGCAAAAAAAAAAAAAAAAAAAAAGAGGAGGATTGGTAACAGATGTTAGCTAGCTCAGGGCAAATCTTCCGCATGTAACCGAACCTGAAGTGAGTTCGCTCACCTGTTGTGCAGCAAGCCAATCTCTGACACCATGTGTGGTGGAAGAAAGCAGAAATTTTATTATTGCACAGCACTGAGCAGGGAGAGATGGCAGCTAACGCTGAAATCCCAAACTCTCCGAAAAGCTAAAAGGAAGGGTTTTTATTTGGGGTTTTGGGTAGAGGAGGGGGAGCATATGGCCTTGCTGGTCAGAGCTTTCCCATCAGCCTGTCTTTGGCCTTGAGACACTTGCAGAGAGGAGGGAGCCCGTGACCTTGCTGGTCAGCAGCTTTCCCACCAGCCTGTATCTCTTTGTGGGGAGCAGATGATCTAGGTGCTTGTCCTTGAGGGTGTCTGTCTCCATGGAGGATAGTGGATTCTGGAGCCAGGAAGCCAGAGAGTAAGCAGGGAAAGAGTGTTTTGGTTTTAACCCCATATATGCTGGGTTTAATGTAGGGAAACTGATATCAGGGTCGATATTACTCACACACACACACACACACACACAAATTAATCCTTTTACTGTCTATACTTTTGTCTCCTCTACATTCTGTGTTCTTCCTCATAAGTACTTAGGCAAGCCCAAACCTCTCCAGCTTTGAACATATATCTTTCCCTAAATCCTCCAATATCAGCCACCACCCTATTGACTCTACTCCTTCCACTTCTTCACCTTCCATTCACTCCTCAAAGAAATTTGCTCTGGTTCCCAATCCTCTCACTCTAATGAATACTCTAGTTAATATTGCCAATTGCCTCTTTGTCACTCAATAACTTAATAGTTTTCTGATTTATTTCTCTTGACTACTTACCAGCTTTTGATAGTGAACTACTCTTTCCTCTCAAAATACTGCCATTCTTTGGAAATTTTTTCTCTTACTGGTTGCTTCCAACTCTTTGTCTTACTTTTCTGGTAGCTCTTTCAATTTCCTGTACAAGTTCTAATTCACTTTTAAATTTGCATTTAAACTTTAAATTTAATTTAAATTTTAAATCCATATAAAAGAATGTGTTCTCCATTTATATCTTTCCCTCTCTTAGCAAGGTTAATTGTTATTCTGATTTTTGTGATTCTTGCCTTGTTTTTTATTACTCTTCTTCTATATATGTATGTATCCCTAACAACGTATGGAAAGTTTTGCATGCTTTCAGTTTTATGTTGATGGCACTATACTCTATGCATTCTTCTGTCTTTTTTCCCCACTCAGTATAATTTGAGATCCATTCATGTTGAAAGTGTAATTAATTTGTACTATTCTATATTATTGAAATGCCACACATTATTAATTTTCTTGTAGATAAACCCTTGCATTTTTTTCTTTTTCTTTTACACACAATGCTACTATGAATGTTCTTGTACATGTCTTCTAGTACACATGTATAAACATTTATTTAGGTTTATACTTAAAACTGCAATTGTGAATCATATGATACGAATACTTTCAACTTTAAAAAAGAATTCTAAATTAAATATTTACTTTAGCTGTCTCCCTTTTCTCTTCTACCAGCACTATGTAAGAGTTCCTGTTATCCTGTTATTCTACATCCTTACCAACACTTGGTATTCTCTAAATTTTTCTTCTTTGTCAATCCATGGTTGCTCTTCCCACATCTTAAATGGTGGTATTTTTACTAGTCATTTTTAAAACTCTCACATAGGTGATAAAGTCCTCTCCCATTGCAACACTTACCACTTATATTTTTGTGGCTTATAAATGCATATTTTTAGCTCACACTTTCCTGCTCTAAGTTTTTTAATCCATTTCTAATTGTTTTTATGACACTTTTACTTGGATATATTACAATCAATGGAATTTCATTGTGTTCAAACGTTAAATCATCTCACCAGAATTGTTCTTCTTCCTACGATCCCTAACTCAATAAATTGCACCACCAAACATCAAGTAACCCAAGTCAAAGATCTGGACATAATCTTTAATCTCTTCTCTCCTTAACTAACTGCCTCCATTTGATTACCCAGTCCTGTGTGTTTTATCTGTAACTGATTTCTCTAATCCATTTACTTCTCTGCATCTCTGCCAAAAATACTCTACTTCCAGATGTAAATAACTCCCAGACATCAGACAATCATAATAAGAACAGTGCAGAGGGACATCCTGGTAGGATGCACCCTACTCACCTCCTAGTGGGGGAAAAACTTGTTTTATTACTGTTATAAATGTGAATGAACTTAGAAAAAGTATACAAAATTAGCTATGTAAATAAACTTAAGTTTAGCTTTCTTAATTTTGTGGCATTTAAAAAATCACAATGGGTTCATAGAGATTATGAAATTGAAGTAAAGAACAACCCTGACACTCTTGGTGTAACATACATGGTGATGGCATTTTTAGCATCTCTATCCAGCTAGTCTCCTACCTTCTTGCCTCCCTACCTTGTTTGCATTGTGGATGCTTTACACGGTTTTGCAAACTTAAGTTTATGTATTCCTTACTCTCCTTTGATAGTTCAATATTTTGGCTGTCTTTATTTTTTTTGCTTGGCAAACTATGATTAATTACAATTTATTTCAAAACAAAAGTGTCTTTCCTTGAATCTTTCTGGCAAGCTCTCAGTAATTATGTCTCCCTAACAGCCTGAAACCACTGGTATCTATCTTCCTGCTCCTTTACTCCAATTCTTTCATTCTCTCTCATTCTTATTCCATATTCTCCAAAGAAGCGTCTGAATACAATTTATCTTCCCATGTATGTCTATTTTCAGGGAGAAAATGCACTAATCATACGAGAATATTCTTGTTTTCATACCAATGAATAATTTATAGTGGGTTCTCACAATAAATTATTCATTGATATTTGATTTATACATTAGTCTTGTTGAGCTCGTTATTTATATATACACATATATGTGTGTATATAAATAATATGTATGAATATATATAATATATATATATATATATTCACACAGTCCTGAAAAAGAGATGGATCCACTCATCAACTAGCTATTTTAGCAAACACATCCCCAGATCTTAGTGATTAAATCCACTGAAGTTCATTTCTTGGTTATGTAAAATCTAATAAGGTGTCCAACAGATGGCACAGCCTCCTTCTTTGTGGTGGATATGATATTGCCAAGGACTTCAGTGACTTTCGCTGCATCAGCTGACTTCATTTGGGAGATGAAGAGTATGAGAGTCTAAGTGATTGCATGCAAGAGTTTTGATTTTAAGTTATCTTTTAATGGGCCAAGAACAGAAATTATAGACATCAATTCTACCATCATTAAATTGGCCAAAACTGCAGGAGAAGCTGGCAAATATTATCTGGTGTGTACAAAGGAGGAAAGGGGGATGAGTCTGAGGGACAACTGGCCAGTCTCTGCCGCAATGGAAAAGCAGTGAGCTGGACTCTTAATTGTGTTAAATCATCCATCCCATCCAGGTCATACTTTCTTAGATCATAATTTCCTTTGAAACCTCAACATACATTTACATCCCCCGACACTTGGGTACTATCTTTATAGACTCAATATTTCCTTCTAAATATATTTTTTTTTTTGGCGAGGATGATTCACTCTGAGCTAACATCTGTTGCCAATATTCCTCTTTTATTGCTCGAGGAAGATTAGCCCTGAGCTAACAACTGTGCCAGTCTTCCTCTATTTTGTATGTGGGTTGCCGCCACAGCATGGCTTGAGGAGTGGTGTGTATCTGTGCCTGGGATCTGAACCTATGAACCCGGGCCAGGGAAGGAGAATGTGCAGAACTTAACCACTATGCTATGGGGGTGGCCCCCTAAATATATTTTTAAGAAGAAAGAGAGCACATTGCTCAGTGGATTTTGTATTGTTTCCTCTAAGTCTTTCATATCATGTTATGTATTCTTGTCTAATTGCTTGCTAAGTTATATTGTAAAGATTGCATTACGAAATGTATTTTCTATGCATTATTTACTCAGAAAATATTTTTGTATGTAGATATTTGTATCCATGTGGTGTGTCTAGGAAGAAAAGCAGAAGAGTATTAATAATTCAAGCCTGAAAAAAAGGACTAGGAAAACACTGTGATAGAAGATGGAATTGTTCAGTTTGGTTTTGACAATGATCAGATTCACAGGATCTGCTGTTTCATTTTTCCCATGTTGACATAGTCTAACCCCCTCATCAATTTTGGTTCACCAAATATTTACATGCGTATAGAAAAATATTTTATAGGTTATTAGAATTTAAAGCAATTGAGATAGTTTGGGTTGATTATTATTGTAATATCTACCCAGGGAGAGTATTCTGAGAAGATCACATGGTTTCAATAAATCATAAAACAAAACCTGAATGTGTATAAATGAATCTAAGAATTTTTTTAGAGTTTCATGAAGTTTTTTTCTTTCCCAAAACAATCTTAAGAAAATATGACTTCCAAAGATTCCTCCATACTGCCACCAGAGTGATCTACCTACTATAGAATTTCATTGTATTATTTCTCTTCATAGAATCTTTTAGTGGCTCCGTATTATTACAGCTTAATAGGAGAACTTTATAAAACCGTCTCCTGACAGTTCATGTCTTACATGTTATAATCCAACAGTATTGAATTACTTAGAGTCACAACAGGATATGTATTATTGTTATTGTTCATGCTGTTCTATTTAAAATTCATTTTTCCTGTAACTGACGAATTACTACTGATCTTTCACAGCGTAGGTGCCACCTTCCCGATGAAGGTTTCTCTTATCCCCCCTCCTTACATAGGCTGAATAACATGTTTCTTTATGTATGCTCCCTGTGCAGTGTACCATATTGTTTTCAAATTATTTTCTAATGTGTCTTATTGTCCTTCCAGAGTATAAGCACTTAGAGAGCAACAAAGGATCATTAATTGTATCATATCTTACCCATAGTGATATTCCCAGTACAGAATAGGTACACAATTGATACTATTTACTGAATTGAACTGAACTCATAAAAATATAATGTATCACAGTCGTGGAAATTCTGTCAAATATTACAAAGATTATTGAAATTTATATTTGATATGTAAATAATGCAGAGATCCGTATACCCATTACTTAAAAGACATCAGTAGTCAGAACTTGGATTCTGATTTCCAAGAATCAGCAGCTATTCTTTGGCAAAATAACTGTTGTACCAGATTCCCTTGGGATAAATTTGCTTGAGGATTGAAACTATAATGGTTAAAATTCCTCCTCTCTAATCTGTGTTATAAATAACACTAGGAGTGTACTGGTCTTTTATTTTAGAATGTCAGAAAGAAAAATAAGACATCTGTTACGTCCAAGACTCATTGCATAAAACAGGCAGAAAGGTAGATGCCTGACGCTTCTTACTCTTCTGAGAGGCAGAGAATGTTTACATACATACGTGCATAGTAATACATCGTTTTAAAAAGATGTCAAATTATCATTTGACGATTGCTGCCATCTTAGCCATGGGAGTCTAGGTTGTGTCATGGTAACAAATTAGCTCCCAGACATCAGTGACTTCACACATAAAGTTTATTTCTCAATCATGCTACGTGGCCAGCTTACATCTGCACAGTGTTTGCTCCACATAGTCCCTCAGGCACCCAGGCTGATGGATATTCCACCAAGGGCATGTTCTCACTGCGGAAGTGGGGAAGGCGATGGTTCGTGGAGTTTTCATCTTATTTTCATATGCTTTGACACAGAAGTGGCATATATTACTTCCACTCACAGCCATTGGCCAGAGCTAGTGAGAGGGAATGAGAGAATTTGGGGGGATACTATATGAAAGAAATTGGGATCATTACTAAAGCTGCCACAGCTACCGAATAAGACTTCTGGAGCAAGCACCTGCATTTGAGTGGGCCTCTTTAGGCTGCAGAGGTTGCTTAATATGCCCTGTTATTGTGCTATGAATAATCAATACACAATTATAAGGAAACCTAATACAATAAAGGAAACACTGGACTTAGAGTCACAACATCTTTGTGAATTAAAATTTAATTCATTAATAAATGTTAAATAAGTTTCATGAAATATGGAAGGAGAAAGGATTCAGGACCCAGGCAGACTTGGGTTCAAACATAGCGTATTTAAGTGACTTGAGACAAGGAGTTTGACCTCTTTAGGCCCCAGTATCCTCATCTAGTGAAAGATGGTTACTTTTAGTTATTTTCTCAGAATTAAAGGCGGGAATATAAAGTGCCTAGAATAACACTGTAGAACCGCAACAAATAAAAGTTATGTTGGCTATTCCCATATGCACCTTTACTCTCGTCTCCCTTACTGCTCAACCGTATCATCAACCAAATGTGACTGTCCTTCAGCAGCATACAGACAAGGAGGAAGACGCAATATACTCTGCCCAGCTGAGTGTATTACATTGCGACGAGTGCCCCAATAGGGGTACGTGCAGGCTGCCTTTAGAATCTAGAGGAAAGAGTCACTAATTAGGAAGAGTGAGCACTGAGGATAAAGGGAAAATCAGGCACACTTCCATAAAGAATGTAAATAGGGAAGGAAAAAGTGCATAGTAATTCATAACACGTCAAATTTCTGTATATTAAATGCAACGATGTCTGTAAAGTGCCCAAGAGCATTTGGCCCAGTGCCAGCATTCAATATATGATATTTATTAATACTCTTTAAAATGGAAGGTTTTTGCTATGTAACCCCTGCATAAAATCGTCATGATTTTTTTTTTCCCCAGTCTGTTTCAGGCTCCAGACATCACAGCAGTAGCACATGCATTTCTCTGGAATTTGATTTCAAGGAAAGTCCTCTCCAAACCTTTTAGAATATAATGCTAATGAAAAGGGAATAGTAATCATGATTCTAGACTGTTGCAACATATAAGAGGCCCTCGCATAAGGATAAGGAAAGATCCATGATAAAGCTAAATAGCTAAGAGATATGTCAGACACTCATTATTAGAGAGAATAATAGGGTAATTAGATGGAAATTTCACACAACTTACTGAGAAGGAAGAGTTGACTTAACAAGTATATTCATGGTCCAGAAGAAGGGCTCGGTGTTCTTATTTTTCTAAATAATGGAATTTTGTAAAGTAATAAAGGATGCCAGATGGCTAGAGGACATAAAATGCACACACTCGCATTTAACTCACCCCAGTGTCTGGAAGTCGCTCATGTTCTGGTTCTGCCACTTACCACATGTGAGAATTTCCTAAGATACCTAAGAAATCTGGGCCATATTTTCCTAACCCATTTGTCCAGACAAAATTCCTTTCTCTATAAGTTGTTGTCAGTATTCAGTAAAAATAAATGTAAATCTCAGTAGCTGCTTCCACTGTTATTCTTGGTAATGTTCTGTTCTTATCAATCCAGGATGGATCTCTCTAGGGAGATTGGGAATTAAAGAAGGGGCAGAAACATTCACATGGAAAAACAGTACAAAACATTGATATTCAGACTTTTTTTTAACTACATAAATCTTTTTTTCCAAGAAAAAATTACAGAGAAACTTAATATCTAAGATGGAGAACTACATACCTGCTTACGTTGAAATGGGCATGGGAGAGGAGACCTGTCTCATTGGCCCTTGCACATCTTGGTGGTTTGAGGTAACTCCCTGGGACAGTTAGGACCTCTGCATTCTGAAAACAGCTCCAATCATAGGCTCTGATTTGTTACCTTAGTGGAGATATCCTTTTACTTAAGTAAGAATCATTGGAATACTTACTTTCATTTTGTTCTAAAAGTAAAAGCAGACATTCTTAATCTCAATCATTTGTTTTGCTCATATAGTGTGACCTAGTTTATAATTTTCTTTCCTGTTGCTTTTAAATATATTGTGTTAAAAAATAGTTTTGCTTTCTACTTTCCTAATCAATTAAGTTTTCTTTGTTGGTGAATTATGTGATTACTGCACAAAGTTTCCAGGTGTGGGTTTATTATTATTTATATTGCTTAGGAATTGGTGTCTTTCTTCCATTTAAGAACTCTTGTCTTTTTCAGTTAATGAAAATTCACAGACAATATCTCTTCACACAACAACGCCTTCTGTCAAAAGAGTTTCTCCTTTATTTTCTTATGAAGCTCAATTCAAATTACGTTGAGTTATCCACAGTTTTCCAAGTTTTCTTCACCTCTGTGTCATATTTTCACACTTATCTCTTTATACTATATTCTTTTAATTTTCTCATTTCAATCTTCTACTTCACTAGTTAACTCATCAGCTCCATTTAATCTGCATACGGATTTTCTTTTATTTCAATGAGTATATTTATATGTCTAGAAATTCACTGTGTGTCCGTGTAAAAATCTGCCTACACTTATTTTATAGTATCTTATTCTTTTGATTTGGTTTCTAGTCCCTCAAAACATACCTGTCAACATTTTAAGCATACTTATGTTATAGTCACTTTCAGATTATTCAGCTATTCTCAGTTCTCGTGCTGTTTTTGTTTATGTGTGGACCCTTTCCTATAAAAGCTTGTTTCCTCCTGTGATCTGTAATTATTTTGTGTGTGTGTTCTCCTATTCAGCTTGGGTTTTTGTTATTTATGGTTTCCATGTATCCTGAACTATGAAAGCATTTGAATAGAATGGTTTCTATTTGGCTTCTGTTAGAGATGCCGGGAATTTCAATGGCTCTACCAGATTTTATTTATTTCTTATTTTGTAGCCCTGGTATCATGTAGGTATTATAAATTAGGATACCATACCTACATACATGAATGCTTGGGGTTTTTATGTTTATTTCCTCACCCAAAGGCTGGAAAGAAGAAAAGCTTTTTTAACTTTTTTGTGCTGCGATATTGGATGAATTTTTTTAGATCTCGAGGATAGGTAGTATTTGGGGCTCAAAGCTTAAGCAGTGGGAACAGTTCTAGTTTCCTGTCCAACTTTTATTCGCAGTTAGATCCTTAGAATCTCTTCCTGGTCTAAAAACCTCATAGATCTCTATTCAATCAGACTCGCCTACCATTCTGATTTTACTTCTCTATTTCAAGTATTTAGGGTATTTGTCTTTCCTTTGTCTGACTTGGCTGTGCATTTTAAATAGGTTAATAAGCATCTTTTGTGTGCGTGTTTGTAAGTGATAGGGTGAACCATTTGAGTTCAGTCTGCCAGTTGCCTGAGTCTAACAATTTGTTTTAGAGAATAAAGAATTTAGTTATGAGCACTCATGGGCATGGGGTCTGTAAGTGTGGATGACAAAACCATCCCTCTCTATTTCTAAGTAAACAAACCAAAATCTGTGCCTTGTTTTAAGTGGTTTAATATTTATATATTATCCAATGTAAAGATTCTTTCTACTCTCCTTGGATTGGGTAGCTGGAGACATTTTCCTAATGTCTTGTGTGAAGATCCAGAACTGCTAGGAAAGACATTTTATATTAATACTCTGAAATTTGGAGAGCAGTTGCACTTACTGGAAGAAAAGTAAAATACATCTAAATGTGACCCTAATTGAATTACTTCCCATACTCATTCTGCTAGATTTTCAGCTGTTGTTGTGAAATAGTTTTTGAGCTTTAGAATTCCTTTAGCCAAAAACACTCGCTGCAGGGAACAAATCTGAACTTTCTTGAGTCTATGAGTATATACCCACTTTGAAGGTCACTATTTCCCAGTGTAAAAATATATGAGGTGTGACAAAGTGATAAGCTTGATTTTCTACAAGTACACAAGGCTATATATATTCCAAATGAATTTTTTGCACATTCATTGAATAATTGATTTATTTAGAGTCTCTTGCCTCTACTTACCAATGCAGAACTTCAGCTACTGCCATGCCCCTGATTCACAGTATTGTTGGAAGCCTCTAGAAGGTTTCAGTTACCATGAGAGGTCTTCAGTTTCTACCCTCCCCCTCAAGTAATGAACCTCCTCTTTCTCATTCCTTGGCCTTCTAAGTAATGAACTCTGCAGGTTCATCCTCTTTCCTTTCATTACTCCCCTTCGGATCTCATCATGACCCCAACCTAACAGACATGGTTTCATTGTTGTGTACACACTGTGTTCTTCTCTCCCTTCCACTCACCATGGAATGTGCTTGGTATGCAGGTTTGTGTTTCCTACACTGATGCTTTAGATTCTTTGGTTTGCCCACAGATTTTTTGTAAAATAGGGAAAATGCTCCCCCTTCTTTCTTTTCTTTTTGCATTATACTCAAAAATGTAATGACGAACCAGAGCTGTTTGTTCTCCAATATCTTACAACAGTCATAGGAAACCACTGTCAAATTTTTGTATGTAGTTCTTCCTACCTCTATATGACTCAGACACTTGTCAGTTGTGGAATGGGTCGAAAGAAATAAAAATTCCTTAGTCTTTCTTTCGAAGAGACTCCTGTCACTTCAGTTCTGTCCTATAGCTTTGGCACACATGACATTATAGACTCAAAGTGGGAACTCTATCTCTTATTCAAGAAAACGTTTATTAAGATGTGAACTGTACTTGGTGACTCACTTGAAACAAATAGAATATGAGAAGAGAGAAGAAGAAAATATTAACTTTACAGTGGAGAAAGCTGGCAGACAACACTTTCACCAAGTGATCAACTTTAACATCATCAGTAATGAGTCATGTTGATACCAGATTCTCCAATAGAATACAATGGAAAGGACACTTTGTCTCCATCATATACTTCCCCAAAAGCAATAAACCCAGTATTGTCATGAGAAAGCATTAAAGAAACTCAAATTGAGGGCCACTTTACAAAATAACTGACCAGTGCTCTCAGAAGAATCAAAGTCATGGGGCTGGCCTGGTGGCCTAGGGGTTAAGTTCACATGCTCAGCTTAGCCGGCCTGGGATTCACTGGTTCAGATCCCAGGCGCGGACCTACGCACAGCTCGTCAAGCCACACTGTGGCAGGCATCTCACATATAAACTAAAGGAAGTCAGGCATGAATGTTAGCTCAGGGCGGGTCTTCCTCAGCAAAAAGAGGAGGAGAGGTGGCAGATGCTAGCTCAGGGCTAATCTTCCCTGAAAATAAAAGAAAAAATAAATCAAAGTCATGAAAAAAGAAGGAAAGACAGAAACTGTCAGACTGAGGAGACATGACAAGTAAATACAAGATAGTATCCTAGATCAGACCCTGAACAGAAAAAGGGCAGTGCTGAAGAAACTGGTAAAATCAAAATGAAGTATTTTATTTATATATTAGTACCGTACCGGCATTAAAAATTTTTTAGTTTCAATAAATATACCATGGTTTTATATGATGTAAAAATTAGGAGAAGCTGGATTAAGGTTAGTAATACATTATGTAGTCTTTACAACTCTCCTGTAAACCTAAAAATATTTCAAATAAACAAGTTTTCTTTAGAAAAAACTAAGCTCTTTCTATAATTTCAAAATCTCAGGTAGGGGCCGGCCTGGTGGCGCAATGGTAAAACTGTGCACATTCCGCTCCTTGGCAGCCCGGGTTTCGCCGGTTCGGATCCCGGGTGCGGACGTGGCACCGCTTGGCAAAAGCCATACTGTGGTAGACATCCCACATATGAAGCAGAGGAAGATGGGCATGGATGTTAGCTCAGGGCCAGTCTTCCTCAGCAAAAAGAGGATGATTGTCAGTAGTTAGCTCAGGGCAATCTTCCTCAAAAAAAAAAAAGAAATAAAATAAGAAAAAATCACAGGTAAATACACCCTCATCAGGAGCTCCTACACCTGCTTTCAAGAACTAGACACCATATTTTTAGAGAAGGAACGATGCATTCTGATCCTAAGGAGAATCTCTTGTGTTCTGGATGGTCTCTCCTGAAGGGATTGGACCTTGGTTAAGTCAAACTTCAAGAATCATCACTCGCTAGTAGGATTTTATCATATACCTAGTGTCTCAATCAGAACTTGAACTTAAGGAACGAGTGACCTATTTGGGTGGAGAAATTTTCTGATTAGACAAGCATGAATGACTTGATCTGTAACTTTGCAAGCCTTTTAAATTTTAAATCAGATATTCACCAGAGGCTGGTTGTCTTAAATTATCTAATTCTAGATTTGAAACTGTCAGTTCTTTTATAAAACAGAGTAGTGCAATGGTGAATATTAAACTGAAAATATAAGAAAAAGCACTTTCAAACAGCAGACAACATTGATAAATTCTTGTGACATATCCTGTAACCTATTGCAATACAAATGGCAAAGGCTGTCAAGCTTCTATATAAAATCTGATACCACCAGCCAATATCAACAAAAACCTGACATTCAGCTTGTCCTGCAGTGGCAGTTAAAGTGGAAGACTAGTGATAATGTAGCATTTTCTGCCTTCTGTTTCTTCTAAGTGCTGAAACATCTTCAAAGAAATGGGCGTGTGTAGATTGGGATATTTCATTGCACTTTCTTGGAATAAGATGGGCTCTGGTTTTTCACTCTAGAGGTCTATTTACTGAAAGAATAAATGCTATGTCCCTTTGACTTTATTTTCCTTTAAAATCAATCATTCTATGTTTGCTCTCTTCTCTAAATTGCAGACGCAGATTAATGCTGCAATTACCTGTATTACTATTGAACGGCTCTGATGGCGAACCTCAGGTACATAATGATTTCTCAGCTTTCCCAAATGAATACCCCCTCTCACCAATCTCAAGTGAACAGACACCTCCTGCTCTAGACCCCTAATAACACAGTGGTCTCAGCCAAGAACTGAGGAAGACCACGTGGGTATCCCCTGATCCCAGACTTCCCTCGCTTTAAAATGATTTTTTCCTTTGTCATTCCTGTATTCCCTCCATCTTTTTCAGAGGATACAAACCTCACACTCTCTACTCCATCATGTCAGACCCATCAAGATCTCCTTTTCTTCCCTGCTTCCACCTCTCTATTGAGAGCTTACATACTCAGGCAGGATGGAACTAATTCTTTCATATTGAGTTGTAAATATATGTAATAAGTAGGCTGACTATATGTCATGTAAATGAAGGTCCTTTTGAGATTAAATGGTCACATTAACCAAATGCGGTACTAGAACAAGAGACATAAAGTGATATTGCCCAGGAGAATTGTACATATGGTCAGACTACTGATAAAACTTAACGTGGTACTTTCCTCGAAGGACAAAGAAAGTTTAACAGGGCAAAACCTTAAATAAAAAATAATAATAATTTCTAATCATTGAATTTCAGATAGCAAGCAGTATGTATGAGATTTTGACAAGCCAGGGAGGTCTTCCTTGAACTTCTGAAACAACGTGTCTATTTTCCATCTCCAACCCTCCATCTTTTGAGAATCTCTAGTAATACAGTTAGCAATAGATACAATAAAAAAATTGCTTGCATATGCATGGTGCTTTAAAGTTTTAAAGTAGGATAGTAGCTCTTATCTTCCACTGCATAAGAACCCTACTGCACTTGTATAGGTTGACATCGCTCCTTTGGTAGATGAGAACACTGAGTCAAAACTCAAGCCTAGGTTGCCATTTATTTCTCTTTCAGTACATGCTGAATATCTCCATTTCCTGCCTACCAGACTCTGTGCTGTATATTAAGAGGAAGATGATGCAGTTTCTTCTTTCGAGTTGCTTATTGTCTAATGGGAAGAGATAGACATGTATTACAGACTTGACTCACTTTCCTTATCCAGTACACTTTGTGTGAAAGCATAGCAAACTACTTCCCTTCTAACTCGACTTATAACAGCTGCCATAATTTTCAATGACTTCATATAACAGTTTTGGAACTTTTTGACACAGCTGCATTTTTGTTAGCTCTTTTGTTGTTCTCTGAGAAATTGGGCAAGCGATCCTTTCTATGGACCAGAAAAATAAAGGAAGGGAGTTTCTGAATGTGTTCCTCTCCCCAGAAAGTGCGACAGTGGTGACTAGAGACTAGTGAACAGATGAACTAGGTATTGATGTGATGTCTCAGGAGGGTGACTCATCAGAAAAGAAGAAAGGCACATGATGAATACAAGTTGCAACCTTAGAAGCCTGCAGATTGATGCAAGTTAAATTAGGTCATGAGAAACAAAAAGTGGGTGGCTCAGGAATGGGCAAGAGTATTTTCCAGATAATTTCAGAGAAAGCTTTTTGTTTTTTTAAATTGGTGTTAAATGGGTTAGCTTCGTTTAAGGACTTTCACAACTTCTTTATAGCAACAAACCACAGGAAAGTGTTCAGAATAATCTTGGTTGTTTAGACTCAAAATGAGAACCACGGACCAGCAGCATCCTTGGCATCACCTCGGAACCTGTTAGAGATGCAGGATCTCAGGAGCAGCCCCAGGGCCGCTGAATCAGAATCTGCAGTTTAACAAGATGCCCAGGTGACTCCTGCACATCCAATTTTCAGACAGCCTTTTGTGATAGAGTTGTTTATACAAACCTCAGACCGTATTTCAACAGTTGCAAGTTTTCACGAGAGCTTTGCAGTAGATCAGTCCAGGTCCATATAACACAGTTGTTTGAATAGGAAGCTGCTTGAATTTCCAGACACAACAAGGGAAAGTCTTCCAATGGCTTACTTTGTCTCCGAGCACAATGAGTAATTGCCAATCTTCTGTTTTGAGGAGTGCCGAGTAGATCTGACCTCCATTCTGCTTTGTATAGATTGCAGTTCCTCTTCCAAACATTCACGCCCAGTGGGGGCAGCTGATGAGATGCTTTGTTGTTCTAGTCTGAGAGAGATTCCAGCTGTGTTTCTCATGTTCTTGTGGATTCACCATGGACAACATGTTAACTCAGCCATGCTTTGGCAGTGCCGTACCCTAAAACTTTTAACAACTGAGGTAGTCACGGGAGGGGAACCATTTTGTTTCCATTTCGTTGTTTGAGTGAAGAGGACATCCTTTGGGTAATTTGACAGGTAACAGTATTTAAGAAAATTGCTCAGAGTGAGGGATTTAAGGTGAATGACTTCTTAGGACCCTACAATGTCATGAGTGTCCAGATGCAATATAGTTCAAAGGGCAAGGTTATAAAATTAGACAGTGTATGATTTGCTTCTCTATTTTTACCATATGAGCTACATGACTTCGAGCAAGTTATTTAACATCTCCAAGTTTCCGTTTTCTCATATATATGATGCAGATCATTATACTTACCTTGAAGGAGAGGTATAAGACGTAATGAGATGATGTATAGAAAGAACCTAGCATAACGTCTAGCCCCTATTTAGCCTTTTAAAAATGCTACATCTCTTCATTTATTGTCATCCTATTTCTCTAAACTGATAAAAGCATGGAGGAAAAGCCATTTGAACTGTTTATTTTCTTATTATATCATCTTCGAAAGCACAAACATCCAGGGAAAAGAAATTGCATGAATGGAATGAATATTACATTTTAAATGTGATGATATCATATATTCAAACAACAGCGCTAGAATCTTATTAAGCTGGGAGCCCATTATAGTACTATCCTTTAGCTCCGTGCTTTGAAAATACCTAATATGCCATCTTATGAGGTCTCAAAACAGCCCCAGACACATCTGCAAAGTGCACATTTATTTCCAATGCATCGTCTATTTTGAGCCTTCTCTTTGCCACGTGGGTCCCACAGACACTGATCCTCTCTCCAGCAGCACTTCCATTGCCTGCCACTTGATCATACACACACATCATGCTCCAGATTTTATATTTTTTTCCCATTACCTTTCCTCTATCGGAATTACTTACCCTGTGCCCCACTTACGTAACATTGTTTTTGGTTATAAAGATAATAGGTAATAAAACAAAATAATTCATAGAAATAAATAAAGGGCATCTTTACCTTTATCTTAATAGGTGTTGTATATACATTTTAGCAGAGATTTCTGGAGGTGCTATTGCAGCTCCCAAAGGTGTGACTTGAATGCTGTCCATGTTAGGTACACTGGCAAGAGGGTGAGAGAGAGGCATCAAGGAAGGGGACTAGCATGGAGGCTTCTAGCTCTCCTCTGATCTCACACTGTTCTTGTGCAGGGCTGTCCTACATGATGCAATCTTTAGTGATGCAACATTTAAATACTTTTGGACCTGTAATAATTTCTCCTTAAACCAAATCATTCACAGTACTCTTAGATAGGTACTTTTATCAAGTTTTTATCAATCAAAAAGATGATTCTTAATGATTAAAGAGAGAATCAAATTGTTCAGTCTTTTTTTAAGGTGTTGTAAAGATAAGATAATGCAATAAATTGTATAGCAGGATAATGACCAGAATACAATTATGAGTTTTATTCACACTTGAAGAAAAATTAAAAGCTAGAGAGAAATTGGACCTTCAAAGGACTTTCAAACCATTTCTGCCAAAATTGAATAGATAAATACCTTTTTTCTTACCAAATATGTACCAAAGGATGGCTGTGCAACCAGTTTGGAGGGGCAATGAAGTCTTATTCCATAAAAACCAGCATTGTAGTCTAATTATTGGCCTCCTACTTCATTCTATTCTTGATGGAGAGAGAAAATGGTCTTCTAAAACTCCATAGGAAGCTGTTAGTGCCCTTGGTTTTGGAAGTGCTTTGGGATAAGCAGCCCTTTCCACTATTTATGGAATTTGGAGAAAACCAATAACATAGAGAGGCAGCCACGATAATAACTCAATCCTGATTATATGAAAAGTTGAGGGTTTTGAGTTAATAATATCCTCTAAGCAATACCCTTAAATCTTCTTAAAGAGATGTTCTTGTTGAAACCAACACAAGGATCAATTTGTCATCTGTATCTCTGTAGTCCAGAATCGGTTGTTTGAATGAGTGATTCAAGTTCACCAAAGCCATCCTTCTTCAGATATCACTCACCGATATGCTGTATACCAACTCACTCATTACTTACAGAGCAGCTGGCACACTGCTGGCTGCGTCTGAACAAAATGCCTATTTTCCAATACTTCAGGTACCAAATGTTTGCGTTGAACATGATGGGTTTTTTCCCCCAGAATTGTCAAGATTATATATTTATAGAATGCATTGACTAAAATTAACTTTCCACTTGCCATACTCTTTATTGGAGCTCTTATTAATGAGAATGGACCCCTTAACTGAAATTTCAAGTATGAATTTGACTGATTCATAGTGAAAGAAATTATTTTAGGTGGAAACTCATAGATAGCATTGTTTTTCCCAGAACACATGAAGATTATATCAGTTCTCTGCTTCTCAGTGACTGTTGTTAAGTAGATTCAGAGGGGAAAACAAGCCAAACCTGTTTCAAGATTTAAGTTTCTGGCCAGAGATCTTCGACAGTAAGCTAAAATTGATTTAAAAAGAAATATGATATATCTGATGTACAGTGATTTGAGCAGGTTTATGTTGAAGACTTATTGAATATGACAAAACTTCTATTCTGAATTTCTTCCTTGCCCCACATCAAACCCCTATTCCAATTATAACTGGAGTTAGGATCATTAGAAATATTGGGCAGGGGTTGGGGTACTATGTAATCTCTAATCATCCTGTGTTTAATAGATTCTAGACTCAAAAGAGTGATCAAGAGGTCTTAATGCATATTCATGCTTTTACCTGTGGTTCATCCATTCATTAACTAAACAAAGTTTGTTGACTACCTTCAGGAATTTAAAAATGCATAAGAAACAGCTTCGTCCTTTCAGAAGCCCCCAGTCTACTGGGAGAACTAGATAGGTAAATGTATGATTATCAGACTATGAGACTGTTGCTGGAAAAGCTACAAAAAGCAAATGGAGAGGATGACAGAATCTAGGCAAAATGTCCACCTGGACATGAATAAGTAGGTATATTCAGGGAAAAAAGCACCAGGAGTTCAATTCGATCTGATTTTCTGGGATGGTAGCATGTGTTCTTGTCTCTTCGTTTGTTCAGTAAACAGAGAGAGAGAGTGTGCAGACATAAGAAAATTGGATTTTAATCAGGTGAGGTTAACTCTTAGCTTTGCCGTCTATAGCCTATGCAAATCTGGTTAAACTCATTGCTTTTTGAAACTCAATTTCCCCATATATAAAATAATACTGATCCAAAAAAGGCAGTTTTTATAAATGATGTAAAACATAAATATCTGGTACATGAAAATGATAATTTACAATGACAACAATAACAACAATAGTAATAATAGTGACTAACCTTTATTCAGAGCTTAAAATACGCCAGGCACCAAGCTAAGACCTTATATGCATGATCTTTAGACCATGCAACACTCTATAAGCAGGTACTATTATTATCTCTATTTTAACAGAGCTTATAAAGGTTAGTTTATTTGTCCAACGTGCAATAGAATAACAACAATGGCTGAGATACACTGAGTAACTATAAGTGGTTGGCACTGTTTTAAGCCACGAGATACATCAATTCATTTATTTCTCACTAGGAGATACAGTCTTTTACTTTTCCCATTTTACAGGTGTTATGAGCTGAATTGTCTCCACCTCAAAATTTATATGTTTAACCTTTAAACCCTAGTGCATTAGACTGTTACTGTACAAATACCATATGATCTTGTTCATAAATAGAGGAAAACACAACAATCATACAGAGACAGAGAGTGGACTGGAGGTTACCAGAGGGGAAGCGGGGAGGGAGGAGCGCGAAAGGGGTGATGGGGCAGATGTGTGTGCTGATGGATGGTAATTAGTCTTTGGGTGGTGCACATGATCTAATCTACACAGAAACTGAAATATGATGATACACACCTGAAATTTATATAATATTATAACCCAGTGTTACCACAACAAAAACAAAGACTGTAAATGTATTTGGAGAGATGGCCTTTAAAAAGCTTATTAAGTTAAAATGAAGCCTTTGGGGCAGGCCCTAATCCAATCTGACTGAGGTCCTTATAAGAAGAGGAAATGTGGACACAGAGAGATAGCAGGGGCGAGGCACACAGAGAAAGGCCCATGGAGGAGAGAATGAGAAGGAGTCCACATGCAAGCCAAGGAGAGAGGCTTCAGAAAATAGCAAAACTGATGCCGCCTTGATCTTGGACTTCCTTCCAGCCTCCATAACTGTGAGAAAATACATTTCTGTCATTTACGCCACCCACTGTGTGGTATTTGGTTTTGACAGCCCTAGCAAACCATTACAACAGGTGACTAAACAGCGGCACAGAGAAGTCGCATACGGCTAAGCTACGCAGTTTGGATGCAGAGCAGCTGGAATTCAAACTCTAGCGGTCTCATGTCAGAATCCTTAGCCTTCATCTCTTCCCAAGAAAGCCCCTCATGACAGATGTGGAAACTGAGGGAGGGCGTGGTTAAGACACGTGCCCCAAATTGCACAGCCATACAATGGTAGAGTCAGAATTCAAGCGCAGGTCTCATTTCTTCTAGTTGGCTTGAAAGAATTTTCATGATTCCTCATATAGCGAGTTTAGCTAAAAGCTGTATTTCACTTAGTTTCCAATTTCCTATAAATGAGGGTTGAGGAAATGCCAGCTTTGACACATGTACACAGGCTACTAAGTTAATTTCCATGGATGAAAGATGGCAAAATTTTGCAAAAGAGCTCTGGAGTCACTTAAGGCATTAGTGTCACATTTTACATCAACTTCTAACTGCCCTTCGTAGGCCCGGCATCATACCCTTCTTTATAATATCAACTTAAACACAAATTTGGTTTGTTGTGCTAGTGTTGAAAGCCTTTCATTGCCTCCAATATCTACTAGAAGAACCATTACAATAGATGCCCTAAATTACAAAGGGTTTCTCAGGAGGCTGACTTTTCCCACATTTTAGTTAGTGACAGGATTGGAAGCCTCACTCCCGACTGATTATCGCTTATACAATGACTTAAGTCAGAGCTGTTTCTTTTCTGGAGCAAAGCCCTCCTTTAAGATCTCTGACCTCATTCTAGACCACATGTGGGAAAATTTCCACCCATTCTAAGGGTTAGGAAAAAAGAAACCTTGAGGATGCCACACTAAATTCTCCATTTCAAAACTCTTCCCAGAACATTGTATAATAACAATGTCGAATAAGAAACTTCTCACTTTTAAATATATTCCCTTTAATGCAATGAGTAATACTGAACCTAGCAATGACATTCTTCCATGGAGGAATCTGGTAATATCACTTAACATAAATATTACCAAGATTAAACATTTTGACAAAGTACCATATTATAGATCCTTAATAGTTTGCTTTATAGCCCATCTAACATTTGAACATCTTAGCTTACACAGAGCAGCTTTTAAATGAATGTACTTAAAGCTATTAAAAAATGAGCAAAGTGAAAAAAAATGTGTTTACTTATTCTTTTATATTACCTCTTAAGTACCTTTTAGGATCCTGATTTAATTAATTATTTAATAGTAATAGGATTTAATATAGATTATTGTATATTAATTGTGTGTGTGACACTGTGCTAAGCATTATATAGAAAATATTTCATGTTGTTCTCATAGCAGTCCTGTGTGTTAGACAATATTATTATTCTCAGTTTTGAAGATGGAGAAAAAAGCACTACAATCACAGAGCTTATATACGGAGGAGCCAGGGCTGGTACCCAGTCCTAATTCCAGGGGAAATGCATTTAATTTGCAATTGTTGAATGGCTATTATATTCATCCACTCATTTATCTGTCCATCTACCCATTTACATATTCCACAGTCATTTATTGAGTACTGACCGTGTGCTGAGCACCATGTTAAAAACTGATGGGAAGGAGATAAATAACCATGGCTTCTGCCTTAAAGGAGAACAGCAACTGCAGAGGAGACCCATGAAATGATGATGATTATAGTACATATGCTGTGATGCTGCTGTGCTTATATATTAACAACAATCATTTTCAACAGTGTGTTCCACAGAATATTCATTTCAGAATACACACACCATGTGTGGGAAACTGCTCGCCACATCCCCTTCTTGGGGGTAATTCAGATTTGCCTATTATAGACTTTCATGAAAAACAAAACCATTTAGATGGTTGCCTAAATTACTCATCCTGGGGACCCTTGTATTTCCTGTACATTCCATTAATATTCTAGGGAATTTGTTTCTCATGGAACAATCTCATAAAACTGTAGCTAGGAATATATGTTGTTACCTAATAGTTTATACTGAGTCTGTTGCCAAGACATAGTTTAAAAACAAAATTCTTTATATCATTAACCTGAAAGACAGTATGCGTTTCCTGAATTTTAAATCCGTAATCTCTGAAATTGCAGACAGAGCTGAAATGTTTTCAGTGAAATAGCATTACTCTGGCCAGTTTCTTGCTTGTGAAACGGATTCGCCTGTTGCCTTGAGTTTACACATCATCCCTACTCTGCCTTCTCCCCATTTGGCCGACTGCTGTCTTGAGGCCAGGAAAAGGGCAGGAAAACCAAGAGGAGAGAAAACACAAAAAATCTGTTTGGTTTTGTTACTGATTCTGAGTTCATCTGTGTAAATATTTTGAAGGGAGTATTAGTTGCTATAAACTAAAGTGCAATTATTATATTATCTGTGAAATCGTTGTATCAGAACATTTTTTCGGCTTTGACAAGTGAGTGACTTTCACTATGTTTCACAGAGAAATTTAAAAAATACCGTAAGAATCAATACAAAAATAATTGATTAGGAAACTAATAAGCAAAGGCTGGACAGAGTCTGGCCCAGGAGCTGATGCTCCCAATCGAGCTGGGGATCAGGTATGATAGAAACATTTGCAGGAGGGGATATAATGATGCCCAAACCCAGAGTCTAAGGGGTTAGGAGTCCACGTTTTCCAGAATTGAGACATCACGTATATACCTACATTGACTAAGCTATTACTACATGCCAAATAATATGGAAAGCTTACATTTTTATTAATTAAATCCTCCCCAACTCTTAATGCTGTAGTATAGAATATTCTTTTGACAGATGAGAAGAGTAAATTTTTGTGATGTTGTCAGATTAACAAAGAGTTTAAAAATAAATAAGTATTTATTGAGCATCTAGTATGTTCCAGTTTCTGTGCTGGGTGAGTGGGTTAAAAAAAATGCAAATAACATCCCTGCTGTCATTATTCTCAAATCTGGCTGGGGAAGTAAACCATAAATATAACTTTAAAACAATATGCTAAGTGACTATGGCAAGAAGAACACACTATAGGAACAAGTGTACCAATGGAGCTGTGTCACCGTACTAGTTAAATGAGGGCGTAACAACTTCTTGAAACCCAATTGCTTCTTTGCTTTAAAAAATCTGTATATCTATTATCTATCTCTGCCAATCTACCTACTTGTAGAAGTGTGGCACTATTCCCTTTTTCTATTCTGAAATGTAATATAAGGGATAAATAAGAAGAACACAATTTATAATAAAATAATAAAGATCCCAATATAAAAATGCTCAAAGGAACTATGTTATAAGTCAAAAATTCCACTTCCATTTTCTATAATTACCAAGGGGAGGGGTGTCTGTGTGTGTGGAGATAAAGAGAATCGTGTTCTGATTTGGTTACTGAAAATGAAAGTAACGACTCCACATTTGTCATTGAAAAAGAAACAAAGGTGTATCAGAAATACTTTTTTATGTGTTTGCTGTTGAGAAGTATTGTCCAAGGTTAATCCAGTACCTGGGAAGGGCGTTCCAAATATTTGTTTTTCAGCCATCTCTAGAGCACAGTCTTATCTGAGACCTGTCTCCACCCTCAGCGGCACAGCCAAAGCGGGAGGGAGCTGCTGTTTGCCTTTGATGGGCTGAGCTCCTGATTTCCCATCCTGAAGACTTCCAGGAGAGTTCTTGCTCAGGTGCAGCGTGTACTCCCCGCTGAACCATAGGCCGTCTTTCAGGCGCCGCCTGCATCTGTGTTGCAAGCAGAAGAGACTCCTGGTAGTTGGTCCCCTGGGAGCCCTGATCCAGGGACTTTCAGATTGTTACTTTCCTGACCTTTGTTTCCCAGACTCCAAAAAGCACATAAGCAAGGAAGGCTTCAGGGAGAAGGCGATATGTGAATTGAGTCAGGCAAGCCAAATGGGCAACAACCAGGTAGAAAACTAAATCGTGTGGGAGTTTCGGGGAGGGTGGTATCATCAGCACGTGGCTGAGAGCAGAGAGGGGAAGCAAGCTCTCTCTTGACTCTTATCTGAGCGCTAATACCATTCATTAGGGCTCTACCCTCATCACCTTATCTGATCCTAATTACTTCCCAAAGGCCCCACTTCCTAATACCATCACTTGGTGAGCAGGGTTTCAACATACGAATTTTGGGGGAAACATAAACATTCAGTCCGTAACACCTATCAATGTTTTAGTTATTAAGAATAAAACACAGCTAAAAGAAACAATCACAAAAACGTTGCAACTAGCCATCCTCAAATGATTTTTATAAACCCTAATGAGGGTGGATTGATGATCATTAAAGCTTCACTTTAAAAGAGGAGAAAGAGAAAAAGAAGAAAATGTGTCATGTGTTTTGAAATGATAACGGGCAATGCATTCACAGGATGTGGCCAAGTTAGGTTTTGATGGGTCTGCATGAGACCCCCTCTCATGCAATGGAATCAAAATATTGAGAAATGGGAATCGTAATCATAATAATAGCTAATCTTTATCTCAGTCCTCGTATAACCTTGGGGGCTTATGTTCCATCCCGATTAAACAATCTTTCGTCCCTTTATTAGGAAAATCAGAAATATAAAAAAATTTTTTCACAACCATATTCAATGATATTCATAATCATATAGTTATTTTTGTATATTATAAATTACTTTTATATCTATTAATTAATTTGCCATAGTACTAACTTCATTGGAATTAATTTTCCTTAATCATAACAAAAGCAACATTCATGACTTATTTGCTGTCTACTGTATGCCTGACAAATATTTTCTCATTCTCTCTCACACAGTTCCCCCGCCCCCAGCGCACACACACTTATACACAATGAGGTAATCACCTTTTTCCATATCATATACAAGTAAGGAAACAAAAGCTCAGATGGATTGGTCTAAATTTACACTTAATGTTCCCCAGAGCTGGTGCTTACAGGCAAGTCATTTTTTTTGTCCTATCCTAAACACTTCTGCCTTCACACGGTGCTCTGCCAGAAAGCTGGTGGGATAGAAGAGACAATCATCTATTGCATTTTGTAATCAAGGTTAGATTGGGCATGTAAATATTTACTTGCTGTTCTAAGCTTAAAGTCTGAATGTCTAGAAAACCTCTAGTACTTTACCATGAAACTAATTGTTAGTAAATGGTTTAATCTCTTCTCTTTGATGAGGCACCAGATTCACAAATTCAATGGGTTGTTTAATTGATTACTCATTTATTTCTGGAACTGGCTTGTAATAGCATCTGCAGTGATCTAATGCTATTATCCTGAGAGATTTCCACGGCGTTTTCACAATGTTTTATTCACCAGAGCTAAGGATCTGGACCATTGGAACATTGTCTTTGTCAGTAACTTGCCACTTAGATAAATCCTTGATTTCTTTTCTTCCCCTCCAGTCAACAAGCATACTCAAGACAAGGCATTCTATAGGCAAGCTCTTGCTCCATTAGTTTTTATGTAAAGACTCCAGGGGGCTCTTGCCAGCAGGAAACCTGTCTCCATTCTCCTTCTACCTGTAAAAGTTGGTGCTATAAGAGGTAGAAATATTGACAGGCTGGGGAGTTAGAGTCAGGAGGCTGAGTCAGAGAATATATTTATGCTAGCGGCTAAGAGCGCGTGTTAAAATGAAATGTGAATTGTGTCCAGCAGACTTCTTTTTCTACTTAAAAATTAGGAAGGCACTTCTATAAACCTGATATTCTAGTAATAGCTGTTTTGAAATGTCTATTTTGTCTCATTGAAAGGCATTTGCCTTCTCTTTAACTTCCATTCCAGTCTTTCCTGCCTCTCCCAGAAATGTTCCTCATCATTTATTTTCCCCTTTTATTCATTCGCTCGATATATATTTGTTGAGATTCTGTTATGGACCTTTTCCTGTGCTAGTCCTTGGAGAAGTAAAGTGAAAGTCAGATAGAGGTCCTGGCCTTGCGGAGGTAAGAGTGATGTTCTACTCTGCAAGAGGGGAACAACGACCGTGTGGACGCTCACGATCATTAGTTTTTAGGATAAGAGCTGGGCTATGAAAAGAGAGTTGTTACATTCTTTTGTTCCCACAGTCTCTGCTGCTGCCTCTTTTTTTTTTTTTTAAGATTTTATTTTTTTCCTTTTTCTCCCCAAAGCTCCCCAGTACATAATTGCATATTCCTAGTTGTGGGTCCTTCTAATTGTGGCATGTGGGACACCGCCTCAGCGTGGCTCAGTGAGTGGTGCCATATCTGTGTCCAGGATTCAAACCGACAAAACACTGGGCCGCCTGCAGCGGAGCGTGCGAACTTAACCACTCGGCCACGGGGCGGGCCCCTCTGCTGCTGCCTCTTGTTTTGGTCAGGGAAGGAGCACTTATGCAGCCTTCCAGGCCTCTGTGTTTCAGCTTACCAGTGATAGAGATGGTGACAGCACGCTAAAGGCAGTAAGTCCACATGCACTTTACGTGTGGAACCAGCACTCTGTCAGAGACCCCTTTTCCACACCAAGAATTGCATCACATTTTGCTAAATCACAAAAGCTTTTTAAAGAAAAAAAGAACATCAAAGTTTTTTGGGTTTTTTTTTTTGGAGGGGCTGGGGGCGCCTGCAAGCCCAATAGGTTTATGATATCTTGGGCACGGTTCCTGACATAATAAAGTCCTTCTACCTTCTCCAACTCTAGAATCAAGAAAAGTAGACATACTTTTAGCAATCCACTGGCCCATCACTCACTGGTTTCTCCAGGATTCTCTTCTAGGCTCCCTCCTGAAAATGTCCTGGATGTGTCCAATTTTCCATCCCTTCCTTCATTAGTTTTTCCATCCCTTCCTTCATTAATTTTTCCCTTCATTATGTGTTGACTGGATGCCTACAATGGGTGGTGGGCACTCCTTTAAGTTCTGGAGACAGGGCAGAGAACAAGATAGATAAAGAACTTTCTAGAATGGAGGATAGGGATAATAAACATATAAGAAAAATGTCAAATGGCAGTAAAGTGCTAAGCAGAGAATTAACATAGAGCCCGGACACAGAATAATCTGGTGAGTACCCTCATTTGCATAGTTAAGGAAAATCATCTCTGACTAGGTGATATGTAATCTAAGATCAAAATAACAGGAAAATGAGCCGTGAGATGATGAGGGAAGAGTATTACGGGCAGAGGGAACAGCCAGTGCAAAGACTCCCTAGACATGTTGTAGGAGCAGAAAGATCATTCTTGTGGCTGGATGTGGTGGGTGTAGGGGAGATTGGAACAAAAGGAGGGCAAAGGGTGGCAAAGGTCAGGATACATGGAGATTCATGAGCCATATTAAAGAGTCTGCTTTCTACAGCATTTCTGGTGAGAGATTATGGTGAGTTGGACAATTTTGTTGCTAGTAGAGATGGAGAAAGTAGTCAGTTTCAGAATTTGTTGTGCAAGTGGAATTCACATGGGTTGCTGATGATTGGATGTAGAGAGAGAAGGGAGGGAAAATGAGAAATCAATGAAAATTTCTAAAATTTTGGGTTCAACAATTATGTAGATGATGATGCCATTTGCTAAGATAAGGAAGAGAGGAGAGCAGAGCAGGACTGGAATTACATCAGTCTTATCCCCACCCTCACATTTAGCACAGGATTTAGGTGGGAAAATTTTTTTTTAATATATTTTACCACTTATAAATGCTAAAGACACAAAAAGAAGATGTTTACACCTTGATGATTTTATCATCAAGCTATGGAGCACTTTAAAAATAATGATGCCAATAAATAAGAAAGTTATTGGAAGTTGAGTTTCTCAAATCCACTCCAAATTCCACATGTATACAAAAAATGATAACTTAGTCACATGCTCAAAAAAAAGTATTATGGCGGAAGCTGCTGAAAAGCCATATAGAAACGTCAGGTGAGCTCCATGTGGTTAAATCGGGGTATTCATTTTGAGCTGTAAACTTCATAGAATTAAAGAGGATAAAAAATTGTTTACACTTAAAAACAACCAGCCAAAAATGGATTTTTATTGCCGATGTGTTGTAAGAAAGGTTGGCTCCCCCTTTGCTTTGTCAAATGTGATTAATGAGATGGGAAACTTCTCCCTGAATTTAAAAATTGTTAAATTACAGGGGAATACTAAAAGATATCCAGGCAATTAAAAGCTAGCAGGTTTGTAGCTTCTAAGATCCCGGGCGCAGATTTCGCTCCCCAGGTGTGTGAAAGGAGCACTAACTAACTGCCTTGAGAGCTCTATTTGAAGATGCTGATTTTTACTTCTCAAGCACTGCTGTTTGAAATGAGAAATATTCTTGAGCATTCATAGAAATCGGTGGGTCTGATCAAGGGCGAGGCAGAAAGACTGCTAACAATGACAGCCGCGGTAATTTGTTTGGTCTCTGATCTTTCCTGACAGAGGGAGATGAGTTGACAGAGAAATTCCATCTTATGCCTGGGACAGTGAGACCAACCTAATTGGTAGCAAAACCCAGGCAGTTAGGCAGTCATCCCAATTATCTGGAGCTGGTATGGCTGGAGGACATTTGATTTACAGAGAATTATTGTTTAAAAAATATCAACGCATGCCAGTAATTGGAAGATGATTGTAGGCCAAGTTATAAGTAACAAGAACATTTCAGGGAAAGGACTCAAGAGTAGAAGAGATGTAGAAGTATGTTTGTGGAGTGAGAGTGGAGAAAATAGTTCATCTCCTAAACGATTATACAAAGCAGATGAAGAACTACAGGATGAAAATAAAGATTTCTCTTTTTTGTTAGCCGAATGTAAAACATATGCGTTGGTAACTCATAGATAAACCTTTCTTTGGGAGATATACAAACCAAGTTCTGCTCAATTAGAAAGAAGAAAAACTTCCCGGTTCTAAAAAATGTTGCATAGTTTGCAAAGCAAACTAGTCTTCCTGGTAATGAGTCTTTCTCTCTGTGGCCCAGAAGCCCTGTGACTTTTACTACATTGTATTTAAAGGTGGCTTCCTCTGCCACTAGACTTTGCACGCTGTTACCTTGGCACTCCTTAATAGGTCCTCAAACAACTTTGAATGAATGAATCAATGAATGAGTGAAAGCATTTCTGGAGTCACCGTCTCATTTGACCCCTTTACAAAAATTTTTACCTGAAAATTTAAAGAGAAGAAAAATCAGATGGACTGTTCATATCAGAAATGTTAGGATGCAGGGGTTCAGTGACTTGTGAAATTTCCATTGTGGGGCCAGGGCGGGAACATAGCTGTCTTGATTCCAAATCTTTTCCTCTTTCCATTTTTACTCTGAGAGTGTCCGGGACAACCGTTGAAGAGTCTTCCTCAGTACACAGCCAGGAGAAGAGGGAATCAATCACCTCATTATCTTCAAGAGCCCTAAATCCTTCAGTCTCTTTCTTAGGAATGAGTTCTGCTTCCAGAAAGTCCTATACTCCACCAACTTCCCAGGCCATTCAGTGATTTTGTGGCATCTCTTTCAGAAGATGCCAGCAACCGGGAATGTCAATGTCAGCATTTTAAATGACCTTAAAGCAAAGGAAAAAAATAAACTTATTTACGGAGAATATGTGATCCAGGCTCTTTACATATGCTATCTGTATATGAAACACACACACAGTAAAAATCCCTCACCATCTAACCACTATTCAATACTTATGAAATATAAATATAAAGTAAAAATCTTTGCCTATGGTCCCTTTGATCCCACCCCATCCTCATTACAGTCTAGAGTCTTCCAGACTTTTTCTAATGCCTTTCAGATACAGCACACCCTATTAATCTCTGTCTGTTTCCTTATATTCTCACCTAAAACAAAATGGAGGAATGTTATACAAACTCATCAGCAGCTTTTATTTTTTCTCCACTTACTTATTCATTATTCACATCCATGTGAATTTAACCTTTCGGACAACTTTGGAGAGAAAGTGTGATTATACTCATTTACCCAAATAAGGACATTGAAGTTCAGAAATTTCAAAAATTTTGTCCAAGGCCACAGAGAACATAGCAGAGTCCGAGTATAGACCCAACTCTCCCATATTCCACAGTACGTCGTCTTTTCCCTGAGACGTGGAGTCTCCCCCAGAGAAGAGAGAACAAACTAGCCCACCGCCTTCATCATTTCATGCACAGTCTGTTGATTAACATCAGATGTACTAAGTCTACCTAATGTTTGGATCTTCAAACTTTTGGATCTCCCTAAATTCCACCTGTCACTGAGCCCACTCCAAAAGCAAAACGCTGTGAACATTCAGAGAGGCACAGCCAGCAGAGGCAGCCGCAGGACTAGTTGAGATTGGCACCGTCTCCAAGGCTGACAGCAACCACAATGATGTGGAGGAGATGCCTGTGTCTCGTGAGCCAATTCTCAGTGCTCTATTGCTGGCATCAGGGTGATTCCAGACCTGGCCATGTGCATCCAAGCATTGGTGCTGGGTTAACATAGCGGCATTAACATCTGAACCACACCATATGCTTTGCTTTTATGTAGAATCCTGCATGCTAAGGTTGGACTTTTCGAGTTGACTCTTTCCATCGTTATCCTAAAGGCAATGAGAAAACGCTCTAGTCTCTCAGACAAGCCACCTAATTAGCATGCAAGCTCAGTTCTTAGTGACTAGCTCTCTGCTTGGCACACAGAGGCTGCTCAAAAGATTGTGACTGATAGACTGAATGAATAGGTGATTGGGTAATACCACTAGATCTTAGGTTTTGGCTGCTCACAGTGGCTAGGATGAGAACCTTAAAGTATTACTGTCAAAACTACCTGATTGAGACTTCTGCAGCATAAAGGAAATAACTTTCAACTTGGAATAAGAAAACTGGGGTCCTTCTCCTAGGTCTACTCATGGCTATATGACTATAGACAAGTAACTTAATCTATGTCTCAGACTTTTCATCTTCAAACCAAGGGAGGAGATACTAATGTAATAGCTCTATTTCAGAGTTCTTGTGTGTAATGCATGAGAATAAATGTCAACGTGGTTTCTTAATACACCATAAAAAATAAAGCAAATGGAATGTTGGGTATATAGAAGTTTTCATCTAACAATCAGAGAGTACAGTAAAGATCAGGCACGGCCATTGTTGTCAAGATACTTGAAAAATAATTATGGCAGCAGGGTAGATATGAAATCGTTGGAAACATAGAATTTCTCTAATGCACAAGAAGTGCAGGTGAGCTTGAAGGAGCGCTGGAGTTGAAGTGGATTCATCAAGGAAGTCTTCTGAAAAGATGGAGCTGAAGAATATACTGCTGTTCATACAACCTAAAAGGTAACTAATTTCTGAAAGCTTTTTCCAGTTTGCACAACTGTTGACATGAATTTCTCTTAGGAATAACGCTGTTGTGGACTCTGAAAACCACATGGATTCTGTCTCTTAAGTCTTCCTTTACACTAGTTCTTTAAATAAAACCAACCTGTCCATGCATCACAGGACAGATGGAAAAGTGAGTCAATCCTTGGCTACAGCCCGTCCCAGACCATCTCTTCCTCCTGTCTCTCTTTCTGTTTCTGGTTCACTACTCCGGCATCTCTGCTTTCAGATATCTGCTTCTGACTTCTCCTCTGTCTTGGGACTTTCTTCTCTCTTTAAATGACCTTCCCAACCTCACCTAACCCAGTTGGACTCTCAGCTTCCTGTGGGCTGAGTTTCAGCTTCCCTGCAATACCAGTTAAGATATATTTTGCTGCCAGCCTTGACCTTGCAAGATCACAGCCGGAAGTCTGACCTCACCCCCTGCCTCACACACTGACCCTAGGTCTTCCCATTACAAGAAAGAGAGTAAAGTTATTTCTGATTTTTGCTGAGTGAGTCGAGATGGAGAATGGAGGTAAGAAAGTTCAACTGCTGTGTTCTTATTTACTATTTCTAAAGATTCCTCTCTTTTCCACCTCCATTTGTTCTTTTCTTCAACCGCTAGATTCCTAGGTGAATAATTCAGATTCTACTTGTTTATTTATACTAGGTCATCTGAGATACCTTACACATAAACACAGATGCAGTAAGACTGGAAAACTTTTTTTTTTTAAACAGATAAAAACCCAAGTAATCAAAATGGAAGAAAGAGAAGGAAAAGAAACTTTGGAAAACCAAGATGGTGAAGAGTTACAATAATTAAATACGTAATTTATGTCTACATTTCCTGGCTTCTAAAGAAAAGAAGACTCTTGATGTGTCATGAAGTTCTCATTGTTTATTACTAGGAAACAGACAAGTTCATAAATTAGAAACAGGCTATATCTTGGTGTCCATTTTTAGGAAAACAATTTCCTAGTGCATCTTCACAAGGGGATTTTGAATAAAAAATAATGGATAATATTTTTAATAGTTGTATCCTTCTTTCCCCTCAAAATAAAAATGCTCCTGTATTCCACATATAACTATTTCCTATATTGAAACTCTGTAAAATTTGAGAAAATGTATTGCATCTTGTTGTGTAAAGTTAATTCTACATATACCAGAGAGAGGGGATTTACTGTGAAGCAAATGACGCTTAAGCTTCAGAACCCCTCATGGGCCTGGCCCCTTCCAGGTCCCTGGACCAAATTTGCATTGGCAATTTGTTTTTTTTTTTATGTATGGAGGGTCCCCTTAATTGTATATATTTGTCATCTTCCAAAACCTGTATCTACTTCAAATCAAATCTCATGTAACATCGGTGATCTCTTTAAGGTGGTTATGGAATTTGAGGGGTGGCGAATAGACAAATTTTATTGGCTAGCCTTCTGAAATGTCAATTGTCTCCTCTGGGCTCTTAACATAATCTATATGGCAGTCAAATAACAATTGAGGACTCGTATCAGTATCAAAAGGAATGCCATTCATTATTGTTGATGGAAAGTGTCCACAAATCCTAGATAATATGGTTTTCTGCAATGGTTATATATTACAGGCTCACAATAGGTTTGTCACTGTGTTAAATACGATCAGTACTAAAATGAAGGGCGTAGTTCCTACTTTTAAAGAACTTCTGGTTTAATGGGAATAAATATGCATTACAATATAACATCACGAGTACTATAATTGCAGTATACACAAGCAGCGATGAGAAAACTAAAGAAAAAATTATGCAAATTATGCTTAACTTCTCTAGAAAAGTTAGAGGAGTCACCCAATAATAGAATTAACGAATGTAATATTTTGCTATGAAAATTGATAATTTCCTCATCGTTTTGAATATATTTATTAAATTCTTTGATAGTGATCCTTCAGAGGAATAAAAAAGAAGTAGGGAATCAAAAGAGAATAGGAGTGAATTTAGATACGTGTGAACCATTAGGAAGGATAAAGGAATCTGAGACAATACGTTGAGGCTTTGACTGTCTAGGGAAAATTGAACCAAGATCAGGATGGAGGAACTAACGGGGCAAGGTCAGAAGATCTTGGTGGTCCTGCCTGCTGTCTGTGGGTGTCTGAGTCACAGAATGAACAGTCAGTTGAGCTAAGTATTTTCAAGTAAGCAAGGTTACTGCCAAGGTTTTCTACGTAAACTACCCAACTTTTATTGCTTCTCCAGAGCCATGACTATACAGGGAGTCAATACATCTCTTGAGTCTTTTTGTGGTACTTGGGTATCCTGTTTCATTGCTAGCAAATCTGGAGTCCAGATATGCTCTTTGATACACATGGGCTCACCAACTTTCATCTTCTTGGTGGGCTTTCTACAGAGTCCTTTAATGCTGATGCCACCCCTGCTAAGATAAGAAGGCTAGTATTGAGAGGGACACCAGGGAAGCCTGAAAACAACAGCAACACTCTTTTCTCTGCATCTGTTGCAACATATGTTGGAATACCTTCTTGTGTCCAGAGTGCCAGGCTCTCGAAGTTGAAGATCTGAAGTAGCTCTACTGTTGTGACTGTGTCCTGGTGCTCCAGAATGCTTGGAGCTCTGCCATTATGCCCCCAGTGCCAAGGCCTAGTGTCATAGCTAAAACCTGCACACCAAAGCATTGTCACTGTTCATTTCTTCCACCCCCACCAGGTCACAAAGATGTAACCACCACCTCTCGTGTGTCATGGTTCAACTTGATCCTATCCTTGTTCTTCTGACTGCCATTAGTGGAGATAATTATCTTACCGCTGTAGTTCCTCAAGAGAAAGATAGGATGACAATTTCCTTGGTGTTATATTCAGTTAGGAGCAGTTCATTCCAGAATGCTCTTCAGCATCATATTTCTTTATGCAGTTCACTTATGCAGTTAGTTCCCCCAGGGCACCTAGATGGTTGCAGCAGGAGAGGGTCCAGGGTCTGCTTCCTTCTTGATGCAGCACCCTCAAATCAGCCTTCTCCACAACCGCTTAATTGAGCACAGAACTTAGTGTGCTGGCCCTCACTCTCCCCAGCCATGCGATGATATTTATCTGAGAAGCCTTGCTTCCCTGCCTTGCATATGGATCTTGGATAGAGAAATCTGAGTCGTTCAGGAAAAACCTTACTCGTAGGACAGAGTAGAGTTTGTATCCTTTCTTTTCTTTGTGACATGCACCCACCCTTTCTCAGCAACCTGCAAGCTTTGCATATCAGTAATTTATCTTTCTGAAGAAAAAGAAATGTGTGATCTCACTACACAGTACAGAGACCCACATATGCATTAGTTTATATCTGAGGAAGACACTGACACAAACCTCAATAAGTCTGTGGTCTTGTGGGGAAAACAAAAATCTCAGTAAATATTTATAAGATATCGTGATGCTGTATAGAAATTTGGGCCATACGAAACAATACTTGGAAGGCCTATGAAAATAATACTTCCTGAAACAAACATAGCAAAACACAAACTTTAAGTGATTACCTTTATCTGTGCAGGACCAGTCCAAATAGATTGTCTAGAAAAGACATGGAGTTAGAAGTTTTTAGTCTTTCAAATTGGATCTGGAAATAATTTCCCTCCCCCCTCCCATATTTGCAGATACTTCCAAATTGAAATTATTCCACCTCCACCAAAATGAAAGTCATCACAGGTCTTCCTGTCTCAGCAACTTTTGCTGGGAAGTTGCCCAGACCTGAATAATATTAGCTCCTGTATTTTCCTATATAAGAAAAAAAAATTATATGACTCAATAAAAACCTTCCCTGAAGAACAAAATTATCGTATTTCAGCGACAATTTGTTATTGTGCTGTTTTTTAAAGGAGTTGATTAAAATCAAGGCATCGTAAGTTCTATATCACCCCCCCATTGCTCTTCTGTGTTTACTATGCAATTTGTGAGTTAACGAACCTGAAAAAAATGTTTTGTTTGAACCCCAGTTATGGCCTTTGAATGGTAAGAATAAAGTGAGCCACTTATAAATGACTGTATATGTTACAACTTGTAGGATTTTTCTTTTAGCCTTCAAAGATCAGCGTTTAGTTTTTCTAATATATTTCAAAAATAAAACAGGATATACTACCATGGTTAGACATTTCTGTTCTAAAAAATAATAAATTGAACTCGAATAAAATAGAAGAGGAAGAGGAGGAGGGAGAAGGAGAGAAGACAACCCTCAATTCTTCTCACTTTGTAGATGAGAAGGTTACGGCTCAGAGAAGTCAGTGATTTTCTCAGTGTCACCAAGCAACAGCTGAAGTTATGTCCATTTGAACCAAGTTATTTCACTTTCCAGTCCTGTTCTCTTTATTTAAGAACCACAAAGGTAGCAGGTGCCATGTCCAGATACTGTTCCAAGCACTTTACATATGTGATGTCATTCTCACAGCAATCACACGAGGTGATACGATCACAATCTCCATTTTGCAGATGAGGAAAACGAGGACCAGAGCATCTCTATGCAGCAGAGCTGGAATTCGGATCTGTGCAGCCTGAACATAGCAGCTGGGCTCTTAGCCACTGTGCTGGAGGTTTTCAATCACGCCTATATTCTAGAATCACGTGGGCTATTTTTAAAATCTCTGGCCTCTATTCAGATCTATGAAGAGAGAATCTATGAAGGTTAGACCAGGGCATGGGTATATTTTCAAAGCTCCTCAGTTGATTCCCAGGTGTTTGAGAATCTCTGTCTCCAGGAAGCTTCAGCAGAGCACAGTGGACAAGAGCAGGAACTGTGTAACCAGGTGATCCCGGGTTCAAATCGCAGTCCTTTCCCCTACTAGGAGTGTAACTATGAGGAAGTTACCTTGATGCTATGTCTTGGTTTCCTCATCTGTCAACTGAGAATAATGATAAATAATGATCATAATACATCATTTCTACTTGATGGGTTTGCCATGGGGGTCAATATTTAACTCTTTCATCACATTTACTGGCATGTGGTAAACGTTTAACAGATGTTAGCTAAGGAGAACTTGCATCCTTGTTGCAGCGAAATTAATAGATTGGAGAAGATTTGGGCTGTAATAATTTAATGGGATAAAATAGGTTGCTTAGTCTCTATTTTGTAGCATTTTGTTTACAGTTTTTGAATAGCTGAAATCATTCCTGGAGGGCTTATTTAGGAGGCCCGTGAGTGTTGATTCATAACTCTCATTCGCACATTGCAATTATTATTTTTATTTTTTATATAATTTTTACTAAAATATCTATAATTAAAATTTGAGTGTAATTTGTACGCACCAAACACTGGTTAAGCAGTTAACATGCAATGTCCAATTAAATATTTATATTGTTTCTATGAATTAGTTTTCAAATTTTACCTTGTAGGAAATGGGGACACATAGCTAATGTGTTTTCCAGTGTCAGATCCTGGTTTTCTCCCCTGTCCTGGTCTGTCCCTTAGCATTGTAATTCATTTCAGGTTTTTCTTATGACAGTATCTTAGTTCTGTAACCAACGTCTGGATTAGTCAGCATTCGCCACTGTAATGCTGCGTAACAAAAAGCAAAGCAAAACAAAACTCAGTGATTTAAAGTAATCATATTTTTTGTTTGTTTTTCACTCATGCAGCTGCAGCTTGGTGCTGGTTCATCTGAACTGGTTGGATTTGGCTGAGTTTGGCTCTAAACCAAGGATAGGTTCATGGGAGTCTCATGTGTCTCTTATTCTTCTGGGATTCTGGGCTACTCAGGGCCTGTTCTTACATGATAACAGCAGAAGGGAAAGAGGGGTGAGTACAAGACTACAGTGACTTCTAAGGTGTGGACCCAAGTTGACCCACCATCACTTCTGCTCACACCATATTGATCAAACATTGATGGGCCGGGATATATTCTCTGCCTCTGGTAGGAGGAACTGCAAAGTCAAATTGAAAAAGGCAGAGATATATTGAGGGGTAATGAATCAGGATCAATGACATATAATGCCCTTGTGTTAGTAAGTGGCATTTCTGATAGTTGAAACTACAATCTCTCTTAATACCAAATTGAGTATATTTTGTGAAATTCTTTCATTGCGAATCTAGGACTGGTAATTTTGAAAGGCTATGGAAAATGACAAAATGGATCCTCATGGCCTCTTTTCCACCCTTTTTATCTGCTAAAGTTAGAATTAACCATTTTATTAGTTTTAACTAATTTATAGGATTCCCAAAATGTGAACAGTTATCAGTTGGTAATTCACAGGATTGCCTACCTATACAAGGTCAGACGTGTACACCTTAATCAGAAGCAACCACGCATGCACATACGATTACTTTGAAGATGACAGTTATGATAGGCTCTTTCTCCTATTTTAAACTTTACACCCACTAATATTATAAACTCTGCTTGCATTTTGAAAATCAAGTTTGCATTCTTTAATGCATAGATGTAGATAAATCTATTCACTTTTTATGTTATATCAATAGAGATATATTTCTTCTCCAGTTTTGTATATATCTCAATATATTCATTAATATGATAGAAACTTTTTGTAAAGCAAACAGGTAGCTCTAAATTAATGGTCAAGATAAAACTTTGATTTAAAAAAATTATGAGAAAGAGTGTCACATATATATATATTAGCTCTCTTTATTTAGATTGGGATATGAATTTGGTAAAATTGTGAAGGAAACATTGCACCTTAAAACCTGAACTTATTGTTTCTGTTTAATGAACGAATAGTTTTTTGGTAAATTGCTTTATTCCTGATTTTGCATTTGTGTCATTCTCGAAATTTTGGGGTATGGGAGTGGGAGAAAGATTTTCTAATATATTTAGTGCCTCAAAAAATCCCAGCATGAATGAAAAAGGCCCAGGAGATTCTTTTCAGTTTCTCTTAAAGCCAGGCTACATTAAAAATATTGAACCAACAAAGAGCTACTCCCTGAGATGAAATTCATTTTCCATAGTGGTTCTATCTCTTTAAATGTGGCTTTTTATGTATTTAAATGTTAGATGAAAAGCCACACATATCTGAGGCTCTATAGGGTCCAAATCAGTACCAGTGCAGAGTGGGGATGGTGTTTTTAGATCTCCACAAAGGAATCAATCATTCCAGTAATAAATGTCAAACTCTCTCATCTTTAATTCCTTTAAGAGAAGACACATTTGAGGCTTGAGTTTGCCAGATAATCGGATAGAGTGTGTTTTTCTGTGTGGCTGACTCATTTAGTCCTTATTAGAAACTCACAGCTTTATCCTAAAGGATCAGCTATAAAGAAGTTTCTTAACAGAGAAAAAGCATGGCTGACCCAAAAATGGCTTAGACTAAACTTTCATGTTGGTATTGGTCTATCATCTTTTTATGATGGAAAAACAGGTGCATCGTTTCTAATTTGAGGTCATGGTCACCCACATTGTCTCCTGCTTGATCCCTAGACTGGATTATTCTCTGACCTCATAAAACAGGAAGTGTCTCATAGGCCTACAGTAAGAGAGCCAGGAAGACACTGTGCACAAAACTAAATTTAAGGATGGTTGAGATAGCTCTCATTTCCATTTTGCAAATGCTTCCATGCAAATGAAAAGAAATTCAGAGGACATATGTGATGACTTTGCAAGATGTTTGACTTTGTATTCCAGCAGATGCCACTTTTTAATCATCAGTGCTATGAAAGAGCCACTGCAGAACCATGGTCATACTTAGAATGAAACTACATATGGTTTTTAACATTTTATTGTGGAAATTTTAAAATATATGTGAAAGTACAGTGAACTCCCGTGTACCCATCACTCAGTTATAACTCATGGTCAATATTTTTCATCTTTAGTCTCATCTACTTCTGACCCAGGATATTTTAAGGAAATCCCAGATATCATATCACTTATCCATAAATATTTCTGTAGGTATTTCTCAGAGTTAAGGACTCTTGTTAACATAACCATAACACTTGTTGTGGTTAACATAACCAGAGTAATTTCTTAATGTCATCAAGTATCCAGTTAGTATTCAAATTTCCCAAATTATCATCCACACGCACACACACACTCAAGCATGTGCGTGCCTGGAGGAACATCACCTCCCACGCCCCTACGCACATACTTACACATGCACATTCCTCTTGTTTGAAACATGAGTCAAAAAGATTCATTTATTACGATTGGTTGAGATGTCTCATGAGTACCTTTTAATTTTATAGGGTCTTCCTCTTTTTTTTCTTGCAATTAATTTGCTGATAAAATTGGGTTGTCCTATAGCTTCTCACAATCTGGATTGTGCTGATTGCATCCATGTGGTATAGATCAATTTTTTGTTTGTTCCCTACATTTCCTGTAAATTGGTAGTTAGATCTTAAGACTTGATCAGATTTGGGTTTCATTTTTTTTTTTAATAAAAATACTTCCATCAGGAGCGACATAATGTCTGGCCCTTGGTGAGCAGCCACTGGTGATCATTTCCTAGCTCCGTTTTTCCATTAGGGGCTGAAGAATGGTGCTTGTCCAATACAATCATGCCTTCCTCATCTATTGGCTAAAATAGTTCTCTAAGGATACTCTCCCCTGTTGGACAGTTTGGATACTAGAGTTATATTTTTTATAGGAAATCAAGGTAAATATTTTTTTCACTTTTATTTACTAGTTTTCAAAATGAGTTGATTTTCTTTCATCTCCCAAATATATACCAATGAGTTTTTCTTTTATTTATATTATTATTTACTCAACGATTTAAACACAGTTTGTATGTTATTATTGATCTTAGTAATCAAAATGTCCCAACGTGGGCCAGTGGATCATCTTCTAATTAGCTCCTGAATCTTTTTAACTCTACTAAAATAGTATTCGAATTGTTCCCCACCTTCTATAGGATAAGATGTTCCATGTTCATCATATACACTTCCTGCTTCAGACCTGAAATTACACGTTTGCCAGGTGCCCTGTTTCCATTTAGCAACAGATGATAGTTGGAGACAAAATCTGGGGGTGATGGTTGTTTATTACCCCTGGGTCTGTGATTGTTTAGAATATATTTCAGTGGACAGAGCTAGGATATATGTATTTTTATTTTCAGGAAATGCTTTATGAATTCATATTCATACTTCCAATTCAAATTCTGGATTTCAGAGTTGTTAACTGAACCTCTTCCGTCTTCCATCTGTATTTTCTTTCTTCCATGCCAAAAGTCAGTTCTTACAGGTCTGGAAAGAATCAACCATTTCCTTCACCTTACAAGATACACACCATTGTCTCAGAATAAAAATAACACCACTGGCAGCAAAATGACTGCAAAGTTTTAATATTTTTTGCATTTATTTTTGTCCTTAGAACATATACCACTTAGGATATGCCTCATTAGAGATACATAGTTAAATTACACCATTTTAGTCACTTGGAATTATTCCTCTCTTATGGTTATAACGTCAGCTTGATTCACAATTAGCTCATTTGGTTCATTTTGCTTCTGCTTTGGGGATTTTTCAAAAGTCATCTCTTTTAAAATTATGTAAAATATAGTAAGTTACAAAGAAGGTCAATATAACAACATGCATATTGAGAGAAGTTTAGTTTCTCTGACTGTGCTGGTTGCCCAATTGCCTCCTTCCCTTTATAGGTAAAAAGTTTATTGTTTTTATTTTTACTTAGTATTGTTAGATACAAATATCTATCTGCCAGCTCTCTCTTTGCACACACACATATACATATCAGAAATGGCAAAATATTATAAATACTTACCTCTGTCTCACTTTTTCACTTAACCTTAAATGCTGGGTATCATTCAATTTTATTCTACGCGGAGATATAGCATTGAGTTTTTCCAGCTGCATTTTTCACATAGCTGCATTGCACGGCTATTTCATAGTTTATTCAATGTGTCCCCTTTTGCTGGACATTTGGGCTTCTTTCAGTATTTTATTATCATAAATACTGCTTCATTGAACAGCATTTTCATAATTTTATTCGTGTAAATTTTGTATATATTGTCAATTCCCCTCCATAAGAGTAGTAACATGTTGAATTCCCACTAGCAATATTTGAGAGTTTTTCTCACAGATTTGCAGAGTCAGTTGTCAAGCTTTGTTAGTTTTTTTTGTTTGGTGAGGAAGATTGCCCCTGAGCTAACATCTGTGCCAATCTTTCTCTATTTTGTATGTGGGCTGCTGCCACAGCGTGGCTTTGATGAGTGGTGTGGATGTCCAGCGCCTGGAATCCAAACCTGCAAACCCCAGGCCGCTGAAGCAGAGCACATGAACTTAACTGCTACAGCACCAGGCTTTTGATTTTCTGCCAATGTGACAAGAAATGCTATCTCAGTGAAGTATTAATTTACATTTGGATTATTATAAGTGAGGTTTAGCATCTTTAATATGTTTAAGTTCCACTTGCATTTTTTTCTCTGAAAGTCATGTTTATGTTTCTAGAGCATTTTCTCTAACGTAGTTGATGTTTTTCCGATTTTTAGTCACCTTTAAAACATTATAAATATTAACTATCTATAATTTAAACTACAAATATTTTCTGCAGATTGTCATTTTACTTATTTTATCTCTGATTTTTCTGCCACGCAATTTAGTTTTTACTTTTATTCAATTAAATGTCTACAGCTGTTTTCTTCTGGCTTCTCATAGTTAGGGAAGTTTCCCCACTCCACGGTTATGAAGAAATTCACCCATGGATGAGACTGAATTTTTTGAATAATTGACTCCTTATTTTACATCCATTAACTTTAATGGGAAGAGCATAATGAGAATATTACATCTAGATCTCATTCTTGGCTCTGCCACCAACTAGTTCTGTGAGTGTGAACACCCTACTAACAGAAAGTGAGACTCAAATAACTTGTCTAAAATTGGGTTAACTATTGACTACTACCAGGGACTATTATCAGGATTAATTGAGAATAAGAAATTCCATAGATGACTTCCGCATCATAGCAGGTTCTTCAAAATTACTTGTTGATTCTGAATTTCTTTTATGTATGAATTTCTCATATAAAAGAAGCTATTTGGGCTAGGCTCTTCCAAAGGTGAGATCAGTTTTGGGCTCCAAATCTAAGTTATCTTATTAAAAATCATAGCTTATTCATTTATATCCATTGAATTTCCATTTTTCAGTAACTAAGAAGACTATATCTTTCTTTCATTTTTGGCAGGAATGAATGAGTTTTAAGTAAAGATTAAAGCAATCATTCTTCTCACTGTCTCAGAACCATGTTCAAATTCTCACATTTATAATGTCCTTTACAACTTGATGATGCCCCTCAGTGCCTAACTCCTCATCAGTTTCTTCCCATGCGCCTTATGCACCAGGCTTTCAAGACTACTTGCTGTTCTTGGAAACCTTTCTCACCTCTAGGCATTCATTTATTCCAACCCCTTCTTGAGTCCCTCTGTGTGCCAAAACCTCTTCTACTGCCTGGCGTTCACCACTGCTGCCGTCAGACTTCGGTCTTGATGGTTCCTCTCTTGAAAAGTTCAACGTTCTTCCTCCCTTGCCAAACTCTACTCAGTAATTTACAGGCAGCATCGGACTGTTATCTTTATCAAATCCACAGTGTTCTATTGAATAAAGCCCTCTTTTAATATCAGAAATTTTTTATATTAACTTTTTATTGAAGTATAGCATATTGCAGAAAAGTACATAAATTCAAAGCATAGAGCTAAGTGAAACTTCACGGAGTTAACAAAGCCATGTAACCAGCCCAAGATCAAGTCATAAACACCCAAGAATCTCCCTTCATGCTCGTTCTGGATGAATACTCCCCCTAAAGGTACTCACTATCCTGAATCAAAGCACCATAGATTGTTTTTGCCTTCCCCTTTCTTTTTTTGTTTTTTGAAATTTATATGAATGGAATCTTATAACAAGTACCCTTTTGTTTCTGGATTATTTTCTGGGAACATACAATTGACTAATATTTGCTTCTAGTTTTGACTCTTATAGATGGTGCTACATGAACATTCTTTCTTTTTTTCTTTCTTTCTTTCTTTTTTTTTTTTTGGTGAGGAAGATTGGCCCTGAGCTAATATCTGTTGCTAATCTTCCTCTTTTTTGTTTCTGCCCAAAGTCCCAGTACATAGTTGTATATCCTAGTTGTAAGTCCTTCTGCTTCTTCTAGTGGGATGCCGCCACAGCATGGCTTGATGAGCAGTGTGTAGGTCCATGCCCAGGGTCCAAACCGGAAAACCCTGGGCCACTGAAGTGGAACACATGAACTTAACCACTGAGCCACCAGGCTGGTCCCTGAACATTCTTGTACATTCCTTTTGTTGAACACATGAATGTACTTCTGTTGGGTATATATCTAGAGTGGAACCAATGGGTCATGGTGTGTATATATATATATCTATTTTAGAAGATAGTAGGTTTCCAGAGCAGTTGTACAAATTACCAATTTGTATACAACAGGAGTATTATAATTGTAACAGTAGTTTTAGTTGTTTCAAATCCTATCCCATCGATCCTTATCAACACTTGGTTATTTATTATTTGTTTCTTCCCCTCTCTCTCTCTTTTTCTTTTTCTTTCTTGAGGAAGACTAGCCCTGAGCTAACATCTGCCACCAATCCTTTTCTTTTTGCTGAGGAAGATTGGCCCTGAGCTAACATCCGTGCCCATCTTCCTCTACTTTATTTGTGGGACGCCTACCACAGCATGGCTTTTGCCAAGCAGTGCCCTGTCCGCACGCAGGATCGGAACCAGTGAACTCCAGGCCACTGAAGCAGAGCATGCACACTTAACTGCTGCACCACTGGGCTGGCCCCTCTTTTTTCTCTTATTTTAGCTTTTACTGCTCAGGGGAGTGTGGCGTGGTGTCTCATTTTGGTCTGAGCACCTTTTTTATATGTTTACGGCCATATGGAACATTTGGCCTCAAGGGTGAATTCTACCAAATAGTCAAAGAAGACTATCCATCTGTCACCGAAAGTTCAGTCTCTGAACCTGATGCCAATCCAAATAATGAGAACAGAGTCTTGAGTGGAAGAGGAAAGTTTTTTTACTATGCCAGGCACAGGGAGCAAAGCAAGGGCTCATGCCTCAAAAATTGCTAGCTCCCTGATGAGGAATGGGTAGGGATTTTTATTTGGGGTTTTGGGTAGGGGAGGGGGCGCATGCAGCTTGTGCACTTTGGCATTTCCCCACCAGCCCGCATTTGGCCTTGAGAGGCTGCTTGGCCATTGTCTCGTCTTCCTGTTTGAGGCAGGTTTGAGTGCAGGGAGTTGAGGAGTTGAGGTCTGGGAAGCCTCCGCTCCTTGATATTCTTGAGGCAGCGGCTTTCCTGGAAACTTCCAAGGACACATGATTAGCTGAACTTTAGTGTGCCTCCAACTCCAGGCCACCTGGGCTTTATAAGAATTTGTAACTCCCATTTAGTTGTAAAGCTCAAGGAGTCAAAGTTTAAAGAAACGGGTATTTACATATGAGTGGAGCTAGAGAAGCAGGAAAGGGGGTGTTGGGTTTTAGTTTTAACCCCATATACGCTGGGTTCAATGTCGGGGCACTGATATCAGGGCTGATGTTAAGAGCCTGTAACAAATCCTTCTTAAACTCTTCCAAAAAATACAAAAGAAGGGAACACATCCAAGCTCATTTTATGAGGTCAGCATTATCCTGCTACCAAAACCAGACAAAGATGCTACAAGGAGAGAAAACTTGATGAACATATATGTGAAATTCCTCAATAAAATACTAGCAAACCCAATTCAACAGCACGTTAAAAGGATCATATACCATGACCAAGTGAAGTTTATCTCTTGGATGCAAAGATAGTTCAACATGTGAAAATCAATCAATGTGATACACTACATTAACGAAATGAAAGAAAAAACTACACGATTATTTCAATAGACACAGAAAGGGCTCTTAACAAAGTTCAACATCCATTCGTGACTGAAACTTTCAACACAATAGGTATAGAAGGAACATACCTCAACACAATAAAGGCCATATACGAAAAGCCCACAGCCAACATCATGTTCATTGGGGAAAAGCTAAAACTTTCTCTGTAAGATTTGTAGAAGGTAAGAGTGCCCATTCTCCCCACTTCTATTCAACATAGTACTGGAAGTCCTAGCCAGAGGAATTAAACAGGAAAAAGAAACAACAGGCATCCAAATAAGAAAGGAAAAAGTGAAATTATCTCTGTTTGCAGATGATGTAATCATATATGTAGAAAACCCTAAAGACTCAACAGAAAAACTATTAGAACTCTTAAACAAATTCAGTAAAGTTGCAGGATACAAAATCGACATTAAAAAAATCAGTTGGGGGCTGGCCCCGCGGCCGAGTGGCTAAGTTCGCGCGCTCAGCTGCAGGCGGCCCAGTGTTTCGTTGGTTCGAATCCTGGGCGCGGACATGGCACTGGTCATCAAACCACGCTGATGCAGCATCCCACATGCCATAACTAGAAGGACCCACAACGAAGAATATACAACTATGTACCAGGGGGCTTTGGGGAGAAAAAGGAAAAAAATAAAATCTTAAAAAAAAAAATCAGTTGGATTTCTATATACAAAGAATGGTCTACCCAAAATGGAAGTTAAGAAAACAATCCCATTCACAATAGCAACAAAAAGCATAAAATATTTAGGAATAAATTTAACTAAAGAGATGAAATGCTTCTATATTGAAAATTATAAAATATTTGCGAAGGAAATTTAAAAAGACACAGATAAATGGAAAGACATCTCACAGTCATGGATTGGAAGAATTAATATTGTTAAAATGTCCAGGGGCTGACCTGATGGCATAGTGGTTACATTTGTGCACTCTGCTTCAGTGGCCAGGGGATTGCAGGTTCGGATCCCGAGCATGGACCTAGCAGTCCTCGTCAAACCATGCTGTGGTGGCATCCCACATAAAATAGAGGAAGACTGGCACCGATGTTAGCTCAGGCCAAGCTGCCTCACATACACACAGAAAAAGGTCCATACTACTTAATGCAACTTGCCTTTTTACTTTCTTAATTGTGTCAATATTTTCCCTTTAAATATTCTGCTACATTTTCTTCTGGGCTACGTTGTCTTACTTTTCACATATAAATTTACAATCCGTTTGGAACTGATTTTGTGTATAGTGTAAGGATTTCTAAAAGAACGGAAACTTATATAAAAATGAAAATTTTGTAATGGCACAATTTCCCACCTGCACTTAGCTCTTCTTCTCTAATGCCTGCGATTCTCTCACTGGAGACCCAGATGCAGAAGATAATTATGAGTCGGTATTTACCCCACACGAAGGATGTAACTTACATTGATGATCGAATTAATGGCTTCTGCTGTTTTATGACTCAGCAACTTTGTTCCATAACCACACTTCTCAGAGTTAATAAGAATAATAATAAATGACATTTACGATACATTTGCATGTGCCAGGAACTGATCCAAACAATGCACAGATACTAATCCACTTAATTGTTAAAACAAATCTATGAGATAAGTACTGTTATCTCCATTTTACAGATGAGAGATTAAGTGATTTTCAACAGTCACACGTCTGGTAAGTGTGAGAACTGAGATGTGACTGTACGGTGTAAACTGAGGCAGCCATACCCCAGAGCTATTAACTGCTATCCTGTATTGCTCTTAATCACAGGATACATTGGGTTTTTGCTTTAAATGACTGATGCTAAGCCATGTTAATCAGAGCCTTAATAAGGTCTCCCTTCTTCCTACACATTGTAAACCCAAAAGGATACTTTTTCCTCTCAATTATTTCTTCCAAGACCTCTGTTAAATTGTGGCAATCAAGTAATTCTTGGATCAGCTAATTGATCTTATTTAGAGAGACATATTTAAAAATTCAGAACTTTCCTCTTTTCAGATTGTGTTGGCCAGTACAAACTGATTCTTGTGTCTGATGCACAATAGAGTTTGGATTAAAATATTTCAACCGTATTAACCCCAGCCTTTGCTTTTATTTTCAAAGTGATAATCATCTTGACAATATTCTGCAGAGAAATATTGCCTTGCAAGACCTGACACTAGCTTTAATTTTTCATGCCAAACTTCAAGAATCCTTTAATATTTACCATTTAAAAAATAATCTTTATATCAACCAATATTTCAAGAATTCACTCAAATATCATCTAGGTTTTTTTTCCCACTTTCTCTGCCCCAGTGGTAAAATTCCCTATTTCCCATTGCAATTTATGCAGGTTTTCTACAGTATTTACAGAAAGCTGTGGCACTTAACACATTGGAGTACAGCTACTTCATTTGCCTATTCTCAAAGCCTGTATATGGAAGTCAAGGGCTGCCGCTAGGCCACTAGGCAAATATTGTTTGAAGGGTTCCTGTTTATTTAAGCAATTTGCTTTAAAAATATATTATAAAACTAATGGACCCATGTGAGGTGTAATGATTATTGATCTGTATTTAGAATCATGTACAGAGATGAGGCAGTTGTGTGTTTGTGTATTGTCCCACCAGGGCTTGCGTAGACTCTTGCTCGTCTCCAGGCACGCTGTCTTCCTATTCCAGTTCAAGAACCAACTCTTCCTGTTTTTCATTGTTGGGTGTGCTGTTCTTGGCTGATTTCATATCTCCCACCACTACAAAAAGTACCAATGCTGTTATTACTCCCAATGCCATGGCTCTTTGGAAGCTGTGAACGTAGAAACAACAGAGATCTTCTTGCCTAGTAATTCCCTGATACAATTTGTTTCACGCTGATTACGTTATTGCTCATGACACTGGATCACTTTTCATGATTCCTGTGACTGCTGGCTTCCAATGACTTTCTTGAAGGTTCTTATTGTGCTTTATTGACGATGACCACAAGTGCAAGTCACAGTCAGACTATGCAGGAAAATGTGAAAGATGATTCAGTTTCCCGTGAATTTGACCCTTTGTAAACACAGAATAGCACATCTTCCAAACAAGTCTTCTCAAAATCTTAGGCTGTATTCATAGCATTCCTAGGATATCTCTTTCAATGTGATGACGGCCCTGCCTTTCACATGCTACCGCTAGCAGGTTGGATAGCCTAGAAGCCTATGGGTGGAATGAGAAGAGCAGTCTCATTAGCACAGGGAAATCCCATCCTTCGTCTGGCACAGCTCAAGAATGATCTAAGAGAGCACAAAGTCACCACGTTGATCTGAGGCAGGAGAGCACATCAGTAGAGCCCCCTGGCATTGTGGAGTAAGAGTCTAGAAAATCCTCAGAAGTGGTGGGCATGGCCTTCGTAACGGAATGATTGACATATGGCATACAGCCTACAGAGGGACTGGAGTTACTATCCTTGGTGTCAGCCGCAGAAGTAGGGTAGGAGATAGCCACCAGGGAAAGGATGCCTGCCATCACCCTCGCTGACCTTAGACTATAAACTGGAGGTAGGATAGAAACCAGGTGGATTCACAAGAGCCAGTGAGAGGAGTCCACCCCACCAGGATGGCAGTATTAGCCCCAGCCAAGCCCAGGCCATCAAGGGGGACTTAGAAACTTTTTAAGAAGCCACTGTGAATACTGGCTTCCAAAGTGTCAGTACAAAACAAGGTACAGGGCCAGCCCGGTGGTGCAGCGGTTAAGTGCGCACGTTCTGCTTCGGCAGTCCGGGGCTCACCAGTTCAGATCCTGGGCGAGGACATGGCACCGCTTGGCAAGCCATGCTGTGGTAGGCATCCCACATATACAGTAGAGGAAGATGGGTACGGATGTTGGCTCAGGGCCAGTCTTCCTCAGCAAAAATAGGAGGATTGGCAGCAGCAGTTAGCTAAGGGCTGATCTTCCTCAAAAAAATGAGGTACAGGGATCCCCTAAGGCAGGGGCTCAGGCCGGCCATGCTTTCCCTAGTCTGAGAGTGGTGCTCTTGACAACAGTAGACAAATCTATGTTCAGATCTTAGATCTACAATTCACTAATTATATGAACAAAGGTAAGTTCCCTCTCTATATAATAAAATTCTGTTTATAGTTTGCATGATTCTTGTGAGAATCAGCAATCAAAATGGAATCAAATTGAAATGGTTTCTTTGGTCACCCATAGCTGTGACTGTCCCAGGGTTTTTTTATAGTAATCTCTCCTGTGCTGCTCCCACCCAAGTATATATGTGTTGTATCATGAGGTCTAAAAATGAACTGAGCTAATTCCCTGGTTATGGTAATGGTTCTAAGGGTAGATGCCCAATCCCTTCTAGGCTACTATTGTAAGCTTTCTGGCATTCTCCTAACGACAGCAGATTTAAGGCAAAACCCATGAGGACTCTTCTTGACGATTTTTCCACTTTTGTGGAGTTGGCATGTGGAGAAGCCTTTTATACCTGGCGACAAAGGTGAGGAGCTGTAAACCTCAAGGACCTGGCAATCTTGTCCCTCTGCCCCTTGGAGGAAAATTAGTCTTTAGTTGTAAAGAAAGAAGGCAATAAGCAAAACAACAAATATGAGGGGCCGGCCCGGTGGTGCAGCGGTTAAGTTTGAATGTTCCACTTTGGCGGCCCAGGGTGCGCCGGTTCAGATCCTGGGTGTGGACCTACACACTGCTTGCCAAGCCATGCTGTGGCAGGTGTCCCACATATAAAGTAGAGGAGGATGGGCACGGATGTTAACTCAGGGCCAGTCTTCCTCAGCAAAAAGAGGAGGATTGGTGGCAGATGTTAACCCAGGGCTAATCTCCCCCCCAAAAAGATAAACAAATAATTTTTAAAAGCCCAAGAAATATGAGAGATAGAGTCTGTGGAATTTTATCCCTCATTGTCTCAAGACTTAATTCTGTTTACTAGTTAAGATTCAATACATTTCCTCTTTTTGTTTAAGCTAGTTCAAGTGAGATGTTTGTTTTGTGCAAAAAAGATAAAAATCCTAATGTACAAGATAACTAGTAAGATGTGTATTTAGGTAAACTTCCAGAAATTGGTTGTAATTATTCATATGCTACTGGTTGTCTGCTGAGTACTACTGTGATCATTAGTAATAGTTCTGGTAGTCTTATATTTATCTATGCCTGATTATAATCATCTGTTCGAATGCCCTTTTCTTACTGTCCCTTCCTCACACAAGCTCTCAACTGGAAACTTCTTTAAGATTCCTCATCTGACATCCAAATACTTACAGAAGTCAGGGAGTAGGAACTCAGCAAAAAACAGTTAAAGTGAATGAGATTCAATCGTGAGAACCAAGAATGATGAACAAAAATTTCCCCAATTTTTCAGTTTTCAACTACTTCAAATTGCCCCATTGTTATCTTACAGTGAAATTGAGCATAATATTTCACATTGACAGGGACCCATGGAAGACGAATTTATATTTTTACAAACCTGAACATGCTAAGATTGAAAAACTTTATCAATTTTATATAGGGCAATTAAAAAGAATTCCATGATAACAAGACTTGCCAGTATTTCTATATTTATTAGCAAAAGAGGTTGAGTTAAATTGAATTCTTTAAAGGTATAATTATATTAGCAAACCTCTAATAAGACAACTACTTTTAAATAGCAATTCTGCGTTATTCTGTCCTTACAACTGAGATAAACACTTAAACATTGTTTTATTTTTTCTCTTGCTTTGGGAAAAGACTTCTGCAGGGCGTTTTATAGGAAAATTTCCCATAAGTACAGACATTAAGCAATGTGAGTGAATAGCAATTTCAGAAACAATGGCAAGAATGGGGAGATGCTATTTAGAAGCAGCCAAGACTTTCTTCCTCCATGACCTGGTGGATCATTATTAATCAGTTTGAATGATCTTAAAAATCCCTGGGATCTTTTAAAAATGTAGATACTGGTTTCATTGATCTGGAATGGGCACTGAGATTCTGCACTTCTAACAAGACCCCAATTGCTGCAAATGCTGCTGGTCTTGAGATCACTCTTGGAATAGCGAGTTTCTAGATGACCTGGGTAGCAGGAAGGCATTGATGAGCCCAAGGGGATACAAGAGGCGGTATGAGAGGCAGCCATGGTTATGTTCTCTGAGTCTTGAATGCAAACCTCCCTACTTCCCTTTCTGCTTCCCACATGACTGGCAGGTCTTTCTAGGAATGACTGATGAATTATTTGTTGCTGGATATAATTCAGCAGGTGAGATAACTTCTTATCAAGATGCCATAGAGAATATGTACTTAATTGGATGAGAAAAAAATTTAGCCTTCTTTCATACTATTTACAAAAAATAATGTGACTGCTTATGATTCAAAAGTTTTGAACTAACTTTTTAAATAGAGCTAAACAGTTGAATACCCTAAAACAATGTTTTTTTCTCTTAAATTAGCAAAAATTGATTTTGCCACAAACCTGACCTGAATTAAAATGAGACTTGGTTTTGTTTTGTTTTCTTTTATTTTGCTTAGAGTGAGTATTCATGCTCCTTGCTACAGAAGTAATAATGCATATGATTATGGAGTGCTGGTCTAGCTACAATAGGGGTATTGTCTAATAGTTGATATATGCCCTAATATTTCTCTTATAAAAATATGAAAAATTCTGAATTATTAAAACTATCTATACCCAAGGAATTTCTATAAGAGATTAACACCTGTATCAATTGCACATAAAAATAAGGGGTCCTAAATGCTTGATTTAGGGTCATTAAGACCCTCATACTTAATATGATTTATATCTAATGATTTCTCTAAATATTTGCATGTTTATTTTGACTAGAAGGGAAAAAAAACCTTAATTGACTTCTGGCCTCCTGAATTACCTAGTTGCTCCAAAATAAATTTGGAACAAGTAAGGTTTTACATTATAAAATGTAAAGCTACTAAAGGGTTTTGCTGTTATTTTGCTGAAAATAATATGAGTATACACGAAACCTATTCCCAGGGAATATCAATCATTGCTGCTCCCTCCAGCAAATATTGGTCTCCGCTTTGCATTTGTCAATATTTAACTACTCATTTAATAGGGTTTGATATTTGTCTCCACAGTAATCAATACCCATTTGTTATTTAAAGAAGGAGCAAAAGAAATAAAGGCGTACTTTACGAAAGATGGTTTTGCTTCTCAACTCCTATGAAGTTGTTGGCATTTCATGTAATTTTCCCACAACTATTGTTAATTTTTAAATTTCATTCTATGATTTTTAATCCATGAATTTCCCAAACCTCTTGTCCTTTTTGGGATTTTACCACATTTGCCTCTATGGTAGAGGGGAAGATATAGAAGGATACTGATACTTATGAAGACAAAATTTTTTTATCATAGTTTGTAAAATAGTGATGAAAAGTGGTAATATGGATGATGACCAATGTCATCAATAATGACCAACAACACTGAAGGAATTTTGAATTTATAGAAAGTGTAAATTGTTCTCAGTATAGATCGTTCTCAGTATAAATGAGATGTTGAATGTAAAAATAAAAGAGGTTTGATTTTTACATATTTTAATGCCATTTGTATAAATCCACAAATTACCCACTGATGCATAAATGCACATACACACAAAAAATTTTGTCAAATCAATGTGCCCAGATTTTAGAGATGTAAATTATGGTTACTTTATTTTAATATAAAAGAGGCCAACTGAATAAAATCTCATTGCATCATTTTTAATCAATTGTTTTTCATTACTCAGGTTTAAACTGATAGCAATAGAATCATCAAACTTTATATGACAATGAGATTTCAACATAGTAAAGCTTGGTGGAATAAATAGATTACCAAGAATTATTACTAAAAATATGAGTAGTCATGGCCACTTTTTATATATAACTACTTCATATTATCAGTTACCAAAATGATTCTCATGCCTTATTTAAAATCAGAGTCATAGAGCTCCAGAGACAAGATCTGAACACCCAGGTAGAACAACTGTCCTTAATTCCTATAGCTGGAAGAATAGAAGGTGTCATAGTATAGGGCGAGGAAGGTGACTTGGAGAAGAAAAATATGAAACCAAACCAACTCCAAAAAACTCACCAGCTCATCAATAAGGTTGTTGGCAATGTTGTATAAGTCTCATTTAACTTTGAAGTCATCGGATCCCACCTGCAGTATTGCATTCTGTTATCTTCATTCATCCTAAAAGGACAGGGACAAACTGGAGAACAATGGAGAGGAAACTCACAATGCTTGCCTGGAAATACAAATGGTCGTAAGTGAAAGTAGGACATTTATAATGTTATTTCCGATCTACAACTCTTTAAAGTGACTGGGATCCAAGAGTCATGAATTTCTTCAGCAGCCTTGATAGTTTGCTGGATCACAGAACAAATATTCTGTCATCCCTGTGGAAACAACTCAAAAATCTCTTTTCCAATATTATCACATTGATGGTAACTGTGTTTTTCTATTTTTACCATTTTTGCTGAATTCTTTGTTGTAAGTTTTTCTTTATCTATCTTGGCTAGCTCCTGACACTGCTGACCAAGAATCTGCAAGAGGAATTTCCCACCGCTGATTATATCTTTTCAGGCTTCCAAAATATTAGCCTCCTCTTTCTATTTTATTCCCCTTTGACAAACATAGAATAAGCTCCCAAGAACATTGGAAGAACTCTACCAGATTTAGATCAAACATCTTCTTGTTGATTAAACTGATACTCAGATTACGCCTATAATGTTTAGGAGGGTGCCTCACTCATTAACCACTTGCCAAGTGAATTAATGTAAAAACACTCATCATTATCTTACTCCTAAATGAAGGTGAATTCCTTCCTAGGATACTCTCTTATGCCTTAGATTTTCTTACATCATCTGTGATTTCCATTGTTTTTTTCTAAGCTTGTTTATCCAGATGTTTCTGGGCATAACCACTAACCCATCTATCTCCATTCCTTCCAGTGTAAATTCAAGGTTTCAAAGAATAATCAATTCTCCCTGTCAGCTTTGTTATTGCAGAGTTCCAAATTTGGACATGCAAATTAGTCCACAATCCTTTTGTTGAATATGTAAAGAATGTTTAATGGAAATGAGAGAATGTCCAAACTGAAGAAAAGATTCAGTAGGGGTAGGTAACTGTTTTGGTTGGTTTTTAAAAAATGTATTATGTAAGAGGAATTATACCTAAGAATCTAGAAGTAGAGAATCAAAGCTGATCATCTTAGGTGAAAGCTTCAAGAGCTTAGATTTCTGATAAATTGTTTTTTTTTTAAAGATTTTATTTTTTCCTTTTTCTCCCCAGGGCCCCCCGGTACATAGTTGTGTATTCTTCGTTGTGGGTCCTTCTAGTTGTGGCACGTGGGACGCCGCCTCAGCGTGGTCCGACGAGCAGTGCCATGTCCGCGCCCAGGATTCGAACCAACGAAACACTGGGCCACCTGCTGCGGAGTGCGCGAACTCAACCACTCGGCCACGGGGCCAGCCCCAGATTTCTGATAAATTTAATAAAGAAATTCCTAATGAGGTAAAGCTCTCCAAAGATTACAGAGAAAATTCCTATAAGGAGAGCATGATGGTAACATATATTTTTAATAAAACTCCCTCATAAAACAAGTAGAACAAATAAAATATTGAAAGAAAAACATGAATGATATTTTCAACAAAATTAGATAAAAAAGAAATTGCCAGGAATCTCAGACATGGGCGGATTTGGCCAAAACACCCACCAGCAACATGTTCTGTTCAAAATCAGCAGCTGTGTAGTTGTGCTGTCAGCGATAACAGGAAGTAAAGAAGAAGTGGCACTGTGAGTCAACAAAAATGAGCCTACAGGAGAGTACTACACGCAGAGTGTTAACCTGGGAAGACAACATTTGAGAAAAACTAGCAGAAAGCACAAGTTGCAGACCAAGTGCAAAATGACAATGGGGAAGCACAGGACAAATATGGCATGATCTGAACATTATGACAAAGACTCCAATTGATTTAAAAAAGAAACAATAAGAAACCCAGGAGCTCAAAATAGCATATCTCCGCTCCTGATAAGGAGGAGATGGGGGGGATAAAAATGAGAGAGAGAACATAGTCTCACTTATCAGATACCACTGAAAGTTGCCAGGACAACAACTCATTACCCTGCAAATTTATAATTGATGAGAATTAGGATTTATTCTACTTCTCTGACATATGTTTCTGGGTTACCAAATAGGTCTAGTGAGTGCAGAAAATTTTCCTATGAAAAAAGATTTAATAAATGCATGAGGAAATACAGAATTGGAATGTAGAATTATAAAATTAGAAAATCACAATTTCACAACCTTTAATTAAATACTATCAATAGATGGTGTGCTGAATTGTGCTATGTCAACATGGTTAAGGCCAAGAGCTGTGCTTACTAGAATTCTCTTCTTTATATGGGCTTGCATTAGAATTAAGTAAAATAATAATCTGCCCCAAATTTAGAAGCCAATGTTAAGCAAAAACTATAAATTTTATAGTCATTGTGATTAGACATGTGACAGACAAAATGCAAGATGCAAGATTCCCAGCCAACCCCATATCCTCGTTCTCTTCTACTATACATCCATTTTCCCAAGTGCTGGCCTGGTGATCAACAGTGGCCCCAGGCTCACCAAAAGGTGTTGGGTTATAGATCATAGATGTGAATGATACGGAGAAGTACAGTTCCCAGAGATTCCACCTACCTCTCCTGAAGCCTCTTTTTTATCCAACATCATTGGCTGCCCATGCTTGGCTTCTCTGATATCCTCACTACAGAATTATAGATGGATGGACTACTGACTGTTTCTTTGGTCCTGACACCTCCCTTCCAAACTTTTGCCTTTCCAGCTCTTCCCTCATTTTTCTATGTCAAATTCCTATAATATACCCTTCGTACCACAACGGAAAGAGTGGCTCTGTATTTTTGACTGAATTCTGAATGATTCAGGTGATACAATCAATAAATGTAGAGGTGATTGGGGAACTTTCAATGAAGGGATCAGGGAGCCCAAACCTGAACCCCTTGCTCACTTTTACATCAAGAAAATTAAGACAATAAAAAATTACAAATCTTCTGATGTGATGTAATACGAGTAAACAGACTCCCTATTCAGGCCAAAGGAAAGCAGTGAACCTAAATCTAATCAAGTCTTTAGATTTAACTTCCTGTGTTCAGGAAATACGGAAAACAGTAGAGCAAGGATTAAGCTCAACTGCTACCACAAGAAATTAGCCAATTCTAGAATGTAGAGCAGTCTGCAAGGTAACTGCTGCATTCTTTTCAGCAAGTCAAGGTCATAACCAAAACAAAATAAAGGGAGAAGGAAAGGATTGGTCTAGATTAAAAGGGATCTAAGATACTTAAGACGCATAACAAATGTAACGAGTAGAACATAGTTGGATCTTGATTTAAATAAACTAATTATAAAAAGAGAATTTTGGGGTAGTCAAGGAGATTTAAATATGGATTAACAATATTAGATGATTTTAAGAAACTGTGATTGTGTTATGTATATTAGTGCCATTGTGGTTATACAAGGAAATTCTGTGGTTTTAGATGTATAATGAAATATTTAGGAATGAAATGAAATGATAGAAAATCTCAGATTTCCTTTAAAACGTATAAGCAAACAAGTAGTAAGGTGCAGAAACAGTTATGGTAAATGTAGATGGATCATGAAGCCGGATGAAGGATTTATAGGGGTTTGTTTTGATCTTTTATTTTTTGAATGTTTGTAATTTTTCTAATAAAAAAAGAATTGAAGGAACCTCCTAAGAGGTATTGAGTTGCTTGTCGTTAGAATTTTTTAAAGCATTACCTGCATTTTCTGGCCTATGCATTTTAAATATGCTATCTTGGTATGCTAAAGAGCTTGGAGTTTAGAACCAGACAATCTGAATTTAAGTCACAGCCCATCCCTTGAGCTCTCTCTCTACTGCAATGCACCTCTTGTTAGCCATATGATCTGAAATGTATCATTCACCTTACTAAGTCTCAGATGGGTCAACTGTAAAATTCTGGATAACATCTACATCAAAGGGGTATTTATAAATGATATTCTAAATTTAAGAGCTTAAGCAAAGTGCCTGAGATAATAAGCACTCAATAAATGTTAGTTATTATTCATGGTAAACTAATATTATATCACTAATATTATTAGTATATTAGATGGACAATTGAAAGGCTGTACCTTTAAGATACAGCTGCTCTAGAATGTGTCAAACTGTCTGTAAAAACGATGGAACAACCTGAATCATGAGATGGTAAGAGTCTTCCAGGCACAAATACATTGCAACTCTTCCTGGCTACACCCCATCGTTTTGCCACTCCCCCTCCCAACCCCACTTCGGAGGCTTTACATTTGGCTGCTTGGTTTTTCTGCTCCTTCAGCATCTGGCACACAAAATGACTTCCTGCCCCATAGCTCAGGCTGGCTCAAAACAGCCTGACATTAATTTGACTCTTCTGCCTTTACTTTAGGACTTTCTCCCATCAACCGTCTCACATTTCATTCAGCGTCTGATGGAGCTCTTGCCACAACCTCCTTCTAGATTGTAGTCTTGAATAATTAGTTCTGGAAAAAAATGGGTTGTTGGAATGAATGAGCTTTTAGGTCCCTTCCAACCAAATGTATGATTGTGGTGTATCCTCTAGTCTACCCTTCGGAGAACATCATTATATCAATGTGCTCTAGAGCAAACCAATCAAAATGTAATTTTTTATATTTTAAAATTTGTAGAAATTAATTTTCAGTGTTCTAGAAGTTTTTAATTTGAATTAATCTAGCAAATTTTAACTTTCTAGAGAGCACATTTTAAAAAGATTAAAAAACATGAAAGTAATTTTAGTAATATATTTTAACAATATATTTACAATATTATCATTTTATCATATAATTAATACACAAATGAGATTTTTTTTTCCTGAGGAAAATTCTCCCTGAGCTAACATCTGGAACAATCTTCCTCTGCTTTTTACTATGTGGGCCACCAGCACAGCATGGCCGCTAACAGAGCAGTGTGGATTCATGTCCATTAACTGAACCTGAGCCACTGAAGCAGAGTGTGCTGAACTTAACCACTAGGCCACAGGGCTGGCCCCAAAATAAGATTTTTTTCATGCTAAGTTTTGAAATCTGACATGTGTAATACATTCACAGATATCTCAATCTGGACCAGCCACATTTCACATGCTTCATTGCCACATGTGCCTAGAGGTGAATGTACTGGACAGTGCAGCTCTAGAGAGTAGCCTATTCATCTGTACTGTTTAAACAAACAATTGGTACCTTGTATATAAAAGAACAAAATTTAAAGTTAGAAAGTAATTCAATCTCATATCATGGAAGCCAGCCCTAGTGGTCTAGTGGTTAAAATTTGGCTCTCTGACCACTGCAGCCTGAGTTTGTTTCCCTGTCAGGAAACCATGCCACCCATCTGTCGGTTGTCATACTGTTGCAGCTGTGTGCTGCTGTGATGCTGAAAGCTCTGTCACCAGTATTTCAAATACCAGCAGGGTCACCCATGGTGGACAGGTTTCAGCAGTGCTTCCAAACTAAGGCAGACTAGGAAGAAGGACCTGGCCACCCACTTCCAGAAAAATTGTCCATGAAAACCCTATGAATAGCAGCAGAGCATTGTCTGATACAGCACCAGAAGGTAAGAGGATGGGGCAAAAAGACCGGGCAGGCTGCCGCTCTGCTGTCCTCAGTGTCTCTAGAAGTCAGAATCCACTTGGCTGCATTAACAAAAACAACGTGTCATGAAAAATAGCAATTATAACATTATGTTCAGTTTGGAAAAATGTTTTTTTAGTGGCTTTATTTAGAATGCAAAAAACAAAAAAAAGGAGGAAAACAAGATCATAACAATCATTTATTTATTGAACAATTACGATAATTAAGGCATTCTAAGCCTGTTCCATTTAATACTTATAGCAATTCTGTAGTGCAACTACTGTTGTATCCCCATTTTATAACTGAGAGAACTGAGGTTTAATGAGGTCTTGTGATTTGCTGAGATCACGCCCATGGCAAGATTTGGGAGAGCTGAAATTCTAAACATTTCCAGTTGACTCTAATTCCCAGAGAGCTACTTCTGTGACTAGAGTGAAAAAAACAATTATCTTGTTTAGACTAGGACATGCAAAAGGGGAAAAGAAAGAATAGAAAAAGGTATTTCCGTAGATACTAAGCAAATGATAGAGTGAAAAAGCAGAAGAGGTATATTTCAGGTCTACATCATTATATCTCAACTTCTGTATAGAAAGCATCGTGTTCACTACCGAAAGTCTAGTTTTCATCCATCACCATACTTATGTGCCCCTTTTACCCCTTTCACTCTCCCCCCACCCCCTTCCACTCTGGTAACCACCAATCTGTTCTCCTTGTCTATGTGTTTGTTTACGTAATGTTATAAACCAATAAGAGCAAGACACAATAAGGAACTAAAGGGTTTTCTTGCATCACTTTGAGGTTCCAATGTATTTTACAGACGACTTTTTCTGCTAAAAATTCTCTTCAGTCCATATTTATGTGTGCAGGAGCATCTATAATTATGGAATTTACTCTATCTTTAGTTAAATTTAGAATGGCTTAATGGATGGCTCTCTCTAAGTCCTATTAGTGTATACCTAAGGTCATCACAATATTAATGGTTTCTCAAAAAGGAAACTATCTAAGACTACTAATAAGCACTGTGTTTTATGCATATTTTACACCAGTCACTTAAAATTCATAATGTATGTTGCTAAAACATTTATTCAATATTTACAGCTTATTTTACGCCACTTCTAGTTGGTATTACAGATATATTAAATGGCTAAAATGCATATGCCCTTTCTATCAACATTCACTTACCATTAATGCTTTCTAAAACACTTATGGAATAATAATAACCACTTCGCATTCCAAAGTCATTTATAATCCCCCCTGCAGTGAGCTGCTGATTCATCAGAGGCAATAGGTTAATCCATCAAAATTACTGTACTGCATATGCTGAGAAGAAAAGAAAAGGATAAGACGATAGACTGCTCTATAAATTAAAATTATGACTTTTAGATTGGACATGATTTCTACGGACTCATTTGGTGAGCCAAGCACCACTTATCCAGGGAGAGTGCAAACTGGCTTGTGTTAGTAGAATCCTTGGGTCTTCTTTCTGTCTATTCTTTTGATGACCACATCCATGCCACAAAGACAAATAGATTGACAATCAGTTATTTTCCAAGTGGTAGATGATTGGCTGAAAGTTAATAATGGGGCAAAGATGAAATAAATGGTTTGAAATATTTATTAAGTTATCCAAAGGCATTTTCAGAAGACTGATTATGTGCAACAAAATGGCTAGGTACTCATGATAGAAGAAAAATAGGACACTGACACAGTGTTTAGGGAGGAAGCAGGGACCAAGAGAGACTTAACATTAAAATGAAGCCTTAGTTAGTATCATAGTTGCAAAGATATGATACAGGTTATTACACAGAACTATTGCAACAAAGAGAAGAAAGGAAGGACTAAACTTCTCTAAGGAAGTAGAGTGAAATAAGGAAAATGAGTGAATAGATAATAGCCTGGTTTGTTCAAGAATGGCAGCTCCTGAGTGTAGTTAAAACTGAGAGGTTAGGAAAGGAAACTAATTGGAAATAAAATCAGATAGTTGGGCTGGTGCCAGAAAAAAAATAGTTTTGTGTGCCCCACTAAGTATTTTCTCCTATTGGCAAGAGAGTGAAATTCGCACTTTCAAAATATATGACTGACCTGCTTGGAGCTCTGTATTTATATTTACAGTCACTGGTAACGAGAAGGAGGATGTGTTGGAGGGAGGACAGACCAAATGCAATCATGCAGTGAGAAATGGTAGGGCATAAATGGGATGTATTCCACAGATGTATATGATTCAGGCACACGTTTCGATCCAGGTCTTGGGCTCTTTAGTAATGAGTCATGAAAACATTACTTAGGAAATACAAGAGAAATCAATTTCAGTTGGTGAGTCAGGAATGTTTTTTTTCCTAAGCAATGCTCACTGCTCTTTATAATGTTGGTAACAATAGCCGAAATGAGAAAGATAAAGAATTCAGGGTATTCATGTTATAGGAGAGCCTACCTCTATTGGGAGTAGCTGTATTTCTATACCAAAGATGTTGACATTTTATTTATCACAATCCTGCCCAATCCACTTTGGATTAATTGCTTCCAAAACTGTATTTTAAATGTTGAAGCTGTAGTGAAATAATTAACTATGTGAGCATTTATCATATTGTGCTTTAATGCCAAAGGGACATTATGAGCAATGAGTATTTATCGATGTTCTAATTGTAACTGAGCAGCAATGCCTTGTTTATTATTATTATTTTTTAAACAGCATTTTAACACCCGGCATCCACAAAAATTTTCCTTTTAATGCTTTCTGCATTGACATCAGGCTGGCACTGAGAGGCCAAGGATTGTATAGAATTAAATACCTTTGCAATCAAAGGTGAGGGGGATATGGAACCCTAACCTGCCGTAAATACAGGACAGGTTTCCTCAACCTCAGTATTATTAAAATTTTGACATGAATACTTCTTTGCTGGAAGAATTATCCTGTGCATTGTAGGACGTTTAGCAGTATCCCTGGTCTCTACCCTCTCTATGCCGGTGGCACTCGCCTATAGTTGTGATAACTAAAAATGTCCCCAGACATTGCCCAGTATTGCCACCGATAGAAGGTAACATCAACACATCCTTTCACTTGAAAGTTGCACCAATGAAGTAACCCACTATGTGTTCTATCACTAATTATTAAATTTTCAAAATAAACAGTTCCAAAAAAATTATAGGAGATCCCCTAAAGTAATACTAGCTAGAGCTAAATCACAAACAGATGGGGATATATTTTGGCTTTTTGCCCATGAGTAACAGTGTTCAATTAACCCTTATTCTTATCTATTCATCTGGAGCACTGGCACAATGAACTCTGCTATCTTGCTAGAGTAGCCAAAAATATACGTATTTATCCATAAATCCTTTGATAACTAAGCATATTCTATGTTTCCATATTCAAATGGATTTTCACAACGCCTAATTTCAAAGTAGTGCACAAATTCTGTTTCCTCTAGCTCTGCCACCTACACACTGGTAAATACTAACTTGTTTTCTCTTTATTTGGTAGAGGAAAGGGGTCAAATTTGAGAACCTGTGCATCTCTAGACTCTCGCTTAAGAACTTCATAATCTTAATTTAGAGAAAAAGCTATAAAAACTAAATTGCCTTCTTTGAAACTGGAGAAATATAAATTAGACCTTGAAGAATAAGAAGTAATTAATTGGACCATAGAGTAACAGTGGAGTACAAAGGAGAAGGGCGAATCACTGAATTTAAAAATTAATTGTCCTGTGTACTCAGTCTACTTGGTTCCTACCATCAAAGAAAGTGAGAGAGGAAAAGTTGAAAAGTAGGTAAACTCAGGGTAATGTGGCACAGTGGGAACAGCATGGTTTTCAAATCCTAAATCTACTGATTTCTAGCTGAGCTTCAGGCTAAGTTACTCAATTCTTTCTGAGTCTCAATTTCTTCAGTTGTAAATGATATCTACTTTCAGACTTGATTTAGGGATTAAAATTATAAAAATAGTTGACACTGATCAGTAACTCCCATATACCACACATGTTCTCTAAATGCTCTCTGTGTATTATCTCATTTAATGTTAATGATTACCCAATGAGGTAGGTGTTATCATTATTACCATTTTACAGAAAAAGAAACTTAATCAAGGAGAGGTTTCACATCATAGGTGATGAAACTGAGACTTAAATTTAGTCAATATGACTCCAATAAAGTAACTCTTGGAGTTATAATATGCTTTTATAAAGGACCTAAGAAGTCTTACACATAGTTGGTTAGCAATACTTAATAGTTCTCTGCCTTCAGCTTCATATGTGAAGAAAGAGAAATGATTGTCAGCTTACCTAAGTATATGAAGAAACTCAGAGATAGAGGCAGGGAAATCTTCCAGGCCTGCTAATAAAAATATAAACCGAATTCGCTCTCTCTCTTTCCCCTCCGAAGCTACCCGGTGTCTGGGGATTCTCCCCTTTGTGACCATCTCCTTTGGGCATGGCCTTAGTTTAGGTCTTCATCAGTTTTTGCTTAGCTCCAATCAAGTTTGCATTGCGGCCAGAGATTTCTAAACCAGGAAACTGATATGCTGATGCCTTGCTTAAGTGTCCTACAAGACTTTCCTCTGGCTTCCCGAATGAGTCTAAATTCCTCTTCTCATTTAGCAACGAGTTACTTGGAAGATTCACATATTCTCAGACCCAGTAATTTCACACTCGTGTGTATAGCCTGGATAAACTCTTGCACATTTCCACCAGGAGACATTTACAAAATGTTCAGTGTGATATCGTTTGTAATAGTGAAAAATGGTAAATGACCTAAATGACGTTTATCACAGCAATGAATAGAAAAATTATGATATAGTCAAGTTAGTTCTACCCAACATTTTAAGTGAATCTCTTGCATTTATATAAGAATGTAGACTTTTTTTCAAAAGAAAGAACAATGATGAGATAAAAGAAAAATGCCTACAGTGTAATATAATTGCATATCATCCGCAAATAGGCAAAATAATAATATATATTGTTTAAGGTTATTTAGCTATATAGCAAAATTTGGGATAATTATTACCTGTAGTGATGAGAGAGGAGGAGGTGAATGAAGAATTTTATACACAGGGGTCTTTAAGTATATTTTTAATTTAATTTTTAAGTTGGGTGGTAGGCACATAGTGTTTATTATATTTAGATGTTTTTGCATGCTTTAAATAGTCTCTAGAAAAATGAATAACTAATAATAAGCCTGTCAAAAATGGCCCACCATGAATTAATCCTTTCATATCTTTCCATTATTACTTTTGACAATCAATTGATGCTTACCCTCCAGTCATGATGAACTATGTAGTTTCCTGAACATATCATTCTTGCTTTTTCTGTATGGCCTACATAAGGCCACTATCCTTTCCATTCACCTTACTCCTACTAATTGTTAAAGCTCAGCCCAGAGGTCTTATACTCCAGGATCTTTTCCTTAAAGTCTTTAGACTGGATAGTGACTGTGTTCTGATTTCTCATAGCACCATTTCTACTTCTGTGTCAGTTCTTAAAACAATAGCTATTAATTCTTTGCTCACATTACTTAGCCAATGGATGTTGGCAAGAGCCTCTGCTCATTCTAGGTAGTGAGGAACCCAGCTAATGGAGGCTGCAGCTGTACTTATGCCCTCAGAATCACTGTGCAGGAAGAAAGGGGCACAGTAGATCATGACTGGGCTCTTAGAACTTCTAAGCAAAGTAACCAGCATCACTTCCACTCACATTCATTGACCAAAGCAACTCAAATGATCTCTGCTAACTTGAAAGGGAATGGGAAAGTGCAAGCCTTCCAATGTGGTTGAAAGGTGAGAACTGATAGCTGTGAACTATATGAAGAATCCTAATGAGTCCTAACAACTACAACCACAATAGCATTTTTCACATCCTATTATAATGAATTATTTACTCCTGCAGAAATCTTGTCTTAGTCAAGTTGGTATTTCTATCACCTTATGTAGACACATTCAAAAGAAGATTTGTCGCCTGGATAAGTGAACAGGTCCTCACAAAATTGTGCTACTTTTAGGTTGGTCACGCAGAAAGTATTTTTTATGAGTGAACATTAGCATTTCATTATTGACTCATTTTCCAAACATGTCTTGCTTGATTGACGGTAGGGTTATCAATCTATAAATTTTCAGAGCAGATCATATTTAGTTCAATCTTCCCACAAAAGAAGGGGCCTCTCAGCACCTATTCACTTTTATGTACCTGCCAGATACTTGCTGGAAAGTGATAAATCAGGTCAGACTATCAGAGTGGTTGCTCTATGATCTAAGGGTGGGAGAGTTGTTTTCTTGGCATGATATTTGCTGTAAACACATACTCTTCAGAGGGTTTTTATAAGGTGATTGCTTTTTCAAAGTCATAAGCATCTATCCCTTCTTGAAAACGGCCTACCTACTTATCATCAAAAGAATAATGTTATTAGAAATCCATATTTTCCTAAAACATTATTTTTTAAACTATATTTCTTCTTAAACACTTCTTTCTTTTAATAAAAGCTATTTTAGTATGTGTATTTCCTTTTGTCCTTTCTCCTTTAGAGTTACATATACTTTTGCATTTCACTATTTTATCATTCTAGGGAATTCACGAAACTTGAATTAAGCACACTTGTCACAGATAACTGATCTGATATATACTATCTTATTAAAATAAATAATAAGCATCAAATCGTATCTTCATATTGAAGGTTAAATTTGTCACCCACATTTACAAAAGCATAACACAGTTGCATCCTAACTCTTTCAATATTTACAAACATTTTAGTGTGATCCTATTAATCTAGCAGCAAATCCTGTTAGCTATACCGTAAAAACATTATCGGGATTAACTCCTGCTCGTAGTCGTCAGTGCTCCCCCTTGTGGTTCAGGCCATCATCATCTGGAGTATTTCAACACTTTCAGTCTGTTCTTTGCACAGACTATTGAATGGTCCTTTTAAAATGCAGCTCAGTAAGATTGCAATCACATCAATCTTGTACATAAAAATCCTCCAGGGGCTGCCCTTCTCATTCAGAATGAAGAGCAGTCCTCAGTGTAGCTCACAGGGTCCTCCATTATCTTCTCCTGGCTCACTTCCCCACCTTCTGCCATTCTCCCTGCCTCCCCTCTGCTTTCTCATTTTCCATTTAGTGCAGCTCTCATGTGCTTGTCCCAGGGACTTTGTACTTATGTTTCCTCTACCGAGGATACTTCTCCCTCCAGGTATCAAACGATTAGTTCCCTCTCTTCCTGCAAATCTTTGCTCAAAACTCACGTTTTCAGAGAGGACTCCTCACATAACAGTACCTAAAATGGAAACGCTATGACATCCTTTATCCCTTTCTCCTGCGTTCTTTTTATTCCTAGCATTTATTATCATCTGATATGATATCACACAGTTGATATGTTATATACACATACATACACTTTATCTATAAATATAAAAATAAGTGAAATTATTATTTGCCTGTCCTCACTAAAAGAAACGTTATGTCAAGCAGGGACTTTTCAGTTTTGTTCATGAGGACCTAGAAGATCACCAAGGACATTGTAAGTAGTCAGAAAATATTTGTTGAATGTGCAAGTAGGTGGCTGAATAAACTCTTAGAGAATAGATAGGTCAGGTTTTATTCTCAAGGTATTTCCCGTGGTCCTTTGTACTGCCATTCCTTACACTTATATCATAACTTGCCACTTACACCACGGAAGGAAGTTGAAAGTCTACCAAGGGTATAATTTCATCTCCAGTGCTATCCTCATCAGGTCTTTCCTATGCACGGGAAATCAGGAGCCTCCTTTCCATCCTTTCTTCCTTCTTCCCTCGCTTCCTTCCTTTCTTCTTTTCTATTCATTCACTATGGGATTAAAACTCCTGTGGTTTTTGTGGTCAAAATGGCTAAGGCTACCTTCTTGAGAATGTTCCTTTGTACTTAGTGCTACAGCCTTCTGAGTTTTTACTCTAGTATGGACATGAGTTGTAGCCTAGAATGTTGCTACTTCAGCACTTTGAGATTTCTTATACCCCACGCAGTTCATCAATGATATTGAAACTGTGAAGGAACCCAGTGGATCAATCTTTGGTCTTGCTTAAACCCTTGGTCAAGCAAACAGGGATGAGCTATCAGACAGCAAACACGTGAGGGAGAAATTCATAGACACAAGAGCTATGGCTGGTGCATGGCTCCTCCAGAGCCTGCTGCATTCTCAGATAGCACATGGGAATTTATCAAAGGGAATGTCAAGGGTTTGGAGGGGACCGCTGGCTCTTGAGTTGTGAAACTAATCTGCTTGATCAGGAAAGCACAAGCTCCAGCCTAGTCAGGATAATCAGTAGCTTGAATACAAGCCTTGTGCTTAAAGCAGTATGAGGGGGCAGAATGGCAGCCTCTGGCCCTCAGTTGGAGCACCAATCCCTTCTCTGACATGAGCAGGAGTCTAGGACATGCAGTAGTGACTATATGACATGGCTTCCATCCTGATCTGCTTCCTCAGCATTCTACCAGGAAAGACTCCTTAAGCACTTAGCAGTGTCTGGTTTCCATTGAGCAGGTCTCATTTCCTAAAATGTTCTGCTCTTCAGGAGGCCACCTCCCTCCCCTGGGAGGCCAGGCTGCAGGGATGCGTCTTGGGGAATTTAATCATTATATCTCACTTTCTTTGTCACTTTTCTCTCTTATTTTCTTTTATCAGTTTAATTAGCTGGGAGTAATTAGGAGGCTCTTCTTGCTATTAATATTGAGAGAGGTTCCATAATAGCATCTCGTCATAAATCATGTACTGTGGAGCCTGTGCTTTGTGGTATCATAGTCTCCAAACATACTGAGCTTATCTCCATCCTATTTTGAATTCTCTGATCTCTGGATCTTTGTGTTTTCACTTAGCACGTGTAAATATAAAGTTCACTATGTGGGAGGCACTCCTTTAAGTGCTTTATAGTTATTGACTCATTTCTCTCTGATAACATCTCTATGGTATAAGTACTATCATCATTCTCATTTGCCCAATGAGAAAACTGAGACGGAGAGATGAATCAACTTCCTTGTGATTCCATGACCGGTAAGTCCATCCGCTGAGCTCGTTAGTTCTAACCTTAGTCCCTTGTCTATGATTTTATTGCTATTTCATTACTTAGTTCTCTATCTAAAAAATTCATATAGAAATTTAATTTTAATGGTTTTCCCCATTTTTCAAGAGGGGTAAATTTTCTACAAAGTCCACCATAGACGATCATGATTCTTTTCTTAAATTTCCCATCCAAATTAGGTTTAGTAATTACTTATGGAATCCCAGACTCAGAAAAAATTATTTTATTTTCCTCATATGAGAAGGTTGTATTTCCCTTGGTTTAGTTTTTAGACATATAACTACAGAGGGGTTATGAAGATTCGCTCCAACACAGCATCTGCTCCAGAACGAAGAGAGGATAAAATACTGGAAAATACATCTGCAAGAAGTTCCTCAAAATTAATTCTTTTCTTAGTATTTCCAGAGCATTGACCACTTGGAACACTGGACCTAAAAACTGTTTTGAAAGAAGATAAAGATTTTACTGGCATAGTAATACCACACTATTACTTTTAATATAACTTAATATAACAATATAACTATTAAGATAGCTTAATAAGCCTAACTTCTAAAATACAATATCAAGTTAATATTTGATAAAATGCCATTAAAATTATACATTTGATATTAATATCTACTATTGTTATGTAGAACTTTCCAATTGTGAAATCCATTTAGCATTTCTGAATAGGTAGAATTGCATATATCCACTTTTAATTCATTCTTAACTAATTTCTCCTCCAGCAATGAATAAGCACAGACGTGTTTTGACTGCCATTGTTTTCAAAGATATTAATTCAGTCATCAGTATAGTATTTTAACAGCTTTGATAAGAAACTTTTAAGTGTTCACCTCCCATCACTGATCTTTTCTTGATTGGAGTTTATCTAGTGTTTCTTTTATACTCAGATTTATAGTTCATGCAAAGTAACTTATAATCACTTTGAAATATATCTGGATTTAAATTATCATTTCAATTCCTTTGACTTCTGAAAATGAAGATAAAGGAAATAAATTGGTTTAAAAGATAAACAATTAGAATTAATGTGTATTTCCTATTGAGTTGCAGGGTTATAGTAACTGCAGCAGCAAAAATTTTATTTGACTCAATATTTTAGATCAATAAAGAAAGCTACATCATTCTTTTAACAAAAAGATTTTGTCAGCAGAGGAGTCAGGCGCAGCATTTGAAAAGACCACCTCACCCTTTCGGTTCAACACAACCATTCTGTACTTTAAACGGTCCCATCATTCAATGCCAGAATCTCTAACTTTCTATCAGGAAATAAAAGCAGAAATTTCCGAGTCTCTGAGATCCCTAGCTCAGACTTTCTCTACAACCACCTAGATCGTTATACTACAAATTTCTAAAAGTCCTCAAAGCAAAGTTCATTCTAAATAACTCAATTATGAAATAACTGTAAAGGAAGCTTTAAAATCAGGTAGAGTAATAAATTAAAAACTGCCATGATGTGACCAACCAGAGGGACTGCCTTTGTCCTTGACTCCTTGAGTAGGACTTGGCCATCTTAACTTGAATACTATGCAGCTGGCGCCCTTCCTTTTTCTCTCCGTATGTCAGAGCTTTTCCTTCTCCCACTCAACAGTACTCAGCTTTCTTGCTCAAGCTCTACATCTGCCGCCTACTCCCCCACAGATCATTTCAATGGTTCCTTTACCTCCCCTTTCCCCTGCATTTCAATAAAAGCATTGTTCTTGTTTTTTCCCTGAGTTGACTTCAGATTAAGACAAGTCATTACCATTCTCTAAATTCATATATCCTTCCATAAAAGATTTTTTGAAATCCTAAAATGTACTAGGCATTGTTTAAATGCTGTGCCATCTTTGACAGAACGTATACCTGGGATGGAAAAGCACAACACCACAAGAGATAATAAATTGTTAGCTCCTTAAAATGAAGGATCATAATTACTCCTACTTATGTACTTCTGCCCTCAGCTATATCTTCTTTAGAGAGAGTATGGCGGATGAGGTATACTGAATAAATATTGTTGATTACAAATCACGCTACAGTATTATGAACACACTGCTTTATAACGTTCTTCATACTTAGTGGCTGATTGTTTATCTTAGAATGAACACCCCAGGGATGATCATAATATCTTATTCATGATGGTAAACTCACCCACAGCCTGACAAATAATAAATACTGAATATTTGTTTATAAAAAGTGAACTTTAATTTAAAATATACATGACTATATGAGGAAAAGAATGAAAGATATAAAGGCTAATCCAAGATCCCCCATTTTTCTCAGTGTGTATAGTTTTAATTAATAAATGAAAAGAATTTGGGTTAGATACTGGTACATACAGTATCTCATTTACTATTCAAAATAACAGAATATGATACATATTACAATATTCATTTCAAAATTGTGGGGAAACTTTTGTTTCTTGACCAAATGGAAATAAGGCTGAGTTTTGAATCTTGGTCATTTGAGCCCAATCCCTGTTCTCTTAGCATTTTCCCCCAGTTATCTCAAGAACGCTAAATAAAAGAAGCTTTGTTCCTAAAAATGTAGAGTCTCTTGAGGCTCTTCCTTGAAGAAAGGGTAAGGAGGGAACAGAAGGGGACATTATTATGTATTCAGCTGCAGCAGCCCCACATAAATGATCTGCAGGTGCACACCTGAGACAGCATGCCCTAGATTTAGTGATATAGCACAAAACAGAACAACTAGTCAAGAAAATGATGTGGTTAGAGTATGTGATGAGACAGTAATAGGAGGAATTTTGGCTGTCATGACCCTTTTACTCTCTAAAAGCTATGATTACTTTCCCAAATGCTAAGTCAATAATCTGTAAAAACTAAGATAGGGAATAAAGCCTAAACTCCTCAAATAGGACACGTTTTAGGATATTTCCAATTTTATAGTGGTCTTAATACCTTCCTATCCTGAATTTCAAAATCTAGGATTAGAGTTTAACAGGAGACCATGCCCAACTGTGAAGAACATTGGTATTCCATCTTTTTTGTTATTTTGAGAACAGCATTTGTACAATGCCATTGACAGATGCTTCTGATGTGCTATTTTTGACCAGGACTTTTAAGTCTCGTCAGGCATAAAAAACAAAGCTGTTCCCATTGACAAGGGAGACTCATCAGGTGAAATTCTCAGCTTTGCCTGTGTCCAATGAGATGTCTCCATTCCAAGTTTCAAGGTCTTACTCTTTCCTCATCAATGCCCTAAATTTAACATGAGTGATTCAATAAGCCTGGGAATTCAACAAGTGATAAATAAGCACATAATTTATTTATAATTACCCCAAACTGGAAACAACATAGATATACCCCATTTGGTGAATGGCAAAACAATCTATCATTCATTCATACAATCAAATATCACCCACCAATGAAAGAACCAACCACTAACACACACAGTACCATAGATTAATCTCAATTGAATTATGATAAGTCAAAGAAGCCAAACTCAAAAGGCTACATAATGTATGAATCTATTTATATGATTTTCTGGAAAAGTAAAACTATAAACAGAAAATAGATCAGCTCTTGCCAGAATGTGGAGGGATACGGTCTAAAAAATGGTTAGAGGGGGATGAGTGGGGCGATAGAATTGCTCTTTATCTGGATTGTGGTACTGGTTACAGGAGTATATATTTACTTACTGTATTTATTTACTGGTTACAGGAATATACATATTTATCAAACACTCACAGAAGTAAAAGTGTGAATTGGGGAAGGTCTGGTGGTTCAACAGTTAGGTTTGCAAGTTCCGCTTTGGCATCCCAGGGTTTGATGTTTAGATCCTGGGTGTGGACCTATTCACCGCTTGTCAAGCCATGCTGTCAAGCCAGGCTAATCTTCCCCCCAAAAAATAAAAACAAAAAAAATAGAAGAGTGAATTTTGCTGTATGTAGATGTTACCTTCATTAAAAAAATTAAAATTTTCACAATAAGGTACTTCTACATAGCCCATGAGACCGCTAAAGTTAAAATGATTGTGAACACCAATTGTTGCCAAGGATGTGGAACAGGTAGAACTCTTAGACATTTCTATTAGTAATGTAAAATAGGTAGCACCACTTGGAAAAAGAGTCTGGCAGTTTCTGATAAAGTTAAACATAGTTATTATTTAGACCATAATTTTCAATCCTAGGTATTTACCCAAGAGAAATGAAAACATATGCATATACAAGAACTTGAACAACAATTTTCATAACAGTTTTATTCATTAGAGTCTGAAACTGGAAACAATGCAAAGGTCTGTCAATGAGTAAATGGGTAATCAAAGTGTAGTACATTCAGTGAATGAAATACTACTCAGGAATATAAATGTACAAACTAATGATACACACAACAATATGAATGACTCTCAGAGTGTTATGCTGATCAAAGCAAGACAGTCATAAGAGTCATGCTATTTTTATTTGAAACTCTATTTCTATTTATTTGAAACTCTAGGCAAGACAAATTTAAATTATAATCATAGAGAACATTGTTATCGTATTATAGAGAACATTATATAAACAATGTTCTCTATAATTATATTGTTTTCTTAGTTGCGGATGGTTTGGGGAATTTAATAAAAAGGAGAATAAGGAAAATGTTTTGCATGATAGAAATCTGTCTCTTGATTTTGGGTTGGTCCATGGTTATATACATTTATCAAACTCATTTAACCATATCCTTAAAATAAATTTAGTTTACCATATGCAAACTGTACTTCCATAAAGTTGATTTAGAAAATATATCATCTGTATAATGTCCCAAAATGAATATTATATATATGTTGCTCATTGGTTGATGATACAGCTGGGGAACTTGTTAGAAGCAAACACATAACAGTTCTGGAAGATCACTTCTCACTTCAGGGGATTTATACCATGGAAAAAAATTGTACCGAAAATTATCCCACAAAGAAAAATTACAATACACTGTGGAAATAAGTTAAGAGATAGACTCAAGCAGCTGCCATAATGAGAAATATTATTACTCCCAAAGACTTGAGATAATAACTATGAGACAAACCATTAATAAAAGGAGTAAATCGATAAAATGAACTACAAAATATCAAAACCCAAAAGACGATAATAAAAAAATAGGCTTACTTAGAAAATACACCATCAATAAAAAATATAGTCATTAAATAACTTTAAAGAATAATTAGCAGAGCATAAACAAGAGATTAGGTATAATTCAAGAGAATCAGTGATTTGGAAGATATTACAAGGAAATTGTCCAATATTCAGCATAGAGAAATTAAACATTACAAACATAAAAAAGAGTTAATAAAAACATTGAAAAGAATAGTATTTTGCAACATGTGTATAATAGAAATCACTGAAAAAGAGAAAAAGGAGAATAGGTAGTAAAGGAGATTGTATTCAATAATTGAAGAATGAATATATCCATAAGAAAGACAAGGAGGCTATATCAAATCAGAAAAGTATTCAGGATTAAGTATATTATCAGAGAAAAAGGCGACCTTTTCAAAATGATAAAAGAGTCTATTCAGGGGTTGGCCCCATGGCATAATGGTAAAGTTTGGCGCGCTCCACTTTGGTGGCCCGGGTTCACGAGTTCAGATCCCAGGGGCAGACCTACACCACTCATCAGCCATGCTGTGGCAATGACCCACATACGAAATAGAGACAGATTGGCACAGATGTTAGCTGACGGCTAATCTTCCTCAGCAAAAAAAGAAGAGGATTGGCAACAGATGTTAGCTTAGGGTGACTCTTCCTCAGGAAAAAAAAAAAGGTCTACTCATTAAGAAGATATAACAACCCAAAATATGTATGCACTTAAAAACAAAAGCTTTAAATACATAAAGCATAAACTGGGGGAACTAAAGAGATAAAAGGCAAGTCCATAAACATTTGAAGATCTCCCTTAGTAGTTGCTAGAATATGTAAAGAAAAAGGATACATGGACGAATAACACTAGCAACCAAATTAATCTATAAAACAGTTTTACAAAACACTGTGCTTCAAAACTACAGAGTTTTTTTCTTCTAATCTATGTGGAACATTCACCACAAAAGACGACGTGCTGGAAGCGTCTCAGAAAATTTAAAAGCATTGTAATAATTCAAAGTGTTTTCTCAGACTGCAAGGGAATTAATAGGGAACAATGAGAAAAGACATCTCTCAAAACTCCATTTGGAAATTAATCAACAAACTTGTAAATAATCCACAGGTCAATGAAACCCAAAGAAAATTGGAAAATATTTTGAACTGAATGAATATTAAAGCATAACATATTAGTATTTGTGGGGTTCAGTTAAAGCAGTACTTAAGGATAAATTCATAGCTTTAAATGCGTATGATAGAAAAGAAAAGATGTTTCCACATTTAGAAAAAGAAAAAAAAAAAACAGGAAAAGAAGAGCAAATTAAACCCAACTAAGCAACAGGAAAAATTAATAAAAGAAATCAAAATAAAAACAGCACACAATTAGATTTCTTGAAAAGTCATAAGTTGCCCTTTAAAAAGATTAATAAATAGATAAAACTCTAGTGTTCTTAGTGTTATTACTATGCTGTATAAAATTACCCACACATTTAGGAAGGTGAAATGACCATTTATTATGCTACTGATTCTGTGAATGAGGAATTTGCACGAGCAAAAGCAGAGAAGTCTTGGTATTTGTTAAGACAGCTCAAAAGTTGGTAGCTGGAATCATCTGAAAGATTGCTCACTCATATGTCACTCATGTGTTACTAATTCTGGAAAGACCCAAACAGTTGAAGTTGGAACAGCTCATTGCATCTAAATTAATAAAATTAGGTCTGAAAAAGTTAATGCTCAGGAGTGTAGTTTTGGACCTTATTAGTATATATGCCTTCTCTCTTGGAAGATCATGCTATGCTGGGTTCTGGTGAAACGGAAGAGGAAGACAAATCTGAGGGGAAAAATTACAACCACACAAAAAATTAGGTAGCCGAATCAGCTGGCTAGGGAAGTGGATACATGGCAATGCACAGAGTTACTCACAGCTGAGATTCAACAGAACTCTAGAAAGGATAATTCATGGATAATGAATCTGATGTTGATTCTGTCAAGAGTTTATGGATAAGTTAATTCTTCTAGAAGGCTTTTAAAGGAAGAAACCTTGCAGAAAGTCAATTTCCTGCTGCGTAACACCATCACTCACAAAGGATATATTTTCTTTTCCTGGGGAAGCTGATGGCAAAATCTGGCCCAGAGCTTACATTCCTAGCCTGTAAAGAAAGAAAACTTGGGAATTGTAAAGGGAATATATTTTATAATTTTACGTGAGGACGATAAAGAAAAGAAGAAAGAGGGGAAATTCAAGAAAACAAAGGAAAAGTAAAATGGTAGACGATTATAAAGATGGTGAAAAAAAGAAGAGAGAAAGAATGGGCATTTTATTATAATTCAGAGAAGATAGAGCTAATTTTTTAAAGTATCACGTATTTGACAACTATCAATATACTTTAATTTTGTTCCTTTGTTGAAGAAATAAGAAAAAGGATTACTAATAGATCTTCAAGTTTCTTAACGGTATGACATTAAACAAAAGAAAGAGAAGGTTTTATTTTCAAGTCTTTATTCTTCTGGTAAGTAAGTTTCACAGAACTAAAACTGGAATTCGCTCAGCTAATTCTCCAGAAGAAATTCACAGACACTCTGTTTGCTGATGCCATCTTCAAATTATTTTACACAAAGTGTGAAGCCAGTAACCAGAATTCTTCATCTGCTGGGTTAGCTAGCTAATTAATTACAGCAAATGTAATAAGTTATTTCTGGAATTGAGGCTAGTTGTAGTTATCATACAATTTTTACTTGTTTCTATCATTCATATTTTCATTCATGCACCCATTCATTATATAAATACTTGATTTATTACTTTGTGCTGGACATTGTTCTAAGTACAACACACATGATGTAGATAAAAAATAAAAATATTAGTAAAATAGTATTTACTATTAGTAAATATAAAAAAGTTCTAGTTTCGTGTGTCTTACATTCTAGTGTGATGTCATTAATGTCCGTGAAAACCATGTGGAGCTGCTTTTGGTTTACGGTTTACAAAACGTACTTAAATCAACACCTCTTACAATAAGACTTTACAATATAGAATATCAACTAATAGTTGAATTACTCTTTCCAATTTAGAAATACTGCTTATTTCCAATCATAGATTTATATAACTCCTTCTGCTGGTTTCCACCAAATCATTACTTGTATTTCCTCCTGGGATAAGCATGTGTTCTCTATTAAGGAGTCAGTCTATAAGTCTCAAATACTTGGAACATTCAAGGACTCTTTTTTTCTTTTACTGTGTAACAATTTATCACTTTTTGAAAATGATAATTGTGCTTTCTTTCCTTTTTTGGATGCAGCACATTGTCATTTTCAAAAGCAACTGGACTCCAAATAATTTCCAGCAAGAGAAGGACTTGCAAGATTTCAGAAATTGGCACTGTTGAATTTCCAAAATCGTAACAAAGGAAAAAAATAAGTAATTATCTAGGATACGTAATTTTGTAGAATGTTCCTATATTTTCAAATGAAAACCTTCCACGTGGAAGTTTCCATGGGAATAAGATGACTTTGCAGCTTCCAGCAGTTGAGCAGATACAATTGTTCCTCTTTCTTTTCTGACTCTACAGAGTATCATTGTTTTCAGATTACCGAAGAAATTATTTTTTATTTAAAAAATATTTTGTCATTCCTCTAAGACGACTGAGACAAGGCTCCCGGGGAGACTTAGCACCTCCTGGACATGTTGTTCTTATCTGGATTGCAGAATTTACCAACTTTTCCTTTTCACTTCATTGCAAAGCCCTTGGAGGGCTGGGATAAATGTCCTTCTCATCTTTGCACTTTCAGTGTCTGACACGGTTCCTGGCACATCAATATACAAATTCTGAATAGATTTAAATTTGCTCCTTATTTTAGTCTACTCATCAGTTTTATACCCGGTAATTGAAACCTTACACTTTGGCTTTTTCACACGTTTTCTCAGGGTTTTATGAAGGAAAGTTTTCAATTAAATTTCAAAATATCTATGTAAAAATATTTTTATCCTCTCGTTTTATAGTTCAGCACTTTTTTCTTACCCACATTAGTTTTTTCCTCAGCCTATTTTCATGAACCATAAATTTTGGGGCCAAACTTAGGCCAATAAAATAAATAACATTTGTATCTATAGCCAACCTACGGTTGCAATTTAACCAGGACCAATGGAGTTGCACCCTAATTCTCTTTTTTCCCAGTAAATTTATTGTCATTAAATATAATAGGTGATCTACTGTTAAACAATTACTTACCATTGTACAAACTTAATTAATTAAACTGAAACCAATTTTAGCTTCATCACTATTTGTAAGTTTAAATAATTTTATTTACAATAATGGTTATGTGTAACCACTGGCTTACAAAATTCCTGAAAATTTAAAACTCAGCTCACCCTGTGAACTAGGATGAGCCAGCTCCAGCGTACCACTGCATCATTAAATAAACAATAGCTTAAAGAATTATAGAATTTTTATAATTATATGATAAATAATCAAAGTCTTTATTTATAATTATAGGATAAGAGATTATAGGATTTTTATATTTATAGAATAAAAGAATATGAGGCCCAAAGAAATAAGTAAGGTAACCAAAAATTTTTATAATGCATCTCTCATCATGTATTATTATTATTATTAGCTCCATTTTTATGACAAATGTCTATTTTAAAAATTCAATAATACAGGAATATAAAGAGTAAATCTGAAAGGTCCCCATCAAACTTCTTCTCCCTGAGAAATATTAACTATTTATTCTTCCAAATTTCCCTCTCTTCTTTCTTTCTTCCCTGTTTTTTTCTTTTAAAGTAATTTTATCATTTATAGTACAGATGTAATGTAAGTTCATATAGCCATTTACTTACTCAGCTTCACTATTACAAACAAAGCTACAAAGAACATCTCCATTGCTTACAAATCATTACAGATATAGCCTCTGATACCTTGACTGTCCTGCAAGAATTTCCCTGTATAAATATCTCGATAATGAATTGGTCTATCAAATTCTACTTTTTTATAATTGTGAATCTTATTGCAACATAGCATACAAAAAAATATATCATCAGTCATGTGTACGTGTTCCCATTTCCCTACGCCTGTAATATGACGGTGCTGGCTCACACTAGCTTGTGAGAGCTGATTCCACATCTCTTCCCAACTCTGTGTACAGTGATGTTAAATTAATAGCTTGAAATATGCCATATCAAGAGTTTTTACACCATGGAAATTGACAAACACTACAAATGAGGGGTTTTCCCCCAGAGAGTCTGTTTACCAGTGCACTGCTGCCTATACTCTCACTAATACTAGCTATGATCTTTTAAATGTTTACTATAAATTGTATATAAATATTATTTTCCACATTTTTCCTTAAATTATTTGAACTTTTCTTATGGATTATTTTGATTAGCCTATTTCATTGCTAAGGAAAGTGAGTTGTAGAAAGAAAGATTAATTTAGAATATATAAACAGAAGCATCTATGTAATAGGTGCAAATAAATATTAGTTTATTATCCTCCCCACCTCCATTCCTTCTTTGTCCAAGGAATATAAGGAGTTTGTGGTAAAGACAGTCATAGAAATTCAGCCCTCATGTAATTTATACCCCCTATTGTTGTAACGCTTCCTTTTATTTATGAAAGTAAATAAAGAACCCAGAATAATTCAGATAAGGTTATAAATCTAATTTGGAACTCCCGAAAGAAATTCTGTAAATGATTCTCCAACTGGTCGCTGTCCCAAAAAAGATGCTTCTCATACACCTTGGTGATGAGGGACACTGACATAAGCAGCTAGGTTACCCCGTCATCAGTGACACTTGACATCATAGATAGCAAGTAGCCACATGGCTGACAATTTTCTCTCCCGGTTATTGTGTCTTGTATAACCGTTGCCCTATCTCAGATGAAAATTTTCATCTGTCTGTCTTCTCTTTTGCACATCTCTAGTCCAGGTGAATTTTTTCAAGTTTTATTGAGCAATAATTGACATACATCACTGTGTAAGTTTAAGGTGTATACCATGATGGTTTGATTTACATGTATTGTGAAATGACGCCATAATAGGTTTAGTTAACATCCATCATCTCATATAGATACAATAAATAGAAAAGAAAAAAAATGTTCTCCTTGTGATGAGAACTCAAGATCTACTTTCTTATCAGCTTCCCTTTAGGTCACACAGCAGTGCACAGTTTCTCTGGTCCAGGTGAATTTTGACAGTGATACTGTGAGCAGGCTTCAGGCTGGTGGTGGAGGGGCCAAATCTGTGCTTAGATGTTGAATGAAGGGGAAATCTTGGCATCCAAGAGAAAGTTCTCAGTGAAAGCCAGCAGCAGTGCTATTTCTTAGGTACATTTAAAAGGTGGCAGTACTGGGGCATTCTAACTTTCCCTGAATTATTTTCTTGAATTCAAAAGTAACAAAAAGAACCAGTTCTCAGTGTTTCCGTGTATTCTCAAAGTTTGGCACTTTCTCTTTTTCTGCCACTGATATGATACTGTCTCCTACAAGAATCAGAGCTCAGTTTTCCTGGGCAGTTGAGCTTCTCATGCCATATTAAGGTCTTGCAGTTTGCATAATGAGAGTTTTTGATTAAGCTATTTGAGTAGCATGTACTTGGAAATAAACAGGAAATGTGGCTCAGGAAACTCTCTTCCTCTCCTTTGACTTTTTTCTTGCTTCCTCCCCCTTATTCAGAGAAAAATTCTTTTAAGAATCCAGCAGAGCTGGCTAGGTTGTTGCCAGCCTTCTATTCTTTTCTCCCTACATTTTCTTCCTCAGACAGTACAACCGTTTTCATTATTTTTATTCTGAGGACTTCCTGACTTTCTCCATGCAACCAACTTTCACTTAAATACAGTATTTCATCTCAAACTCACTCCTGGACATTGCTATTTGGATGTTCTTTAATTACATCATATGCAGTATATTCATATCTATTCTTAACATTTACCGCTAAAAATAGTCATCCCTTGCTATGGTGTGAATGTTGTGTCCCCACAAAATTCATACATTGAAGTCTTAACTTCCAAAGTTGATGGTATTAGGAGGTGGGGCCTTTGGGAGGTGGCTAGGTCATGAGAGTGGAGCCTTCATGAATGGCATTAGTGCTCTTATAAAAGAGGGTCCAGAGTGATCCCTTGCTCCTTCCACCACGTGAGGACACAGAAAAAGAGTACCAGCTATGAGTCAGGAAGAGGGTCCTCACTAGAACAATGTGCTGGCAACTTGCTTGATCTTGGACTTCCCAGCTCCCAGAACTGTGAGAAATAGATTCTGTGGTTTATAAGCAACCCAGTCTGTGGTGTTTTGTTATAGCAGCCAGTACAGGCTGAGACACCGCCTAACTTTGCTATCTCTGTTCATGATACCAGTTTTTCTCAGCTACCATGGCAACTGATTATTCCCTTTTATATGTTTAGCCACCCTATTCTGTGACCTTTTGAATTTTTTTTTCCATTTGTCTCTTCCATATTCCCAAGACTGTGGGAAACCTGTTATCACCTCGGTCGGACTGCTGGCACAGTCTCCTAGTTGTCCTCCTTAAACCTGCTCTTTGCTTAAACTTGACTTTCCCATTGTCACTAACTTGTTCAAAAACACTTCCTGGTTTCCTATTAACAGCTACTTTATGAATCGACACCCCTGCTTAAATTGATATGTCCTCAAATATCTGGCCACACTATAATCGTTCAACTTAGTTCCTTCTACTCTGTGAAGTCTCTCTAGAGAGTAACCTGGTCTTTTTAGTTTGCTTTCTCACACTCACGATCATTCCTAACTCTGGGTCATCCTTTTTGTTGTTTCTCTCTCTTGAAATGCCTTCTACTTTCTCTTCTATTCATCCAAATTTTATCCATTCTTGATAATCATAAGAGAATCATTATAAAGTTAGAACTGAAATTTATCTAGACTTGAAGCATGAGAAACATAAGCTTTGGAAATGGTTAGTGTCTTATTCAAAGTCACACATTGAAGAAAAGGCAGAAATAAAACCAGAACCCAGATTCCCTTCTGCCCACTCTGCAGGTAATGCTCCCACGTTTCTCAAGAAGTTTCTTTTGCCTACTTCAACCTTCTGTGTTCTTATAGACTCATCAATCTGATACAACCTTTTGTTATTTTTTTAAATTTTAACTCTTGTCTCTGTCATGTTAGCTTTCCTTCCAGCTTTAGACTATACATAAAATTTTAAAAAGACTTTAATATATAAGTTCTGTTTCTTCATCCAGGTCATTGGTAAACATGTTTGAATAAGACAGGGTCAAGGGCCAACCTTGGAAGCGCTCTTTTGAAAATCTCTTTCTTTTTACCTTTAAACTTTGAGTACATTATTTTCCACAGGTGCAAAGACACCTAACAGGACTATTAGCTACTCTTTCACTATTTTATTCACCAAGACATATTTTTTTTTAAATTTTAAAGATATTTTGTGTCTTTCACTGTTATTTGTCAATTTGCTAAATAATTTTGATTGGTAAATAAAGTGAATATGGCATGGCTTGCATTTATTTTTTTTTTGAGGAAGTTTAGCCCTGACCTAACTACTGCCAATCCTCCTCTTTTTGCTGAGGAAGACTGGCCCTGAGCTAACATCCATGCCCATCTTCCTCTACTTTATATGTGGGATGCCTACCACAGCATGGCTTTTCCCAAGCGGTGCCGTGTCCGCACCCGGGATCTGAACCAGCGAACCCCAGGCCACCGAGAAGTGGAATGTGCAAACCTAACTGCTGTGCCACTGGGCCGGCCCATGGTTTGCATTTGATAAAGCAGTTTATAGTGGTATCTGGTGATCATTATATTTGATAACATTCTACTTAGTAATCTGCTACAGGCTTTTGTCATGATTCAATGTCATTAAGTTTACTGGGTTTTTGTTGTTGTTTTTAGCTTTTTGTTAAGTTTTGAAATCTCTCTTGTCCTTTTTTTGTTTGTTTTTTCTTTTTTTGTGAGGAAGATTAGCCCTGAGCTAACATCTGTGCCAATCTTCCTCTACTTTGTATGTAGGATGCCTCCACAGCATGGCTGATGAGTGGAGTAGGTCCGCACTTGGGATCTGAACCCATGAACCCAGGCCACTGAAGCAGAGCGTGCAGAACTTTAACCACTCAGCCATGGGGCTGGCCCTCTCTCTTCTCCTTTTGTCTCAATATTCTGCTATTCTCCACAATCAAAGAACTTAGAGTTTACGTGTGGGCTAAGTCTAATGACAGGTTCTGGAATCAACACTCTCCATGATCAAAGGACATTTGAGGACTATCAGCTCAGTAACCCAATGAGCTGGTGTCAAATAAAATTTACTCCTTTCTGCATTCTGACCACGCTCACCTCCCTACCCCCAACTAGGTCTAATCATGTCTTATAATGCCTTTTACTGTGCCTTTAATAGAGAATTTGTCTTAATTCTTTGGACAAATATCTACCACCAGCTTCAGTTCTAATATCTGAGTTCTAGTGTGTGTGTGTATGTTTACATTTCTTTACCCTGGAAACCTACTTAGATGACTAGTTCCTCTTAGTCGGGTATGATGTCTTAGTCCTTCGGGGACTAGAATTCTGCCACTCACAGTCTGGTGGCAAGAATCTCATTCCTGTTGAGCTTTTCTGACCCTGTTTTTCTTACAGCTGGCCAATCTCACTGATTCTCTGCTTCTTATCTATCCCAGGACTCCTCATTATTATGCTCTCTGTACTTGATTATTATCCTTAGTGAACTTCCCAGACATTTCCTGCCTGCCTCCACTGGCACCTATCGCTTATCATCATAATCTCCAGACACTGGGTTCTGGTTCACTGGCTCGGTGAGGGAGACCTGTCTCAGAAATTCAGACTCCTTTGCTGAGACCCTGTCACTTGCTTTGCTGCTGCCAGATTTCGTGGCTACTGCCCTGCTGCCTGGAATGTCAGTCTGTCACCTAAGTTCAGACAGCCCTGACAAAGCTCTGCTTGCCAAGGTATCTTCACTGACACCGACTGCCTGTGCACGGCTAACATATTTCCTCCTGTACTTGGTTGCCAGTCTTCTTTTCTGATGAGTCTTTCTGGTTTCTGTATCCCAGAACTTTAGTTAGTTCCAGGATTCTTGTTTCTAAACCTTAGTTTTTATATCATCTCCCACATGGTGCTAAGAATTAAGTGGAGGGTCAATATACATACCCTGCCCTTCAAGATCCCACTCAACTGCCATCTTTGTGAAACCTCACTCTCTGTTGTTATAGACAAGTTATTTATATCTTTTTCACGGACCTCAGAACAAGTCCGCTTTTTATGTGTTTGTCTTTTCCATTGGACATGTATTATTCTGGGACAGAAGCCACATGGTTTTTCATTAACGTATTAATTTATTAAGCACTTGCCACATGCTGGGCACCATGTTTGAAAACACAGATAAAGAAAAACATATATACAATTTTATGGTTTTAGTAAACTCAGGCACACACAATTTTATTGCTAGTATAAGAGTCTATTTAAATATTCCACAAAAGTTTATTGAATGAATGAATGAATGAATGTTTGCTAAATAATCAACTACTGATTTTAAAATCTGCTTTCTGAAATAATTATGTGCTCTAGTGCATGCTCCCCAAGAAATAAATAACACTAACTGAGCAAAACCCAAAACTTCAAATAACTGTTGAAGTTGTTTCAGAGTTTAGGATGGGAAGATTATTTATCATAAATAATATAAGACTCTAAGGCAGAGGCCAATGCACTTTTTCTGTAAAAGGGCCGATCGTAAACATTTTCAGATTTGAGGTCCATACAGTCCCTGTCACCACTGCTCAGCTATGACTTTGTAGCTCCAAAGTGGCCATGTGCAATACACGAAGGGATGGGCATGCCTAGGTTCTGATCAAATTTTATTTACAGATACTGAAATTGGAACATCATATAATTTTCAAACATCATGAAATATTCTGATTTTGATTGTTTTTCTCGACCGTTTAAAGAACATGCATGGCTCATGGTCCTTACAGACCCAGGTGGTGGGTGGGATTTGGCTGCTGGACCCTAGTTTACGCTTCATCTAGGCTTTTTTCTATATTTCTCTGCAGAACCCTTAAATTAAGGTTAAACGGGTTTCTTGATATAAAACACTTTGGGAACTTTTCAAAAAAATAGCTTAGATCCAGTTTATAATTTTAATATACAAAGGAAGATGGAAGAATGGTGACAATGTCAAATACTGTAAACAAAGCAAAATGTCACAGCACAAGGTAAAGACACACATACTTAAGATTTAGACGAGGTCAGAGGCCTGTATTGGCTTACTTTCTAGATGGCTTCCAATCTTAAGATTCAGTGATTCCTTTCACTGGCATTTTAGTAGAGGGGCCCTAATAAGGTCCACTAAATTGTCTTTTTGTGATTAAGTTTGAAATATCTCATGCCTGGTTCACAGAGCCTGCTTGGGCAGCAGACAGTGCTATACACGTTTCTTTGCAGAAGGGTTTCGAATAACTGTGACTTCAGCCATTTGCATGAGCAGAAGGCAGGATGGATCATGGTATAATGTGACAACTATTTCATTTGCAATATTCACAGACTTTGTTTTTTTTCGGCTGGTGCCTGAGCGTTTATGCCTGAGCATTTATGCCTTATCATACACCAGTGAACTGGGCTGCATCTTCCCTCTTTCCAGACTCTAGTTTTGAGTTGATAAAGTCTGTGGATTGATGATAGATTTACACATGCTGTTTGTCCACCTGGTGCTTATTCAAAACTGCTTCTCTTAAAGTGGACACTTGATAGCACATGTGTTTATTCATTCTCTTCTAGACAGATTCCCTGATGCTATCTTTCTAATGTCTGTAAATAATTCTTTGGTCTAACAGCAGTGGAAACCGAAAGCATTTTTCATGTAACCATTAGCTCCTTTGCAGTCCAGACTAGCTCTATCCTAATCATTGATGCTAAGTACCTTGCTCGAAAACAGGTACAGATATTTGCTGAGTCGCTGTTATATACCAGTACTGTATTTGGAGTTTTTATTTATCATATATCGTTTAATCATCCCAAACAACTCATGAGATAATGTTAATGCTAGATGAAAAGAAAATAGAGTTACAGAGAATATGATAAAATTTCCTAAGGTTTCACGTGTAACAAAGGGACAACGCTCTAGCATAGTATTGGTAAGCTCAACCTCCACACCAGAGTGAGAGACATCAGAATTCTAGTTGCACTCTTATCAGCTGTTGTGGCATCTGCAAGTTATTTTACCTCTCAAAGCCCATTTCTCCACGTGAAATGTATAGGGCTGTTGTCTAAACCAGATAATAAGATGTTGCATGTAAAGTGCTTAACAGAGTATCTAGCTCAACATAATGCTCTCAATAAATGTTAGTGGCTATTATTAAACTAATAAATCCAAAATATAAATCACTTTTCTCATGGCTTTCATAGCCCTAAATCTTTCAACTATGCAAGTATTGTGCTGTTTTATCTTGACCATTATATTTCCATTCACATTCATAAAATCTGCATATCAAAACTGAAAGAAACTAAGGAATCCCTTAGTTTAGGGTCCAGTTTGAAAGGCCTGTACAGCCAGGCAGGTTACATAATAGATTCAAGTGGGCTGGGCGTAGGCACAGCGCATATATTCTGTGAGTGTTGGATACTGGAGCCCACATACTTTATCTAAAAAAAGGAAGCAGCCACTTAGTTTCAACAAATTGTTAGCAAATAGGAGTGTAGGTCCAAATTTGTCAGATGATTTCGTTTTTCAAGACCAGGCAGAAATCTACACTTTCATGTGACCTATGCCAATTTTAAGATGTTGGCTCTTGAAATTTAAAAAATACTATGGACAGATAAAACACATCTTTCAGCTAGAGTTGGTGATGGTGGGCCATCAACGTGTGGTCTTTGTTAGACCAACCCTGATATCTGCCCAATGAGGAAACTGAAATTAAGAGCAGTGGATGACTTGCCATTGTCACACTGGACACTGGTTGTCACCCCAGGGTTACGCAGTGAGAAATACGGCAGAATCAGGACTGAATGCAAGGCCTCTTTTTACCACCACACTCTATTACTGCTGTTCTTTCTGATTTGGGCAGTTTCATTTAGGTAGTTTCTCTCCAGATTAGTGAAGAACCTATTTAAGTAGAAGATGTTCCTCTCTAGTATTAGAGTCAAGGATTATTCTGGAAGGAGTGACTTCTAATTTTTCTTTGTTTAGTTGTTTATGGCCTAGGTTTTTCCACACGAAATGTAACAAAATTTATGATATTTAACTTTGACATTTTTCTTCCTAAATTTAAAAAAACCCATATTTATAAAATATAAATTGTTTTTTTCTTATTTGAAAGGAATTTTCAAGAGAAATAATGAGGACCATAGTTTATAATGTTGCAATAATATTGCAACTCTCCAAAATAGTCATTAAAATAATGCTTAGATTGGATTGGACATTTATGTTTTAGAAAATAAGAGACTACCTTCACCCATTTCTCTGAAAAGGTACAAACTTCCCGTTATAAGATAAATAAGCTCTGTGGATGCAATGTACAACACGATGACTATAGTTAACAATACTGCATTGTATATTTGAAAAGTTGCTAAAAGAAAGAGAAAAGAAGGGAAAGAGAACAGAGAGATAAGTAAGAGGCTCCCATGGCAACCCCAGCGAGGCACGCTGCTAAACACTTTACAAGAACTGTTTTATTCTCTTAAGAGATCTCTGAAGGTAAATGCAGAAAGATGCCTGGGGAACTGAGGTTAAGCAGTCACGGTACATGACAAGGATTCCACAGTTAGTAAATAGAGGAGCAAAAATAAAGCCCGAGTCTATTGGTTATTAAGCCTTCAAGTCATAAATTTGTATGGCAGTCAAGAACCTAGAGATGGGCTCCTATTTAAACGAAGTTGAAAAGAACAGGATAAAGCTGTAATATAATATCACAAATTTCTGTCTCCTTCCTGAAATCCCAGGTTCTTGACTGAGTTTGTCTTCTTGGATTTTGGCCCCTTTGAAAACATTGCTGTTTTCCTTGACCCCTGCGTCCATGGCTAAAATTCCTAATTCAAACAGCTTCCTATGTATTCAGCACTCTCTTGAACATAAAACGTGTCATACGTGCTAGACTTCTGTAGACTTTCTGGACTCATGGCCTTATCTCTTCCAACTTCTTTGATCTGGTGTCTCCCAACACCTCCCATGAATTCTATTTCCCCTTGTGGTAGGCCACCCATCTCTGGTTGATGCTAATATTTACCACTATCCCCGAAATTTATCTGTCTCATCCCTGAATAGGGGAAGGAAAAAAAAGAAATTTTTGAGAAAATCCCTCCTCTGCTCTGTGTACTGATATTTGCTCACTCTGCCTCTATTTCACCACCTTTTCCTGCCATACCATGGGGAGATACGTGGAGGGTGAAGTTGACTCTGGGACTGTAGAGAGCCACCAGCTCTATTCTCAGGGGCCCATTGCTCTAGAATGCCATGGCCCATTGAGCAAAGTCTCTAAACTCAGGAGAAAGCCACATTATGATATAAGCTCCAGAAAATGGAACATCTCCCATAGACTCCCTGGTGGATTATAGCATATAAATATAATTCCTTTCTTAGCACATTTGCTAAGTACATTCCCACCTCAGTCCTTTGGTACCAACTGTTCCCTTTGTCTGGAAGACTCTCACCAGCACTTTAACTGGAAGACAAGTTTTCATCAATAGCAATTCCTCAGAGACATTTTCTCAACCTGTTATTTAAGAGCAAAGAACAAAATCATGTTTTATCATATTATCCTGTTTCATTCTTCTGCAGTATTTATCATTATCTGAATATATTTTGTTTATATATTTGTGTGTGCATCTACCTATCTATCTATCTATCTATCCAGCTAATTTTACCTAAGTTCAAACGCTACGAGAATAAGGATTTTTCTGTTTTGTTCACTGCTGTAGCTTCAAGTCTAGAACACTACATAGCACATAATAGGCCCTCAATAAAAATTTGTTAAAGGGATGAATGAATTAACTTTGTGTCACCTTTTAATTATGCATTAGTTTTGGTCAGAAATATAATACTCTGTTTGAAAACATGGGCTATCAAAGGCCCAGAGGATATTGCACCCTATGCAGTGTAGAAATAGAAACTCTCCTCTTCATAGATAAGCCTCGATTAGGTCCTGGATTGTAAAATGTAACAAATCAAGCAAAAAAAATGAGAAAACACAAAGCAATTTTAAAAGGCATCTTGGGGATAAGCCAGTGTATTTAATATGTACAGCATATTACATGATAATATTAAATTAGTTTTCTTACTCTGATAATGGTATTGTATTGTAATGGAGAAGGTCTTAATTTTAGGATATGAATGATGGATTATCCAAGAGTGAAGTGATATCTATCTGTTTATCTCTTTTTCTCTCTGTCTGTCTCTCTGGAGAGACAGCGAGCTTGCAAATGAGATAAAACATTAATAATTAGTGAATGTAGTGAAGTCGTGTTACAAGTGTTCATTTTACAATTCTTTTAATTTTTCTGTTTGAATATTTACAAGCTAAAAATTTGAAAGCAAATAAAAAAACTTCGTATATGAAATGAGTAGTTAAATTTTTGCCTGAAGTTTACTTTTCCATTTTTATATTTATAGTGCCTGTTTGTTAACATAAAAATGCTGGAAAATGATTAAGAATCTTTTTCTTTACTAAATCACATTTAAAATTTTGTGCCCAACCTTAAAATGGTAAGGTGAAAAGCAACAAAGTGTGTAAAAAGCTGTCTGTGACTCTCACTTACTCACTTAATATCTCCACTTTCATCCTTTTCTTTAAAGTTTATAGACATGCTTGAATCATCAAAAGTTCTCCCACTCAGTTTGAAGGAGATGAGATTTGAACAACTGTATGAAAACTCTTTTCTTGAGTCTTCCTAACACATAAACAAAGAGTGTCATCACCAAGGGCAGTTATTTACCAGAAGCTAAAATGGATTTTTGATCTCCAAATTTATACATTTTCTGTACTCTAAAATAATTCAGTTTGATGAACTTGGAAACTGTGGCGGACAGATATTAAATAACTAAGAATAATAAAATGAAAATGCATCTCACCTTTCCTGTTTTTTTATGAGCGTCTTTCAACAATAGAGATAATAGAATATTTGCCTGTGGGTCTTAATGTTCAAGTACATAGAAGTAATTTTGAAGATTGCTAGCTTCATATGCAGGTAGCTAATTATTGATTAGTAGCTTTGCTCATTACAGGGAAAACTGATTATCTATTATAGTGGCTTAAGACAATAAAATAAAGGGCTAGTTAATAATGTGTAGTGATGCATTTCACAGAAAAGTTCTAGTTGGAGCTGTGAAAAAGTGCGTATTGTTATTTTACATCAGCTAGTCGTTTTTAACCAAGAAACGATTGGCGCTGAAATGTATTTTCATTACCGAGGTTTGGATAGATCCACTAATCTCGCTCCTAAGTATCCATAATTTAATACTTTTTAACAAGGTGTTTTACTCTAGAGAGCATGGAAAATAGGAGATGTCCTACAAATGCTATTTTACTTTGTCAGTTTCACTTAATCTGTTCTATGAAAGATGAAAGACTGAAAATCACAGGTTCCCACCTTACTAATCACGATTACTACATGTGGGGTTTCCTGCAATATTTTATGAAGGAGATTTAGAGAGTTTTTGATAAATTCTGGTGTAAAAATCATTATGATGCTGTTTGTAAATTAAAGTTAATAGCAATGATAGAATACATTGTTGATGAAGCTATCTCACTAATGGTTGTTCCTCCTCAAAGCTCTTCTTAATTAACCAGCAATAGCAAATACTGTGCTGTCCTTTTATTTTCTTTTAGACCATTCAGTCTCTGTCTATATATCTGTTATTTTGTGTATCATTGAACACAAAGCCTTCTTTGTCTGTGAACTCTTGCCTCCATGAGCGAGCTCCTCTTTCTTTGTCTCAACTATTACTCTCCATTGCTGAAGAGTTATTCCATCATAAATTTAGGAAGCATATACATTTATTCAATAAGTTAAGTTTTAGCATATAGCGGTTAACATGTATTTAAGTAAAGATTAATCCCATGCTCTTGGTATTTGTTGGGGATAAAAATATCAACTAACATTTATAAGACAAATTATTACCTAATATCATCTCAGATGATCTTCGCTACAAACTTGAGAAATGGGTATTTTGAGCATAATTTTATATACAAAAAAACAAAAACACACACACATGAAAATCGGCATTTCAAAAATAAAGCAGATTGCTCAGAATCAGTGGCCGGGTAGCAGCACAGTTAGAGACTGAAACTAGATCCTCTAACTCCAGGCTGAGTGCTCCCCCTAATGGGATGAGCTGCCTCTCATAAAACAAAATGAAACATCACAGAACAATTTTTGGTCAACTCCAAACCCCCTCCCTGAAAATAGCATCAAGAGACTGAGAGAAACAGATGGATAGCTTCTGGCTTCCTCAGAGATCAAAACTGTAATCCCTAACTCTCCTGTGCCTTTGCAGGACAATTGGAGTCAGGAAATTTGAAAATTTTTGTTTACAGAATTGTAGGGACCAAGATGTGGAAGCCACGATATTGCTTAATTGGAGAACAGAGGTATACTTCACTATGGGCCCTGTGTGATCATGGGGAGATAAATCAAAGAAAGGCACCAGCCCCTGGCGGTCTTGAAAAACTCAAGATAAGAAAATGAAAAAAAGAAAGAAAAAGTCAGTTTACTGTTAGTAGCAGGTGAGAGCTAGAAAAATGAAGAAACGCATTGGAAAATAGATCTTTTAAAGCTTTCCAAAAGAAAAAAAAAAAGAAGCAGAGGCAGACTAACTGGGTGGTCAATGCTATATGTCATTCTGCTGAGTTACTCTGACAGGCACTTGAGTTCACAGATGAAATAGACAAAGTAGGTGGCCAGAAGCCAGGAAGACAAGAGCTCTGATGTCCTTACCAATAAGGGCCAAGGATGCTATTGAAATCTCCAGCACCAGTCAGTGTCAAAATGACCAAATTATTAAGGCTTAAGTTGGAGGGAGCATCTGATGGTTTCATAATAGTGCCAGCATTTCCAGAATTCAGCAGAAATTTCAAGCCAGGAAATAGGTGTGAAGACACCATGCCTGGCCTTCAAGGCAGCCTCATCTCTCATGGCCATTCCCATGCCCTTTCCTAAAGGAAATTATGAATCCTACTTACTAGTCAACAACTTAGCAGAGACACTGCCTCTGCCTTCCCCTTTTTGTTTCATTCTCCTTTCATTATGTTTTTGCTTCTCAAATAGTTCTTTAAAAATCTCCAATCAATTATACACCAATAATATTGTAAAAGGAAATTACACAGAAAATGATCACACATTTGAATACCACAGCAATGTCAGATTGCTCTCCAGGTTTCCACATGCTCATTTAATTTCTGTACTCATCTTGTTCCAGTTCTCTAACAGTTTGTGGACCAGTGGCAATCCAGGAACCACACTTTGAGAAGTGTGCAAATCTGATCATTTTTAAACCATTGGCAAGATAACGTTAAAGTGGTTCAGGGAGCCTCTGAATTAAAGTTTGCTTTTTCTAGGAGGGAGAGAGAGAAAATATCGGCTGTGTTGGCCTAAATCTCACTACTCCTTTCCCAGTGCTCCTATGCTTACAAATTGTTATCTGGAGGATAAAGCATTGCTCTTCAGTGTTGCTGAGTTCTGTAGTCTCTAGTGAGCTTCTGCATGTCTTAGATTGATCAGTTCCAAATATTATCAACTCATCTTTCCCTGAATAAGGATCAAGCCTAGTTTGCAACAGGGGGTACAAATTGAGAAATCTCCATAAGAAAGATGCTACGGATTAAAATATTCTTCGTTGTTCATGCTTCCTCTGCATATTTATCTATTCTCTGACTTACAGGAATTTTTGAAAATGAATAAATCATATGTCCCAAAGATTGCATGTTATGCAGGATTTCCAATCAATCTATTTTTATTTGCGTTATATGATGCTCTTATGCTGATACTGGAGTTTCTCCTGTCACTTGGCCCTTATCCAAACAGTACTACTATCAGGAGAAATATCATAAGTCACTAACAAGAATTTTGCATCTATTTTTTTGACAAATAAATTGAGATGCAAGAATGAAACAATGTTAATAGTTAACATATACACAGCACTTTGTATAGGCCAGAAACTGTTCTAAATGCTTTGTGTGTATCAACACATTTTGCCCACCTAACAACTCTGTGGAGTACACACTGTTCTTGTCCCCATTTTCCATTGCACTACTATTAGTTCCATTTTAATATTTTATTAGGGTGAAGCAGTGTTATCCTTGAGGATAGGGCAGAGTCTCATCCTGCAGATCCTATTCACCTTGTTAAATCATTGCAAACGGAATTGACCAAAGACAGTAAAGAAACCCAAGAAGCTCTGGTGAATGAGGCCAAGTAAACAGTTCTGTCACATCCCTAAGGCAGGCTGAGCAGTCCCATGACTCCAATTCACCAGGCAGAACTTTTAGAGGTGGGAGGCCAAGGGACCTTTTTTCTCATTACGTCTCTCCCTTCCTGTTATTCAAAAGCAACGTTTCCTTGACATTAAAAAAGAAATCCATTCTGTTATCCAGATATTTGCAGATTTCCTGGTGTTTAAAACATTCAAACATCTAGATGCATCTAGATGGTTGTCTCTTTTCACTTTAAACCTACTTGTACTCATCCAAAAACTCTTGATTTTATCATCAAAACTGCTATTCTCACCTCTGAGCCTTTCAAGCATGGTGGGTGCTACCAGCCCGCTAGAGTGTCACTGGGTTAACGTAATGAAGTGGAGCCAGGATAATGGTGCAATGAAGGAGTATGTATTGATGAGGCGTTATATAAGCTGTAATTCCTTCATTGCACCATTTTCCCAAAGCCTTCTTTATTTCACTGCCTTTGGCCATCACTTTAACAACCCACAACCTGAAATATATTCTGGTCGCATTCTCAGAAGTAAAAGCTGGAAATGTGAACTTCGTCTCCATTTCAGGTTTTTTTTTACCCTTTTTTATGATTGCAAATGTAGTAATCATATTTTCTTGTTTTGGAAACCTGGTCTAATATTCAGTATTTTCTAGTGACTACAGAAAAACAATCTGAGCCTCCCTACATCAGGATCACAGGTACCCCTTGGGTCCATAGTGCCTTTCCCAGGGTCAAACATTACCAGATATGCACTAAATAAAAGACTGTTGAATGACCTATCTATCAATCTACCTATTATTAGAAGTCTTCTAAGGAAAGCACATTGTACTTTAACATTATATGATCTATTCCTGGCTAAGCAAACAGAAATTGATTGAAGTACCTAAACTAGAGGCCAAAAGGGTTACATTGTAGGCCAGGACCTGTTGGCAACATCCAGTGATTTCATACCCCTGCTTGTAAAATGGTGTGGCTGTACACCTTCCTCCAGCATCAATTGTAGGTACCCCCATTATAGTGTCCCTACCAGATCCATACGTAATTTCCTTTGTGTGTGGATTTCACCCCTCCTCTAGAGACATTAGCTTGGCTTGTTCCTTCAGCTCTCAGACAAGGGCATCTTGCTCTGCAGAACCCACTACTCCTCGTAGCAACTTAACTGCAACCCTGTCATATCAACCGCATTTTCTCCTTCTAAGAAGGAAGTCAGCGATGAGTCAGTTCCACTTCCAGTGTTAAAGAAAATCCTTGACAGACTCTGCATCGTTTTTTAGACCCTGTATTTCTCAAGCTTCCCTGGCCATGTAGTTCACACTTAGAGGAATCTAAGATCTCATTTTAAGCTGCTTCTTAAAGAGTCACAGGCACAAAAAAAGTCCTAAAAATAGTAAAATGAAGACCACAAATGGGCCTGTGTGCTCCTGCTTATGCCTTGTTCTCACAGCTTTGCATTATAATGATGCAGATTATTGCTAAGCTGATGACCCCCAATTCCTGAGAATAATTTGGACAATATTGGTGCCGTAAGAATGTGTAATATAGCTGGATGCAAAAAGAGGCTTGGTCACGTCTACAAGCATGACATATATTTATATTTATGGTCCTCTGGAGAATCTTGCCTTTCTTCACCTCTTTTTATTTTACTCTATCTATGGTATCATAATTTCGGAAGAAGAGAATAAACTACACCCCATTGCCTGACACAAAACTATATTTTTCTTGAATCTGCCAAGTGACTCTAGGCATCACAAAAGAAGGATCTGAGTGCACATTTCATGAATACTACAAAAATCACTATGTCTCATATACGTGTACTGGATTCTGTTTGTTGCTCCTGTCATAAAATCTGGGTTTGCTTACATTCTTTGCATGAAAAGGGTCTAGTAAACACAATTCCTGTGACTTTTCTAGTTGAAGTCAAGAGGGCATCTAACCCAAAAGAGTAAAATATTATATATAACTATATGGGTGATAAGCAAAATTTCCTAGCTTTGAACACTGATTGTGACACCGCCTACATTGACTCATCTGTGCCTCAATTTTCTCACCTATAAAATGAAGCTAACAGTGGTACCTAACTTATGAGTTTGCAATAAGGATTAAGAAAATGAGTATATGTAAAGCGATCAGGCAGCACCTGACATACAGCATTTGCTCTAGAAATGATAACTATTATTGCCTCTGGGTAGGCATTAATTCACAGTACATTTGGATCTAAGAGGAAAAAGATGTCAAACTAGATTAGGTGCCTATATGGAAACAAATGGAAATTTAAGGATGAACACGAATCAAGATAAATCTTTTCATTTAAGCAACAGTGATAATGAGATTCGTAATATTTCATTCATTCATTTTATTCATTTCTTCACTACTCTAGGAAGTGGAGTTAAGGTAGTAAGATAAGAAATAATATCGTTGATGCTATATTTTAGTAGTAAGAGACACAGAGAAAAAAATAAATGCATTTGATTGCGATGCATGCATGAAATACTAAGTTGATATGAGAGAGGGAGTAGCTGAACTGGAAAGAGTTTAGGAGAGCCCGAGGGGACTCAGCATTTGAGCTGAAACCTGAAGGTAAATGGATGAGCCATGCTAAAAGCTGGAGGAAGAGAAGTCCATGAAGGTGGGCCTTTGGCTTTTTATAGGAACTGGAAAGGCCATTTGGCTGAAGTGTGGTGAGTCAGGAGGAGAGTGATGGAGATGTGACTGGAGACAGAGACAGAGGCTAAGTCAGATCGGACGTCATGAGCCAGAATAAGACATTAGGACTATTTTCTGAGTGCATCAAGAGGCAATCAAAAGGTTTCATATAGACAGTGAAAGGCCTGACATAGACATTAAAATCACTCTGTTTTAAGAAAAATGGATTGGGATGGGTAGGGTACTGAGCAAGAGTAAAATCGGTTAGGCTGGGGACAAAGCAGTTGCAGAAGTCAAGGACAGACTGTCCTACCATGGTGGGAGTATAGCTGGAGAAAGCGGGCAGCTTTCAGTTATATTTCAGGAGTAAAATTGATTGGGCCAGCTGACAGATTTGATGTACATGAAGAGGAAAGATGTTTCCAATAACTTCATATACGGCTTAATGGATATTTTAGACCACAAGACTTTCGTGGCAAAGTACCTGGCCAGGATCTGGTCAGTTCTTCACTTCTCAGTCCTATCAGTTGATGTAAGCCCCTCTCATCTTTGGCCTTAGCATCTCCATTTCCATTTCAATCTTCCTCACCTCCCAGTTGAAGGAGGATTGAATTAACCTCAGAAATCGTGCCTTGTATGAATTCGGGCTTCCACCCTCACACCAAAAATTATTTTCCTTTGACTTCTACTGGGTATACCTAGTTAATAGCATTAGATTTCACTTTTACTCATAGAAAAGTAGTTGAATGGCTTCTCTGTCACCACCAAGGTTCATATTCAGCCCAATTATGATCTTTTGAACCAAAACAGCTTATTCCAAATAGGATTCCCTTTCGTGATATTATACATCTTGAACTATTGTGTTTTGGTTCCCCCTACATCTGCTTTTACAATATGCTCAAAATCCTCTTGCAGTTTTATTTGTCACTTTACCATGAGTTTACACCTTGGCTTTACACCAGGAAACTTCTCTTCCATGGCTTATGTTGGCTTTGCTCATCAATTCTGACTCAAATATATTCCTTATATTACACTTACTATTAACAGCTTGATATAAATAGTCCACTTGAGCCTGAGACTACTATTTCTGCAAAAGAACTCAAGTGCCAGTTCTCCCACTGGTTGTTTTCCAGACCTGTAGGATACGGAAATCTGAATTCCTGGCTTGATTCTTAACCTACTTAAGTAAAGCCTTAGAAATTAAAATCTTCCTTGCTCTTGTCAATGCCTTGTCACATGGAGCTGGCCCTCCATATGTTTGATAGGCTACAAACCAGAGGTGAACTGGAGGAGCCAACAGAACCATAGTATCACCTTTGTCCTTATTTTGAGTGTCATCTCTCTGGAAGATAAGACTTCATCCTGCCCACAAAATTAAATACCAATAGGGGTTCAGGTGGAGCTTAAGTTTGCCCTCTGGACATTTTAATTTGTGTTACTGAAGTTTCTCTTCAGGAGCAAGAACATAGCCAATTTTCTGTGGCCTCAATTCCTGACTCTTTCCTTCTTCCTTACTACCCTACTCCAGTAAGAGTCCAGCACATCTTTCAGCGTGCCTAGTCTAAAACGTGAGATCCCAAACGTTCACCTTAACACCTTATAAATGCTAAAACAACTTTATCAGCAATACTATGGGGTGCTGCGCAGCCCCAAATCTTCCATTATATACACTAAAAGTCCAGTGAAATATTGTTGAGGGAAAAGTTTGGCTCTCACTGGCCAGAGCACTGGCCCACACCTTGCTGCTTCAAGGTACAAAAGTGAAAAGTAATTTTAATGTTGCAGCACTGCAGTTTTCATATTTCCCCAAGTTGAAACCATGAAGATGAGAATAAAGAGGGAAAATGAGTGTAATGGCACAAATCATGACAAGCTAATGTAGCGTAAGTGGAAAGATTAATAATGTAATAGATATGGAAATCTCAGCTACATTCAAAAACCCAAGCTGCTGTAGTCTTGATTTCTAATGGCTGAGGCACTGAATTAGCTCCTTCATAGCTTATGTTTTTACTCAACATTTTAGACATATATTAGATCTGTTAATAGGCTGTGCCTTTCATGTTAAAATAAAGATAAAGACATGAAAGACAGTAGGTTGAATCTAGGAGAGAAAGGCATACATTCACTTGGAAAACCAAAGCAGATTTGAAAGAATCTACTCCTCTCAATTGGCAAAAGATAGTCTCAGTTTTCTAAAGTACACTCAGACTTCCAAGAGACTCACTCTTCTGTGGCACTGAGGTAAATGGTGTAAATTACACACTTTCTGCAAGTGACTGACCCTGTTGCTCTCTAGAAGGTTCTCTGATCAGTCACTCCCTCCACCACCACCACCATTTTTTAAAAAAACGTGTTCATTCTCTGGGCTGTACTGGTGTCCAGTTTTGACATTTGTCTTTTGAGTTATTTATCCAAACAAAATCTGGTCTTTAGAAAATTGATTTATAACTTTCTCAACTTTAAAAGATCTTAGCTTTCCTTTAGGTAGGGAGGAGCTGACCACAATTACCTCAGTTCATGTTAGGAAGGCACTATTCTTCCTGGTTCAGACAGCTAGAACTTACTTTTTCCTTATGTAGCATTAGCATCTCAATAAATAATTGTGACTGGATAATGCTGGGAAAACAGATCTGTAATTTTGGTTCTTAGACCAAATTTGTTATCAAAACCTCAAAGGTAATGGAAGAAACAGAAGTTCAGAGAAATCTCTAGCCTAGTTCTGGTAAAATACTTAGGGATGTCTGGACATTGAGCTCAGACTTACCTGGCTTAGCAGTGAATATTCAGGGAGGTATATTTGCACCTGTTAGACAGACAAGTTGCCGGAGTTACCAAGAAGAGTTAGAAGGGGCCAAAGAGCTATAGCAACTCACTGAGAATGGAAAAGGAGAGCTCCTCAGACTTGGCAGAAGGCCACTACTGTTCATTACATTAATGGAGATCTTAGATGAGGAGCTCAAATGACTACTGAGAACTTGAGTCTTCTAATTTGTGTGATCATTTTGATATAAAACAAAGACAAAGAGATAAACAAACAACACTGGTAGCAACAACCAAAACTCATAGCCTTCAATGTAACTGTTACATTTTTCTAACAATCATCGCCATTTTGTGAGCCCAGGCACACTTATAATCTTCCTATCAACATATTCACACAAACTATAGGGCTAATGCTAATTTGAAAACATTTCTAACTCTACATTCCGTACATACCCAAAACAACCTATTACAGCATATCTAAACGTCAGATTTCTAGATTTTAACATTGGTATTCCCATTAACTGTTGGTTCATTTTTGGGTCAGGTTTGGGTTGGGAAGGGGATGATGATGAGTTAGTAGAAATTAGGGCATATTCCTTCTCCAGTTCTTGGCTGTACTATAACTTTATTGCTGAAATACTTAATATTTAATAAGCTACCTATCAGAGTCAAATATGTTTCCCACAAATATTGTTCCTTCTTTTAAAATTACCTTTACCAATATTATGTCAACGCATTTTGTACTAACAACACAGAAATGCTTTTTCTTCTGTTCCTTTGACTTTCTATAGCCTGAAAAGCATGTAAGTTGTGGTCTTGCCAGAATCTTCATGACCTAAAGAAAAGGGGCCTGCCTAAAGGGACTTTTGAGGGCCTGGCATACTATCACCAACCTAGCATAATTGGAGACCTGTGAGCATTTCCCACACAAAAATTCCACAAAGCAGCAAAAGGATGGCTTTACTTAGATTATAACATTCCTATCAAAGACATTTTTTGTCTTTTCTTTGTAAGACACTTCCATTTTTGTCATTCAAACCTTCTTCCTCCCAGGAAAAAAATGGAAATATTAAGTGACTTTTCAAAAGCTACCACACTAAGCCAGAAACAGAGTCTGCATCTGACAGAAGCTGAGTTTCCCTTTTATTGGTTGGGCTTTGGGCCTAGTAGATGGTATTTCATCCAAAAGCGTGTGATAGGCGCTAGGGCAGCGGAGGTCTGGCAAGAGAGCTACACAGAGACAGTGGAGATGGATTTCATAATGTATTACAACGTTATAATATCTCTTTCACAGACTGTAATGTGTTTTTTTCTTAAACAAAAGATGCTTCTAAGAACATCTTAAATATCTGGGTACATTTGTATAAAGTCTTTCTTTATGATGCAAGACAACACCAGCACACCAGGTTCCAGTCACATGAGTTCCTATCCAATTTTTTTGCAATAGTCTAGAGCTTTAGATAAACCAGTAGTAGAGCAGTATATAATCTTTTTGCTCCTAAATAAGCATATTTAAGAATGAGGCAGAAGTAATTCATGTTATTAAGGCTACGTTAAGTGAAAAAGTATACGACTTTCACAGTTTGAGCCTTGAGCTTAGTGTATAAAAGTTAAATTGGTTGCAGATCAAGTAAATTATATTCAGTTTTACTCAATTCTCCAGTGGAAACTACTTTGACTGTAAAAGTCCAAGGGAAAGAGTACTTCATAATTATTGACCCTTCCCCACATAGACACATACATTGGGTGTTTTTGAGCTACAGTTGATTATATTCACATAACAAATATTTTACTGAATTTATTATACACAACTAATTTATATCCATATTATGAAAAGTAAATGTCTGTGTATAAAAATGCCAGCCAGAAGGAAAAAATAAAAACACCAACTAAAATATCCACAGCATAACAACAAATAAAAATATATTAATTATGGTCCATGTTATACTTCTAAAATCAGAACTAACCTTTTGCTCCAGAGAGAAATTTTACCTTGAGTAAAGCTCTAAAAGTTTATTAAGAAATAAAACTCCTCTTACATTTCTGTGTGTTTCAAATTTCATAGAAAAGATTCAAGTTTTGATGAAACTCTTTGTCCACTAGCCCCTGTCATCAAATCATTGTAGCGTACTTATTCTAATAAATGAACGTCAGGATACATCAGAAACAGAAAACTACTTTGTGAAGCATTTTCTTTCTAGCAGGTGACTATAATTGGTCTTAACTCAGATTCCCAGACACAACCCCTGAGGGGAGGATCCATATGCAAGTGTTCATTGCAGAAGTCCTTCCATGAGAAACCAGAAGGTAAGTGGAAAAAACAGTGCAAGAAGAAAAAGAAGCCAAATTAGTGTGAGATCTCAAAGTTCCAGTCTTAGCCTGTCCCCAAGGGGTGACCTGTAGAGTAAATTGTCCCTCAGAGTATAGTCCTACTTGAGGCAAAGGAGCTGGATTTTCATACTTTAGCACCTGCACACTAAGATGAAGTACACTCCAAGGGCTTTTGTGGAAAAAGTAGTTCCCATAGCCAAAGGACAGTATCATAAAGAAGGGCGGCAGTGCAGGCCTTTAGAAGCAAATTTATGTGGAAGCTGGAGGTGGAGCTCAAGAAAATAGCAGGAGGCATGTGAGTACGGGAGCAGAGGATGAACGGTGACCACGACACATTTGGTACAAACAAGTGGTCCTATTTTCATCAAAGTTATACTCTTGCCAAAATTATAAAGTTGTACATATCACGATCATATATAATTGTCCCCAGAATTTCTGGGAAAATATAGAAAAGAAAAATAGGCAATATTCCAAGAGAGTAATCTTTATCTATAAAATCAAAGAATCAGACTTGATGTTCTCTAAGATCTGCTTAAAAGAGCTGTCTGCCCCAGCGACCCTCCAGGTGTGTGGCCTGTGGACCCATCCCAGTCCCTGAACTGTACGTGCCATCCTGTGAGCTATTGAAAGTAAGCATTTAGAAACCATTATAGCAACTATTTGTAGAACAACTTTCTATATCAGTTGAATTGAATAACAATAAAAATAAGGCTGGTAATTGGTATGTTTTGGGGTTTTTGTTTCATTTTTCGGAGTAATTTATTTTTATCATGTTTACAACAGACCAGAAAATAAAAAGCTTGTCCTTCCACACAGTTTCTAAGGCAATTTGTGGAACACTTTGATATACCGTCCAACTCCAGTTTCTCTCCTCTTACTCTTTCCTAACTCATGTACAGTATGTTTTTATCTCCTGTATTAGTTTTCTAGGGCTTGCATAACAGAGTACCAAAGCACTGACAGAAATGTGTTCTTTCACAGTTATTGAGACTAGAAGTCTGACATTAAGGTGTCATTTGAGCCATGCTCCCTCTGTAGGCTCTAAGAGAGAATGCTTCCTTGTTTCTTTCAGCTTCTGGTGGCCCCAGGTGTTACCTGGCTTGTAACTCCAGTCTCTGCCTTGTCTTCACACAATTACCTTCTCTGCCTGTGTCTTTCTTCCCCTCTCCTCTTTTGTAGGATTTAAGGTCCACTCTAATCCAGTATGAGTTCATCTTGATCTTTAACTAATGATACTTGCAAAGACCCTATTTTCAAATAAGGTCACGTTCTGAGATTCCAAGTGGACATGAATTTGGGGGCACATCATTCAATCCACTACACTTCCCCAACTCCCCACATTGCAGTATCTGCATTTCCACAATAGCCTTCACCTTGCTAAATCTCATGGACGATCTCAGTCCTCATCTTGCTTGATTGATATACACTATGACTGAGTGGTCATGGTTTCCCAAGACAATTCTGTTTTAAAATAGTTGCCCAACATGGGGATTATATTTGTTCTCAAAAGTGTCTGAGTTTGGATAACAAATTATATGGTCACACTAACTTAAGGCAGGATCTTACACAGCTTATCACTCTCTTCTCCCTGTATTTTATTGCCTCAGTTTCCAGGCAACACAATAGTTTGGTTTTTCTCCTGCCCTGTTAGTTTATCCTTCTCAGTCTTTTCTGTTGTCTTTGTCCTCTTCTGTCTGGCTTCCTGAAGTGGGTTTGCCTCAGCGTTCTGTTCTCGGTCTTCTTCTCTTCTCTGTGTACACTCTCTCTCTCCGTAACATTGCGATTCCAAAGATTTAAATATCCTCATAGGGCCACAGCTCCAAAATGTGTATATTCTGATTGACTTCTCTTGAACTCCAGATTTGTAAATACAACTGATTACTCAATATCCCCACTTGGTGACTAACAGAAAGCTCAATTATGCTAAAAAACTGAACTGACTTTCCCACAAATTCTGCTGAACCTCTGGCTTCCTCCATTTCAGTAGCAAAGAGTAATTTCTCTACAAAAAAGTGTGGTCGGGATAGACCTTATTGAGATTACATTTGAACAAAGACAAAGAAAGTGGGGAAGTTGCAGCTGGAAAGCGTTCTAAACAAGATAAAAACTAGTACTAAGGCCTAAGGGGGAAGCACACTTTGTGCTTGCTTAGAACAGCAAAGAGGTCAGTACGGCTGGAAAAGAATGGACAAAGAGAACAGAGGAGTAGAAGGAGACAGATCATGTACAGCCTTTCAGCATGTTACAAGGATTTTTTTTTTTTTTTTGAGGAAGATTAGCCCTGAGCTAACTGCTGCCAATCTTCCTCTTTTTGCTGAGGAAGACTGACCCTGAGCTCACATCCGTGCCCATCTTCCTCTACTTTATATGTGGGACACCTACCACAGTATGGCGTGCCAAGTGGTGCCGTGTCCGCACCCAGGATCCGAACCAGCGAACCCCGGGCTGCCAAAGCGGAACGTGCAAACTTAACCGCTGCGCCACTGGGCCGGCCCTGCAGCATTTTTTAGAAGATTTTTGTTTCTGGGGAGGGGTATACTTTTTATTAAAGTATAACATATATACAGAAAATTGAAAAATTCATGGTGGTAGCAATTAATAAATTTGCATATACTAAATATTCTTGCATAACCAGCACCCATATCAAAACAGAATGTTATTACCAACATCTCATAAACTTTCCTCAGGTCCCATTCCAGTCCTTAGGCTCACCCCATGTCACCCAGAGTAAAAATAATCCTGATTTTTAACATCATAGATACATGGATAAACACAGACAAATGTAATAGAGACGTATTATATCTATAGACAATAGAGATAAATGAAATCCTACAGTGTGTGTACTTTTTGGGGTCTTACTTCTTTGGCTCAATTTAGCAGACTTCCTGGGAACCAAGAAGGCCTCTCAGGAAAACTAGTAGAGCAGTTAATTAAACAAGAAAACTTTCTGGGATGATGGAAATATTCTACATTGTGTTGGTGGTGAAGTGATAGCACACGTCTATACTATTCATAGAACTGTACACATAAGGGGGGCAAGTTTTACCACTTGTAAATTATACCTCAACAAACCTAACTTTAAAAAAAATGCAAATTAACACTGACAGGTCATTAAACGTTAGGAATCCAGTAGCAGGATTGATTTTTATACTTCTGTTTCACTAGTAATGTGGACTAACCATTTCCCTTTTGTCCACCACCTTGTGCATCTTGAACCTTATTTCAGGCTAACTTTCATCACTTCTAATTTTAGAATCCTGATTGGTTCAGTTAATAACTATTTTTTCCTATTTATTTAGAGCATTTTGTTCCATGACAGTCTGTGGATAAGTTGCCCTGGCCCAACCAGCTGCACCTTAGTGGGGTCACACACACATAACATAGACATCTGGTCCTGCTTCCTAAGGAGGGCTAGGAGCAAAACCATGGGACCTAGAAACAGCCATGGTCATGGCGGGCCCTGAAATGAACATGTTCAGCACACTAATGGATTTTCAAATTGTATGATTTCCTTTAATAAAACGTAGATTAAGCTGAAGATTTAGCTAACTCCTTGTTATTTTGTAAAGTCATTGGGCTTTTCCTATTATCATTCTTCCTCATAATTTGCAATTTCTGTCCACTGATTTTTACCGCAGAAGTTTGATGGCTGAAGCTTTTTGGTTCCTTGTAGAACAAGAGAATAACGAGTCATTGGTGAAGATGCTGCAAGCTTGAGCCTAGGTGACTGAAGTATTACAGAGAAATAGAAACCAGCTCGGTTGGGGGTGTGATCTATAAATAGATAAATTTAAATTTAATTCAAATTCATTAAAGAAGTGCTATGCATTTAATTACCCCTAAAATCAGAAATAGCTATCACTTGTGATTTTGCTTAATTTTGCTTAATAGATAATTAAGAAAGAGTATATTTTTGAGACCTTAGTTCTTTAATTTGTGTTGGGAAACATAAATGATTTTTTTCCCTTATCTTGAAGCCTCTATAGCAATGGGTTAAAAAGTGAAAAAGTATAATCGCCAACTGCTATTTTGTCTGCAAGGCAAGAAAAAATGTTTAAATTACATTTTTCATTTATTCAACAAACATGATTTAAATTTATGCTCTGCACAAGATGCTGTGCTGGCAGTGGCGGGTACAGCTTCTGCCCTCCCATAGGATGCATCTAGTGGGAGTGAGTGATAAGAAAGTCACTATACAAATTGAAATTCGATATGCTGTAGGAGTGCAGAAGATGGAGCAATCAATTCTGACTTAGGGGATAAAGGAAGACTTTTGAATTGGATCTTAAAAGATGAGTGGGATCTCAAATGGGGAAAATAGAGGAAAAGCATTCCAGATGGTGGTAAAACTACAAACAAAGACAAGAAATAATTAGACATTTTCAGGGGAAGGAAAATAATGTGATGTGGCATATGAAATATGCAGAGATATAGGAAGAAATTTATATCTATGGAGTCTGTAGGCCAACTAAGGGAAGGCATTAAGCCTCCTATTATTACCTGTTCCTTTGTGATTATCTTTCTATGTCTGCCTTCTCCATTAGATTCTATCTTAATGAGGGAAGGACCAGTTTGGTTTTTTGTTTTTTGTTTTTGTGTGTGGGGGGAAGATTCACCCTGAGTTAACATCCATTGCCAATTCTCCTCTTTTTCAGTTTTTTTTTTTCTTGAGGAAGATTAGCCCTGAGCTAACATCTGTGCCAGTCTTCCTCTACTTTGTATGCGGGATGCCTCCACAGCATGGCTGATGAGTGGGGCAGGTCCTCACCCAGGATTGGAACCTACAAACCCGGGCTGCCAAAGCAGAGCACATGGGACTTTAACCTCTCAGCCATGGGGCCTGCCCCAGAAGGACTAGTTTTTATCTTATTTAATGTCTTATCACTAGAGCCTAGCACAAATTAGGCAATTGATGAGTATTCATTAAGTGATGAGTTAAAGTCATGTTAAGGATTTTCGTGGTTACTCTACATTGCCTATAAAATATCCAACTACACAGAAAGAAACAAACATTTTTGAAGAAAGAAGTGAAATAACTCAAGCCATCCTTTGAAAATATCATGTAAGGCTTATAAAATGGATCTTATAGGAGTCAGGAGAAACTGGAGTTGGGAGATCAGTCAGAAGACATTGCGATATTCAATTGAGAAATTCTGAGTGAGTGAGATGAAAATTGAGACGATCCCATGAATTCAATGGTTCTAATAGAAGTGAAATCAGTAGGATTTGGAATGTAATTAGATGTGAGGGGTAAGGAGTTATATATCAACAATGACATCGAGAGTAACTAACTGAAGATAGAAACAAAAGGAAATTGACAGCATGGTAATAATGAGAGCAAATTTCACTTTTATAACATAGGTCTTTCCTACGCTCTTTTTCTTTCCATATCATAGCTCTGTAACGCAAGATTGGGAGAATGGCACCCCACTAAATCTTGCTGTGAACTCGATATCTCTTTTTATCAATGGTTGAAGTATAATCTTTGGTCCAGTAGCATCAAGATCTCCTCTGAAGTTATTAGAAATACAAATTCTCAGACTCCAGCTCAGATCTACTAAGATAGAAACTCTGAGGGTAAGACCCAGCAAACTGTGTTTTAATAACCCCTATAGATGATTCTAGTATCTGCTCAAGTCTGACCACTGCTCCATATCATTCTACTTACCTGTCTCCTGAAATTTTGCAATGAGTTCAGAGACTAGCTTAAGTGGAGACATGGATGCTTAAGAACCATTAGGGTGATTCTTAAGAATTGGGTAATATTAGACCATAAATTCAGCAATGTTTCATTGGACATGAAACATTGGAATCTGGTCATTGTGATGAAGATGATCTCAGAAGTTTCAGCTTGGTTATTTTAACCTTTACATATTTAGAGATGATATTATGTATAAACATGTGGAGAATTATTATATTTTTGTTTTACATTGTTAATGACTCTTTTAATTCCTAAAATTATTGTTTTGCCATAAAGGCTGTTTTGCCATATATGAACATTGCCATACTAGACTTGCGCTGTTGTTGATGTTGATATTTGTAGGTTGTATCATTTTTCAGATCTTTTACTTTAAATTTTTTTCTATCATTATACTTTAGGTGCATGTTGGATAAGAAAATAGAGCTGTTTTTGTTTCCCTATATGAGAGTATGTTTTCTAGCTTGTTGACTTAAACCATTTATATTTACTAAGATTATTAGTACAATTACACTTATTTTGGATACTGTTTTACTTTTTATTTACATTGCTTTTTATTTTCTTCCTTTTGATTCTTCTTGAAATTTTAATTGGATTAGTCCTGTTTCTTTTCTCTTCTAGTGGCTTTTAATTAGCCTTTTGTTAAAGAGTTTTTTTGAGTTGTAATTAACGTATAGAGAACTATACAGATTTTTTAAAATGCAACTTAAGTTTGACATTTATATCCCCAGGAAACCATCACAAAAATCAAAATAACAAATACATTTATCACCCTCAAAAGTTTCCTCATGCTCCTTGAGAATCTTTCCCTCTTGCTCCCCTCCACTCCTCTCCATACTCAGAAAAACCACACATCTGTTTTCCATCGCTGTAAATTAGTTCAGATTTCAGGAAATCTGTAAATATGGAACCATACAGAACATGCTCTTTTTCTGTCTGGCTTTTGGCTTCTTTCATTCACCATAATTATTTTCAGATTCATCCATGTTGTTGCATCTATCAACAGTTAACCTCCTTTTTTTTCTTTTCTGAGTAGCATCCCATTGTATACATCTATGACAATTTTCTTTCCATTCATGTTGGTGGACGTTTAGATTATTTCCGATTTTTGTCTATTACAGATAAAACTGCTATGAGAATTTATGTAAAAGTCTTGGTATGAAAGTTTGTTTTCTTTTATCTTGCTTCAAAATCTAGGACTGGGGAACTGGCCCAGTGGCGCAATGGTTAACTGCACACGTTCTGCTTCGCGGCCTGGGGTTCGCCGGTTCGGATCCCAGGTGCAGACGTGGCACCACTCGGCAAGCCATGCTGTGGTAGGTGTCCTACATAAAGCAGAGGAAGATGGGCATGGTTGTTAGCTCAGGGCCAGTCTTCCTCAGCAAAAAAGAGGAGAATTGGCAGCAGTTAGCTCAGGGCTAATCTCCCTACAAAAAAAAAAAGTTAAAAAAACATCTAGGACTGGAATGGCTGGATCCTGTGATAGATATGTTTACCTTTTTAGGATACTGCCAAAATGTTCTACAAAGTGCTTGTATCAATTTACCTTACCATCAGCAGTGTATGAGAGTTCCAGTTGATCCACATCCTTGTTAATACTTAGTATAGCCATTCTTTTTAATTTTAGCCATTCTAATAGGTGTGTAGTGGTATCTCATTATGGTTTTAATTTGGACATTAGTTTCTTTAATGACTAATGATGCTCTTCTTTTCTTTATGTGGATCAGATTTCTGACCTATATATTTTTCCTTCTCTCTAAAGAATTCCTTTTAACATTTCTGGCAAGGCAGGTCTACTGGCAACAAATTCCCTCAGTTTTTGTTTGTCTGAGAAAAGTCTTTAGTTCTTCTTCAATTTTCAAGGATAATTTCACAAGGTACAGAATTCTAGGCTGGTAGGATTTTTTTCTCTCAACGTTTTAAATATTTCACTCCTCTTTATTCTTACTTGCATGATTTCTGACAAGTCAGATTTAATTCTTATCTTTGTTCCTCTATAGGTAAGGCATTTTCTTCCTCTGGCCTTTTTCAGGATTTTTTCTTTATCTTTGATTTTTTGAAAATGATATGCCCAGCTGTAGCTTTTTTGGGCATTCTCCTTCTTGGTGTCCTCTGAGCTTCCTGGATCTGTTTTTGGCATCTGACGTTAATTTGGGTGAAATTCTCACTCATTATTATTTCAAATATCACTTCTATTCTTTTCTCTCTTTCTTCTCTTTCTGATATTCCCATTATATTGTTTATGTTACACCTTTTGTATTTGTCCTACAGTCCTTGGGTATTCCATTCTATTTTTTTTTTCAGTCTTTGTTTTCTTTCCTTTTTAGTTTTGGAGGTTTCTATAGAAATTTCCTCAAACTCAGAGATTCTTTCCTCAGTTGTGTCTTGTCTACTAATAAGCACTTCAAAGGCAGTCTTCACTTCTGTCACAGTGTTTTTGTTCTCTAGCATTTCTTTTAGGTTCATTCTTAGGATTTCCATCTCTCTGCTTACATTGCCCATCTGTTCCTGAATGCCATTTACTTCATCCATTAAAGCCCTTAGCATATTAATCATAGTTGTTTTAAATTCCTGGTCTGATAATTCCAACCTCCCTGCTATGTCTGGTTCTAATGCTTACTCTGTCTCTTCAAATTGTGTTTTTTACCTTTTTGTATGCCTTGTAATTTTTTGCTGATAGTCAGACATGATGTCCTAGCTAAAAGGAGCTGCTGTCAACAGGCTTTTAGTAATGTGATGGAGAGGTGTAGTGAGAGGGGAAGCATTCTATAGTGCCACGATTAGGTCTCAGTCTTTTAGTGAGCCTGTGCCTCTGGACTGTGAACTTCACAATTGTTTCTTAGTTTTTTTCTCCCCTCACTCTCAGGTGGGGCAGGATGGCTAGAGAGGGCTAGATCTTGGGTATTTTCCTTCTCCCATATGAAAGACTAGAGGCAGCTGAAGTTGAGAATTTCTTTTGTTTAGGCTCTGATAGTACTCCAACAGGTTAATATAATTACAGTGATAGTATGGTTAACTAGTTTTCCCAGAGGTCAGACTTTGTTAAGAAGAACAGACTGCCCTGGTGTATTTCAAAATGGTTGCTTTTCCCTTCTCCATGCTGGAAGCCCAAGGGGATTTTTCTCTGATATTTACTGTGGTACCTGGTCAAGCTCCTGGAGGCAAATCTTACAATATTGTGGGGTACCCCCTATGACTGCGTCCCTCTGGGGTGTTTAACTCTCAGGCTTGTCCACACTGAGGCTCCAGTAATTTGTCAATTACAGTTCAGATTTTCCTCCCCCAGCCCTGGTTCCTGAGGCAGCTTCTGCTCGTGAGTCTCTGCTCCGGTAAGCTATAACCTCCTTTTTATTTTGTCAGTCTAACTAAAGGTTTGTTAATTTTGTTCACATTAGTTTTTCACATTATACCTAAGTATCAAGTTTTGTTACTATTATAAATGGTATTTTTTTTTAGCTTCAAATTTCATTGTTCATTTCTGGTATATAAGAAAGAATGGACTTTTGTATTTTACACTTGTATCTTTTGATTTTGTTATACTTGCATATTAATTCCAGGAGATTTTTTTTTTAAATTATAACTTTGTTAGAGTTTTCTACATAATCAATTCATCTGTAAATAACAACAGTTTTATTTCTTTCTTTCCAAACTACATACCTTTAATTCTTTTTCCTGGCTTATTGCACTAATCAGGATTTCAAGTATGATGTTGAATAGGAGTAGTGACAAAGGATATCCTTCCCTTACTCTCAATCTTAGAAGGAAAGTGTCCAATTTTTCATGATTAAGTATGGTGTTAGCTGTTGGTTTTTTATAGATGTTCTTGAACAAATTGAGGAAGTTTCCTTTATTCCTAGTTTGCTAAGAATTATCATGAATACTTCTGGCTTTGTCAAATGCTTATTCTGCATTAGCTGCTATGACCATATGATTTCTAAAAAAATTAACCTGTATTGATCGTGTAATAGTGGATTATGTCACTTGATTTTGAATGTTAAAATAGTCTTGCATACCCAGAATAAATCCCACTTGTTCATGGTGAGTAATTCCCTTTTATAAATTATTGGATTAGTTTTGTCAATATTTGTTGAGGATTTTTATATCCATACACATGAAAGATGCTCTGTCATTTCCTTTTTTATTCCACACCTCTGGTCCATGACCTTTGTGATTCTTTCGTTAGTGGTATATAGTTTTGCCCCTCTCATTTCCCTGGATCCAGCATCCCAAATATTTTCTCCTGAAGCTTTGAACTCTGTTTACTATGGGTTTTTTGGTTGTTCATTATCTGTACATGAGAGGGGAAGATTGGAGGGGATTGAAGGGAGGAGAATTCCTTCCTTTTATCTGGGATAAACGTCTAGCAATGTCTTTCTCCTTTGGAGAGTAGCCCTTTGTTATGGAAAAGGCTTTGGGTGTATTTAAAAATGATTTCTTTTCCCTCTTCCTGCCAGAGCAATTAGGGAATCTTTTTCAGATACTCAAGTCTAAGAACCTGGTGTAGTTTCTAGAGCTAAATACCACTAAAATTTGAACCCCTCCATGACTACACTTCCCAAGCCATTTTTCACTCTCATGCTAGTCTACGCTTTTCACCAAAATTGCTATTTAAGCCTTCCCTCCAATTTCTGGATCCAAGACTTCTGTTCCAGTCAACAGTATTCAGCTGTGTCTGTCTGGATATACCTGTCTCGAGATTTCAGTGTGGTAATTTTCCCTGCATCCTCAGTTCTCTGATGTATCCAACAAAAAGCCATTGATTTTCATTTTGCCCAGCTTTTCCTTATTATAAGGATGGGAGAGACAACTTCCAAACTCTTTACATGTCAGAGCTGAAACTGGAATTCTCTCTCTATTGTGTTTTTCATCTCAAATGTTGTAGTTTTCATCTTTCAAAGTTTGATTAGAGTGTCTTCTATATAGTCGATGTCTCTAACTTTTTGAACATGTAGAATTCAAGGTAGAACATACCTAACATATAGAATATGGCTGTGATATCTGTTTAATGTCTTTGTCTACTGACTTAAGAACCATGACATTTCTGGGTTGGTCTTGATGAACTGAGCTTTTTCCTTATTATAGGTCACTTCTTCCTGTTTCTTTTTCCTGTCTGATGGTTTTTAATGGAATGACAGATATTATGGATTTTACTTTGTTATGCAATGGGCATTTTTGTATTTCTATAAATATTTTGAGCATTTTTCTAGATGCATTTAAGTTACTTGGAAACAGTTTAATACTTTTGAGTCTATTTTTAAGGTTTGTTAGGTGAGAGCAGAGCAGTACTTAGTCTAGATAGAATTATTCTAATCTTGTGTGAACACAGGGCACTGTTATAGTTAAATTCTTCAGGTAGTTTCTACATGCATGTCTTGACCAATGCTCAGCGTCATTCTAAGGGGGGACCCAACTCGGATCTCTGGAGTCCCCTCTCTGTGCAGCATTCTCTTCTCCAGTACTTGATCTCCTCAGACACTCATTCCATCTCTTCAACTTGAGGGTCTCCACCAGGCTCTGCCTGGCTTCCCCTTCCCTGGATGCAGCTTAGAAATTCAAGACAGTAAAATGGGACAGTCCTGGGACCCCCCTTGTTTATTTCCTACCTCTCAGGGATCACTGTTGTTAGTTTCCTCATATCCAGTGTTTTGAAAACTGTTGTTTTATATATTTTGTCCATTTTTTGTTCGTTTCAGGTAGAAGAACCTAAAATATCTTTTGGTTTGCTCCTAAAGGGTTTTAATCTCCTAAAAGTGGAATAGGTAATTTCTATCTACTTCTCTGACCAGATAGGAAATCAGAGATTTAAATCATTGAATAAGAATTCTTGAGCCAAGTTGAGATTTCAATATACCTAATCACTTAAAATCAAATGGAGACAATTTTTAAGAGAGTACCTATTTTCCATTTAAGGATGAGTATAAATCAAATTTTGACCAAAATGTTAAGAGAAAATTGATTAAGGAGTTTAGCTTTGTATCCTTTTTCAGCTATTGTTCACTTGGCCCCATTTGACTCACAAGAGAGGGGTGCAGAGCACAGCCAGAAGAGTCTTTCCATGGATGAAAATTTTTTCTTGGCCGCAGAAAGAGAGGAGAAAAAGTTTTTTATTATCTGCAGAACATAGTACTGCTTCAATAAACCAATTATTTTGTGATCTTTCTCTAGGGCAGATGTTCTCAACTATATAAAACCCAACTGCTCCTTTATATAACAAATATTTTAGGAAATTGTGTTTGATATCCTTAAATAAAATCCACGTTTGCAAATCAATATAATTCCTCAATTGTAATATAAAGAAGTAAAAGAAATATACTTTATAATACATTGATATGTATTTAAATATGTAAATACATAGGTACAATTATACTAGAGCACATAATGAAATATTCAGATGCTCAAACTTATAAATAGAATCATTGTGAATATAATAGTTTAAGTTCACATGTAACATAGACTTAGGTTCTAGATTCAGGTAATTATAACCAGGTATTTCACTTACAGGAAGTCCCATAGGGACATTTGAATTTCATGCAGGATGCAAGACACTTGTTTGTTATTATGATTGTCTCTTGCATTGTAGGATATCTAACATTCCTGGCATCTGCCCACTAGAGGCAAATTACAGCTCCTCATCATGTGGTGATAAAAGTATCTTCACAAAAGTCCCAAACAATGTACCATCCCCTCTGAGAAATACTGGTCTTAGAGTTTGCATCTACAAGGATATCTTGAGGGATGTCAGTGTTGCCACAGTGGGAATAGGCAGCTCGTGTTCTTTGCTGCTAGTGGACATCAACTGGAGTGGATAGAGGAGAGGAATAAGAGACATGAGCTCTTGAGAGATCATTGGACTTCTAGAACATTGAGGCAAAAGATTAATGGGAACTTCAGTGGGGCCCAAGAATAGTTACTGTGATTTCATCTAAACCTGTAGGCTGGCAAGGCTAGATACTCTCCTATTACATTTATATAGATAATTATCCATTATTTATGTCTTGCCTACTTTGAAGAAGAATTTATGTATTCATCTAATGCATGTATAAATGTGAAGAGATAAATGCATAGACCTACAATTTAATATAATTCAACCAACTTCTATTGAGAGCTTGCTCTGTGTCAGTTATTGTGGTATACAAATGGAAGCAAATTAAACCTCGTTCTCAAACACTGCTGTGTACACACACACACGCACGCATGTGCTGTAAAATTAGTTCCTTTCAGTAGAAATAACCTGTGATTGGAAGCTCCTCCTAACATCTTTAAAAAATAATAAACTAGGAAGGGGACTTGTCACCTGCAATAGAATTTTTTTTAAATACCTATTAGTGTTTTCTTGGATTGCCATTATATTAAACGTAGGTGAAATATTTGTTTCTAAATAAAATGTAGCTCCAAAGAACAGAACAGATCCAATATTAGAATAGTCATTTACTCAATATATTGTTTTCTATTTAGGTAGTTATTAGAAGAATTTAGCACTCTTGAGAAATCAAATATTTGTAGTTACCTCATAGTTTGTGGAATTCCAAAGAAGCAATTCTCTTTCCAGTTGACTGTTCTCCATAAATCAAAGAATCATTAGAGAGCATTTCACTTGGAGCGACATAGGTAACTGCCAATGTGCTATGATTTGAGAAATGATGTGTTCCTACCATGTTGTTCCTTTAGCTGACTCTACCGTAATCTCACAAATTCATGTTGATTTCGTAAGGTCTTCCCCCTCAAATTAAAATGAAACCTTTTTGAAGGTTATATTGAATAAGGATGTTTAAGAATTTTTCTTAAACTGATTTATCAGACTTGGTCAACCTTCTGACAGAATCCAGAGAAAAAAGTATAGGAAAAATCAGACAACATTGATTTGTGACAGAGAGGACACAAGTGAATCAAGATCCTAAGTAGGAGGAGCAAAGTAAAAGGGCAAACCACTTACCATTAATTATTAAAGATTAATAAACATTTACTTATCACCTATTATGTGACAGGCACATTTTTAGTGACTAGAGTTATAGTAGTGAAAAAGACCCAATTCTTGTTCTTTAGGAACTTAAGTCTAGGACAGGAGTTGTGACATGAAGAGGTGGGATTGGAATTTTAGCTAGGTTGGCAATTGATCAGGGAAGGACTCTCAGAGAAGTGAACTTCTGAGAACTGTTTTGAATGAAATGAAGGTCTTTTGCTATGCAGATGTCTGGGGATAGTGCCCTCTAGGTAAAGGAAACAGCAGTTGCAGAGGCTCTCAGGCAGGGACTTAGTTGACATATTCAAAGAACAACAAGGAGGACCAAATGGCTGTATAAGCGATAACAAGAAATAAAACAGTAGTAGAAGATGAAGTTAGAGGGTAATAGGAGCCTGATCATGCAGGATCTTGTAAGTTATAGTAAGTCGCTTTAACTTTGACTCTGAGATGGATAGCTATTGGAGTGCTTTTTGCATAGGAGTGTCATGATCTCATTTATATTTTAAGAGAATCACTCTGTTTTTGTTTTATAAAGAATTTACTTTTTTCCTTTTTCTCCTCAAAACCCCCCAGTACATAGTTGCATTTTTTAGTTGTGAGTCCTTCTAGTTGTGGCATGTGGGGACGCCACCTCAGCATGGCTTGATGAGCAGTGTCGTGTCCATGTCCAGGATCTGAACTGGCAAAACCCAGGGCCACCAAAGCAGACCACACGAACTTAACCACTCAGCCATGAGGCTGGCCCCACATTTTAAGAATAGATTACTAGGATCAAAGAGATAGAGGGAGAATGTTTAGCAAGGTAATGATATAATGCAAGCTAGAGAAGATGTTAGCAGATGGGTTGTTAAGACGCGGTCAACTTCTGAGCCTATTTTCAAGGTAGATCTAACTAAATTATGGAAGGACTACGAAAGAGATGTGAAAGAACAGTCAAGAATGACCTCAAAGTCTTTCGTTGAGCAACTGAAAGAATAGAGTTGTTACAAAATGACATGAGGAAGATTTCTGGCGGAGATTGTGAAGTAAGAGCCTGAGTTCAGTTTTGGACAAGTTGAGATTAAGCCATCTATTATATGTCCAAATAGACATGTTAAGTGTGCGGTTGGACCTAGAGGTGTAAAGTTCAAGGCAGTAATCCAGCTTGAAGATGTAAATTTGTCATATATACAATTTAAAACCACAAAATGGAATTGGATCACCATATATGTGGAAATACCATAGATTCCATATGTATACATGGTCCAATATTAGAAAGTGGGGAGATGAGGGAGATTCAGCAAAAGAGTCAGAGGAATTACCAGAAAGATGACTAAAAACCAGGCAAGTGGACGTCAGGGAAGCCTAAGGAAGGAGCCATTGCAAGGCGGAAAGACTGATGAACTATGTCAAGTGCCTTGATAGGTCAGCAGAGATGAGCATGTGGGAAGAGAGCAGAGTCAGCTTAAGAACGTTAGATACTGGAAGTTTGTGGACAAGACAGAGGGGAGAATGACAAGGAAATGGGAAACCTCATCTATCACACAATGTTCCCTAGGATTCACTGGGGGAGACCTAGAGATTATCTTTGACTTGTATCTTTCACTTTCATTTCCAAATAATTCCCATGTCCTACTATTCCTCCTGAACATTAGCTTTTAACTCTTCCTTTGCCCCATTTCCTTTCATCAATCTCTCTGTCACCAATCTGGATTATTCCTGTATCTTCCAACTACACAGTCCACTAAACTGTGTAGTTTCTCTTCAGGGCTGCATGGGGCCAACTTATCTATTATGCAGAGTGAGCACAGTACTTAGGGTCCATGATCCTTTCAGGGTCTCATGAAAATGTTTGAATTTCTTTTAAAATCAGAAGACATGAATTATTAAGTTGAAGAAAATCTTTTTGTATGTAATGCTAGCATATTTACCTTTATACCAATGTAACTGTAAAAGAGTATATATATATATTTGTAAAGGAAGGGACCATGAAGAAAAAAGTACCTTGGGCCCGTGAAAGACATGATGTGCCCCTGGAGCCATACATATTTTGCCTGAAGCAAGGCAATGCTGAAGCAAAGCTTTATTTAAGGCAGTTCTCTCCTTCAAATCCTTTCACGGAAAAATGCCTTATGCTAAGTTAGAGAGAACCCTTTAGCCTCCAAATGACCCTCTTAAATCTTTCATCAAGCTGGCATTCAAAATTTGCAAACATTACATCCTACGCATCCTTTCTCAGGCTCTGTGCCTTAACTACATCAGTTTTCTCAGGGTGTGTCCTGAAGTTTTCCTCCTCTCTTTTTCTAGTCTCCAGCTTGAATTACCCTTTTCACCTCACCTTACATGTCAATGTACAACAGTGTGACTATAGTCAACAATAGGGTATAGTATATTTGAAATTTGTTAAGAGGGTAGATCTTAAGGCTTACCATCACAAAAATAAAAAGAAAATGGTAACTATATGAGGTCATAGATATGTTAATTAGCTTGATTATGGTGAATATTTCACAATGTATACATACATCAAATCATTGAGTTGCACATCTTAAATATACACAATTTTTCATTGTCAATTATACCTCAATAAAGCTGAAAAAAAACAATAATTTCACATGCTTGAAACGGATATATTTTAAGTATTCCTTCAACTCCATTTTTTTTAACAAAGACATGAGAAATGGATTTTCCATGAACATAATCATGTATTTCTTTATGCTCAACATAAGCGTTTATTACATATTAAAAGACAATACCCTCTTCTATCACCTAAAAAAAAAAAATAAAAAATATTGTTAACATTTAGTGGTTCCTGTTTAGAAAGGAAAATGACTCAATTGTTCTTCTCACTTTGGCATGACCTAGAGTCCTGTTGGCAACGTGAGGATCCTGACTATACTTGTCTCTAGGCATAGTGAGTGATGGCCTGATAGGAAACCATCTTTCAATAAAACATTGCAAAAATCATTTTGCAAACTACATATTTATCTTTTATTTTTTCTACACACATGCTGATTTGTTGTTAAATCAATTGAATTACTCCCCCGCCCCTTTCATTTATACAATGAGTTGCTAAAAGATAAGATTTAACTGAGGTTAACAAACAAAAACGACGCCATGAATTTTAAGGAATGGTCCCACTTGGTACATTATCCTAAAACATTTGAAGGTTGGTTTAAATAAATAGTCACTGGAGTTGAATATCACTTCAGCTTACTGCTTTATTCCTATCTCAATAATCTTTATGGTTCCCATACCAAGACTACATAGATTTCATATGTAAAATAATTCATTAATGAGAAAGTTTTTTTCTTTTCTTTTTTGTGAAAAGAGACTATCTCAAACTACTTCCTCAGAAGGAGACTGTAAAAACCACCTTGGAAACATTCAGTATCATTGCATCTACTTACAAGAATTAATAAAATAAATATTAATTTATGGCTTCAACTCGCTACTTTTAAATTTAGAAGAGATAACATTCAAACTAAGAGAAACAAACAATAAGACAAATAATACAACAATAATACAACTATAATGATTTATAATTCTTCATGCTTAAAACTGGAAATATGTATAGTGCAGAATGTGGCTCGATTTTTAGAAAACCAAAGGGGTTTTAGACAAACAGAAGTAAACTAAGTGGATGAATTTGTATTATTTTTCTTGCCCCTTCAGTTTGATGAATGGTGAAGAATGTTGAGAGCATTGTCTTATCTGTCAAGGCTTCTGTATAACAGAATTCTCCCTTTTTCCATTGTAGTAGTTTAGATGGTATTGTTATCACCCAAGGGGAGTTATCTGCCTGCCACAAGACATGCCAATAGTCAAGAAGCAAGGTGGTAGGAGAAAAAGTGTTTTTTATTACAGCTTGCTAGCAAGAGAGAAGATGGCCGGCTAATGTCTGAAAGAACCATCTTACAGAACAAAGACTACAGGCCAGTTATATAGGGGGCTGGTCTCCTGGTGGGGCAGACATCTGGTCTTAGTTCCTGATAGTCTTTTGTTTTACTGGATATGCATCAGAGACCAGAATAATGCCCTATACCCAGATCTTTCAGTTGTCATGATGATGCCTATCAGCATGGACTCTCTGCTCAGGAGGCATCACTTTCCTGGAGAACTCAAAAGAATAAAGTTATCATCTTATCATAGCTGGGAGGGGCCATAAAATCCACAGAGCCTGCAAATACCCTGGAGACAGACTCTTACTTATCTAGGCAAACTAAAGCAAAAATTCAAAGAGGTTGGTGAATCAGGGTTAGTTAATCAGAAGTGGTTCAGTTACATTGAATGACTGTGGTTTCATTTCTACAATATGGCTTCCCTCATGTCAACCTTGGGTGGAGCCGGTATCAGTATTGGTTTCAAGTAATGGAGATTAAGCTGGGTAAGCAAAAGGAGGACTTTTATTTTAAGAATACCTGGATATCTCTTGTAATCCAAGGAAGGTGGTGGGGGTGGCATGGCTAGCAACTCAAAACTCTTCAGGATTGTATTACTCAATTCTGTTTCTCTCAGAGAATCTACTATATTTGTTGCTGTTGTTGTAGCTCTCTGAAGACTGTCTCTCATTGATTTATATTGTGAAACATAGCTACCTCACAGAAACTGAGTTCTTGTCACATGCAGACAATCGAGAGCTTTAAAATCCACGTACAAATGCCTGGGAGGGAGAATCTTGTTGGTCTAGCTTGGGTCTGTATGTGTTTCCTTGCTTATTCAGTAGATATTAGATGACATAGTAGTATTCTGGCTGAAGGATCTATCCATTTGGATCAGGAATTCATTAAAAGACTTTAACAAAAACTGGCTCAACTCCTCGTTCCTCCCCCTCAAGAACAGTCTTGAGAAAAAACTCAGTCTACTCAGTAACTATCACTCACACCCCAGGCAGATAGAGTGACACACTGCTCCTTCTCTATCTAGCAAAGAGAATTAATTTTCCCATCCTAAAATCTGTAAGCTTTTCTAGCAAAGCTCTTTAAAGCCTACCTGTTCAAGGTCAGAGAGATAACATAGTTGAACACCTAGTTGAAGAATGTCTGCTATAAATTTAATGGGGGATTGGGAAGAGAGGGGGAATGGGGCCAGCATGAGAGCTCACAGGGGGCTGCCAGAAGGAGAGAGCCTGTACTGAGCTCTAGCCAATTATTGTCTTCCAGGAGTGCAGACTGTGTCAGCAGATCTTCTGACTTTTCTGAGGGTCCTTGAAATCCAGATCCTTAGGTGAAATTTTCCTATTGGAAGATTCTCGGGACTCATTCCATTAAAAATTAATGTTTGGAGGCTAAATGCAGCTCATTGGCCATTAGTTTTTGAACTCTGAGATACAGGCTTATCCATTCATTCAGTGAATGAATGGATGAATGAATTATATTCCTTTGGTAACATTGATTGCTTATCCCAACAGAAATGTTGGCCAATCCCTCCTGAAATATTCATGCCTTAAAGAGGGTGAACTTTCAAGACGTGACTAAAAGTCTCAGGTGTTTGCAAAGGAAGTAAATTTATCTGCCAAGATGAGCTTATCTCTTGCATGAACATATTTTTCTAAGACTTACATGGCCACTTTAAGCAATTCAACATAGCTTAGCCTATTGATTATAGGCCAACCAATACAAATCCATTGCTCATCATAATGCTTAGAGAGATGGGGCTGTGGCAGAAGAAAACAGGTCTTGCTAAGGAATATAAATGGAACAGAGTCGGTGCTGAATCCTTAGGAAATTGCCACTTAGGCCATTGGAGCATGAATATCTTTGTGACTGTTCCAATAGGTGTCAGCCAAGTGCCACCTGAGCTGTACTGACGAAACTAAAATAGCATGTCCCAGCTTCCTGTTTCACGAACAACTAGAGCAGTGCTGTTTCAGACTCAGAAGGCATCCACCTATTACACAATATCTAGGCAATATATCTGCTTTGGTGAATGGAGGACAGTTGATATTTTAAAGGGTGACAAACTTAGTACACTGCCAAATAAAGTGGCTTGGGTAACTTTCTTGGCAGGTTCCTGCTCTTGCATAGCCAAGAAGTTGACATATTGTAGAAGGCTTCCATTTTAATTATCAGCCAGATCTCTGAGCGTATTAGCATTTAACCCATGAACAACATAGCTCTTGAAAAACTCTTCCCTTTGGGATTACGTCTTGTAATTCCTAGTTGACACCTTCCCTGTTCTTTTTGGTAAGGTAAATGATATTTCTAATGAGCGCACTTGTATCATGTTTTGTAGGGTTGGTTTCCCAACTCTCTGACACCTCACACAGGCCTCAACACAAGAATTCAAATGTGTTAGGTAGCTCTGGGGAGAGGCTCTACTTGAGGAATCACTAATATTTTTTGTGTCATTTTTCTGGCTTTGAGATTAAGAAATACCCATTATGAAGAAATCGTACCTGAGACCCATGAATGCCAATAACGTCTCCTTATTATCATTTACCTTGACTCCACACATCTTGACCTGGTTTTCAAGCTTCATGTATTCTTGCCCACACTTATCATCTGACTCAGTTTCTCTTTACTCCCATTCCATTGTCTCTGGGCAATTGTTCCTCATATTTTCATGCTTACAATAACTTCTTTCCTCAACCCAATTCAATGGCAATGTGACAAATGTTTTGAGTGGACATTCATAAAATATGAATATGTCTTATGTTCTGCTAATTAATTGCATATCTTTCATTTAAAGTCTCACTTGAGTCTCATTCTTCCATGAGATTTCCTTACTTGGAGTTTACTTGTTTTCTTAGTATAGTCTCTGTGATTCCTCCCCACTGTTTTAGACTCCAACTCATCTGTTTTGTTCCCCTTTTTTGTGTGTTAACCTACTTAGGCTAGAAGACCTGAACTAATGTCTACCTCCCCCACTCAATAGTCTGATTCTGCTTTCACCAATTTCTTTTCTTTGTTCTCCTCTTATATTTATATTAAGACACCTGCTTGCTCGTCGACTGTATCTCTATCTTGATATTTCCTTGAGAATAGGTATATTTCACAGCCCTCGAGCCCATAAGAATCAAAAGGAAGGTACACAAGACGTACTAATTAATCAACTGAGAAAGAAGAATAAGAAAAAAAGAGAGAAAAAAGGGTAAGAGAAAAGAGATCCAATTTGTGGAGACTTCAGAAATAAAAACAACCATGTCAGCAACAACCTTTGAATCTCAATATTACTTCTGTCACTTCACACTTATATATAAGAGAAAATGAAAATGGTGTTAGGTGATCATTACACAAAACCTAAGTTAAATGTGCATTAAGACTTGATCAGAGCCAGCCCTGATGGCCTAGTGGTTAAATTTCAGTGAGCTCTGCTTTGGTGGCCTGGATTTGGTTCTTGGACACAGAACCACATCACTTGTCTGTCACTAAGCATGCTGTGGTGGCAGCTCACACAGAAGAACTAGAAGGACTTACAACTAGAATGTAGAACTATATACTAGGGCTTTGGGAGGAAAAGAAAGAAGATTGGCAACATACGTTAGCTCAGGGTGAAACTTACCCAGCCTGAAAAAAAAAAAAGGACATGATCAGACTCACTAAGATCTTATATTTTCAAATCAATTTGACATTTTCACTATTGCATGTTTATGATATAAATGTCATTCCATAGATTAATTCTTGCTATCTTCTGTAGGTGGGCTGGTTTTCAGAAATTACTTGCAATACTTGGATGGGGTATGAAATGGGATTTATGATCCTGTTTTTCTGGGTTGAGAACATTAATATTTTTATTTAATTTAGCTTCTGTCACTAAGGAGCTCTCAGAAAATAAAACACTTTTTTTAAAATTTAAGTTTATTGCATCTGTATTCATCTCATTTCATGAGAATGGTACAGGTCAGCAAATTACATTTCAGTTGTACCTTCCTTGTGTCATTATGTCACTTTCATTAATCAATCATTATATTTTAAAATGGATGTATAACTATTTTTTCACTTGAGGAGGCAAAGAAATATTTCAAATGTGTGGGATAAAAACTTAATTAGTTAAGCTGACATTTATCAAGTTCTTGGCCTGATTAAACATAATAGTTGTCAGTTTTACAAAAGGGGAAATGAAAATTGGATATATTTGAACCTGCCTGGAGAGTGGTATTATTAATATTCCTTTTGTTTGGTTTTAAACATTGTTTTGCCCAAAAAGCTGGAAAAGGCAAGTGTTCTGATGATGGGTTCGTGGAGGATAGATGATTCTGCAGTTGGTACAGTAATAGAACTTCGCTCCTGTGCGGCAGTTTCCTTAAGTTAGAGCCTCGCGGTCTCGTGCTGCAATGATACAGTCCTTCATGTATTATTGATTGCAGTGTATTTGAAGAGCACACCATAGTTCCAAATTCTGCTTCTTGAATATTCTATGAAATGAAACTGAGTCCTGGGTTACTCCTTTCTACAAATCAGTGAATTTGTTAGTCCACTTTCCGGGCTACATTTATTATCTCTTCCTAGTTTCATTTTTAGTGCTTGAATATTACATAAAGAAATACATTTATCACATGCTATAGGGAGGATCTAGGGGGACTGATTATATGCAGTTTCTCTCAAAACTTAAATAAGGTTATCCTCTTACCATACAACTAGAATAATTCCCCAAATAAATGAAATTATATATCTACTTGGGGCTGGGGAGGGGGTCAAATTATTTCAACATCAAAGCATAAAAGAGCAAGATCCAGAAATCTAATAGTCCAGAAATGTTTTATTGCCTAACAAACCACTCCAAAACCTAATAGCTGAAAACAATGACATTTACTCTGATCGGGAAGAAGGGCAGCCTTGGAAGAGACTGCTTATTTATTATCCACTTGCCATTGACCAGGGTGACTTGAAAGCTAGAAGCTGGAATCAAGTATCTGGTGCCGGGGCTGAGAAGAGTCAAGCATCGGGGGATGAGGTAGCTGGGACTTCTGAGATCTCTCTCTCTCTCTCTCTCTATTGCTATGTAATGGTGCCACATGATCTCTCTAGCACAGTGACTTCAGGATAGCAGGATTTCTAGAGGTAGGCTCAGGGCTTCCGAGGCACATGTCCCCAAAAGAAAGAACTAGGCAGAAGTGGAACTGCTTTTTATGATCTAGGCACGTCTACCTCATTCTGTTTATTAAAAAACAAGTCACTAAATCCACCCCATATTCAGTGGGAGAGGCATTAGACTCTACCTTTTGATGAGTGGTGTTCAAAGGACTTGAGACATACTTAGAATATTCAGATATTGGTATGGTTTTATCAGAAATATTAATATAAAGCAAATGTAGCAAATATTTAGCAAATATAAAGCAATATATATGATTATAAATATAGCATATCTATAAATATAGCAAATATAAAGCAATATATTGATACTATATATAGCAAATATAAACCAAATATAGCACATATATATAAATATAGCAAATATTAAGCAAAAATAGCAAATATAGCAAATAATATAGCAAAGTATATTATTCTAGTGTTTTCTGGGCTCTCTAAAGCAATTTTCGTGAAAGTTAAGACACTTCTGCACAACATTCATAATGTTGTTCTAAATCCCCGGGATACTTACATTTTTACTGCTTAACATGTTCTTGTCCATTAATTCATTTTTAACAAATACAATTATTTTAAAGGGAATTTTTGTTAGGTTGTGTCCTTTGAGAAGTAGACACCAAAACAGGATTAGTTATGCAAGAGACTTATGGGGAAACTTCTAGAAGGTTAAAGTAGAGGGAGACAGAGAATGCCATGAGATACTTCAGACTGTGATGCAGGTCTGACACCTGTGAAAAGAGAAGGGGAAGGAAGGCAAATTGGACAAGAAGAGTCTCATAGTATAACACAGTTCCAAGAAAAGTTTTACCAGGCTGATCAGGAATATTAATTTCTTTAAAAAAAAAACACAAAAACAACAACTAACCATACATCTACCATAAAATCCAGCAATTTCACTCCTGAGCATTTTTCCCAGAGAAATAAAGACTTATGTTCATATAAACACATCTGTATACAAATGTTTGTGGCAGCTTTCATCATCATAGCCCCAAACTGGGAACAACACGGATGTTCTTCAGTAGGTGAGTTGTTAAACAACCTGTGATACCTCCACACCATGGAAAAATACTCAGCAATTAAAAAAAAAAACAACTACTGAAACACACAGCAACTACCTTGATTCTCCAGAGAATTATTATGAATGAAAACAGTCAATCATAAAAATTTGCATACAGCATGATTCCATTTATATAGCATTCATGAAATGACAATATTATAGAAATGGGGAACGTATTGTGGTTGCCAAGGGCCAAGGAGGAGATGGGAGTCAGAGGATAGGGGTTGTGGCTATAAAAGGGCAACATGAGGGATCCTTGTGGTGATGGAAATGTTCTCTATCTTGATTGTATCAATGTCAGTATCCTGGTTGTGATATTTTTCCAGAGTTTTACAAGATAGTACCATTAGAGAAACTGGGTAAAAGTTATATGCATTCTCTCTATTATTTCTTATGACTGCATGTGAATTTATATTTATCCCAAGATAAAAACTTTAATTAAAAAATAATGAAATTACAGTAATAAAATGTGATTTCCAAAGCAATACACCTGAAAATAATTTAATCTGTTATGGTTTGTCAGTAATAAAAGAAATATTATGTTGGTTAATTTAAGATGAGAATGGAATTTTTAGTTTTGAGTTTACTAACAAAAAATATCCAAACGTATGTTACTTCTGTTTCAAAATCTTCTAAAGTAATCTCCAGAAGGTATGTTTTACTAAAGTGTCAAATTATCTGGTATTTACATCTAAAGTAGTGGGAAAGATACTCTTTCTCCATTTACCTTTACCATCCAGTATGTAAAAATACTGACGAATAACTTTTATCATGGTTTAAATTTCTCTTCACAATGTTCAAAATATAGCCAGTAAGTTTTAAGATGATTTTATAGCCATATTCATCAGATAATAAAAAGAATCCAGCTCATCCTGAGGAGAGTGTTCCCGTTTTGATGAACATATTCACTTTGACTTGCAAATGGGACCTAAGATAAACTCAGTTTAAAAGAAAAATAATTTGTTGTCAAATGAGTAAATAAAATATCAATGCTCATTTGGTCCACCAAATTGTATCATAAATACACTTGGTCCACTCAATCATCAATACGCTATCATGGACTTAAGAGTTTAATCAAAAAGTCTGGAAATTTTCCAGCTCCTTTAATGCCCAAGTGAAGATATTTCCAGGAGAAAGCAATGAGTTCAGGTTGAATGCAGTGCCTAATCAATTGGTCTCTGTCCACCTCTACATGAGGTGGAAATAACAATGGTTGAAAATTTTCAGGCCTTCCCTTAAAATAATAGAGATAAATGGTATCTTGGTTAAAATTGCTCTTTAATTGTCATTTATATTTCAGTTGGCAGGGCCTGTCCACTGTAGTAACAACGTGAGTGGGTAGATTTTTCTTCTTTATTACAGTTCAATAGCTTGAGTTAATGAAGCATGTTCTGTTATTAAGCCATTTTGGCTTTTGCACCATTTTTGCTTGTCTCAATCATCTATCTAATTTATCTGTATATTTCTATATCATGAAGTTGTTAGTGAGTTGTTTTTTCATCTTCCCCCAAAAGCCCCCCAGCACATAGTTGTATATTCTAGTTGTGAGTGCCTCTTGTTATGCTATGTGGGGCGCCGCCTCAGCATGCCCTGATGAGCAGTGCAATGTCCATGCCCGGGATCTGAACTGGCAAAATCCTGGGCCACCAAAGCTGAGTGTGAGAACCCAACCACTTGGCCGTGGGGCTGGCCCCACTAGTGAGTTTTAAAAATTTTTCTCCATAGCAATGCTCCATGTTGTTATATAATTTTTTATTTGCTTATATTCTTTCTCTATGACTGGATTTGTGGAACTTTTGCTTTTCAGCACCCTATACTCTTTACCCAGGCAGTGCTGGGAACATTGGCAACACTCAGTACATATTCCTCAAATAAGTAGAGTTTCTCATTAAAACCATGGAATACATGACATCAAGGGGGAAGCTGAGAGTGAGACAAATTTCCCTTTTTTTGAGGAAGACTAGCCCTGAGCTAACTGCTGCCAATCCTCCTCTTTTTGCTGAGGAAGACTGGCCCTGAGCTAACATCCATGCCCATCTTCCTCTACTTTATATGTGTGATGCCTACCACAGAATGGTTTTTGCCAAGCTGTGCCATGTCCGCACCGGGGATCCAAACCGGCTAAACCCAGGCCTCCGAGAGGCGGAACGTGTGAACCTAACGGCTTTGCCACCGGGCCGGCCCCAAGATAAATTTTCTAATTAGAGGAACAAAATGGCTTTATGAACTTGAAGAAACTCAAACTTGACATACCTAACCATTAACTGAGTTCACTATATTGATTGGCAGGTTTATCGTAACATTGCAGTGAATAATAGTGACTTCATTGCCTCCCAACTAGTGCTTGCATTTATACAACTTAGGACTATAAATGAGGTTCTACAGTGAACTGAGGTATTTTGCTGAATCATTTTATCAATTATTTTGCTTATTTTGTTTTTGATCAGAATCCCAATTTCACCATTTTCTGAAGAGCAGATTTCATAAATGTCTTACTAATATTTTAGTAGCTATGACCTTTGTAAGCAAATTTATATATGAGTTTCCAGCTATTGTAATATTCAACTCATGATTTCCAGTATTTTAATTTCCAGATTTTTTAATATTTGCTACTAATTTGAAAATTTAAAGTGTTTTCAAATGGAATTCTTGTGTTTCAAAATGATGATTAAAGTTGGATGGTTTTATGCTAAACATTGGCAGCATCTCTAAAAATATAGTACTATAAAGAAATCGGTTCACTCATGTTATCAGTATATAAAAAATGCAGATTTCAAAAAATATACATCAGGGCTGGCCCCGTGGCCAAGTGGTTAAGTTCACACACTCCACTTCTGTGGTTCAGGGTTTCACTGGTTCAGATCCTGGGCGGTGACATGGCACCGCTCGTCAGGCCATGCTGAGGCGGTGTCCCACATAGCACAACCAGAGGGACCTACAACTAGAATATACAACTATGCACTGGGGGGTTTTGGGGAGAAGAGCAACAATGACAAAAAAGAAGATTGACAACAGATGTTAGGTCAGGTGCCAATCTATAAAAAAAAAGAAAAAGAATTGGCAACAGATGTTACCTCAGGTGCAAATCTTTCAAAAAATCTATAAATCATATTCAAACATTTTCAAACAACATTTTATTGTCTGTGCTGCTAGTACTTTCACAGCTTTATCAGAAAGTCCATGTAATTCTTTCATTTGGCCTTCCTATAGGTCACTTGAGTTAATTACAGTCATGTCTGCGTAAGAACGTTTAGGTAAATGATGGACTGCGTGTGTGACGATGGTCTCATAAGATTAGTACCAGATAGTCTAGATGTGTAGCAGGCTAGACCATCTAGGAGCGTGTCAGTGCACTCTATGATGTTTGTACAATGAGGAAATCGCCGATCATTTCTCAGAATGTATCCCTGTCGCTAAATGACACAACTATAATAGAACAATTGATGCATAAAATTAACAATATGTCAGTGGCCAGAAAGAGTACGGAGAGATCACGCTTATAACATTGATGATGTTTTGACAAAGGCACTGAAACAATTGAGTAGAGTAAGGGGTCTTACAAAGTATGGTGGAACAGCCACATGGTACCATGGGGAAAAACCATTAAACCTCACTCTCTACTTCATACTACACACAAAAATTAACTCAAGATTGAAGGGAAACTTATATAGGCATAGTGTTTCTAGGAAAAACATGGGAGCACAGCTTCATGACTGTGGCAGACAGAGATTTTAGATAGGTCACACAACACATTACTTACAAAGAGTGAAAATTGATAAATTTTATACTTATGAACTTTTGCTCATCAAAATAATCAATACAAAAATAAATATACGTATTTGAGGAACAACTTGCATCATATGCATATATGTATATATGTGTGTGTATAGAGTGAGAGAGAACCTAAGAATTCCTACAAATCAAAAAGAAAAGGAAAAAATAGGCAGAAGATTTAAAGAAATGCTCAAGAAAATAGGCCATATAAAAAGAAACACGGAAGAAATTTGAATGGCTAATAAGGACATGAGATTTGCTTCACATTATTATTTACCAGGTAAATTTAACACATACTCTTAACATAGGCTTCATATGACACCCATAGATAAAGTTCAGGTTAATATGAATTCACAATCTAAATTTAAAAACAGGTACGAGAATAAGCTGTTACAAGGGAGAGGGAGAAGTAGCAAAGAGCAAAATTGGAGTCCTAAGCCACTCAGATATTGGATTTTTCAAGTTATTTGAAAGGGGGATTTTATTCATCCCGTGGATTTGTGGTGTGTTTACAAAAAAGAAAATGCATAATTCTACTGTGGAGAAATGCAAAGATGCTTTAATGTGGTAGTGTATTAGAAATGTGCTAGAAAGCAAGACAAGATAACCACACGGAAGCAAAGTAAGAGCATATGAGATTGATGGATATCATTTATTGCTCCCCATTCATTCCCTATTTTAAAATATTGTCTCTAATCATTTCATGAGTATCTATTGTATGTCAAACATTGTGTTAGAAGTTGGGGGATAAAATGATATGGGGGAACAATGTATGATTTTATTGGATAAGTTGGGGGAAGGCATGTTTATGAAAATCACTGAAATATAAAATTATAATTTTCTATAACATAGACATTTATAGACTTATGTCATTGTTTATTAAGAGGTAATATGTGAGCTCATATTTAAAGGATACGTTGGAGTTAATTGGTAACTGGAAAGAGGTGACCTCAGAGTGAAAAAAGCACGTACAAAGAACCTGAAGTCAGAGGATGGTAAATTCAAGGGCCTAAAAGCAGGTCAGTGGCTGTGTGGCTGGGAGGAAGAAGGGGTGAATGAAGTAATGTGGGTAGGGATGTTCTGTTGATGGATTTAGTAAGGAATAATTTTTTCTGGATATCATTCTTAAGAATTCTACCTCAAGTAGAACTTAGTTATATAACCCTATAAAACTGTTTGTAAATTATAGCGTCCTAGATTCAATGGGATGAGTAGCATTATAAGCTAGCAACGTAATTAAGAACATAGGCCATAAAAGTGTCTTTAGTTTTATTTATTTATTTTTGTGTGTGAAGAAGATTGGCCCTGAGCTAACATTTGTTGCCAATCTTCCTCTTTTTGCTTGAAGGAAGATTGTTGCTGAGCCAACATCTGTGCCCATCTTCCTCTGTGTTATGTAGGATGCCTCCACAGAGTGGCTTGACAAGCGGTGCTAGGTCCATGCCTGGGATCTAAACCCGCCAACTCTGCCCCGCTGAAGAGCGGAGTACACGAACCTAACCACAGCGCCATTGGGCCGGCCCCAGGTGTCTGTATTTTTGTTAAAAATGAGTCAATTTTTAATTTGAGTATTTTTTAATTAAAAAATAACCTAGACAAATGATGTAAGTGCAAATAAGGAAAAGGAATATATAATGAAAACCAAGACTCTTTCACACCCAGGTCTTCTATCCAAAAACACTGTAACATTTTCTTGTGGTTCCTCAAGAAATTTGCTTTGCACCTAAAATACAGGTGATATGGATAGATTTTTCTTTTTTCTTTTCCAAAAATTGAAGCATAGTATAAGCTCTATTATTCCACAATTTCATTATTTTTATTTTAAGCATATGTTGATCGTTTTTTATCAGCAGATGTATATTTACATGATATTTATGTTTTACAATTTACTATGAAAATACATAATACTCCCCTATTGACAGTCATATGGATTTTTACTCTTTTTCTTTACTGTTTTCCTTTTTTCCTATTATGCCAATGCTATAATTAACCTTATTGTACACATTTCTTTGCATATTTTTAATAATAATAAGCACTTATGTAGCACTCACTCCTCACCAGGTACTCTTCTGAGATATTAAATATATAATTAAATCATCTTTAATGGCATAGCTGGAATTAGAAGGTAGCCTGAATGCAAAGGCATTATCCTGTCACCTACAACTAGATTACCTCTCACATATTTGAATACAGGATAGGAGAAAACTATAGATGTAGATTTACTTTTCAATTTACTATACAACTGACATTATTTTATTGACCTTCAAAGAGATTTCATCAATTTGTAACTCTATCGATAACATCTTTCCTTCATCTATGTGTATACTATTAAGTATTTTGATAGTTGTCTACAGGGTAAAAAAACGTTATTTTTATTTTTCTGATTATGATACATGTGAATTCATAAATTTATAATTCATTTGTCCATCTTTGGTATGAATTGCTTTTTATGGTTTGTATTGTCTTGTAAACCTTTGTTCCTTAGTGATTAAAAGTAAACAAACCTCTCATTTGAAGCACCATCTATATCAACTAATATATATCTCCCTTTATTTGAGTCTATTTTTTGACTCTTTATCTGGCTATATGGAAGTCCTTATCTATTTTTCTACCACTCCCAGATAATTTTAATTAATATGGTTTTATGATCATTGTGATGTCTGGCCACCTCGTCTACCATTTCTCTAATTGTTAAGATTATGTTTTTCTCCTTATTCTTGTATGTTTGTTTTTCTAGAGTAACTTGACTTTCAGCTCTTGTCCTCATCAGGGTAATCTGTACCTGTTTTATCCTTTACTAATGAAACATAATGGTGTCAATGGCAGTTGTCTTCTCCTAGAATGAAGTCATAGCCCCAGACTGGGATTTGGGGCTGGGAGAGCGAAAACCCCTGTCTTCTTAGCTGTACTTTCCCAGAGTGGAGCACCCCGGCCAGAGCTTCCATCACCCATGCCTGTGATTCTGGGAGACTGAATGGATTGTCTCAAACGCTTCAGGCTCTCACTGTTCTTACCAAGATTTAGTAGATTTTCTGGAAGAATTTTTCTTCATTTGTTGTATAGTGTTAGAACAATTTCCAGAGACTTTAAATGATTATGCTTTTAAGTTAAATTGTTGGACTTTTTTTCCAGAGAAAGTGTTCTACCATTTCATGTGTAGATTTCGGATTTATTTTTTTCACCAACTTTCGTCCCTCTTCACACTCATGACCTCCCATTCCTTATTCCAAATTCATTGCTTGACACCTGATTTCTTTCTTTCCCCCCGCTGGTTTAATGGTTTTGATTCTTTTGAATTCTGCTTAAGAGTTTAGCAAATAGTATTAAATCCTGCATCGATTACATACATATTATATTTAGGCTCCTTCAGCAAAGAGCAAAGATACGTTCAGATTACCTCAGGTGTTGGGATATTGTTGCTTTGCATCAGAATTGCTATGATTGTCAATAGAAGTTTTGTGCGTGAAATCATCATTACATATAGTTTTACCAAGGACGACAGCTATTCATATTCATTCCATCAATTGATATAGAAGACTGGGAAAACACAGATCGTACGATAATGTAAGACTGCTCTATGCCAGAACTCTGGGAATAGTTTCATTTTTCATTTGAAGAGAAGAAATTCTTAGCTACCTTCCAGAACTTATGTTTACATCAAATAAATTTTATACTTGTCTAGTGATAGCAATTTGAATAATGGATGTCCTCTCTGTTGTTCACATTTCAAATTGGTTTCTCATACAATCCTTAGCTTTTGCAGCTGTTTGCTCATCTATGTTGTCTGAAACCAAGAGGACTTTGATCTCATTTTTCACACTGATATTTTCCAATACAGAGAGCAATTGTTTCATTTAGGTAGGAAGTTGAGCTTCCTAATCTGGTAAACTGCATCCCTTTCCTGCTTCTCAAAAACAAACAAACAAAACACAATAAAACAAAATAGTGCTTAAAGTAATGTTCTCTAATGACAAAAATATGTCATCTATTCATTAAGTTAATTAATGCATCATCATTATTACAAAGTGTCCATGTAAAAACAAACTATGGCATAGTTAATACCTAGGGATATAAGTGTCCATAAATGATGAACTATCATTTAATTCAGCTAGTTTACAGAAAATTATTTTAATTCCATTGGTGGTGCAAAGATACATTATAACCAAATCTTGTGGAAGTGATGCAGTTTAGGCTCATATGAACCTGTAAACCAGGATCCAGGGTAAGGATGCTGCATTTCTGTGTGTTTGTACGAACAAGGCTGCTCTAAAATAGTAGTTTCCAACTTATCATAAGATACAATGATAGAACATAAAAGTAATCTAGGGAACTGTATTAAGACTTTTGCCAATATGTAAGAGAAAAATTAAATGATTACCAAGAAAAATGGAACAATAATTTAACATTACTTGTGAAAATTCATTGTTTGAATTTTATTGAAAATTGTCTTTATTCTTGAAGTAATGCTGAAAACCTTGATTTCAGGAGCTGCTTATGGTACTGTAGGGGAAGAAGACATTTCCTCTACCCACTCTGGGTGCTTCTGGCCAGACAACAAAGTAAATTGACATGAGACAGAATAACAGGAGAAAATGAAACAAAACTTTATAACATGTATACATGGGAGAGGCTCAGGAAAACTGAGCAACTTGCCAAAATGGCAGAAGCTCTCACCTTAAATATTACCCTCAGCTAAAGACAAAGGAGGATGTTGGGGGTGGGGGGAGTCAGTTATGGGAGATTACCGGAAAAGCACAGTAAACAAGAGTAAGGTTGTTATGCAGATGTAAGTCCTTGCCTTCCACATTGATAAGAGTTTCTAGAGATAAGATCATGCCCCCTTCTTCCTGGTACAGAGAGGGAGACATCTTTACAGATGCAGATTTCCTTTGCAAATGTAAATGTCTTACAGAGGGTAAGTAAATTCTGCTTTTCAGAGTTTCTTTCCTGTCTGCAGTTTTTAAAAGTAAACAGCCCAAAATAATCTTCATGCCAAAGAGATATATCTTGGGGTGGTCAATTCCAGGCCCCACAGTACAAAACAGGTTTTTATTATAAGGCTATAATAATCCTTATAGTATAGCAATATGTGATATAGAGGCATGACATTTTTTATTCTATCAAGAAAGAAGCCACTTCCTAGGAAATCTCACCCAAATGCTGTTCACCCCTTTTCCTTTCTTGATTCCCATTCACCATTTCTGACTCTAGTTTGGAAAGGTGACTTTAATCCCTGAAAGTCTTTGTAATATTGAGATTCATAACAAATACATATTTGTTCATTCAGATGACCCAAATATATTTCTCATAGATGTTTGGTCTTCGACCAGCCTTCCCCAAAACCTTGGAATTTCCTAAGTGGTGAGAACAACAAAGATGTCTTTTGTTATGTTAATCAGGTGAATTTTGGACCCCACCCAAGGCTGGGGGACTGGTTGCCAGGTGAGCCAATCATGGGATAAGAGGGTTGAAACTTTTGGTTCCATGAGATGCCAGGGGAGCCAAACATGGGATAAGAGGGTTGGTGAATACATGAAAATGCTAGGAGAGTGGTGCACCTGAAGAGGGCATGGAAGCTCCACACCATTTCCCCATGCTTTGCCCTAAGCACCTCTTCTAGCTGGCTATGCCTAACTTCCACCCTTTTATGATAAACCAATAATCTAGTACGTAAAATGTTTCTCTGAGTTCTGTGAGCTGCTCTAGTGAATTAATCAAACCCGAGGAGGGGTGGTCTGGAGAAGCTCTGACTTACAGCCAATTGGTCACAAGTACAGATAATAGTCTACGCTTGTGACTGGTGTCTGAAACCCAAGGAGGAGGTCTTGGGAACCTCCAATCTGTAGCTGGTTGGTCAAAAGCACAGGTAAGAACCTGAGTTTGTGGCTGGCATCTGAAGTGTGTGTTGAGGGTGGAGGCAATTTTGTAGGACTGAACCCTTAACCTGTGGGATCTGATGCTCTCTCCATATAGTGTCAGAATTGAGTTGAACTGTAAGACATCCAGTTGGGCTCTGGAGCACCGCTTTATGTTAATGTGGGCCTCCCTCCCCCTAATATTGAAATTGGGTCTAGGTGCCTAATTTAGTTGTCCTCTCATTACCATTTAGCAGTCTAACTGTGGGTTCTTGACTTGGTATTCTATTCTAAGTCACAGTTATATTTCTGTAAACATTCAGAAGGGACAGAAACTACCGTTTTCTGACAAGTTTTATTTGAACTAAGAAAAGAAATCAACAGTGTATCTTTATATTCTTCCACTAGCGGTTTGCATTTCTAAGGACCATTTTGATTGGTTAAGAACTTCCAGGAAACACTGTTAAACTCATTATTATGTAGATTAGGAGCAAAAGAGCCTGCATACGCAAAATGTTAATATGATTCTTGCTGATGATTATGCATGGTTTATACAATACTACATTTTTTTTTTCTTTCCAAATAGAAAGATAATATACACTTAACGAGATTCTAGAGAACTATATATCACTGACTATCTGGGCCTCAGTTTCCTCAACGTTAAGTGAGGAGACTCAACTAAATTAAACATCTTGAATCTCCCTTTACTAGAGTGCTTCTAGGTTGAGCAAAATGTATTAATTATATATTGCTGTGTAAGAAATTTCCCGAAACTTAGTTGCATAATACAATACATATTTCTTTTCTCAGAGTTTTAGTGGGCTGGGTATTTGGAAACAGATTAATTGAGCAGTTCTGGCTTAATATATCCCAGGAAGTTATAGTTAACATGTTGACCAGAGTTGCAGTTGTTCAAAGGTTTAACTGGGGCTGGAGGATCCTCTTTAATTAATTTGGTTAGGTCCTGGTTCAAGTGCAACCAAACTTAAAATTTCTATTCTCTTGAGACTAGCTGAGTTTGCTGTTATATGGTACCATATAAACTTCTAATCTCAGGCAGGTGAATCCGCAAAAAGCAAATGGGTCAAAAATACCAGTAAGTATAACATTTTGGTGTACTGTGGGAAAAAAAAGCATTGTCTCTACTCATGGTACGCATTAGAACTATCACCATTGTCAACATACAGCCAAGAGTAGAAGATCTTACTGCAATTAAGTCTGATTACATTTACTTTTAAAAGTTACAGCCCAGTCTCCAGCTAATGAATATGATATGACCCTACTGCACCAAGATGCTAAGCTTCTAATGGGCACTTAAAATTGCTGATGATCATTAGATTACAGGACTGAGAACAATGAACCAACTGATAGATATTTCACTTCTTTACACAACTTCTTTCCCGACCAAAAAATTCTGAATTGTTTGCAATTAAGAATAATATTTTTGGGGCCAGCCCAGTGGCATAGTGGTTAAGTATGTGTGCTCTGTTTCAGTGGCCCAGGGTTTACAGGTTCAGATCCTAGGTGCAGACCTATACACCGCTCATGAAGCCATGCTGTGGTGGCATCCCACATACAAAATAGAGGAAAATTGGCAAAGATTTTAGCTCAGGGCCAATCTCCCTCACCAAAAAACAAAAAAAAAAGAAGAAGAGGGAGAATATTTTTGGAGAGTATTTTTGACATCAAATGGAAATATTTTTTTCCTATAATGTTTTCTCTGGGAAGGGACCACTTTGCTATTTCAGACTTCAGACATTTCTTTAGATCAGCAGGAAGCCTTTTTTTAATGTTAATATTGCACTATTAAGGTTAATAAGGACACAGTCGGCATCACAGGAAATATTTCAGAACAATTACATTCATATTTCAGAACAATGATTTTTATTTATAACATTGGGGTTTGAAACGTACTTTAGACTGAGTTTTAAACTATTTTTAAGTCCTGTACTATAATCTTTCATGAAAATATGTCTTGCAATCAATGTAACTCAGAAAAATACATGAAATTAAGGAAGTGAGGGAGCTCTTATCTGAAATATATATTGTTCTACATCTTGTGAAAAATCTTTGTGAAGAACTTTCAAACAGACTCAAACATAGGGATTTAATAGCATTTTCATTTTTATTGTGGCCTTAAAATTTTAAATAATAGTTTTACTGTTTCTGCGACAATTGCTCCTGATGGTGAAAGTGAAGGATGCATTTTTTGTTTATGTAGACCTTGTTTCTACCTTGGTCTCATAAGAAGGAAAATTAATTCCATAGTTATCAATCTTTACCCACTACTCAGCTTTCTTACCAAGTTTCTGTTAATATTCATACTGAGATGCATCCTTCCCAATTTCCATTAGTTTTCATTCACTAGCAGAATAAATGAATTACCTAGAAAATAATTCATTCATTCACAAATCACACAGCCTGTGTTAAGTTTCAAAATTAGAAAAACCACACTATCTACATTAAGAAATAAAATATATTCTTTCATGAAATGTTGAAAGTTCACAGGTAGGGCAGATGTGAGGTTTGTTTTCTATCAGTCGTTCAAGTGCTGTCACTGTTTGGTGTTACTTTCCTTCTCTCCTCTTGTCTCCCCTGAAATTAGGAGTATATGAAACTCTTCCCATGATCACAAGATGTCCGCTTCAGCTTCACGGGCTGCATGGTTCTCATCCAAGTTCAAAAAGATAGTGCCTTTCCTCTCAAACCTCAAACAGAAGTGCTGATTTGCACTCTGATAGAGTTAAAGTATTTGCCCCTCTTCTCAAACGCATCACTATTGTCTTTGGAATGCTGTTTGAAGGTTAGACAATTGGCCTCTTCTCATCTATCTCTCAACTGTGGCCAGGACATTAAAACTACCCTTCTCATTTTATGCCAATCAGAGCATATTTCTAGGGTAGAATAAGTCCCCCCAGAAACCTCATGGCTAATACATAATGAAAGAAGGAGGGAATAACTCATGAATTTAAAGTGAGACCCCTCAGTCTAATTTCTAATATTAACTCAACCTTTCATTCCTGAGTGAATAAATTTGCCCACGATGCATGCTCCTCATTGCTTATGGCTGGATTTGATTTTATAGTAGTTTGCTTTAGATTTTTGCACTTATGTTCATAAGTGAGATTAGCCTGTAATTACCTTTTATTCATGAATTTCTGGTCAAATATCATGTTCTTTGGAAGACTTTTTGTAAGACTAGGATTATGTCTTCCTTGAGTTTTGGTTAGAATCCACTGGTAAGCCACATGCGTGGAATTTTCTTTAAGGGAAGATGTCTTCACTGCTTATTGATTTTGGTTAGTCCTTAAAGGACTGTTCAAGTATTTTATTCTGTCCTAAATCAATTTTGGTAAATTATCTTTTTGTAGGAACTTATCCATTTCATTTACATTTTCAAAATTTGTTCATATGATCATTATTTTTAATGTCTATATCATTTATTCTGATGTTTCCCTTTTCCTTCCTGATATTGTCTACTTGTACCACCTCTTTTTATTCGTCTTTTCCCAGAACCAAATTTGTTGATCATCTTTATTTTACATTTGTTTGTTATTTAATTGATTTCAATTCTATGCTTTATCATTCTCTTCCTTTTACTTTTTTATTAGTTTTCTATCACTGCTGCAGCAAATTACCACAAATTTAGTGGCTTAACAACAAGGCAAACATTATTTTACAGTTCTGGAGGTCAGAAGTTTGACACAGGTTTCATAGGCATAAGGGCAAAGTACCCACAGGTGCTGTGGAATGTTCCAGAGGCTAGTGGGAAAATGTTTCCTTCCGTTTTCCAGCTTCTGAAGATTGTCCACATTCCTAGATTTGTACTTCCTTCCCTCCATCTTCATTGTCAGCAATATTAGCTCAAATCCTCCTATTGCATTACTCTGACCTCAGTTTCTGTCTCCCTTTTCTTAATTTATAAATATGATAAATTTTGTTGGTTATATTTTTGTAATTGGCATTAATTGCAATGTGGTCAGAGAATATATTATGAATATTTTGTCATTTGATAGTGTTCTAACTTGCTTGAAAATATTGTATATTTGCCAGTTATTTTGTGTGCTGTTTTATGTATGCCCATTGTGGCAGGTTAATCGTGTTGTTTAAATGTGCTGTATCGTTAGTGAAACTTTTTCCATCCCAATTACTGAAAGAGATGTGTTTTTAAAATCATTTACTCTAATTCGGCATTTGTCTGCTTTCTATTATTTATCAATTTTTTACTTTATTTCTTTTGAGGTTATACTAAATGAGTACCATTTTGAAATTGTTTTATCATCTTTATGAATTTTACTTTTTACATTTTGAAATGATGCTATATATCTCTAGCAAGAAGGGTATTTTATCTTATAGGTTTATCCAATAGATAAATTACTTGAGTTGGCATGATGTACTCCAAGAGTCCTTAAAAGTGTGAGAAGGAGTCAGAAGCAGAGGTCAGAGTAATGCAATGTGGGGATTTTTTACTTGCCTTAAATTGCCTGAAAGCCTACTTTTTTCTATCATTCACATAACCACACTAGCTTTATTTTTATTAGAATTCACCTGTATATAAATTTTCATCCTCATCCTTTCAAACTTCCTGTATCCTTACATCCCTGTTACATCTCCTGTTAACAGCTGTTATCCGGTCTATCTTTGCAATTTTCCTTCATGTTACTATGCATTATCAGCTTACTCTATCTAAAACATAGAACTACAATATACAAATAAAAAATGCCTCACTAAAAGGCTGGGGGATTTCAGGGTGCAAATAAAGTGAGAAGGTATAAGGTTCAGAATATTTTACTTGACTGTCTTGAGTTCACAGGCTAGGCTTTTGCAGAAATGACATTCACAGAGGAAGATCTTACTTTTCTCTATTTGAATCTCTTTTCTCAGTTCAGGATACCCTTGTCCTCTTCTGTCTCCCTCTTTTAGTCTCTCATATCAGTGGCTGAACCTCTTTCACAAGAAATGCTTCTCTTACCCCACAGGGCGGAGCATCACAAATTCTCAAGTGTCCCTTGGATATCCATGGAAAATGATTTCTAGGAGGATGGACAAGGCATAGTGCTGAGTTCTGTTATCATGAGGCAGCTTGGAGATGATCCAACTCCAATTTCATCTCATCAAAGGAATTATCTCCACCAACAAAGTAAGCAATAATTAGTTTCTCATAGGCCAGACAGTAAAAATCTCAGATTGAGCAAAATGATTCCCTTTTTAATTTGGCTTAGTTTACTGACTTTGGAATAGAATAAGCTTTTTTGTTACTAAGAGGCATTTGCTTCTTTTCCCTTAGCTGAGTGCTCTTGAAATGAAAACAAACAAATAAATAAAGAAGAGACAGAAACAAACTATATTAAATCCAAATGGCTCCCTCTTTCTTACTTGAATTATGAAGCAAGGAGAGAGATGTAATTTCCTTTTATTCCTTTATCACACTCTTCTGCCACACAAAGATGAAAATAGGGGATATTTAGATCTAGAGTCAGGGAATATTTTAAAATTATATACTTTTCTTTATCATACACACATACACACTAGAGGTCGAGAAAGGTACTGTTTTTATTAATATGTTTAAAAATAAACTCACAATACTTAGTGTGTCTTTCAGAGGCAAAGATTTCTGTCTATATCATAATTAGACTGGATATAAATGGATGCTTGTAAGCTGATTATAATAAGATTTTCCCAGGGAAGTGGATATGGTCTTCCCACCACAAGCTTGGAAAAATATTATGTGCAGTATTGCTTTGATTAACAAACTAATGTTTGTTTTCTGGAAGTAATTTAAACTTTTGACTTCTGTGCAAACTCTGAATGGAGAAATATAGTTAATGAAGTAACAAAATTCTGCTAATTATATAAATGAATATTAAGGATATAAAAATCCCATAAGAATGATCAAAAGACAGACAAGCCAAGTGTTCCAAGGACAAAAATATATTATTACATGTAATTTTACAGGGTTTTTTTCCCCAGAAAAATGTAATTTAATAAATGCTAGGATTAGATAGTTAGTGGAACCAGGTCACTGGGGACCTGGTTAGGAAGGAGCCTGCCAACTTTTTTTGCCACATAAGAACATTTTCTGTACGGCCACATTTCAAACTCCAGACAGTATTACATAAATATTGTTTTAACGGAATTTCCTTACTTGGACTCAGCATTTACACTAAGCTTTTTGCTCTCCCATGAGAAATTCATGTAACAATTCTCGTGGATGTATCACATAATGAAAGCATTATATGTCTTTTTACTGCAAAGATTGCTGCATGCCTATTATGTGCAAAACACTGAGAAGTATGGGGAGGAATTTGTAGATGAATCAGTCTTCTAGGAGCTTTGAAAGGAATAGGAAAAATATGTGCTTATTTGAGAATTACCGTGGCTGGACATTATAATCACCTGGGGAACTTATATAAAACAGAGAACCAGGCCCCATCTCTGACCAACGAAATCTGAATTTCTAAGGTTGGAGATCTAGGCATCGTTAACTTTTTTTTCATTTTATATTTTCATTTTGAAATAATTTGAGATGGATCAAAAGTTTTAAAATATGTTAAATAATTTCCTTTAAACTTTACCCAAGGTCTTTCTCCAAGTGAAAATATTTACGTAGCCACTGAACATTATTCAAAACCCAGAAATTAACATTGTTAGAATGCTATTAACTAATCTAGAGGCCTTGTTCGGATTTCATCAATTTTGCCCCAATAACGTCCTTTTTCTGGGCCAGCATCAAATCCAGGATCACGTGTTGAATTTAGTTATCATGTCTCCTTAGTGTCTTTTCACTTAGGATGATTCCTCAATTTTTCTTTGTGATTTATGGTCTTGATATTTTCTGTAGAATGCTGGACAGTTATTTTGTAGCATATCCCTTTGCTGGATTTATCTGGTATTCCCTCAAGGTAATATTCAGGGTTTTTAATTTATCTTTTATTAAAGACTGTTTTCTTAGAGCAGTTTTAGGTTCACAGCAAAATTGAGAGGAAGGTACAGAGATTTCCCACATATTGCCTGGCCTGCATATGCATACCCTCCCCTGTTACCAATATCCCCCAGCAGAGGGCTACCTTTTGTCATAATTGGTGGAGCTACATTGACACATGATAGTCACTCAGTGCACAGTTTACATTAGGGTTCCCTCTTGATGTTGTACATTCTATGGGTTTGGACAAATATATAATGAAATTTGTCCAAAATTATAATATCATACAGCGTATGGGTGCCCTAAAAATCTTCTGTGCTCCTGTTATTCATCCCTTGCTCACCTTGAACACCTGGCAACCACTGATCTTTTGACTGTTTCTATAGTTTTGCCTTTTCCAAAATGTCATATAGTTGGAAGCATATAGTACATAGCCTTTCCAGATTGGCTTCCTTCACTTAATAATATGCATTTAAGGTCCCTCCATCTCTTTTCATGGCTTGAGAGCACATTTCTTTTAGCACTGATTAATATTCCATTATCTAGAGGTACCACAGTTTATCAATCCATTCTCCTACTACTGAAGGACATTTTGGTTGCCTCCAAGTTTTGGCAATTATGAATAAAGCTGCTATAAACATCTGTGTGCAGTTTGTTGTTGTTTTTGTTTTTTTGCAGACACAAGTATTCAAGTCCTTTGGGTAAGTACCAAGGAGTATGATTGCTAGATCATATGGTAAGAGTATGTTCAGTTTTTTTTAAAGAAACATCAGAACTCTTTTCCAAAGTGGCTGTACCATTTGCATTCCCACCATCAAAGAATGAGAGTTCTTGTTTTCAAAATCTTTGTCAGCACTTAGTGTTGTCAGTTTTCCAGATTTTGGCCATTCTGATAGGTGTGTAGTGGTATCCCATTGTTGTTTCAGTTTCTCTGGTGTTATATGATGTGGAGCATCTTTTCATATGATTATTTGCCATCTGTATGTCTTCTTTGGTGACATGTCTGTTAATGTCTTTGGCTATTTTTAATGGTGTTGTTTGTTTTCTTATTGTTGAGTTTCAAGAGTTCCTTGCATATTTTAGACAACAGTCCTTTATCAGACATGTCTTTTGCAAATATTTTCTCCTGGTCTGTGGCTTGTCCTCTCATTCTCTTTATCAATTTTTTCTTTCATGGATTGTGCCTTTGGTGTTGTGTTTAAAAAGTCATCAATGTACCCAAGGTCATTTAGTTTTCCCTTATCTTATCTTCCAGAAGTTTTATAGTTTTGCATTTTACATTTAAGTCTATTATCCATTTGAATTAATTTTTGCAAAAGGTGTAAGGTGTCTATCTAGATTCATCTTTTCACATGTGGATGCCAAATTGTTGCAGCATCATTTGTTGAAAAGACTATCTTTGCACCACTGTATTGCCTTTACTCCTTTGTCGAAGAGCAGTTGACTATATAGGGGTCTATTTCTGGGTTTTCTATTCTTTTCCTTGATCTATTTGTCTGTTACTTTGCCAATATCACAGTGTCTTGATTACTGTAGCCTCATAGCAAATTTTGAAGTATGATAATGTCAGTCCTTCAACTTTGTTCTCCTTCAAAATTGTATAGATTGTTCCGGGTCGTTTGCCTCCCCATATAAACTTTAGAAACATTTTGTTAATATCCACAAAAGTAACTTTCTGAGACTTTGATTGGGATTACTTTGAATCCATAAATCAAGTGGGGAAGAACTAACATCTTGACAATTTTGAGTCATCTAACCACTTAACACCATTTATTTAGTTCTTTTTTCATTTAATTTCAGGGTTTTGTAGTTTTCCTCATGTAGATCTTGTAAATATTTTGTTAGTTTTATACCTAAGTTTTTCTTTTTTGGGGCATGCTAATATAAATAGAATTGTATCTTTAATTTTAAATTTTACTTGTTCATTTCTGATATATAGGAAAGTGAATGAGTTTTGTATGTTAATCTTGTCTCCTGGAACCTTGCTGTAATTGCTTATTAGTTCCAGGAGCTTTGTGGTCACTTCTTGGATTTTCTACTTACATGATCATGTCATCTCTGAATGAAGACAGTCTTAAGTTTTCCTTCCCAATCTGTATAACTTTTGTTTCTTTTTCTTGTCTTACTACATTAGCTATTACCTCCAGTACAATATTGAAAAGGAATGGTAAGGGGACATCTTGCCTCATGCCTGATCTATGGGAAAGCTTTGAGTTTATCACCATTAAGTGTGATGTTAGCTGCAGGTTTTTTGTAATGTTTTTGATCAATTTGAGGAAGTTCTCTATTCTCACTTTGCGGAGAGTTTTTATCATGAGTGGGTATTAGATTTTGTAAAATGCTATTTCTGCATTTATTAATATGAATCTATGATTTTCCTTTTTTTTAGCCAATGGATGTTATGAATTACATTGATTGATTTTTTAAAGTTGAATCATCCTTGCACATTTGTGATAAATCCCACTTGGTCATGGTGTATGATTTTTTTAATACATTGTAGGATTAAATTTACTAATATTTTGCTGAGGATTTTTGCATGCACATTCATGAGCAATATTGATCTATAGTTTCCTTGTAATATCTTAGTCTGGTTTTGGTATTAGAGTAAAGCTGATCTCATAAAATGAGTTAGGGATTATTCCTTCTGCTTTAGCCTCCAAATAAGATTACAGGGAATTGGTATAATTTCTTCTTTAAATGTTTGGTATAATTCACCAGTGAACCTGTCTGGGCCTGCTGTTTTCTGTTTTGGAAGGTTACTAGTTATTGACTTAATTCCTTTAAAAGTTATTGGCCTATTCATATTGTCTATCTTTTCTTATGTGAGTTTTGGAAAATCGTATCTTTTAAGTAATTGGTCCATTTTATCTAGGTTATTAAATCTGTAAGCATAGAGTTGTTCATTGTATTCCTTTATTATCTATTTTATGTCCATAGGATCTGTAGTGATGTTTCCTCTTTCATTTCCCATATTAGTAATTTGTCTTTTTTATTTTTTCTTAGTTATTCTGTTCTATTTTCTTTTCAGTCTTTGTTCTCTTTGCTTTTCAGTTTTGGAGGTTTCTTTTGAAATTTCCTCAAGCTCAGATTCTTTCCTCAACTGTATCCAGCCTGCTAAAAAGCCCCTCAAAGGCTTTCTTTGTTTCTGTTACAGTGTTTCTGATCTCAAGCATTTCTATTTTGTTCTTTCTTAGAATTTCCATCTTTCTGCTTACATTACCCATCTGTTCTTGCATGTTGTCTGCTTTGTCCATTAGAGCCCTTAGCATATTATTCATAGATGTTTTAAATTCCTGGTCTGGTAATTCCAACATCCCTATTATGTCTGGTTCCAGTGCTTGCTCTCTCTCTTCAAATTGTGCTTTTTACTTTTTAGTATGCCTTGTAATTTTTTTCTTCATAGCCAGACATGACATACTGGGTAAAAGAAACTGTTATAAATAAGGCTTTAGAAATGTGTTGGTAAGGTGTTGGGGGAGAGGAAGCATTCTATAGTCCCATCACTGAATCAGTCTCTTAATGAGCCTGTGCAGCTGGACTCTGATCTTCATAAGTGTTTCTCAGGTTCTTTTTCTTTCACCTTTAGGTGGGGCAGGAAGGCTAGAGTGGGCTGGAGTTGAGTATTTCCCTTATCCCAGTTCACTTAAGCTTTGATAAAGCCCAAGCAAGTTGGGCTCTGGTTAACTAACTTCTCCTGAGGACAGGCCTTGTTAAGAACAGAGTGCTCTAGAGTATTTCATAATGCTTCCTTTTCCACTTCCCCTGCCAGAAGCATGAGGGAGTTTTCTCTCGCATTTATTGTGAGATCCTAGCTGAGCTTCTGAATGTAAATCTCACAAACTTTCAGGGTCTCCCTATGTTTGGGATGCCCTGAAGTTTTTTACCTCTCAGACTTGTCCACACTGCTCCTCCAGCAATTCATCAGTTATAGTTCAGGTTTTCCTATGCTGGCCCTGGTTCCCATGGCAGTTTCTGTAAATGAGTCTATTCTGTTACACCATGACTCCTTGTATTTGTCTATCTGTCTCCAATCTTGGGGGCAGCAGTTTGCCCTGTGTCCTCTTCTGTCTTATAGATCCAAGAAGAGTTATTGATTTTTTCCATCTGTTTGGTTTTTACTTGTTGTTTGGACAAACTGGGAACTCCCAAGCTGCTTACATGCATAACTGGAGGTTAGTTTATTTTTTTAGAAGACTATCAACCAAGTAATACTATGCTCTTCTCAGTGTATCATATCAGGAGGCACATGATGTCAATTTGTCTCATTATCATTAATGTTAATTATTATTATTTTTTTTTTTGGTGAGGAAGATCAGCCCTGAGTTAACATCTGTTGCCAATCTTCCTCTTTTTGCTTGAGGAACATTGTCGCTGAGCTAACATCTGTGCCAATCTTCCTCTATTTTGTATGTGGGATGCTGCCACAGCATGGCTTGATGAGCAGTATGTAAGTCCATGCCCAGGAACTGAACCCATGAACTCTGGGCTGCTGAAGCAAAGTCCACAAACTTAACCACTACACACCAGGCAAGCCTCAGTAATGTTAACTTTTGAGTTGGTGTCTGCCAGGTTTCTCCACTGTAAAGTTATTACTTTTTCCTTTGTAATTAATAAGTAATATTGTGGTGAGATACTTTGAGACAATGTAAATATCCTGTTTTTTATCATACTTTTGCCTATTGATTTTGGCATCTATTGATACAAAGATTATTACTGTAGTATTTGCCAAAGGGTGATTTTGTATTCCATTCCTTCCTTATACATTTAATTGGAATCTGTAAGAAATATTTATCCATTCATTCCATTTATTTATTTATTCTACTATTTATTTATATCACTATGGCCTCGTGAATTTTTTTTATCTATTGATTATCATCCATTACTATCATTATTTATGTTTTTGCCTAATTGTGTGAACACAATTAGGTGTTCATAAAAGTGAACAACACAGCATCAGAAAGTGCTTTGGCTGCTATTAACTTTGTTAAAAGTATTTTCTTTAAATAAAATGAATCCAAATAGGCAATGAAGAAGTGAAACTCTGGCTGTTTGCAGATGACGTGGTTGATATATAGAAAACCCTAAAGAATCCAACAGAAAACTATTAGAAATATCAACAACTACAACAAAGTTGCAGGGTACAAAATCAACTTACAAAAATCAGTTGCATTTCTATTCTTTAATAACGAACTAGCAGAAAGAGAAGTCAAGAATGCAATTCAATTTACAATCACAACAAAAAGAATAAAATATTTAAGAATAAATTTAACAAGGAGATGAAAGACCTATGCAATGAAAACTATAAGACATTATCGAAAGAAATTGGTATGACAAAGAAATGGAAAGATATTCTATGAACATGGATTGGAAGAATAAACGTAGTTAAAATGCCTAACTACCTAAGGCAATCTAAAGATTCAATGAAATGCCAATCAGAATCCAAATAAAATTCTTCACAGAAATAGAACAAAGAATCACAAAATTCGCATGGGCAACAAAAGACCCTGAATAGCTAAAGCAACCCTGAGGAAAAAGAACAAAGCTGGAGTCATTACAATTTCTGACTTCAAAGTATCCTCCAAAGCTATAGTAATCAAAACATCATGGTACTGGTACAAAAACAGACACACAGATCAGTGGAACAGAATTAAAAGCCCAGAAATAAAACCACACATCTACAGACAGCTAATCTTCGACAAAGGAGCTAAGAACATACACTGGAGAAAGGAAAGTCTCGTCAATAAATAGTGCCGGGAAAACTGAACAGCCACATGTAAAAGAATGAAAGTACACAATTATCTTTCACTATACACAAAAGTCAACTCTAGACAGGTCACAGACTTGAAGGTAAGATCAGAAATCATAAAACTCTTTGACATTGGTCTTAGAAAGATCTTTTCGAATACCATGTCTACTCAGACTAGGGAAACAAAAGAAAAACTAGACAAGTGGGATTTCATCAGACTAAAGAGCTTCTTCAAGACAAAGGAAATCAGGAGAAAAACAAAAAGACAACCCACCAACTGGGAGAAAATATTTGCCAATATATATCCGACAAGGGATTAACCTCCAAAATATGCAAAGAATTCATACAATTCAACAACAAGAAAACAAACAACCCAGTCAAAAATTGAGCAGAGGATATGAACAGACATTTTTCCAAAGAAGATATATGGATGCCGATAGGCACAAGAAAAGATGTCCAACATCACTGATCATTATAGAAATGCAAATCAAAATTACACTAAGATAGCATGTTACACCTGTTGGAAAGGGTATAATCACCAAGACAGAAAACAACAAATGTTGGAGAGAATGTGGAGAAAAGGGAACCCTTGTACACTGCTGGTGGGAAGGCAAACTGGTGCAGCCACTATGGAAAACAGTATGTCTCAAAATATTAAAAATAGAAATACCATACGACCCAGCTGTCCCACTACTGAGTATTTATCCAAAGAACTTGAAATCAACAATTCAAAGAGATTTATGCACCACTATGTTTATTGTAGCATTATTCACAATAGCCGACATGTGGAAGCATCCCAAGTGCCCACTGACTGACGATTGGATGAAGAACAATGGAATACTACTCAACCATAAAATAGTACAAAATTGTCCCATTCACAACCACATGGATGGACCTTGAAGGTAGGATGTTAAGCAAAATAAGCCAGACAGAGAAAGATAAACACCCTCTGATTTACTCATATGTGGAAGATAAACCAACACAGGGACAAAGAGAATAGTTCAGTGGTTACCAGAGGGGAAGCGGGTAGAGGGTTGGGCATAAGGGGTAAACGGGCACCTTTATATGGTTACTGACAAATAATAATGTACAACTGAAATTTTACAATGGCATAAACTACTATGACCTCAATAAAATTTTTTTAAAAAAATGAAATAAGGGCCAGCCTCTTGGCATGGTGGTTAAGTTCGTGTACTCCACTTTGGTGCTGGGGTTTCGGGTTCAGATCCTGGGCGTGGACCTACACGCCACTGAACAACAACAGCAACAAAAAGTATTTTCTTTATTTTCCCAAAATCTTATTCTTTTATCCCCAGTGTGCGATCAGACTTATTTTTATAGGTGATGAAAGAAGTTTGTTTTTTTAAGGTCAAATAATATAAACCTCTCTTCAAATAGATGTTTTTTTCTCTTCATGAATTACATCTTCTACTGCAGAGTGGACTTCTGTCTTAGTGACCTAGCTTCACTTTAAAAAACATAATCATGGGTGTATCTGCATTGTTTACTGTTTAACATGTAGAGAGAATTAATAGAGAAAAATGACAGATTCTGGAAGTCTATCCTAATAATTATACTTCAAATGTTTTATGAATATAGGGAAGGTTGTGCAAATAACTCTGGAATCAGGGCATGAGGATATCAGTTTAATCTTTGCTACTATAGAATTATGCAACCCAACAAAAGTTTTTTTAATGTATTTAGATCTCAGTTTTCTCGTCTCTAAACTAAACGGGGAGAAATTATTTAACCTCTGATATCCCTTTGAGCTCAAGAGAAATATTTTACATATTTAGAGAAAATATTACTGTAACAATTTTCTAAATAAGGCTATGCCTTTTGTGACTCCTCTTAATGGTTGAGACTTTAGCTAAGTTTCAAAGTTTCCAAATGGGTTCGATTTTTAGAAACCCTTATATGGCAAATCAAGTAAAACACAGGTAGAAATCTAGACAATATTTGGAGTTTTACTGAGTTCATTTTCTTGACCCTGCTGACATTACAATTTACTGAACATTACTCCAAATCCGCTTATTTCTTAACCCCACTCGAGGGCCTATGTAATGTTCCCACATTAAGCACTTACTGCAATTTCAGAAACCATTTGTGTATATTTGTTTAAAGAAAACATTATTGGCCATGAAGGTTGTATGTGAAACCCAAGGACAGGGAAAGATTCAAGTAAATTTTACTGAAAACATTAAATATAGTTGAGCAAGTATGAATGACAAAGAAAGCTCACATGGATATACAAATTCAAGTGGATTCCATTCCTTTTCAACCTCTCTCTCAGTAAATTTTGTTACCACAGAGATGTACCAGGGAAGATGTGACAGTAGGAGACAGGATTTTGTTTATAATTACACACTCTTTCCATGGTGTATAATTTTTTGGCATAGGGTTGTATACATTGTTTTTTGAACCCAATGTCCTCAAACTAATCATAAACATCAGAAGATGGTCCTGAAAGATTCTGTCTTCATTAGTGAGATGTTAGGGAGAGAAAGCTTTAGATTTCTAAGTAAGTACTCTATACCTCCTACTATGTAAGTTGCTTTATGAATTCTTATCTCATTTGACAGACTTAATAAACCTTTTTTTTGGTATCATCACGTCTGTTTTAAAAGTGAGCAAGATAAGGTCAGGAGAATTTAAAACATTTGTTCAGGATTTATCTAGCCAGTGGAATTTGATTTAAAACACAGATTAATTTGATTTCTATACCTGGGCTTGTGAAAAGGAATTGAGAGAAGAATAATCATAAAGCTAAGCAAAGTTTTCTCTTCTCTAAAGAAGCAAAAGCACAAGGTTAATCTTGGAAATGATGAATTCAGATAAAGCAATTGCGTTGCCTACACAAACACTGATGTGAATAGTTTCTCCTTTTACCATGGCTTGTGACTATTGAGTGAAAAACTGGGCAGAGTTTCCAGGAGAACCTCCTTGTCCTGTCCATGCCTCTTAGTTTTCCACTGTAGCCTGTTCCTTGCCCTAGTCTTTGTGTTTACATCCCTCCCCTGAGATACAGTATAGAGAAAACAAGATAAAAAATGAAGATCCAAAAGATAGCTCAAGTTAATTCAGTCAAATGCTGGAAGTACTTCTCAATTTTTCACTGAACGTGATGAATATTAAATTAAAAGACCTGGGCTCCTCAAGGCAAAGCAGTATTTCTTTCAGAGATGACTGATTATCAGTGCGTTTAAGTTGATATGATTTTTGCCCCAATAATCAAGCATTTCCCACTGCAGCAGCATGTCTCAATTTCAGTACTGTAGGGGAGGAAGAAATTTTCCTCTACCCTTCTAGGTTCTTCTGGCTGGTCTAAGAATTAAATTGACATGAAACAGAGTAACAGGAGAAAATCAAACAAAGTTTAATAACATGTATACATGGGAGAAATCCAGGAAACCTCAGTAACTTGTCAAAATGACTGAAGTCACTACCTTAAATATCATCTTCAGCTAAAGACAAAAATAGGATGTTGTGGATAGTGGTTTGGGACTTCAAAGTGGGGGAGGGCAATTCACATGGAGATGGAAAAGCAAATATTTGATAAACAAATGTTTGCCATGCCTTGCAGAAACAATGGGACATGGAGTTGACTTTGATCAAGTGGGTCTTACTAGGTTCTTCCCTGTTTCCCACACCTATTTCATATTATACTATAGTTATTTATGTGTATTAGCTCCTTCCTGAAACAAGCCTTCTGTCTTAAGTTATTTTATGCAGTTAGGGGGAGGTTCAAAGTTTCTTCCTGAATCTTTGTTCTTAAAAATAATCAAACCAAAGAGACGTATTTTGGGGTAACAAATTCTGCTCCCCTACAGTACTGCCAACATTTTGTTGAGTGGGGCCGTCTGTACATTGTAGGATGTTTAGTGGTACCTCTGGTCTCTACTCTCTAGATGTCAGTAGCATCTTCACAGTCGTGACTCTCAAAAACATCTCCAGAAATTTCACAATGTCTCCTGGGAGGCTAATTGCTGCCCCTTGAGAACCATGGCACTACAGGAATCTTTAAGTTCATCACAACTGGAGGTAACTTATACAGGTCTGCAATGATTTTATTTTGTGAGAAGTTTTAAAATGGGCTTTTAAGGTGCTATCCACAAGTAAGAATAAATATAAATATAAATATACATTTCCCATAATTGGTATATCATGTCCACATCATATTCTCGCCTACAACATTTATCCTCCCTCCAACCTCCTTTTTCTTCTAATTACTCCTTTCACTGGCAGTGTGGTTTATGGTAACAACACTAGACTTATATAGCTAAGATCAATGTCCACATATCAGACATTCAGAATAATTATTTAATTTCTTAGTCTCTCAATTTTCCTATCTATAAAATTCTCAATTATAGATGCTTACTGCATTATGGTATAAGTTATTGAGGGCATATGTAAAAACACATGATATGCTTCTTGATACTTTATAAATGCCAAGTGAGTATGACTTAAGTTGGGCTCCATTCTTGGATAGTCCTGTTCTTTGTTGAGTAGACAGTCCTATATGCCATCTGCCTTTTCATGTGAACTATTTACCTCTAGCTCTCCTCAAGTGGTTGTTTCTTCTGTTTCTCTGTCTCTAGGGGGAGAGATCAGCTTACTCTTTGCTTCCATGTGTTTCTTCCAAATCATGTTTTTCCCATCACTCAACATTTTTTCTCTGTCTCTTTCACATTTCTTTACTCATTCTTTATGAGTACTTTAGAATCTTTGTCTAATAATTCCAGTGACTGGGTTATACCAATCATCTTTTATTGACTTTGTTTTCTTAATTTGGGACCCTATTTTCCTGCATCTTTGCCTGGCTCATACTTTTTGTGTATGTGTATGAGGAAAATTGGTCCTGAACTAACTTCTGTTGCCAATCTTCCTCTTTTTGCCTGAGGAAGGTCCATCCTGAGCTAACATCCATGCCAATCTTCCTCTATTTTGTATGCGGGACACCACCACAGAATAGTTTGATAAGTGGTGTGTAGGGCCATGCCCAGTATCTGAACCCACGAACCCTGGGCCTCTGAAGCAGAGCATGTAAATTTAACTACTACACTACCAGGCCAGCCCCGACTCATACATTTTGTTATAATAAAGACACTGAGTATAAAATAAGAGAGGAGACCAAAGCATAATATTTTGTAGTTTTGTTTATGTTCAAGTGTATGCAGGCTCTATCTTTTGTCTGGTAGTTGTAATAAGTGGCTTATCATTCAGATTTCTCTTAATGTTAAATTGTGACCAGGGCTTGGTTACAATTCAATTAGATTGTTAACCAGGCTTTAGCCTTGCTACCAACCTCTTATGTTTTAGCTGCCTCTCTGTTCTTGTTGTATTTGCCCTAGGGGAAGTCGGCCACAATATCAGATATTTTATGGTTCATCTTTGGGTTTACCTTCAGCCCTGGCCTGGAACCTAGTACCTATGAGAATGTGCTTCACTAATCCTCTCTACTTAACATCTCCTACACAGCTGAAACCCATGGGGAGAGGGAATGCCTGAATGAGTGATGTGTCTACCCATTGAGGACTCAGATGTATCTAACTTTTTTTTTTTGAGGAAGATTAGCCCTGAGCTAACTACTGCCAACCCTCCTCTTTTTCTGAGGAAGACTGGCTAACATCTGTACCCATCTTCCTCTACTTTATATGTGGGATGCCTACCACAGCATGGCTTTTTGCCAAGCAGTGCCATGTCCACACCCGGGATCCGAACCGGCCATCCCTGGCCACCGAGAAGTAGAACGTGCGAACTTAACTGCTGCGCCACCCGGCCAGCCCCTGTATGTAACTTTTAAATGTATATAGTTAAGGAAAATTTAGACTATGTCTGTCATTTCCTTTTCCTATACCTGCTGAAAACACTACCCCATAAAATGCTACTTAATTTTCCTTTTTGCTTTTATGCTATAGACAAATAATGACTTATAAAAATATAATTAAATAGTTTAAGGAGCATAATTGTTGAACACATATTGGCATACATTTTCCAACTTCCAAAACCTTGTTTTAAAATTAGTCTTTAAAAGACTAAGAACTAAAGGCATTTCAATTTTTTGTATTTGTCTGAATGGACTCGTGTCCCAGAAAAACACTAGGTATGAGTAAATCACAAGCTAGAGTTAGTGCTGCCTCCCACTGATTCCCAGATCCAATGGGAAGAAAGCAAAGGTTCCTGGACTCAGGCAAGCCACTTCTCCTGAGGGTCGTATTGCCCATTATTTCAAAGGAGTTGGGGGTGAGGAATATCTTGAATGTCTGATTGTCTCCAAGAGACACTAAGTCTAAATTCTCTTAGACTCAGGGAAAACAACTCAGTCAGTGGATTTCACAGTTGAAACACCATCAGATTTCTTATCCTGCTATTTTTGGTGAATATTGAAAAAGCAATAGAGACTTCTTATTTATGACATCCAGTGTTCTTTCTTGCAATCAGCCAGGTGTTCACGAGCCACACCAACTAAATGAAATTAATTTTTTTTTTTAAGATTTTATTTTTTCCTTTTTTCTCCCCAAAGCCCCCCGGTACATAGTTGTATATTCTTCGTTGTAGGTCCTTCTAGTTGTGGCATGTGGGACGCTGCCTCAGCGTGGTTTGATGAGCAGTGCCATGTCCGCGCCCAGGATTCGAACCAACGAAACACTGGGCCGCCGGCAGCGGAGCGCGTGAACTAAACCACTCGGCCACGGGGCCAGCCCCTAAATGAAATTAATTTATCAATTCTTTCAAATAATATGACTCAAGCTAATTACAATTTAAATATAGCATTTTCCTCTCAATTTAAATGATTCCACGATACAAAAGTGTCACAATCTTGCTTGTAATTTAAGATCTAGAGACATAAACAAATTTTGAAATGGTTTGGTGACCATGGAGGAAATTCTGCCACATTGTAGCTCTTGTTTGTTTCAAGGACCTTGTCTCCACAAACGGGGTTATATGGAAGGCTCCCTGCTACAGATTGTTAAAAGGATGTCAGCATCAACAGCAGCCACTTCTCTTTTTTTACATGTTTCCTGACACAATGTCAGGATATTTGAATCAGAGTTTTTTGTGTGGGAGTATGTGTTGACAGTTATTGATTCACCAGTCAATATGATTGTTGCTTTACAGAATATTACCATTTTCATGCCAGGCACCGTGCCAGAATCACAGTATAGAAAAATATCTTAGACACAATCCCTACCTTGCAGTAAAAATACAAAATGACCTGTGCTCATTTTCAAGTTAATAGATGTGGTATGTATGCATTTGAGTCTGGCCACAAGGTATGAACTTACATAGGACTTAAAGACAAACAAAACTTAAAAGTCATTGCAGAAAAGATCAGTTACTAAATCTAGAAAGAAAACCTGAGTTTTTACCTAATTTGATTCCTTAGTTGCTAGGTATGTTTATACTCTAACACATAATTAATTTGTAGAAGACCTTTTTTAAATTGACCTTTTGTATTTGTAGGTAATTGTAGATATCATACATAATTGTAAATAATTCAGATACAGTTGTAAAAAATAATTCAGAAAGATCCCATATACCTGTTACCCGGTTTTACCATCTTGCAAAGCCACAGTAGAACATCATAATGAGGATACTGACTTTGATACAATCAAGATATGGAACATTTTCATCACTACAAGGATCCTTCAAGTTGCTCGTTTATAGCCACATCTACTCTCCTCTCACCCACTCCCTCCTTAACCCTGGCAACCAGTAATCTGTTTTTAATTCCTATAGTTTTGTCATTTCAACGATGTTACATACATGAAATCATATAGTAGGTAACCTTTTGTAATTGGATTTTTCACTCAGCACAGTTTTCTGGAGATTCTCCCAGGTTGCTGTGTGGATCTATAGTCCATTCATTTTTATTGATGAATAGTGTTCCACGGTATGGGTGCATCACAAATTGTTTTTTTTTTTTGCCCCCAGTTTTATTGAGATATAATTGACATATAACATTGTGTAAGTTTAAGGTGTACAATATGATGATTTGATACATGCACACGTTGAGAAGTGATTGCCACAATAAGGTTAGTTAATACATCCTTCACCTCATATAATTACCATTTTGTTCTTGTTGTTGTTATGGTGGAGAACATTTAAAATCTGCGCTTTTAGCAACTTTTAAGGATACAGTACAGTATTGTGAATTATAGTCATCATGCTATACATTAGGTACCCAGAACCTATTCCTCTCTGAACTGGAAGTTTATAGACTGACCAACATCTCCTTATTTCCCCCACTCCCCAGCCTCTGGCAACCACCATTCTACTCTTGTATTCTGTGATTTTGACCTTTTGTTGATTCTAAATGTAAGTGAAATCATACAGTATTAGTCTTTCTCTGTCTGACTTATTTCACTTAGCAAATGCCTTCAAGGTCCATCAAATGTTGTTGCAAATGATAAGATGTCCATATTTTTTATGGCTGGATAATATTCCAGTGTGTGTGTGTGTGTATGTGTGTGTGTGTGTATACATGTACATACATACTTCACATTTCCCTTATCCATTATTGATAGATGTATAGATTATTTCCATATCTTGGCTTTTGTGAATAATGTTGCAAAGAATATGGAAGTGCAGATATCTCTATGAGATCCTAATTTCATTTCCTTTGGATAAATACCTAGAAATGGAATTGCTGGATCATATAGTATTTCTATTTTTATTTTTTTGAGGAACCTCTGTGTTATTTCCCATGGTGGCTTTACCAATATTCGTTCTTATCAACAGTGCACAAGCGTTCCTCTTTTTCTACATTCTCACCAGAATTTGTTATCTCTTGCCTTTTTGATAATAGAAATTCTAACAGGTGTGAGCGGTATCTCAATGTGATTTAGATTGGCATTTCCCTAATGATTAATGATAGTAAGCACTTTTCAAGTGATTATTGATCATTTGTATGTTTTCTATGGAAAATGGTAATTTCACATTACTAATGATGTTGATGCTAAACATCTTTTTTTTTATTATTATTTGCCATATGGCTATCCTCTTTTATGAAATGTCTCTTCATGTGGTTTTCCCATTTTCCAATTGAATTTCTGTTTTTATTGTTGTGGTTTTAGTGTTTTTTTATATATCCTAGATTTGTGTTTTTTGGATATGTAACTTTGAAATATTTTTCCCAGCAAGTAGTTTAACTTTTGTACTCTTAACAGGGTATTTTGCAGAGTAAAAGTTTTTAATTTCAATGAAGTTCAATTTATCAAATTTTACTTTTATGGATCATAAATTCAGTGTCAAATCTAAGAAATATTTGCTTAGCCCTAGACTCCACATATTGTCTGTTTTTTTTCCCAAAAGCTTCATAGTTTTAAGCTATAAATTTAAGTTGAAATTCATATTGAATTTATATTATAAAGTGTGAGAACTTAGGTCAGTTTTTTTTATATTGATGTTCATCTTTACTATATTGTCTTCAAATTCATAAACATGATATGTATCTCAATTTATTTATATCTTCTCTATTCACCTTTATCAAGGTTGGGTAGTTTCAGCTTCCAAATACTACACGTTTTTTTGTTAGATTTACATTGAAGCATTTCAACTTTTTGACAATTGTATTGCTATTGTATTTTTAATTTTGGTATCCATGTGTTCATTGATAGTATATAAAAATACAAATGATTTTTCTATGTTTATCTTATATGCTGCTACCTTGATAAACCAACGTTTTAGTTCTAGGATTGATTTTTTTGTAAATGGCTTGGGATTTTCTATGTAGATAATCATGTCATGTGCAAAAAGTGAGAGTTTTATTTCTTCCTATCTGATCTGTATGACCTTGTTTTCTTTTTCTTGACTTACTGCATTGTCTAAAACTTCTAGCAGTATGTTGAATACGAGTGGTTAGAATGGACAAACTTACTTTATTCCTGATCTTGTTGGGAAAGCATTCAGTCTTAGATCATTAAGAATAGTATTAGCTATAGATGTTTTGTGTGTTCTTTTTGTTGTTTTGTAGGTGTTCTATATTAAATTAAGGGAGTTCTTTCTATTACTCTATTGCTGAGAGTTTCTTATCATGAATGGATGTTGAGTTTTGTCAAATGTCTTTTCTGTGTATTGATGTGATCATGTGTTTCTTCTCTCTAACCTGTCAATATGGTGGATTACTTTGATATTGCGTGAACTGTGGTAGTTTGTGATTTTTAATAAATTGTAAAAATTGACAACTTTAATTTGTTAAATCTATGTGTATAAATTCGTTTCTCCTATTCTCTAATTATCTTTTCTTTGGCTTTGAAGTCTGCAGTGGTATCCTCTCTTTTATTCCTGATATTGGTAAGTTGTGTCTTGTCTCTTTTTCTTTGTCAATTTTGCCATTAATATTTGTATAAATTTTATTAATATTTTCAAAGAATTAGCTTTTTAAAATTTATTTTTGTTGAGGTAGCATTGGTATATAACATTATATAAATTTCCAATGTACATCATGATGAACAAGATGTAGTCTATACAGAAATCAAAATATAATAACTAGCTTTTTGTTTCACTAGTTTTCTCTGTAGTATTGTGTTTCAAACGAATTGATTTCTATTCTTATCTTTAATTTTTCTTTCTTTCTGCTTATTTTGGGTTTATTTTGCTTTTTGTATTACAATTTTCGTCATTGCTTTAGATATTATATAATCTATATATATAATTTATAAGAATCTAGTGATTTCATCATTTTATGTATTTGAGTATATTTTAGAAAACTTACCTCTCTTTACATTCCTTTACCCTTCCCTATTTATAATATTAGTGCCTTAAGTATTTCCTCTACATACATTTAGACTCACGTCAGACATTCTTTCAATGTTTTCTTCAAATGTCAAACATAAGTTAGAAAACTCTAGAAGAGGGGGAAAGTCTGCTCTATTTACCCATATTTTTGCTTACTTCATTCTTTCGTTCTTCCTGATGTTCCTAATGTTATCAGTGTTGTTGTTGACTGTGATCACCTAGCTAAATATGCAAAAACATTCAAACAGAGGCACACATTCTTATGTAAGCAAGTAACTGTGCCAAGATAAACCTAATTAAAAACACAATTCTAAGTTACCAATTTTTTTCTGTATGGAAATAGTAGTTGGAAGGCTGGCTTGAGCCTGAACAATCAATTGAACACTCAACAAAGTTTGAACTCAAAATTAAGTCCACGGGTTTATTCCATTTATGGCATTCTGTCATTGATATAGCAGATTCTGTTACTAAATTAAAATTCCGGTGTAACTCACATCTCAAGGAAAAAACATGTTTTAAAGTTATGTTTAGTGAAGTGGATTAAGTCAGAGTTATAGCATTTCCTTTTCCAAGCACAATACTCCCAAGAGAACTTGTTAAACTTTATTTCCAGAATGTAAAGTATGCATTTTAAAATATGCCACTTCAATATTCCGTGAGAGATTTTCATTCCCCTACTCCTACCTCTGTAAAAATCTTAAATTGTTGATTTACTTAAGAAGTTGGAAGACATTTTTCTTTTTAATTCAGGATGCTTAATTAGATGCCAATCTCTCAAATTTCTTGAATCCTTAGTTTCTTAGTCAAAAAAGATGTAATATAATTTGGAAAAAATATATATGCAAACCATTCTACTTATAAAAAATGTGGGTGGATACCAAGGCAATTAATTCATAGTAATTGATGCATACTAATTAAGATATCTATCTATCTCATTGAATTTAATGTCTATATTGTAAAGCAGGTTTTTAAATTACTGGTATATTTACATCCAGTAATGTCATTTGTTAACATGACATCTATTGGTAGAAAATCTTGCCCTTTAAAACATAAAGATAATTATCTGTAATTAGCACATATATTTTGCTTGCAATTTTTATTAGGATATTATTGCAAACTTATGGAAAGATATCAGGAATAATACGTGAAACGCCAAGATATAGTCGTTACCCAGCTTCACTATTTGATTTTCCCCATTTGTTTTATCCTTTTTTCTATAAATACATATATGAAGCTTTTTTATGAGCTATTTGAGAGTAGGTTGGAGAAATAATGCCCCTTTATGTCAAAATACTTCAACCAGTATTTCCTATATAACCACAGTCCAGTTAATAAAAGGTGGAAATTTTACCTAGGTACAATATTTAATCTATATCCCATATTCATTTTTTTCATTTTTCTCACTAATATTCTTTAATGCTTTTTTCCCCCTGAGCTAGGATCTAACATAGTTTCAAATGTATCATTTATCATGTCCCTGCAGTCATCTTTAAACTAGAGTACGTCTTCAGCCATTCTTTGTCTTTTTTCACTTGGACATGTTTGTGTGGCAAATATAGGGTAGGTATTTTGTAGATTGTGTCTAATTTGGGTTTGTCTAAGGTTTTCTCATGATCATATTTAGGTAACTCATTATTATCAAGGATACTAACATAAGTGATATGGTAGATTCAGAGTGCCTCACGTGGAGAGACGACTGGTGTTGGTTTCTCAAAATTGGTGATATTAGTGTTGATCCTTTAATTAAGGTAGTGTCCACCAGTTTTCTCTAATGTAAAGTTACTATTTTCTCTTTGTAATTAATAACTGAGTTATAGGGCCACACTCTGAAACTGTAAATTTCCTGTTCCTTATGAAACGCTCATAAAGTTGTGTTAGCACACGTTGATAATTTTCTAAATCCCTCATTCCTTTTCTATTTATGGTTGGCATTCTACTGTAAGAAGAAATGTCCCTTCTCCAATTATTTATTGATTTCTTTATTTATATCACTATGGACTTATAAATTCTTATTTTATTCAATGAGTTACAACTTATTGCTATCATCATTTATTTTGAAGCTCAAACTCTCCTAGAGTTGGCCAGTTGGGACCCTTCTAAAATGGCTACTGTGTTCTTTTGATATAACTCTTTAATTCTTTGAGATTTTCTTGACCTTCTCTTGCAACAAGATGTTCCAAGATCAGTTAAATTTTTCCTATCCTATTCCTGAAATCAGTCTTTAGGACCTTTTTTTCTTTTTGGTGCAACCAAACATCTCAGGATCAGGCCATTCAGCTACTTGTGTAACCATGTCTCTAGTCCCTCTGATCAAACAGAGCTAGGATTAGACATAAATTTACCTATCCATCTATCTACCTAAAAAAAAAATACTATGCCACAGGATACAATCTAATTTTCCCACTTCAGCTTATTTTTAATCCCACTCACAAATGGGCTCTCATTATCCTCAATCCTCTAAGTTCAAGCCTAGAATGTTCAGAAATTAACTTTAGAATTGCCAACACATACTACTGTGGAAAGCAAAATAACTTTGAATTCACTATGTTTTATAGGGTTTTTTTTTGAGACAAATGTATACACAGTGAAATGCACAAATCTTAAATGTACAGTTAGGTGAGTTTTGAAAAGTGAATACCCATGCAACTCACACCGTAGTGAAGTGTGGAGCGCTTTTATCACCACACAGAGTTCCGTTGCACGCCTTCATGTCAGTCCTCACTCTTCTCCCCAGAGGAGCCATTTTCTGAAAACTCTTTCAGCATAAATTAGCTTGGCCTATTTTAGAACTTTACGTACATACAGCCATACAATATGTAGTTTTGGTTTTGTTTCTGACATTATTCTCTCACTATGTGTGAGATTCATCAGTGTTGTCATGTGTGTGTGTATTTGCTGACTCATATTCTATTGAGTGAATACTAATATATATTTATGCATTCTCTTCTCTGGACATTTGAGTTATTTCCAGGTTGGGAATATTGCTGCTGTGATATTTGTATGCAAGTCTTTATGGATGTATGTTTTTATTTATCTTGAGTAAATACCATAAGCCAGGATTGCAGGAAAATAGGATTGGTGTGTAGGTAACTTTACGAGATACTTCTAAAGCTTTTTCCAAAGTAGTTCACTTTACATTCCCACCAGAAATTTATGAAAATTCTTGCAAAACTTCATATTTGTCACCATTTGGTGATGTTAGGCCTTTTTTAAAATTGTTTTTGTGTTTTGTTTTGGTTTTTTTTTGTTTTTATTTTTATTTTAGGCATTCTAGTGGGTGCATGCATTATAAATATAATTGGCATTTGTTTTGCATTTGGCTGATGATCTCCTATGCTTACTGACTATATGAATATCTTCTTTTGGAAAGTGTGTTTTCAAGTTTTTAGACATTTTAAATTACTATGTTTGTTATTTTATTGAATTGTAAGAATTCTTTATACTTCCTACATGTCCTTTGTGACAAATAGAAATGGCAAGCAATAGGATATATTGGAGTATATGAGGAAGCCATTTGGTGTAAACCTAATTTGGCCTGACTTTGTTTTTTCCAAAAGGGCCTGACATGGCCTTTGAGCATGCATTGTATATCTGCTTAAGCATTTGCTATGTTCCAAAGACAAGAACAACTGCCCTTATGATAAAGGTGCAACTTCCCCCACATTGGTATTTCCTTAAGGATAAACTTCCCCCACATTGGTATTTCCTTAAGGATAAACTACTTTCCATAGGCTAGGAACTGATGGCTGTGCTCACCTGTGACCACCCATCTCGAGACAATAGACCTGCCACCCTGCTGTGTCCACCAAGACAGCAGACCTACTACCTGCTGTGACCATCAATCACTGTGCCAACAGAGCAGTCTCGTGACTATTGTAAAGGGACATTTCAATCATATGTGAAACATCCTCTTTGGGGGTATATAACAACTCTGTACACCCCACTCCTTTGGTGCCCTTCCTTCCTTCAGGAAGGAAGACCCCTTGCCATGGTCTTCACATTTTGGCTCAGAGTAAACTCACCCAAATTTTCATTTATAGATTGTTTATTGATTATTTTCATTGACATTTGCAAATATTTCCTTTCAGTATATGGTTTGCCTATTTTCTGAATAATTTTTTGATGCAAAAAGTTATTAATATTGGTGAAATCTAATTTATCTTCTAATTTCTTCTTGGGTTATTGTTTTCTACATATTTTCTCAAAACTTTTGCCATCTACAAGTCACAAAAATATACTTGTATTCTCTTCTAGAAGCTTAATCATATTAATTTTTACATTTCTGTTTATGATCTGATTTGTCAGTATTTGTGTATGGCGTGAGGTAGGGGTTCAGAGGTCTTTGTGTTTTTACATATGGACACCTAGGTGATCTAGCACATTTGTTGGAAGGCTTTCTCTTCTAAAATTACCTTGACAATTTGTCAAACATTAATTAGTGTAATTATAATTTTATTTCTTTTTTGTTTGTTTTCACCTTATTTCACTGTAAACAATCTATACTAAAATATTGAATAGAAGTGGTGAGTGAATATCTTCATCATGTTCCTCATTCTTAGGAATAAAAAGTTAAATATTTCACCATTAAATGTGATGTTAGGTATAGACTTTTAAACAGATACCGTTTATCAGATTCAGGAAGTTCAATTGTACATCTAGTTTGCTAAGATTTTATTTTAAAAAAAGTTTAATTTTGCCAAATGCCTTTCTGCATTAGATGAGATAATCATATTTTCAAATTACTCTGTTAATATGGTGAGATACATTAACTATTTTTTTAAATGTGCAATAAACCTATTCATAATGTATTTTCCCTTTTTATAAAATTCAAGAATTAATGTGTAAATAGTCTGTGCTCCATTTTTTTCTTATAAGCCAGTTATTATTAACATGATTATGTCCTGTATAATTTATCTTTTTTCTATTGTCACTTTCAAGGTTTTCCTTTTACATTTTGTTTTCAGTAGTTTGACTATGACATACCTATGCATGTTTTTCTGTATTTATTCTTCTTGGAGTTTACAGAGGTTCTTGGGCCTATATATTTATTTTTAAAACAAATTTGGTAAATTTTACATCATTATTTCTCCTAATATTTTTCTGCCCCACACCTTTCTCTTTTAGGACTCCAAATACATGTTTTATGGATTTACAATTACCGAAGCTCTGTTATTTTTAATTTTTTAAATCATTGTTTCTCTCTGTTATTCAGATTAATTTCTATTGACGTATATTCCAGTTTACTGATTTTTTTCTCTATCAGTGCCAATCTGCTGTAATTGCATTTTTCAATCTCAGATATTGTACTTTTTAATTACAGAATTCCCATTTAATTAAATTTTAAAATTTCCACTTTATTGCTGATATTCCCATATACTGTTTCATTATGATTATGTTTTTTAAGTCCTTGAGCACATTTAAAATAACTCTGCATTAAATATCTGTATGTAAATTCTACTTTCTGGATCCTGACTATTTTTCTCTTCACTATGGACCCCATCGTCTGCCTCTTCAGAGGTCTAAAATTATGTGTGGTTATTTGCTGAAGATTGTAGACATACTATATAGAGAGTGTAGATTATGTTGTTTTTAAATCACTAACATCATTTTGGTTCTGTCAAAACTGTTCAGTTCCCTATTTGGGTAGGCCTCTTTAATTTGTGAACTTAGTTCTAGAGCACACTGCATGGTTCTAATTCCTTAGTAGTGGACGTCCTGCTGTCTTAGCTGAGTGCCTGTTTGTTCTGTGAGGTCTCCACACTTGGGCTGAGCTGGAACTCGAATCACCAATACCACCATTCAGCTGGCAGCCCTCTGGCAGGCGCTCTCTGCTGAGCCTCGTGGACTCTCACCCACAGTGGATGCCTACACACGTCTGTGGGGTCCTCTTTGTGCATCCGTTCCAGCTTCACCAGTATTCTGTCACAAGTTGCAGCTGCTTGGCCTCAGTTCCTGGAACTCGCTTCTGCCTCCTTAGCTTACCAAGACTGCCGCTCCATTTCTGGTGCACCCTTCTGCTCCTCTCCAGGACAGTGCCCCAAGTGGCCGGCCAAGGCAATTCTGATATGATTGACAGGATCGCCTCACTTGTTTTTCTTCTTTCAAGGATTATACTTCTTTGCTATCTGTTGTTCAAGGTGGATGGATACTGTTTTTTCATATATTTTGTTCAGTTTTATGGTTGTTTTCAGTAGGAGGCCAGGTCTAACACCAGTTATTCTGTTTTGGCCAACACTTGAGGTTAGGAGCATGTATTTTCATGTAAAAGTCATTATATTACTTTATAAAGCATTTTTTTTCCTGTTTGAGATATAATTGACATATTAGCACTGTATAAGTTTAAGGTGGACAGCATAATGATTTGACTTATATATATTGTGAAATGATTACTACAATAAATTTAGTTAACGTTAACCCTCTCATAGAGAGGCTAAAAAGCAAAAATGTTACTTTCTTGAGTAGATTAAAGCAACTTTTAGTTGTGTAAGTGAATTTTTGCAGTGTGTGTATTATTTTTATTTGTTTAATTTTATTTATTTATTACTTATTTTTTTTGTGAGGAAGATTGTCACTGAGCTAACATCTGTTGCCCATTTTCCTCTTTTGCTTGAGGAAGATTGTCACTGAGCTAACATCTGTGCCCATCTTCCTCTGTTTTATGTGGGACACTGCCACAGCGTGGCTTGACAAGCAGTGCTAGGTCTGCACCTGGGATCCGAACCTAACCTGGGAACCACTGGCTGTGGAAGTGGAGCATGCAAACTTAACCACTGTACCACCGGGCCAGCCCCTGTGTATATTATTTAAATTGCGTAGATACCAAGTCTAATAATCTCAGTTCTATCTTCTCATGTAGTCTTTTTTCATTTTGTAAAATGGTGTTAATTACCACCGACTTTTCTAAAGCTGTTTAAGAAATAAAGAAGATAATCTACATGAAAGTTCTTTGTAAGCTATAAAGTGCTAGAAAAATGAAAGGTATTATTATAGGGCAAAAGTAAACTTTAGTTCAGTCTTTGATCGCAAATTCCCACCAGAGAGAAGTTGGAACGGATAGCTCTTAATAGTATTCATTCCCCTTAATATTTTATAATAGCATTAAACTGGGGAAAACGGAATCCCATTTTATTTTTACTGGGCAAGTGAAGATGATTGAACCATTCTAAGCTTTAAAGGATTAGATGAATTATAGGAATTTCCTTGAATGTATCTTAATTTCTTAAATGGATATCACTTTAAAACTTGTAAGTAATTCTATAGAATAATATTGGTTATTTTAGAAAATATCGTGGTACCTTCAAATCCAGGCTTTGCCTTGCTGGTGACTACCCTCAGCTCTCAGTTCTTTACACATCACGTGATCAGATTAACTTCAGAGCACCTAACGATGGTGGTCATTAGAAAACTTTTGATAACAGAACCAATATTTTCCCCTTAAATAATTAAACCTCTTTCTAATTTAAATTAAATGCTTCCTTTTTTGTCAGTTAAGAGTTATTTTATTTAAAAGTTTAATACAGCAGCATTTTTTTTTTAAAGATTTTTTATTTTTTCCTTTTTCTCCCCAAAGCCCCCCGGTACATAGTTGTGTATTCTTCGTTGTGGGTTCTTCTAGTTGTGGCATGTGGGACGCTGCCTCAGCATGGTCTGATGAGCAGTGCCATGTCCACGCCCAGGATTCGAACTAACGAAACACTGGGCCGCCTGCAGTGGAGCGCGCGAACTTAACCACTCGGCCACGGGGCCAGCCCCACAGCAGCATTTTTTAATTCACAATGAGACCTTTAAGAAATGAATTATTTTATTCACCAGAATATTTCCCAAGGTTCTCCACTGGGAGAAAATTAGTTTGTTGAACATACAAGCCAACTGTGTTAGTCATAATTTTATGGTTTTAAAAAAAAAGTAACAGTGACATAAGACCGTTTGGCATGGAACACAAAATCCTGTTAGCGGCAAACATCTGTGACAGTCTAGGAGTGGCACGCACCACGGGAATCTATTACAGGGCTAATCATTCTCCCAAGTTATTTCTGGGGATCTAGAGGAGAAATTCTGTTGTCTCAGAAAGGGACATTTACTTCTTCCCAATTTAGCAAAATTAATTTAAATTGGCTGGCAGCTTATCACACCCTCTGCAGGGGGTATTCCAAAGGAGAAAGAAGGCACAGAGAAAAAACATCCAGGCACCATTTAGAAAGGGAATGGGGGTTTTAAGTCTGACGTAGAAGGAAAAGAAAGGAAGCATGGAAAAAGCAAAAGATTTCTCCTTTTTTCCAGAGCCTGAAGGAACTACATTGCTCCTCATTTTCCCCTAATATCACCATTAGAGAAAGTGATCTGATTTTAGATTTGCTAATGCTCAGTTTGGGAGGGCTGTCTAGCAAGTCATGTGCCCAAGATTGGAGAAATATAAAGACAGGGAGGATATAAGTTTCTCCTCTGGAGTTCACTGACACATTTAGTACCACCTGGTCCTGGGGAAGGTTCTGTGATCAAACAATACCAGGTAAAGACCCATTGAGAGAGGTACACTGATTCATTGTCAGTCTTCTCGGTGAGGGAGAGAGAGAGCAGCACTGTAAGAGCTGTCTCATCAAATGAGCGAAGAAGAGTCAAAAGAATGGTGTGCAGATAGAAGAAGAAAGGGGCACAAGAAGGAAGTGGAAAGAGTAGACCAAGTAAAGAAATAAAATAAATTTGATATCAAAGATCTATCCATCTGAAATCCTTATTTGGGGGTTACTTTAAAATTCCCTTTATGCTTGGCTAACCCACTTATGTATATGTAGAGAAAACAGATACATAGTCTTTTTCAATGATTGGGTGTCATTTTCACAACAGCACCCAAGCATAATCAACTCTCAGTTCATTGGTCACAACTGACCAGCAACTCAAGTCATCAGACAGAAAACCCCCTGCACCTGTTTAGTGCATCCAGCAAAAGCTAGTGTGAAAGGGAAGATTTAACAAACACTTTGGAACATGCTTCTATGGAGAATTGTTTCCTACGTCAAGAGTTCGGAAGAGGGATTCTAACCCTTTTAATCCTATGAGTGGCCTACAGTGACTGAAATGGTGATAAAGTAGCCAATACATTCTGAACCCAATGCAGGTAAGTGTGTGCACATATGGATGGGAAATTTTGAGTCCTCTTTTTTAATACTTAGAGGGATTGTTAATTTTCTTTCTCTCATTTATCCTGGATTTCAGAACAAAGCCAGATCTATAAAGTGTCATTTACAACAATAAACAACTTCTGCTAAAGGACATTTCTCAAGATAGAAGGCAATATACAGGTGGTCAGAGGAATACATGTTGCTAAATTTTATTTTTTTAGCAGTACCATATGTGCCATCTCTGGTGTATTTCAGATTAAATTATGTTCAATGGAATGATCTGAGAATATAAGCATTAACTTTTCTCTCTCCTTCCCGCCTTCCCTCCCTCCCTTCCTTCCTTTCTTCAAGAAATATCCTTCAAACATTACGCAACTCATTTACAAATAACTTTTGGGGTAGAGCCTACTTAGAATTACTCGTTATTTATTTCCCTAGCATTTTTCTTAAATGTTGACACTGCATTCTATCTCCACCCAGATTTGTCATAAGGTATTCAGTAGTTAAAAGTAAGTAAAGATTTTCTTTGAAAACTTACATATTTATTATAAATTTCTTTTAGCTATGTTTTATGTTTTCTATCAAATAAAGAACCGTACCTACCTTTTTACATTTTGGTTCACATTTTTGTTCTTCTTTCTCATAGACCTCTAAACCATGCACTTTTATTCTTACATTCAGCAAATATTTATTGAATTACTGTTCTTTATCCAGCTTTTGATTAGCATTTGGGGTGATGTGCAAGACAGTATTTGCAGTAAAATATTTAAGTGGTTGGGGCTGGTCCAGTGGCGGAGCGGTTTAGTTCGCACATTCTGCTTCCGTGGCCCGGGGTTCACCAGTTCGGATCCCGGGTGCAGACATGGCACCGCTTGGCAAGCCATGCTGTGGTAGGAATCCCACGTATAAAGTAGAGGAAGGTGGGCACGGATGTTAGCTCAGGGCCAGTCTTCCTCAGCAAAAAGAGGAGGATTGGCAGCAGATGTTAGCTCAGGGCTAATCTTCCTCAAAAAAAACAAAATTATGGGGGACAATAGATGTCTGTCTACACAGAGTACTTGGGGAGCAGAAAATTTTTGTAAATGTTTACTGCAAAAGGTGGAGAATATTCATATTCCACAAAAGTGGTTAGCATTTAAACTTGGAATTTCAAGGTAAGCTGGAGATTCTTGGGGAATAAAAGATAGTAGGTAAGAGTAGAGCATGTGAGGAGTAATCAACATGACAGGCCTAGGAGGAGAGATGGAAGGGTAAGGCTGGAAGTATCTATTCATTTAGCAAATAGTTATTGCTGCCGGGCACTGTGTCATGTACCAGGCACTGTTGCTAAGGATTCGAAATACAATGGTGAAACAAACTGAAAAATATTCACCCTCATGGAACTTACATTCTAGTAGGTTCACCTTGCTGTTGGGCTTTGAAGGGACTTGTACAATATTCTGAGGAATTTCATCTAATAGAAAAATTAGAAACCATTGGGGTTTTATTATCACTTGTAAGTGACATGATGAGATCCAAATATAAGAACAACTTTGTGTCATTTTGATAAGTGGACTATGAGTAATGTTGAAATATGAAATAATATCGAAGCAGTATAATTTATAAGACTTGGGGACTAATGGAACAAGACAACATAAAAGTAGACCACCATGAATTTGACTTGTCTAACTCAAATGATTGAATCTTTCACATTCTAGGTATATGTGCAAAGTTAGTTCCTATTTATTGGATTTCTCATATTGAAAATAAAGAAAGTGCAGATTTGGGGGGAGTGTGGAGGAGACAGAAGAGATGAGCTATAATGCTGAAATACTGATTTTTGTGAAATCTAGAATTCAGGAGAAAAATCTAAGCTGGATCCATCTGGAGACATCCAATGAGTGTAGCTGAAATTTTGGACATAGAAAGGTCTTTTTGAAGAGAAGACAAAGATATTAGAGATTTTTCAAGGCAGGATATTTAGGTAGTCATAAGAGACTGCATATTCATTTATATTTTGAATGAAGCCTCTTTGCACATCAACACTATGGTGTTGAACTTGTGGTTGGTCTGGTTATTAGATTAAAGGTTTGTGTTGGAAAGGACTGTATTTCTAAACAATATTAAATTTTATCCTAAATTATTTTTCATACCCATGAAATATGAGAAGATTCTCTCAAATGTGGTTTTTGCTCCAGAAACTTTTTTTTTTAAAGATTTTATTTTTTTCCTTTTTCTCCCAAAGCCCCCCGGTACATAGTTGTATTATAGTCTTTGTTGTGGGTCCTTCTAGTTGTGGCATGTGGGACGCTGCCTCAGCGTGGTTTAATGAGCAGTGCCGTGTCCGCGCCCAGGATTCGAACCAACGAAACGCTGGGCCGCCTGCAGCGGAGCGCGCGAACTTAACCACTCGGCCACAGGGCCAGCCCCTGCTTCAGAAACTTTTATTGCACAAATGGCCACATTCTGAATTAACTATGCTATCTTACTTTTAAATCCATAAATACATAAATATCCTAATAGTGGATTATGTGCCCTATACCAGGCTGGGTGCTGGGTACTCCTCCACTTCATCTCTCCAGCACATCTGAGAACTGCTCAGAAACCAACCTTGGAATTGATGGTTCCATGCATAGATATGTCAGTTCCTGTGTTAAACGAGTCTTAGAAATTGTTTACAATTTCATCTTCAGGTTGTACTCTGTCTGGCACTGAGAATTTAGCTTCTAGCTTTTTGAAAGAATAAGTTATAAGCCAATTTGGCAGTCAAGAAGAGGCCAACATTATGGTTAGGATTTTCAGTAGTTTCCCAGAAAACAGGATTGATGTTTCCATTATGACACAATGCCATAAATATAGCTATTTACTTCTGCCTGCTATGTTCTCTTTCCCTTATTCTTTGTCTATCTCTGAAAATTTTCTGGGGCTAGACATCCAGTGGTGATGTGAGGGCCTGTAATTTTGAGAATGACACAGGGGCTCCCTCTCAGGGTATAAACACTTCATTCACTTGTGTGTCAACAGACCAGCCTGGTATAATTGCAGAGACAGCAATTTGTTCCTTCCCCTTTTCCTGTGAGTGAAAACACTGGGCATGCTTAGAAACCTACCCCAGGGAATGCTTTACGCAGGCAATTCCGGAAGAAGGGAACTGTGATGCCTAGTTTCAGAAAAATAGAATGGACAGCAGCAGCCTACGCAGTAGCCTTCTGTTTCATATTATAAGGTAAACAGGAGTCACATCTATGGAAAGGATTCACATCATATGAACTTGATGAATTTAAAACTTTCTCCGTGAATGCTATTTTGATCATTCTACTTCTTTTCTCACAGCGTTCAAATACTTAAAAGAAATAGGTTTGTGTGTTTGCCCTGATGGAGAGAAATTAAAGGAGACTCCATGAAAGGTAGCATTTTTATCTCTAATCAGTTTTTTGGGGGAAGAGGGGAGAAGCCCCAAGGAATAGACTGCTGATGACAGAACCACTCAAAAACCTTACTAATCTAAAGCACAGTCAAAATCATGGTGTGCACATCCTACTAGCACTCATACTAATAATAAACCAGAAGGGCCCTGGGGCTGCAAAATTTAGGGTCATGGTGCCAAGCATCAGCGTTTCATTTTCACATGTGGCATCTGTTCTGTCACCAAGAGACATTACTATCACCATCATACAATTAAGCAAGCTATAGCTCTGAGAGGCGAGGAAAGATGACCCACTGCAGGTCACACATCAGTCAACAGGTGTTGTAATGAGTGTCCTTTTTGTTCCAAAGGACAAAAAATATACAAGCTGAAGTCAAAACAAGGGTTGCTAGAAGAATATGAGGAATGTCACAGAGTGCTTTGCAAGAAATCTAACAAGGCCTCATTCTAGTAAGACAATCTTTTAGTTGCTTCTCTCCCCTCTTCTTCTCTTCCTGTCTCCTGCTCAGCCCTTACCCTCTATCTTACTCTCTCTCAAAAGTTATCTCATATCTTTGCTTTGCTCTGCTAACTTGCTATATTCATTTCTCTGTATGCTGGTTTTCCCTGCAACAATTTTAGTTTCTGTACCTTTCAATTTCAGGTTGCCCTTAGCTTCATCATAGCATCAATTCTGGCCCTAAATCTAGCACTCTAAGGCCTAACATTCTAAATTTATATTTTAGAGATAAAATCTGATCATCTCAGCTGAATCTCATCCCTGAGCCAAGAACCTGTGGTCATTGGGTAGTTTGGTGTCACAGAAGAGAAGCCTGTCCAGCTGGGCCCATCATGGCCACCTGGACTGCTGGCAAAATACCATTTTGAAGAAGGAAATGTGGAGGGAAAGCTGTCATAAGGACAGCAGCAGAATCAGGTCACCTCTTCTGATTTCAGTCCTGTGCTCTTTGCATGACATCAGCCTGAGGGACTATGTTGAGTTGTCTTTGGATTCCCATAACACTCTACAAAACCCCCAGAAATTGCAGATGCTGACACAGGGTTGGTTGATATGATGAACTTGAAGTGAATTGAGCTATTATTGGCAGGTCATAGACACAACTTATTCTTTCCAACTGAAAGTCAACTTTTAGTTAAATGTCATCCAAGACCTGCTTGAGCCAAGCCCATAGACAGGGTCAGGAGGGAGAAGGGATAGAGAGAAGGAGGGTTTTTAAGATACACAATCAGGTTTCATGAGCAGCATCCTGAGCTTAGAATGAAAGAAGAGAATAGAGAAATGGAAAACCATTGTGCCACATAGTCATTTGTCATTCTTGTGCAGCTGCCAGAGAAATCAGTAAAACAAAAACTAAGGCAGAAGCTACACAGGAGAGTAGAGAGTTCAAATAATTCAAGTACACAGGTGAGACTCTTCCTGTGTCCTTTCTCTAGGATCAAATGGATCAAGACAGGGCACAGAGAACTGGAGGCCCCTTCTACTCCTAAAGCCCCAGAGACATGGGACCAGCGAGTTGAGGTTGGGTAAGAATCTTCAGAACTCATCAACTTTAGATATTGATGTACTGTTTCATCCATTTTCCACCTGCATCTCCTATATATTCTTCCTTTAAATCCTCTTTTGCAGTGTTTCCTTATTATAATTCAGAGACTAGAAAAATAACCTTTTAGAGATTTTATTTTTCTCTTTTTTCCCTCGCAGCTTAGGTCTTCCTCCTTCCCCCTTTCTCCTCCTCCACACCCTAGGGAGTCCCCAAGGAAATTTAGCTAGTTCGCCAGTCTGGGCTGCACTGTAATTTGGGTTGGCAAACACTGCAGAGCTGCAAGCACCATTTACTTTTTTTCCCCTCTTTGCACCATTCCCTCTTCTATTTACTTATCACCTCGAATGTTTACAGTCCAGTAAGAGGTCATATAAATTTATTAAACCTCTCTCTTTTTTTTTCTTTTCCTGTTAAAAAGATGTTATTTTAAGATTTCCTTTCAATTTCCTCCAATTTTCAGAATAGTTCCTCAGGGCTCTCATTATTTGGATCTCCCACTGACTTAATCTTCTCTAGAGCAGAGCGCTTGGAATTTCTTTGGCTTAAGCTGGCATGTTAATCACTTGCCTAGCCTCTAAAGAGGGAGAGCCTCTTTCAATGGAGCTGCTGCCTGAGTTGTTGTCACCGCAGCAAAGAAAACACATCTGGACTCCTCTGTTGAAAGCAATCTGCCCCCTGCCAGCTGCTCAGCTTTGTGGTCACAGCAGAGCAAGCCCCGTGGGAGGTGGGGGACATAAGCAACGAGAAGAACAGCTGCCATGTAGACTCCATCCAAGGTGGAGAAGCCTCTTCAATAGCTTCTAACTCCAGGCGGTGCCCAGGAAGAGACATGGCAGAGCCCACACCAGCCCCCAATGCCTTGGCCTCCTCTGGCCAATTCTAATCACGTGGCTTCTGTGAATCAGCTGGGAAGCCTATGGGGTACCTGTCTCCCACATGCCTTTCTTAGATGTTTTTATGGAGCTTTTCATTTTTACCGTGCTATTTCCTGATCTCCTATCTATTCTTTCCTTTCCTCTTTCTTGTGCTTAGATATTAATTTGGGGCCCTCATCATACTAACTAGAATTTTCCTTATTGATGGTAGAACACAGGCTTTTCCATTATTTAGGGGTGAGTTTACTTTAGGCAAAATCTTCCCAGAATATAGAAGAAATTCCTTCTGGAATTTCCAAACTACTTTGAGTATGACCCTTGTATAAGCTTTGCTAATTTCAACTTTGAAGACAGGGTTCCTATTGGTGCATGATAAATTGCCCACAGTTTCTAGAACAATGTCTTGCATATATTACACGTTTGATTTGTAATTATTAAATACATTAAAAGAGACCCATCTGTAGAGTGACCTAGTGGATTTTTATGGATAAACATCACCTGTTTGCTCATACAGAGCTCCATTATGCTGTATCTATTCAAGAAACTAGGTACTATATTCATGTTGAATCTAAGCATGACCTCATCATTCAAATCCTTTGATCTGAACACTCTTCTCAGCCCACTCTTCCCTAATCATGATTCCACCATGAAGAACACTCCTAGCTCATTCTCCTTTTTCTTTTCTTGCTTTGCCCCTCATTCTTGCTGCTCGATATGATTTCCCCAGTGATGACCTGGGTTTTTCTCTCCATGGCTTTTCTACTTGCCATGATACTGGTTGCCTCAATGGAACTGAATGCACTATAGTTTTCTCTCAATATCATGTGGTTGATATTTTGGGTCTTCTGCAAGGCTAGCCACACCTCTGACGAGAACCCCTGGACATTACCTGTGGTACTTAATATCATCAGCTCTACAGACGCAGATGATTCGCTTTGATGAGGAATGAGTATTGAACCTGGACCCTGCCAAAAGGGAAAGTTTCTCACACCGAAGACCTATGCATTTGATGTCAGATTACAAAATCTCAGTGTGTTTGATGGCTATTTCTGTTTAGATATTTTCCTAGTTTTCTGTTTTTTCAAATCTACAATAATTTTGGTGGAAAATTAAGTGAATAAAGTATTTATTGAACAAAAATACCCCTAAAGCGACCTCTCACTCCCAAGTTTTAATGGCTCCTCCTGTATGAATAAACCTCACATCTGTACCTTCAGCTTTGATTCTCTCTTTCTTGGACTGCAAGATCCTCTATTAGAGTTTACCGGATTTAATTGATCTTGTTTTTTTCTAGGACCAATGTAATGCTTATACAGCTAAGGAAGATTAAATAAATTAACTCTTTTCCTGCTCATTATGTTCCCCTAAATGTCCTGCTACCATCCAAAACACACTTTTAATTATTCAAAAAATGTTTACTGAGCAAATATAAAGCATGAGGCAATTTTCAAGCCACCAGTGATGAATAACACAGACATAATTCTCACCCTCACTGAGTTTACATTTTAATAAAACCTTCAGCAAAATTCATTATTATTCCTCCAAATTCAAATCATTTAGCCAATGTCCTGGCTTCCCTATATCTATTAATCTTCTAATTCTTCAGCATTATGGTATTGTACATAGTATAAACTTCATAAGGTTTTGTTTAATCACATCCATGAATTTTTACTTTTCCATACCCAGTTTCATGTATGATTGTCCACTTCTTCCTGGTGAGTATTCCTTTATAATATTTCTTAGATTGGTCCCTTATTTGCTATCTTAAGTGAGTTCCTGATTGCCTCATTTCCTCCCTCTCAAATGTCTTCTAGTTGATTTTACTTTTCCTTGTCTGTCCCTATTTTCAGCCAGTCTGCTCAATACTACCACTTCTGTCTCAATCAAAGCTGTTTTGGTTCTAAATAACAAAATCCTATTTCAAGTAAAATAGACAAACAGGAGGGAAACACAAATGTGACATAACGATGCAAAGGTATAACAAAGTTACCAAAGGTAGAAATTATAAGAAGGACTTCAGAGACTGATGATATGGCAGAAACTGCATTTATTCTCTCATTCTCTCCAGAAAACTATTATTTCTCATCTCTGTTTCCTCTCTGTGTCTGTTTCACATTCTCTCTTTTTTTCTCTCCTTTCTCTTCTCTCTTGTTCTCTCTGTATCTCTGTCTCCTCTGTCTTCCCTTCAAAGAATGTACATTCTCTTTGCACATTCATGTGGCTCAAAAGGGTAACTCTATGCGCTAACTTCCTGTAGTCTCAGTTCAGTTGCCAACAGAGACCAATAAAAATATTCTTAACTCCCATTTCTAAATTCCTGGGAGAGATGCTGAGATCTGACATTCAATCAATTTCTGCCCTTTTCAGATGAGGTATTCATTTCCAATAATTTGCCAAAAGTGGGGAGAATAATGGAGTTGGGTGGGCGTGCTCAAGCTTGTATCATATAAATACATTTTCCAGGGCCCAACACTGTAGATGAGTGGATGGATGGGGCTAGTCTTCTCAGAGCAGGAATCCTGGGCTGGGTGAGTACTACACCTGGTGTCACCTGCAACTCTTTGGGAGTAAAGCCTTTGGGACTCCCATTCATAGTTTATCAGATTGGATGTAGTTTTACCTTCATACTCCAGATCCTCTATCAATTGGTATTATCTGCCATGTGAAATCTTTTCTCCCTGATTTCAAGTCTCTTCTGCCAGGTGGAGTTTACCCACTTTTTAATAATTTTATCAGTTACGCAACCAGTTTTGTCAAATTCATCTATCAAATTCACTGCAAAAAAAAAACCCCCAAAACCCACACTGACTACAAAGTTCAGTTTGGACTAATCTCCACTCTCAAACCTTCCCAGATTCCCTTTCCTAATTTATCATAATTTAGTGGTGTTTTCAGTATTAGTTTTTAAAAAAATTATGGTTTATTGAAAATTATAATTAATGCTTAATTACAATTACTGTACTTGTAAATCAAGTTTGGTTACTTTGTAAATTTAACAATTATTTTATGAATCTATTTGTAATCTCCTTGGAGCCCTCCCTCAGAATGTAGCACAGTCCCAGGCATGTATGAGGATAAATAACCCACATAAAGAGGACGATTTAGAAAATACTGAATACATATTGTGCCAGGGGATAGATACAACAAGGATAGACAAAACATGAGGGAAAAAACTCAGGAAAACTTTCTCAGAATATTCTATTAATCCACGGTCTACCAGGATTTGAACCCTTAGCATCATCAAGCGCCAGTGATATCTACCAAACTATTTGGTAGAAATTTTACTCTAAGGAAACAAATTCTTTTCAAGAATTTTAATCAGTGATCCCTAAATTAAGTCAGCTAATGTGGTATTAGAAAGTCTGCTTTTATCCATCTCTTATTACTCTTCTGTGTCTTTCTTGGTAACCCAGTGTTAGTCATTAATTTGAACTCTACGTACAAGAAACTAATAAGATAGTCTGTCTTCAACAACATTCTCTATTTCAGATTCCACTTGTTGAGACTGCCAGGACAATTAATCTAAATAAATGTCTTTATTACATACTGCCCCAAGACGTCAGCCTGTCTTTGGGAGTTCTGCAGTGCCATTGGAAAATCGATTATGAGACTTCCCTCCCCCGTCAGCCTCATGCCTATTCCCTGCAGAAGGAGAACATATATGTCCTGGGTTTGGGAACACCCCACCGTGCCTAATAAAAAAGACATTCTATGAGAGCCTAGTCATTCTTTATTTTGAAAAGGTGGAAAAGTAACAGAAAATGGAAAAAAAAAACTCTTTAAAGATTCCTCTTTTGCTTCCTATTTTGAGAAACAGAGAAACAGAATGGTATGTTTGGTAAAGACTCCGTGAAACTCTTCAGGTAATCAAGAAGTGTTGGTCATTATTATATTTCTAACATTAGATAAAGACTATAGCATGTTGAAAAAAAAGGACCCAATCCCTCATTCTCAATAAATAAAGGATATAAGTGGAATAGTGACAAACATTCCATAAGTAACCATATTCTAATTTCTGCTTTAATATTGCATTTGTCACTCTCACCCAGGGCTTTGGTGCTTCTTTCAACCTCATCACAACGGGAAGCCCTGGACAGAGCATTGGCAAAGCACATCCTAATTTAGGGCACGCAGAAAGCATTGGCTCTATTAGAATTCTTGTTTGTTACAAATTGTTTCTCTGACTTTTGGGAAGGGAGTCCGGAGTATGAATCAATGGTCCACTCTTGCAGCGATAGCAAGGAGCACCGCTCTGATGGGAGCTATGTCTCCACGTGGAGCTCGGTCTTACTTGGTGCTTGTGGGTCACGTTATTTTTACTGCACACATTGGCTGTTCAACCCAGAATGGTGCACAGTTATACGTCATGAAAACCGAAACAATTGCATTCAAGGTCTCATTTTTGCGAACAATTATATTTTACTCTCCAGAGAAGGGAGAGCTGAGTACAGCACACGGATTTCAGAACTTGCCTGTGTTGAGTTTGCTTCTTGGGCCTTTATTAATATTTTATCCTCGTAACAGCACGTTGGGATAGGTATGATTATGCTCCCTTTAGAGATGAGAAAACAGATTGTGAAAGATTAAACAAAGTATCCAAGCCCAGGCAGTCGGGATATGTCAGGGCAGAGATGTATTTGAATTCTGGTCTCCGTGGTTCAAACCGTAGGTGGTGGTGTCTAAATCACATATGATGGGAAAGCAAACTCTTTCATGAACCATATTCAGAATGACAGTGAAGAGAATGAAGACCGAGGATAAGAAACAGCCCTTCAAATATTGGAAACTTAGTTGAAGCTAACAAATCCTTAAATATCTTCCTACTCTTTTCCCTTTAACTGGAACAGAATCCTCAAATGAAGGCCCTTAGCTAATTGTATCAATTATATCAATGGCACATATTTTTGCATTTCATTCTAAGATAAAATTAAAAGTTTATATGTCCTCATTAGAATCACCTTATTCCTTAATTATTTTTAGTGCTTTTCCTTTGGATCATGGGGATTTAGATTGTAGTTTAAAATATTTTCTTTACTACATTGTGTTTCCCATCAATTCCTCTATGGTAGACACGGAGATGGGCCATACTGATTGTCCTTCAAGGAAGGACTTGCTGCCCAGCTGCGTGGAGTGAAGTCAGCAGTCAGTATGGGGGAGTAGGAGGAGTTGTATGGTGAAATCTTGAGAAATTACTTATGGTTCTCCCTTCACTTCAGAGGGACTCTCCTCATCCAATTATACATCAAGAAAGAGTAAGATAGTTCTAGTGGAAAAGCAAAGAGAAACAAATAATTAGGAGATTTTGAGTTTCAAAACTCAATGCAATAATCTTGAGAATGAAGTAAGGCTTTGGGGCTTTGGTGTGCCCAGGTCTGGGCTTAAACAATAGACATAAAAGAATATCTACTAGAAAGTTTTTCCTCTCAAGAGTTTGGCCCCCAAAACTGGATGAAACCTATGCCCAACATGGTACCCCATGAGGAGAGTAGCATCAGCTACAGTAGGAATCTCTTCAAAGTCCTAAGCACCTGTCTGGTGGTTGGAGAACATCAGACTTTTCTCATACCCCAAGGGAGAGAGGCAAGCATGCCAGGGGAAGGAGTTGAGAACCCTAAAGGGTCTTGTACTCCTGATAGAATGCCCAGCTATAGGTGTCCGTGTGGCATCTTGTGAGCTAGAGGCTAGATGGAGTTGTGCCTGGCTCAGAGGACATCATCATAAGGGAATTTCTGGCCATCTCCACAGATACCATTGGAGATGGAAGCCAATGGTTGAAGACCAGATGTCAATACCAGAAAACCAAAGATCGGATACTCTCTCTGATACGATGATTTTATGTAAGCCTTCTTAGAAGTGAGAGACCATATCAAGGAGAAGCAGGAAGAAAAGGAGACCTTAAATTTGTTGAATTTACATCCAAACTGATGGCTAAACCATCATATTGAACTATTTATAAGGTAGTGACAAGATTGTGTTCCTAACATACAAAATGGAGACTCAATTTAGAAATAGTTTGATTTTTTATATTTATAGATATATATTACATATGAAATATAAATATAAAAAATAAAATGCCTTTTTAAACTTCGCATTTGAGGCATATGAAAATTATACCCACTGCATTTGATTTTCCACTGTCTTGGTTTTTGTTTTGTTATAAGAGAAAAATAAACAAGTCTGAGAGAGTGAAAGGGAGAGAGAAAGATTTGAGCTGGAGAAGAGGTGGGGAAGAAGTTATAAAAGACACCAAAGAAGAGGAGATGAAATAAACATAAGAGAAAAAAGCATTTGCTCCTCTCAAAAGGAAGATACAGATGGGTTCCTAGTTTAGTCCTGGCCAGAAAGCAGAGTTTCCCAGGCCGAAATGTCTGACATACCGGTATTGAATGACAACTTGCATTTATTACTGTTGTCTGTTCTCTAGGTTCCTTGGTGTTCTCTTAAGCTAGTGTATGTTTGTTGTTCGGGAGTACTTCATCATGTATGTCATATGTTGTGAAGATTAGCTGAAGAGATATCATTAAGGAAAAAATTTAGGAGGAGGAGAGGAGGGCTAAAAAGAGAGATAGAGGGAGGGAAGAAATGAAGGAGATGGAAGGAAGGAAATAGGGAAGGATATAGGAAAAAAGGAAGGAAGGAAGGAAAGAAGGAAGACAGGAGGGAAGGAAGTAGAAAAAGTGGCGACTTCCCAGTGCTGCTAATTTGGGAAAGTTATTCCTGAGAGAATCAGAAAATTGGCCAGTATGACCACCTAAATTCTGTTTTTTCTTATCAAATCCTTTCTTCTTATCCCCTTCCCTATAGTGAGCGGTTCCACCGTGTCAGTTCACAATAGCTTGGGAGACATAGTTTGGTAAAAATCAATACAGTTCAGTCAATCATATTTCAAGTCCCTGAAGAGCACGTGTTCTCTCTGTAACAAAGTGAGTTATCTTCTTCTGAATGAGATGAGGCTGAAGGTTTGGGAGGAGATAAGAAGCACTAATGCACCACAGTGTTTAAACAAATCAATGTACCACTCTGCCTTGAAAGCCACCAAACAAACAATTGATACCCAGCAGGCCCAGCACTTAAGGCAGCTCCAGGCAGCCACCAGGCCAGCTATTTACTTCCATTCCTTGATACCTTTAGAACATCATTAGCAACAGGGAAGCATTAAGACGACAAGTGGGCCGGATTCGCATCTGTCTAGGTAACTGTGAGAGCTAATCTGTTTGCAACATTAGAGAGCTGCTTAGAATTTCACTTCTGCTGATGGCATTATTCCGGCCAGATTGACTGTAAACATTATCACCAAAGGGGTTGCTTCAGCTTTGTCTATCTCCATGGGAAAACTTTTATTTCTATTTTTCCCTAAAGAGAACTAGCAGGGACTGACTTTGCGTTCCAAATTCAGCCCATGCTTTTCCGAGCAATTTATTCTTCTCCTCATGAAAAATGTTATGCCGCTAAAACAAACCTTACAAGACGGACCACAAAGTGACAGACAAAATAGTATCTTAATTCCTTCTTATACACACACTTAAATATACTTTTTTTTTTTTTGCTTCTCCAAAAGATAAACGTTTTGGGTAAATAACCAACCAAGGTCTCTATTTTCTCTTTTGTTTTCAGAGTGTGTTATCAAGCTTGGTAAATTTTTTAGCAGCTGTCAGAGTAAATTTATTACCAAAGATACCTACATTCTTATGTAATCCAGAAGGGAAAGTCCTGGTGATGGGTATTATTTCAGTTTTTGAACACCAAATGCCTAGCATGATTAGGATGCAAAAATAGAATTGACAATATGAAATCTCCAACTGCCATCTATTATGCAGTAATGAATAAAAGAAGATTGTCCTAAATTGCACCACTTGTAACTTCCCCTCAGTCACATAACCAAGAACTATAGATGGAGAGGAACTAGCTTGTCTGGATTTACAGATACATGCTTTTGAAGATTAAACATGCAGTGAATTTATTTTAGGGAAAAAATAAGGCAATACTTTGGCTGTTGCTACAGTGCATAATTTAAAAAATGTATACAGAAACAAACAAAAAGGCACCATTCCTAAAGTTCAATGGAAAAAAAAATAGATAAAATAGAGGAAAGAAAAAAAGTTGCCATTATTTACAAAGAGAATACTAATATCTGCTCCCTTTGGAGTCTGGGAGACTTCTCTGTCATTACTGAGGATGACAGAGTAAGACATACTCAAAATATGGATGCTGGATTGATTATACAGTAAAATGTTTCATGACCCAAATGGCTTGCAACTAAAATAATTTTATGCACATAAAAATTAAACATAACATGCACACAAAATCATAGACTTATAGATAACCAATAAGTTTCTGTGTGTAACTGCTACAAAGCTATATCAAAAACAGATTAATAAATTACCTATGGGAATACCCAGTCTGGATGTGTTCAAAAAGATATACATTTATTACATGCAAACATTGCATGCAATACTCAAGTTGTATCTGGAATATCCCCAGATATTTGTACAATCAGAGGAAAATGATTCCTGGAACATATAAAACAATTTTAGGGAAAAAAATACCATCAAAGGGAGCATAACCTTAAGTTAAGGACTGATAGTGTGATCAATAGCTATGTCAATTGACCTTCATGGAATTTCTGTTGACCCATATAGCATAGTAGTTTAGATCAAGGATCAGCAATTTTATGATCTATGGACCAAATTCAGCTCACCACCTGTTTTGGTAAAGTTTTGCTGGATTCCAGTCATGCCCATTTTTTTACATTTCGTCTGTGGCTGCTTTCACGCTACAAAAGTAAAGCTGAGTAGTTGCCACAGAGATGGTATGGTCCACAAAGCAGAAAATGCTTACGACATGTACCCTTGCAGAAAAAGTTTGTCAATCCCTGCTTTAGATGAGTTTGGGAGCCAGTCTGGATGGATTCAAATCCTAGCTAAGGTAGATGACCTAAGTCACGTTATTTAGTTTATCTGAGCCTCAGTATCCTCATCTTTAAAATGGGGAGAGCAATGATATCAACCAGATAGAGTTACTGTAAGAATTAAATGAATTAATATACATGAAGCCTTAGAACAATTGCCCACAAGGTGTAAATGATATGATCAAGAGTTGGCATGCTGTTACAGGAGTCACTAAGGATACTTGAAAGAGTTCCAATGAATCTATGAGTTTTCAGTACGATTCTTTTTCTAAATTTCAAATCTGAAAGATTGTATGAGCCTGTCATGACACTTGATTAAGAGAAAACCATGGGATTAGAATGAATCACCTAATATGTCAAAGTCCAGAAAGGAAAACAGAAACTACATTAGGTATTTCAACACAAATAATTTAATTCAATAGATTGGAAAATGGAAAAAGTGAAAAGGAAACACTATTACAATATAAATAGTAACTGTAGGGGGCACCTGCATCCTCTCCCACTACACACCTCCCCAAATGCCCATCTTTCTGTTGGGGAAAATAACGGGAAGAGGTTGGGATTATCAGAACCTAGAAGCTTGGAGACAAGATAACACAAAGTTGAGAATCAGAGCAGCCTTATGGAACTGGGCCACTATCCACCTGGTACTGGGAACCCTGAGTGGGCATAAAGAGGCTCATTCTGGGCATCCAATAAATGAAATTAAAAACTAAATATTAGAACCATGTGAAGATTCTCTTTAAACAAGTGGTGTTCATCAAATGCAATAGTTGGTTACTATTTAACAATTCCACGATCATGAGTGAAGTAAAGAATAAAAGATTTCTTTCTAAAAAAGCCCAGTATTTGAGTTAGACTTACAAATCCCTCTTAGATGTTCTTGGCTGGAACTGAGCACAGGAAAACCTAACTTAACAGAAGGTGCCAGGTTTGCAAGAAGTGTTAATGGAAACAGAGTGGGAAGTGGGAGTTGGAAGAGAGAAGGGAGATGAAGGATGGGAGGCAGTGTTTGCAAAAAACGAGAACTATCATTTTCTTCTTGCTTCAAAAAAGTTATCGAAACTTAACAAAAGTTTAAGACTGAGGCAGACTTGGAAATAAGTAGAATGGGGCTTTTTGTGAAAGGTTTCTTTCTGCTGGGAAGAGAAAAAAATAAGAGGAAACTATCCACTTGAAGTTCTAAACAGGGATATAAGAAACTCATAATTCTCTCCCCTCTTATGTCCATTCTCTGCAGACCAGCCAGGTCATTCCCACGTCACGTCAACCACGATACACTGTTGCTTAAATTGTCAGCGGAACTTTGTATATCATGTTAAGCCCTCCATATCTTTTTTCTCTATTTTCCGTTTCAGCTTTATTCCTATAACTACTATCTTGCATTTTAAGTTTTAGTAACATTCACCTTCTCCTGCTTCCCCATACACACCATGCTATTTCTGGGCTCAGGTGGTACCTTCTTCCACTTTCTTGGGGCAGGTTGCCTAACTTGTTTTCATATTGCAAGCCTCTGTTTGGGTTTTCCCTGAAGAACCTCTTCCAACTTAGCACTGAGCCAGGTATTCCTTCTCTATATTTCCTGTTAGATTATGTGCATATTTTAATCTTTTCATTACAGCAAATCATTGTGATTATATCTATGGGTGTCACCCTCACTAGAAATAGATCAACAAGAGTAAGACTCTTGTTTTATTTATGTTTATATTCCAAACCAGAGAGCAAGATTTCTGACACATAGTGAGTACTTATCAAATACTTGCTGAAAGTACAAAGAGATGAGGGCCTTTTAGGATTCTCTATCAAATTTCTGAAATAGAGAGGAATTTACACGATGGTCCCAAGAAGATGCTGGGTGTCCTGTTGAAAAAAAATACTTACCACTCCGTATAGTCCAAAAGATGCTGTAAAGTAGAAAAAGAGAGAGCATAATGAGTTGAGAAGCACACTTCTGCCAGAAGTTTCTGCTGTAGTGTAAGTAATCATTAAGGAAAGAAAGCTCTTGGGAGTTGATCCATACATTTATGCACCATTTAGGCTGTTGATGATAATGGTTTTCTAATTAACTTCCGTTTTTTTTTCTTTCAAGAATACCTGGGCTACAACTCCTGAAACAACCTTGAGCATTACCAGTTTGCTTTAGTTCACTTATTTAAAGTGTGAGAAATGATATGCTCTATAGAGCTGTAAATCTTGGAGCAAGCAATCCCCTCACTGATCCCGGTAATTACAACAGAGAATATTTCACCAACATTTTCATGGAAATTACTTTTCTGTTCATTTTTTTAAAATATGGAAGAGAAACTCCTCTGCTGCAGGTGGCCATGGGGAAGGGCAGAAAGGGGGAAGTCAATTTTAGTACTTACTTACCTGTGCCAGGCACTGTGATTGACAAATTTACATACACTATTGCATACAATCCTTGCAACAACTCTGTAACATATCACCATGTCTATTGTAAAGATGGGGAAGCTGAAGACTAATAAAGTTGAAGTAATTTGATCTGGTCTATTACTGTATAACTATCATAGAAGTTAGTGGCTTAAAAGAACAACTGTTTTTCCCCCTCACGATTGTGTGGATCATCACTTTGGTCTTGGTTCTTCACCTGGCCTCCTCTTGGTCCACCATGTAGCTGCAGTCATCTGATAGCTCAACTGGGGCTGGGTGGTCGGAGATGACCTCATTCACGTGTCTAGCAGTTGGTAATGACTGTAGGCTAAACCGTGTGTTTCCCCCAGGCTAGCCTAGTATTGTCACATGACAAATGCTTCTAAAAGCAGCAAAAGAGAAGGCAAGCCCCAATGCACAAACACTTTTCAAGAGTTTCCTTGTGTCAAGTTTGCTAATGTGCAATTGGTCAAAGCAAGTCACATGGCCAAGCCCAGAGTCAATGTGGGAGGAAGACTATGTAAGAGCAAGGGTACAGGAAGGCATGATTCACTGGGAGTCATTACTGTAAAAATCTCACACACTTAGGCAGTGGCTGATCTGAGACACAAATCTATATTGGTCTGACTCTGAAATGTTTCCTCTGTATTGTTGCTGTCTGGTATCAACATGCTGTGAAGCTTAAATCATTCAAAGTATTGATGAGTTAACATATATAAAAGCTTATATGAGTACCTGGTATGCAGGAAGTCCTTAATAAATACAAGTTCTGAGTAGCTATTATTAGCTATCATTCAGGGCGATTTGCACCTAGTAGGTATTTGATAAATATCTACTAAATTAGTTTGAAATTTGAAAAATGTAATGGAAACCTCATCACTTTCTTTTCTGTCTAGTAAATATTGAGCTCTTATTTTATCAAAGAATGCCTTCTATGTTGATTTTAGAGTAACAGAGGTTACTCTAAAGATAACAGAGGTTAAATGAAGATATCTATTAGTGAGGATAGTCCAGATGACGCTTGGTTTCATACAAGTTTGTTTCTGATCACACAAAGTAGAGTAGGTGCAGGCAACCCTCCTCTGTCTTGTATCTTTAATATCTGTAGCTCATGGCATGTAACATGGCTTCAGGACAAGATAGGGCTGGAGGATCACATGGAATGATTCAAAAAGCCAAGCCTAGAAAAGGCTTACCTTTTTTCCTTGTTTCCACCAACATCCTCTGGGCCAGAACCCAGTCATAAGGCTCAAATGAAGCACAATGTGAAGGGTCACGTGAATATTTATTGAGCTTTCACCGTTTCTGCTACAGTATATGAAGGACGGCAAAGTTCTAAGTTCAACCAAAATCCACGTACCTAAAATTGCACTATCCTAATTGGAAATCTAGAAGCAGTTTATCCCCCTTTGTTCATGGAGTACGAGGTAAGCATCAGTAGAAGAGGTAAGAAACTGACTTCTCGAGGAAGAATTGACTTGATAAACCATTTTGAGAAATACGGCTGTTTGCAATTTTTATGCTGGATGGAAAAAATAATCTTTCATTGGCTATATCTAAAATATACACATTTTACAGAAAAATATTGCATTCATGATCCAAATTTCCTGGTGCTGCTGCTGATATACAGTTTGACTTGGGTCATATCTGGGTGGTGGACAGGGAAGACATTTGTCCCCTTGGACCAACGGCCTCTAGTCATCCAGTTGTGAGCAATACCTCAAACCCAAGCCTAAGATCATGGCAAATGAACCTACTTTGAGATGCAGAATCAAGCTTGCATTTATCTGGAAGTCCCTTGTAAAGAATGAATTTTGGAGCCAGTTAAACCTAGTATTAATTCTGTCTAGTCCACCAGTTAACACGGCAAGGTCTAGAGGAAGTTGTCTCTCTGGACTTCCGTTTCATCACTACAGTATGGTGGCTCATACTACCTAAATGTAAACCAGGCATTTCACAATCGACAGGAATGTAGGCTTAGACAAGCCACTTCTGTAAAACCCTTCACCAGTAAAACCCTTTGAGTGGTTGTCATGAGAATTAAATAAGAGGAATTCCACAAAACTCTTTGGAGAGGGACTGGCCATCAAAGAATATGGTGCTATTGCTGAACCTGCTTGGAAGTTGGCCCTAACTGTGTTGAACTTAGCATCTCACAAACACCACTCCACTCCAGCCATGCTGTTAGCAAATGAGCTCACTGTGAAATATTTCGGTATCATTGAAAAGGCAAGACTAGGGATGACATTTTTCAGTCCAAAGTAAGAAAATGCAGTGCTGTAGCTCTAAGTCTGATTTGTGTGCACCTTTTAGATGATTTCAGGTAGTCCAATGTTTATTAGGTGTAAAAAGAACAATATGTTCAATTCAGAAGAAAATCTGGTACTAATTCCCTGCCAGTAACTTTCTGGTCCCTGGTTCTGCTTTAAGGTTTTTTTCTTTCCCCTCCCTATGGTTTTAATCTGTATTCTCTTCTGTCATTATAACAGCCCAGAACAAAATTACAATATCATTGGTGTATAATTTACTTATAATAAACTGTACATATTTAAAGAGTGCAATTTGACGAATTTTAGTAAGCTCATGAAGCCACTGCCACAATCAAAATACTAAATATTTTTGTCACCCACAATATTTCCTCTTGCTCCTGTGCTGTCCATCATTACGCTACTTCACTCCCTAGGCAACAATAGTCTCCTTTCTGTCATCATAAATTTGTTTGTACTTTCCAGAAATTTATATAAACGGAAAGAAACAACTCATTCGTGTCTGTCTTCTTTCACTATGAGTAATGGCTTGATAGTCACTCATGTTGTGACATGTGTTGGTAGTTAATTCATTTTTTTGCTTAGTAGTATTTATACCATATTTTCTGGATCCATTTACGTGTCAACCAGCATTTGAGTAGTTTGAAGTTTGGGGCTATTACAAATAAAGCTGTGGTGACGTTTTTGTATAAGTCTTTATCTAAACTTATATTCTCATTTCTCTTGAATAAACAGAGATCATACAGTAGGTATATGTTTAACTTTTTAAGAAACTACCAAACCAGTTCCAAAGTGGTTGTACCAATTACATCCTTACCGTCTGTGTATGAGAGTTTCAGTTGCACTGCATCCTTGCTAATAATTGTATTTTCTTTCTTTATAATTTTAGCCATTTTACTGGCTGTGCAGTGGTGGTTCATTGTGGATTTAACTCACCTTTCCTTGATGGCTATAATGTTGATCATTTTATATATACTATGCAGAACATATTATTTTCTCAGCAACTTTTATAGAGAATAAAATTTAGTTCCATGAGCCCCTAACAATGTATCAATTCACTTTTGATTCTCATAATGACTCTAAACTCAGTGTGAACAATATAATTCTAATTTTTCACATATTAAAATACTGTTATTTGGATTTTACTTAAATGAGTGTCACAGTGATGCAAAGAGATAGTGAGTTCATAATACAAGATGTGCCAAAAAGTATTGAGCTGTGCTATATTTCAGAAATGATCTTACAATATGATTGTTTTCAGACAGTTGGAAGTCAAAACCTGTACACTATTCAGGAGATTTGTACAGAGCCTGCCATACCACACAATTATTTTTCTAAGACACACACACATATACAAAATAATTTTACAAATCTTTAAAGACTAGATTAAAAGATATCAGCGAAAAACAGAAAAGTATATTTTATTATTTCAAGATAGTAAATAATACAGATTTTCTATTCACATTTTCCTGAGGTTGTGGTTGGGGCTAGGGAGAGAGAGAAAGATATGGGAACTCTGAAAATTTTCAAGGGATAAATACTCTGCTTTGCAAAGCGTGGTTCTTGGACTAACAGCACTGATGTCTCCTGGGAGGTATTTGGGATACAGGCTCTCAGCCCCCTTCCCCTAACTCCACCTACTGGACCAGAATTGCAGTTTTATGAGATTCTCAAAGGATTCATATCAACGCTAAAGACTGAGAAGCACTGTGGTCAACCATTTGTCCCTCTGTTCAGAATGTAAGAAAATCATCTCATTTAATGATTGCTCCCCAAGCTTCAGCGATTAGGAAAACATTCAAACAAGACCTCAATCCTCTATCCTATGTGACAGGTGATTTGTCTTCTTTTCTATGGATTCGAGAAAGGCCAAACACAGAAGTTACAGGTACATTTTCAATTCATTTCACCCTGGAGCAGCTGGCTTCCCTCGCCTCAGCCTAACTCTGAAGCCCCGCATCTACACTTTGATGAATTAGCCACATCGCTTACAGCTTTACATCCAGAGCCCTCCCCAGATACCACTTCAAATGGCTGTTAATTTTATTTTGATCCAAATCCTAAGTTTTAATGTATATTCACCACAGCTATGCTAAGTCAGTCCTCTCCTTGTTCCTCCCCATTGGTGTGATATCGAATGCTGCTATTAAACTTTTTATTAACTTCCCTTGTTTTGGTCTCTGCCCTCATTACCTCACAGCACTTTATGTTAAACTGCTAAAGCAGGGACTTTCTGTCTAGCTCATTCCATACTGCATTACCTCCCTACAATATTATTATTTGCTCTCCACCCTCAACACTTCTCACCTCAGTTTTGCCCTCTCAGCAATTCTTGCTATTTGTGGCATGTTCCTTCTTCCAGGCCATTAACATATAAAGTGGAAAAAAATTAGTCTTAATATTGACCCTTGTGGTTCTCTATTTCCAAGCCTTCTAACTCCTAAATGTTTTCCACACTCAAACGCTCTTTTCATAACAAATAATCCAATTCTCCCTCTACCTAAGTATGATATAAGAGGGGTTTGAACTCTGTTGTTTTTAACTATAAAAGCATGATTTAGCCAGTGTTTTTGAGTTTAATAAAGTGCAACCCATAAAAGATTGTACTTGGTTCTGGAGGGGCAGGATGCCTAGTCGACACAGCTGGAGAGAAGGCTGTGAAAGGATAAAAAGCCATGAATTGACTTGGCTGCACTTCTAGTTCTGAGAAATTTTCGTAAGGCATCTGAGAACCTTCTAAAATGACCAGGCTAAGTCACAACTAAGGAGGTCAGAAAGATAGATCAAGTTCTTCTTTTTCAAAAAGTAATTCTCATGCTACTGTTTCCAAACCAATTATAAAGTTCAAACTAGTCAATCACAAAGGTTCATTGGATGTCTTTTGCCCGGTAGCAAATGGGGCATGTTGTACAAGCAGTGTCAGAGAGAAATAACGTGTTCAGGACTCTGCCACCAGAGTAAGGATACAGAAGTGCCAAGGAAAACTCCCAAACTAGGAGAAGACAGGAGCTCAAGGGCCAAGCTGAGGTCAATTATTGAAGCCAGAAGGACCTGGACTTAGAACTTGATTTCAAATCTCTTGGTGACTGCCTACTCTACCAATGGACTCTAACATTAGAATGAAACTTTCCAATGATACTTCATTTTCTTTGATTTTGTGTTTATTCTTTCAGAGATTATTTCCTTATAAGTATATATAGATATTAAGACATAGCCTATATTTCACACAACATTTAAATTTTGTGCAATCATATATTCTCTATGACCTGAGATATACAGGGGAAAACAGCAAGCCTGGTCAATTTAGGAGTCTTTTTGTTTTGTTTTAATCTTAGAGCAATCTTAAAAAGAATTGGGAGGAGGAGGTGGAGGGGGAAAGCACAATTTTTGGTCTTCAAAATGAATTCACTATAGTTAACTTACATAACTGATATAGCTTTCTGTCCCGGATGATGTGTGGTTAGGCAAAATCGTAGTACATATTCAGTTTAAACAAAAATATATTCTCATTTCAAGGAAGGAAAATTTTAATAAAGACTGAATTGCTCATACAGAGCAAAGACTACATTTGCTGCAGTACTCACTAAACGTTTATGGTGATAATGAAAAAAAATGTCGTATATGATTCTACATGAGAAACATAATGGCTTGTTAGAATGAAGACAGATAAACACATATGGTTTTTAATTTCAGCTCCGTCATTAGACAGTCCTCTGACTTTGGGAAAGTTACCTATATTTTCTGAGCCTCAGTTTCCTCTTTTGAAAAAGGATGTGATAGTCATTTAAAGAAACGTGTCATTTGTAGGTTAAAAATAAATAGATGTGAAAAACCAGCTAGCACAGTGCCAGACTCTAATGGATATGAGCAAATGGCAATAAGGTTTGTTTCCACTGTTAGTGGCATTATGATTTTTATTATATAAAACAGTATAAAAGTTTATAACACGAAGAAACTTTAAAAACCATGTGTTATAAATCCCTGCTTTCATAGAGGTGAGTATTGAGGATGGGTGGGGGAAATTGAGTGAGTGGGAAGAACAGCATTGGTACTCAATTCTCCAAATTACATGGTTCTGGTTCATGATATACCACCTCCTTCAAACACGTGAAAGGCATGTTGCCAGGCTCTGTGATCCTTAACATAGGGAAGGTGGGAAACCAGAGTCCGTGACATACCAGGTCTGGAATCAAGCTCTCTGGGTTCATATTCCAGCTCCATCTCTTACTAGCTGTAGTCCTGGGAGCAAGTTACTTAAACTCTTTGTGCCTCTTGTGTCATATCTCTAAAATGGGGATGACAATAGAAATTAACTTAAAAGGTTAATTGTGAAGACTGAATATATCCATTCATAACAAACTTTTGAAGCAATACTTCCCACGTAATAAGCATTCAAAAATGTTAACCATGATGTCTCTTAAAATCCATTGCCTAGCAGGAACTTTTCTCTATCCATTTTTCTTGATTTCTCAATAAAATGTATTGAGTCTCAAGTCTTTGTCCATTCCTGTGTTTGATAAGAAAATTCACATACAAAAACTGAAAAGAGCCTAGAGTTTCTACTAAAGATTTTGTAATCAGGGCCGGCCCTGTGGCTGAGGGGTTAAATTTGCGTGCTCTGCTTCTGCGGCCCAGGGTTTCGCCGATTCAGATCCTGGGCACGGACCGCACCGCTCATCAGGCCATGCTAAGGCAGCGTCCCAATAGCACAATCAGAGGCACTCACAACTAGAATACCTAAGTATGTACTGGGGTGCTTTGGGGAGGAGAAGAAGAAGAAGAAGAAGAAAAAAGGAAGATTGGCAACAGTTGTTAGCTCAGGTGTCAATCTTTAGAAAAAAAAGATTTCATAATAGAGTTGGAGAAGCAACTTGCCAAACATGATTTAAGATTATTATAAAACACTGTACACTTATTTTTCGGGATTGATATTTCGCAAATTGACATACTTCATAATTCATAATTCAGAGTAAAGCTAATGTTCAGTAAACAGAATGAAAGACACAACTTTAGCTAAAACTTTAGAGAAAAGGAGAGTTTTCGAAAAGCATTTGAAAAGAGGTACTAGGCATGGATGAGTAGACACCATCTCAGATGAGGATATGACAGCTGCAAAAGCCCATGAAAAGGAAGGGAATGGTTGTGAAGTTTCTGATTTTTGCAGAGTTCTACCACTACATACTTTATCAGTGACTGCCTCAAGGTAGGCCAGGCAAATTAATTAGAAATGACTGGCCATATGCCATACCATAATAGCATACCAGGTGTGAAACTACACCCAGGGTTAGACATACTTTCTTCGTCATGGGCAGAGTAATTCACCATTCCAAAATAGATGTTCAGTGGCAAAAAACTTGCTGTACACTCTTTAAGCAGCCTAAACCAAACTGAAAGGTATGTTTTCAGGTACCCGATCAGTCAGATTCGTTAGATTAGACTTTTTACTAAAACTGAACAAAAAGGCCCATATTCACTAGAATATGTAATAAAATATGACCTTAAAATTGGGAGGATAATTGAGAGGAATTATGCTAGCTTTAAAAAGCTTCTAGAAATTAAAACCTGTAGGTATTTTATTTTATTTTTATTTTATTGAGGCATGGGCACTTTCCGTGCGATCTCCCTTCAATAATTTTTTAAGTTGATGTTACATTATTGTTGACTGTAGACTCAATATTGTACAACAGATCTCTAGGGCTTATTCATCTTGCTTACCTGAAACGTTATGCCCTTGGTTAGTAATTCCCCATCCATCCCACACCTCCCAAGCTCCTGACAACCACCACTCCACTCTTTGAGTGTATGAATTTCACTGTTTTGGATACCTCACAGAAGTGGAATCATGCAGTATTTGTGTTTCTGTGAGTGGCTTATTTCACTTAGCATAATGTCCTCAAGGTTTATCTATGTTGTCACATAAGGCAGAATGTCCTTGTTTTAGAGGCTCAATGGTATTCCATTGTATGCATGTACCACGCTTTCTTTATCCATTCATCTGTTGATGGACATTTAGGTTGTTTCCACATCTTAGCTATTGTAAATAGCGCTGCAACGAACATGGGAGTGCTAATGTCACTTTGATATTCTGATTGCAAATCTTTTGGATAAATACCTAGAGGTGGAATTGCTGGACCATATGGTATGTCTATTTTAAATTTTTTTGAGGAAACTTCATCCTGTTTTCCATAGCAGCGACACCATTTTGCATTATCACGGACAGTGTTCCAGGGTTCTAATTTCTCCACATCCTCACCAACACTTATCCTTTTCTTTTAAATAATAGCCATTCTAACTGGTATGAGGTGATATGTCATTGTAGACTTGACTGCATTTCACTGATGATTAGTGACATTGAGCATCACTTCATATCCCTGTTGGCCATTTGTATGTCTTCTTTTGAGAAATGCCTATTCAAGTACTTAGCCCACTTTTTTAATTGGGTTATTAGTATTTTTACTATTGAGTTGTAGGAGTTCCTTATATATTTTGGATATTAATGCTTTAACAGATATATGATTTGCAAATATTTTTTCCCTTTCAATAGGTTGCTTTTTTTATTCTGCTGATTGTTTGCTGTGTATAAGCTTTTTGTTTGATGGTTTTTGTTTTATAAATTGTTTATTTTTATTTTTTGTTTTTTAATTTTGTTTTATTGGATGACTTGTTTATTTTTGTTGTTGTTGCCCATGCTTTCAGTGTCATATCTACGAAATCATTGCCAAGACCAGTGTCACGAAGCTTTCTCCCATGTGTTTTTCTAGGAGATTCACAGTTTCAGGTCTTTTAAGTCTTTAATACATTTTTAGTTGACTTTTGTGTATGGTGTAAGATAAGGGTCCAATTTCAGTCTGTTACATGGGAATATCTGTTTTCCTGACATCATTGTTGAAGAGATTTGACTTTCCCTTTTGGGTATTCTTGGCACTATTCTTGAATGTCAGTTAATTGTGTAGGCATGAATTTTCTTCCAGCTTTTCTATTCTGTTTTATTGGTCTATGTTTGTCTTTATACCAGTATGGTACTGTACTGATTACTGTAGCTTTGAAATATATTTTCAATTAGGAAGTATGATGCCTCCAGCTTTGCTTTTGTTTCTCAGGGTTGACTTGGCTATTTATGATCTTTTGTAGTTCCATATGAATCGTAGAATTCTTTTTCTAATTCTGTAAAAATGCTTTTGGGATTTTGATAATGATTGTATTGAGTCTGTAGATTAGGTAGTACAAATATTTTGACAATGTTAATTATTCTGATCCATGAACATGAGATGTCTTTCTATATTTTTGTGTCTTCTTTCATTTCTTTCATCAATGTTTTGTAGTTTTCAGTATACGAATGTTTCACTTCCTTACTTAAGTTTATTCATCAATATTTTATACTTTTCAGTGCTATTGTAAATAAGATTGTTTTTGAGATTTCCCTTTCACATAGTTTCTTATTAGTGTACAAAAATGTAGCTTATTTTTGTATTTGATTTTGTATCCTGCAACATTACTAAATTCATCTATTATTTCTAACACTTTTTTATGAAACCATTGAGGTTTTATATATATAAGATCATGTCAGCTGCAAACAGGGACCATTTTACTTCTTCTTTTCCAATTTAATGGCTTTTTTTCCCCCTTGCCCAGTTGCCCTAGCTAGGAGTTCCAGTACTATGTTGAATAGAAGCAGTGAGATTAGGCATCCTTGTCTTTTTCCTGATCTTAGATGAAAAGCTTTAAGTTTTTTACCATTGAGTATGATGTTAACTGTGGGCCTTTCACATATGGTCTGTATTATGTTAAGGGACTTTCCTTCTATTAGTATATTGAGAGTTTTAATCAAGAAAAAGCGTTGAATTTTATCAAGCATGTTTTCTGCATCTCTTGAGACTTTCATGTGATTTTTTAATTCTTTATTCTGCTAATATGGTGCGTTATATTAATTGATTTTTGTATATTGAGCCATCTTTGCATTCCTTGCATCCCAGGGATAAATCCCATTTGATCATGGTGTATGATCCTTTTAATGTGCTGTTGGATTTAGTTTGATAACATTTTATTAGGATTTTTGCATCTGTATACATCAGCGATGCTGTGGGTTTTGCCTACTTGCTCTTTGCTGAACTAGTAGTAGGGAGGGAAGCTATGGTGACTATCAGCCCAAACCACCATCTCTTTTCTTCCCTAGGTGGCTGGACTGCACCAGGCCCACCAGAGCCCCAAGACTAGAAAGTCACATGCCGGTTCTTTGGACAGCCCCAGAGAAGGTTGGGCATTGGACTGATGGATCAACTCTTTCTTTCCCCAAGGGGAAACTGAAAGCTGAGATTTTTCATCTGCTTGCTCTGTGCTGAGCAGGGGGAGAGAACCTATGGCATCTACCAGTCTAAGCCATCATCTCTGTTCTACCACAAACAGGTAGACTATGCTTGATCTATCAGAGCTTCAGGACTGGCAACACATGCTAGTTATTTGGGCAGCAATGGAGAAATGGGATGCCGAATGCACAGATCTACGCTTTCCCTCTTGAAGGCGTGCCTGTGAACTGGGATTTTTCTTCTGTTCTCTCTGGGCTGAAGAAGGGGATGATCTATGGCATCTACCAGTGCAAATCACCATCTCTGTTTTCCTCTGGGTGGCTAGACTGTACCAGACTTGTCAGAGCTCCAGAGCTGGTAAGTCAGATGCTATTTCTTTGTCATCCCCAGAGAAGGTTGGGACACTGGATGCACAGATCAATTCTTCCCTCCCCAGGGTGATGCTAAGAACTGGGATTTTTATCTGTTCACTCTATGGCAGACCAGAGGTGTGAATCAATGGCCTCTACCAGCCCAAGCTGCTGTCCCTGGAAGACTAGACTCTGCCAAATCTGTCAGAGCTCTAAGACTGGCAAGACAGAAGCCTATTCAGAAAAGTTGGAACACTGGACCACAAACCAACCCCTTCCCTCCCTTAGGTGAAGCTAGGAGCTAAGGCGTCTCTCCTTGATTGGGTGGTGTTGTACCAGGGCAGGGTCTTTGGCAAGAGGGTGCCCTGAATCTCCCTACTGGCTTTAGTGAATCTGGTTTTGCATTCTCTGGGGTGCAAGAGCCTTTCAATTAGTTTCTGGATTTCTTACAAAGTGAATTTGCTCATGATTTGTTACTGAATCAGTGTGTTTGTGAGGGGAAGGAGCGTCCAGGGCTTCTTATTCTGCTGTCTCACTGATGCCACTTTCCCATAGATTTTCTAGCAACCAGAAGACAAATGCATCTGGATTGGAATTTCCTAGTTATTAAATTTCTTCCTATGTGTGTGTGTAAATGCACACATGCTTATGCATATTTGCATGTGTATGTGTTTTACAGTAATCTCTGCAGTGACAGACACACACAAAAAAATCTATGATTTACAGCCTTGTCATTTTGCCCAGGGGTTACTTAAAGATAATCCCTTTGTACCCTGGTTTGTTTATTACCTCAACACCATTTTGAAGAATATTTCCTACCTCCTCCAAATCCAGACTCCATTTAAATCGCATTCGCATCAACATTTTACACACAGTAGAATATTCAAGCAAAGATTCAGCCTGGGAATGCTATGCCTCACAGTAAATTGGGAATAAATTACCCATGTAGCTCATGTATATCATGTGAGCATTAAACAAAGAAGCAAATTTATGGTAAAAAGGAAGCAACTGTGTACTCCTTAATGCTGAGAATATTTGATAGCATAATGTGATGTTTGATTTTATTGGCCAGGAGACAGTACATATATTATAGGAGAATGTTAAATCAGAATTTTCATATCACACATTCTACAGATGTCACTTCATAAAGTCAAACATTTATATCTTGAGTCTAGAAGGCCTGGCATTTAGAGCTATACCATCAAACAGAGGGTTGGGGTTCCCTATGTTTTCTACTCTCTCTCTAATTTTGTAAGCAAAACAATATGTATGAAATATATGTTGATGAAAGTACATGATACTTTCATAAAGCTTATTGATGGCCAATTTTAATGTGATATTCTACTACTTTGTGTTTTAGAATGTTCATCAACCTTAGCTACTTCTATATCAATATGAGCAAATCACTAAAATGAATCATATTGATAAACTAATTGTATTTATTTGTCTATCCCCTTATTAGACAATAGCTTAGTAACTTGAAAGCATTGTCTTTCTAATTATAAAAGTAATATATGCACCTTATACAATTTTCAAGACATACAGCAGTATATTATTTAAGCTTTGCATTCCTCCTCTGCTTTTAAAATAGGAATTCCAGAATGTGAAAAATTCTGATTCGGAGTTTATGGTTTCAAAGATTTCAAGTTTGGAGGATATAATACAATACTGGTGACTTTCGTCAGAAGCAGTAGAGGTGTCTGGATGCCACAGCTACCATTGGTACTTGGTGAAGCAGAGGCTATCCCTTCCCACCTCTGCTCCTGCTGGAGAAAGAAAGAGCATTTTATCCTCTGCCACTAGGACAGTTACCTGGACTAGAACAGTTACTGTCTGGGAAACGTTTATTTCTAAAACAACTAAATATTTTGTTAATTTCTAATATCTTGATAGTATGTACTCCTGGCCTGTATACTCAGGAAATGTAGGATTTCTCATCAATATCTATCAATGAGTTATGTCCATGATTGAACACTTTGGACAAATTAAAAGTGATCTTATAATGATATCGATAAACTTTTGTCCTGTAGCCCAACACACATCTCCATGATTTTCACACTCATTCACAAGAAGCCATGGTAGTCTGAGAGGGTGAGGGAAGAAACTTTCCAAGCATTCTCTAGAGTGGAGAGGCAGTAATAAATGATATCATGAGTCTAAATCACTTAGTAGAGTTTCTAGAATATAGAAGAGACCCAATAAACATTAATTCCCCACTCTTTCCCTGTTTTCTTCCTTACACACTTGAAGATCTAGTCTTCAACATACAATATTTATTCTTATTTGGAGAAGGGGTTAGGGAGTCTTATAAGGCAAAAGTGATGCCTGCTGAATTTCAACCTACTTGCCTGTGGCAGGAGCCATGTCTTACACTGATGTGTACACTGGTACCCTCAGGCCAAAAAGAGGGCCAGAATACATGAAAGCCTCTCTCTGCCCCTTACTCCTGTTCTCAGATGGTGTCAGAATCAAGGCAAGTGCATTTATTAAGTCATAAAACTTAGTGCTAGAGAATGGGGCTTTCAACAAGATGAAGGTACCATAAAATCTCAAGCTATTACCGGAAGTTATTGTTTTTGGATTTTTGCTCCCTTTGATTATTGTTGTCTGTCTTTTTCTGTTACTGGTATGGAAAGATGAGTCCGAGATTATTTCCCACCTAGAGGAAGTCCCTGCCCTGGGAAGGTCTGGATGGGAAACTCTCCTATAGGCATTAGAGATGGATTCCTCTTCTTAGATTCCTTTTCCTAGACTCTTCTTCCCACTCATGGAGTGGAAAAATCTAGGGGGGGGGGGGGGCTGGAAGATTAGGATGTGAATTTAACATGAAGAGGCTGAGGGGCCTGCTAATTTACTTAAAAATAAAAAGATGTATTTAACTTTAAAATTTAGCCTTGCCTCTAGTCTAAGCAAAATAATTCCTTATAACTCCATAATGTCCAATCCTGTCCATCATATATGTGCTAAGAAAACCATGCCTTGGCATGGTAGCATTGTTTGTATATTTTCCTATTACATCGTGCCAAGCATGGGTCCAAGGGAAATCATGAACTTGGAGATGTTTTCTAGGGCTTTGCAGCAAAGAACATTTATTGTGGATTTTCTTACTACAAAAGTTATGCATATTTATCAAAAAATCAAAGACTCAGATAAGAAAAATAATCACCTTGATATCACCTAGGACTTTTTCTAGGCAAATGCAAAGTGAATTTAAGTTATTTTTCATTGTTTATTTAATAAAGAGGATTAGGCATGTCTATTTCTGCTCATGCTATGATGTCTATGAATATGCCAGAGAATTTATCAGTATTTGGACATGATCTATAATAAGTAACCAGTAGTCTCATATTAAATAAGAAGTCTGTGACATTAAAACTCAAGCAATAATTTAATTATAGAATCTGATTATATGAACTGTATAAAGTTCAATTTTGATAATCATGTCTTGACGAAAGAAAATGTCTTATAATGAAATCACTTTCATTTCTCATGGGCTTGCCAATATGACCATAGAGAAGGTAGAAACACACACAATCACATACATACATACAAATACACACACAAACGTCTACATGCACTCTTTCAACAAACTGAGCACAAAACATAAGCTAGTCATTTAGATTCCAGAGACAATTTAACACCTGGAAACACTGCCTAAAAGTTATATATGGCCCCAAATATTTTTAAAGCAAAATATAATTTATATATAAGGAAATACACAGTGTATTGTAAATATTTTTAGTTTTTTCTATATTACGATGTTTTGACATCTTAAATCACCTTTCTGACTGGGGAAAGATTGCCCCTCCCAGAGCTAGCCAATTTTTAGAGATAGCAAAGAGCCCAGCCGGGAGCATGTTGTCTTGGATATGCTAACTAAGCAATCCAGGGCAAACCACCCCTCTCTGGCCTGTATACCCCTGGAGGCTATGTTCCTAGGCCTTCATCATCCCACAGCCAGTTGTCAGGCAATTAGGGACCACCCCTACAGCCCCAAACTAGCCAGTCCTAAACTGTTCTCACTGCCCTGCTTTGTCTTTCCCACAGAAAACCCAATAAAAGCAGTGGCCTAACCTTCACCTGTTCCTGTCTTCTGCCTCCTGAACACACTAGTGTCTTTTCCATGTGCCTCTGTGTGGTTGTCATGTCTATCTCTAGGACCTACGAGTAGAAGAAACTTCACTGATTCCTGAACCTCTCCTCTGTCTCCTTTTATGGCTACACCTGACTGACCATCTTATAAAATAATACAAAACACACAGACAGTGAGTATAATTTCATCAGCTTCACAAATACATAAACCATCTATCCCATACTATCAAGAACAGAGTATTTCCATCATTCTTTCTGCCTTATGACAATCAGCCCTACCCACACCCCATTTTCAAAGCGACCACTGATCTGATTTCCAACACCAAGCGTTTGTGTTGCCTATTCTAAACTTCACGTGAATGGAGGCACTCTTTTGTGCCTGGTATCTTTCACTCAGTGTGATATTTTTGAGATTCATCCTTGCCATGTGTGTATAAGTAATTATTTCCTTTCCTTCTCATTATTGAGTATTCTATTATGCATTTAGAATTCTCTTATTGATGGACTCCTAGGTTACTTTCAGTATTTGGCACTTGTAAATAAAACTGCTATGGACATTTGTTTGCAGATTTAGGGGGGCATGTTTTCCTTTCTCTTAGATAAATATCTAGGGATGGAATATCTGGGTCATGAGGAATATGCATGCATAACTTTTTAAGAAACTGCTAAACAGTTTTGCAAAGGAGTTGTACTATTTACCCCACCATCAGCAGTGGATAAGAGTTCTGGCTGTTCCATAACTTCTCCAACATTTGATGTTGATGCTGTTTTCTTAAGTGGTAATGACATTCTTTTTCTTGACTCTTCTAATGAATATATAGTGGTATCTCCCTGTCGTTCTAGTTTTTATTTCTCTGATGACTAATGATTATTACTTTTTTCATTAGCCTATTAGCCATTTGTATACCTTATTTTGTGAAGTGTCTGTTCAAATATTTTGCCTGTTATCTTGTTTGTTATTTTATTATTGAATTGGAAGAATTATTTCTATGTTTTGAACACGTGACCTTTGCTAGCTGTATGTGTTGATATTTTCTCCCAGTATCGGCCTTGCCTATTTATTTTACAAAAATATTTTTTAATTTTAAATAACTTTATTAAGATACATTTAACATACAATAAATGCATGTTATTTGTACAATTCTGTGCATTTTGATAAAGACGTATACTCATGTAACCACTACCATAATCAAAATATAGATACTTCTACTACCCTAGAAATGCCCTTCATGTCCCTCTATGGTCATTCATCTTCCCAATCCCAGTCTGCAGGCAATCTGATCTACTTTCTGTAGATTTGTTTTGATAACTCTAGAATTTCAGATAAATGGAATCACCCAGTCTTTTATGTCTGGCTCCTTTTACCCAGTTTATGTTACTGTATGAATCAGTGGTTATTTCTTTTTATTGCTGAGTAGTATTCTATTGTATGCATATATGATAATTGGTATATCCATTTACCTATCAATGGGTATTTGGGTTGTTTTCAGTGTGGGAACTATTATAAATAGAGATGCTATGAACATTCATATGTAATTATTATTACTTATTTATTTATTTATTTATTTACTTATTGCTGAGGAAGATTAGCCCTCAGCTAGCATCTGTTTCTGATCTTCCTGTTTTTGCTTGAGGAAGATTGGCCCTGAGCTGACATCTGTGCCAATCTTTCTCTATTTTGTACTTGGATTGCCACCACCGCATGGCCACTGATGAGTGGTATAGGTTTGCACTAAGGATCCAAACCCAGGTTGCTGAAACAGAGCACACTGAACTTAACCACTAGGCACGGGGCAAGCCCATGTGATTATTTTTTGTGCGTTTATATTTTTATTTCCTTTGGGTAAATATAAGGAGTAAAATTACTAGATCATATGATAGATTTTTTATAGGTCTATTTATAATAGCTATTATAATGTATCTGTCTGATAATTTAAATATCTGGACAATTTCTGGATCTGATTCTATTGACTATTACCTCTCTGGGTTATGGGTCACATCCTCTTACTGTTCCTCATGTCTCATAATCTTTGATCCAATGCCTGCGATTGTGTATAAAAGAGCCGTAGAGGCTATGGTAAGCAATATTTACATCTGAAAAGAATACACCTCTTCTTCTGTCAAGCAATGAACGTAGGGAGTTGTTTCAACCTAGTCTGTGATTGCATTGGGTTGGGATTTATTGACGCTTATGGTAGATTGACCACAGTTTCCACATTAATTGAGGGTGGGATCAGAACCATGTCTTTCATGGGGCTTAGACTTTCATCACCAGAATGGTTTATATCAGTTGTCCTGGCCTGATCTCAGACATCAGCCAACCCCACTCACTAGTGCCTCATGGGTGTCTCTTTCAGGCTTCCTGCTCAATCTCCAGCCACAGATGGCTGCTTTCTGCCCCTTAGGATGAAGTTCTAAGAATCTGTGGAGTTTCTCTCATTTCTCTTTTCTTGCCCTCAGATGTCTGCAGGCCCTTGGTATCTGTGCCTCTGGCATCTCTCAGGCTTCCTGCTCATCTCCAAGTGGTAGATGGCCATTGTCTGGTCTTCAATGTAAGTGCTGAAGTGCTTGTGGTGTTTCTCTCAGTTCTTTCCCCACCTTCCAGACTTCCCTGACCCCACATCCCTATTCCCAAGAATAGCTAACAGTTATTATTTTAAAAAGAACAATTAAAAATTGAGGACAAATTGCTTAAAAAACGTTTAAATAAATTTTGGTACATTGATTATAGAGACAAGCTCTGAAACAGAATGAGGAGGATCTTTACTAAAACAGAAATAAGTTTATGATATACTGTCAAGTGTTAAAGCAAGCTTGCTGAAAAATATGTGTATATGTATGTGTAAAATATGTAGACATGTGTACACTGTCTAAACCTACCTGTGAAGTGCACACTTCCTATACACGTCCACATATTTTATGCATACATATATGTGTATATGTGTGTGTGTGTGTGTCTAATTTGTAAAATGTACAAAGAGAAAGGCCTACTTGAATAGGAAATAAACTGTTAACCTTGCTTACCTTTGGGGAAAGGCCTGGGATTGGAGTGGGGTCAAGTGAAAGTAGGTTTAGTTTATATTATATGGGCTCCAGCACTAACAATTTTTTAATGTATTAGAATACATGATTAGTAAGTCATTTCAAAAATGAGTGAAACAGTCATGAAAGGAAGACTATACATTTAATGAATATAAATATGTCTAGATGAAGCTATATAAAGCTTGAAATAAATTGCAAAATTTATAAACAAAACCAAGCTTAGCTTTTTATTCATAAAATTTATGCTAAAAAACAAAACAAAGCAAAATAAAAAGGCAGACAGAGTTGGGCTGCTTTGAACAGATGGTGTGATGTTAAGGGTAGGTGAGAACGCACAATTATTTAGCTCCCACTTTGCGTCTGACTTTTCTGTCAAGGAGAATAATTACCTTCCTTAGAGAGTAAAACAGAGATTTGGAATGAAGGAACTTAAGCTCAAGTTAGGAGAAAAGATAAGAGAGCCCCTTGTTGCATTAAAAGAGTTTGTCACCGGTTCCAGATACACTAACTCACAGGGAACCAAAAGAATGTGAAATAATCACAAAAACTTGAGAAGTATTTTAAGAACAGAACGGGAAGAATTTGAACATTTAAAAAAGTAGAAAAGAAGGAGCTCAAATACATAAAATACACGGAAAAGGAAGAACTGGTAAGTATGAAAAAAATGAGCTTGAAATAAACACATACAGCAGAATTTTAAAATATATTGTTATGGCTGGCTGCTAGAATTTAAATATAAGTTGATCAGTAGAAACCAGCTGTGGTTTACTAAGCAAAGGATAAGAACTTTCTGAAAGTTGTTACACATTTGCTCTAAAAATGTGACATAGCTCACTTTATTATGAGTCTTGTACCAACAAATATTGCTTGATTTAAACTTAATAGATTTAGAATATAAAGGTACATTTAATCTCAACGGAATTAAACAACTAAGGTTTGGATGTCACAACATACCAGACTGTGGGTTTAGCATTTTTTTAAATATAGGATGAAATAGAAAACAAATGACTAAGTTCACTGACCACAGTCAAACCCAAGTATTGGAGATTATAAAACATTGAATAACAATCTCAAAAATGAAAATGGCATTTCCCTGATAAGAAGCTTGATAAGCTGAGAAGTTCTCTAAAATAGGGACGATCTGTGAAGTGCACACTTCATTTTACACCTAATATCATTCTGCACTTGAGGTTAATAAAAGCCTTCAAGTTTAACCTAAGACTTCACTTAAATATTCCATGAGAAAGATGATTTCCGTACCAAAATAGTAGGTGATCATATAAATCTTTGACATAGATTTTTGAACTATTACTTAGAGATAAATATATCAGAAAAAGACCTATCAGAAACAATCACTTCAATAATCACCTTTACTCTTCTACTGGAATCTTAGGATAAAATTAGATTATCCATCCCCATAACATTCTATAGAAAATTGCACTGTTGTGATCTGCAAGGACTAAAGATGAGCACTCGAGCATGTGTGTCTCCTGCATTAAAAGTAAACATTGGGATTTTAATCCAGAAAAGCTGATTTTGAGTGTAAGTCCCTCATCAACCAACTGAGTGAACTTGGGAAAATAATCTTTTTTCTTTTCTTTTCTTTTTTCTGAATCTCATTGTACTTTTGTTGCTCTGCTAGGTATCAAGGAGATTAATATATATTGAAATTCCTAGACATGATATGAACACAATAAATGACATATTGTTCCCTCCTTCCTTCTCTTCCTTCCTTCTATTCTTCCATTGTAAGAAAAGAAAAAAGAAATGGCTAACGTTGTAGACAGCCCTCAGGTTGGCCCCCAGTGATCCCCACCTCTTTGTATTCACACCTTTTGAAACCCTGTCGTATAAAATTGTGAAGAGTCTGAGATTTTACCTTACTTGCAGATTAGTTTGCCACAGTCCCATGAATGCTTGCAGAAGACATGAGACTCCTAGGTCAGAGACAAAGGGTAGTTTATTACTCACAGCAGTAGCATTAGGTAGAGTATAATTATTTTTGTGCCTATTCCCTAAGATCTAATTCCGCCAGGGTTAAACCTGCACATGCAATGGATCATGTTAAATGAGAGGAACTTTAACCTTAAGAAAACTGGATCTTTTATAATGGGAAGTAACCTTGCTTGACTTTTGCCCCTAGGGTGATATTATCTTTATTTTACTGGACAGTGAATAAATTTGCCCTCTGCTCTGGAGGGAGACACTTATCTTTCACGGCTGTTTGCTATACATACATATTTGAAAAGATCACCCAGAAGAGTACAGAAATGTGAGATGCCCATGAAGAATTGTTTCCTTGCTTCCTCCCTCTTGAGTGTGGATTGAACTTGTTGGTTCTCTTCTATCAAATAGCATAAGGCAGAAATCATGGGATGTCACCTCCAAGATTGAGTTATACAAAGACTGTGGCTTCTGTACTCAGTGATCCCTCTCACTATTTCTTGGCTCACTCACCCTGGAAGAAGCCAAGTGCCATGTCTTGAGACAGCCCTGTGGAATGATAAACATGGAAAGGACCAAAAGCAACATCAATGAGCTTCGAAGTGGAGACCCCATCAGTTGAGCCTTCAGATGAGACTGTAGTACTGACCGTAGCTTCGTAAGAGACCTTGAAACAGAGGCATCCATTTAAGCCACACCCAGCTTCCTGAATCACAGAAACTGGGAGATAATTTTCATTCTATTAAGCCATTAAATGTCAGAGTAATTTATTACGCGGCAATAGATAGCTAACACAGTTAACTTCTCATAATTATTATATACCCTGGAGTTTGCAATAAACAAAGCACTGTCACATATGTCGAATTTCAACAAGCATTAAACAGATTCACTGTATTTAGGAAGAAACATTTAATGGAATTGGGAAATGAATACATATACTTTTACATGTTTCAGAAAGACAGAAAGTTTGATACTTCCTGTTCAGATATTTCTAATCTTCAGTCTAAAGGCACTATCACCATATTCTCTACAAGGCTTTTCTGGCACCTACAAGACAAATCCAGGTGCCTCTTCCCCTGAGTCTCTTTTACTCAATATACACTCCATCATACGAGTGACCACATTGCAGTTATTTGTGGTGGCAAAGTTCAGCCCTGTAGGCAACCTGGTGGATGAGATGCCAACTATGTGTATCAAATCATATCATATAGGTGTTTTAAAATAATTTAGGCTTACAAAATATTTTACAAAGTCTTATATATGTTTAGTATAATGTTTGCAAGACATTTCTACAGTTAATGCTTTTAACAAATGCAGAGGTAAGAAGAGGAAGAATTATTCATTTCTAGCTGCATCTTTGCATTATTTTTTATTCTGACATCAAATAATATATGAGCATTGTTGAAATTTGAAGCTCAGTAAATACTAGTACAAAGAAGCAGGAAAATATCACCAAATAACCACATCTCAGACAAAATGCTGGCATGTCGCCTTTCAATCTTTTCAGGTGCATTTTTTTCTTTACATATTTGAGATTACATTACACAGACCAATTTTCTTCACTTAAAAAATTGGCATTTTCCATTGTAGTTCCTGAATGATAAGCCATCATATTTGTTTGACATGATTTATTTAATAATTCTCCTATTTTTGAACTGTCATATATGTCCAACGTTTTTCTATCTATATAATACGATGTAACAAGCATATTGTGAATAAATATTTTTGGGTTTTTTTGAATATTTCCTTAGGATAGATTCCAGAAGGTAACACATAACATGAATGATGTGAATATTTTATGTAGTTTTCTGGAAATATTAGAAAAAAATAATATCCCTACCAGCATTACTAAAGTCCTCTTTTTATCCAGATGCAATCAGTTTCCATAATACCATTTGACTGATCTTTGTGGATTTTATAGTTGAAATTAAATCTTATTGTTTTAATTTGCGTTTCTTTGATGACCAGTGAAGCTGAACTTTTTTTCATGTGTTTTCAAAATCTGCATTTCCTCTGTGGTTTGTTTCTTTTCCCTTACATCTTTCCATATAGAGACGGTTACATGCTTTTTTTATTTCTTGAAAAAATTTTCCATCATGTTTATATTTTTTAGTAAAAAATATATTAATTTTATGTAGCCAAACCTTTTTTATTTTGGTGCGTCTTTTCTCATTCCTCTCATGGACTAAGGATTACTTTCCTTTTCAAGTAACTAAGAAAGTGGAAAGGAAACTCTTGAGACATTAACGACACTGGAAATCAGTCAAGTCTGTGTTCATTTAGAATATATGATACTATAAATATTTTAACTTGTAACATATAGTTGCATATTTATTTGTAAGATTTTTATAATAAGGTTAAGGCCTTTGCTTCAAGATGAGTCCGCTGACTGGGGTTATCCTTGTCTTTCTTGCATAAACCGGTAGTCATGTGTAGATAGGTCTTTAAAACATTCCCCCTAATATTTTATAGTTATCCTGTTTGAAAGCTTTGTTTTAGCTACTTAGCTTATACAAATCTTTGAACTTAATTTTATATCTATAACACCTCTCCTTTGCACTCATATTTCATTGTGATAGTAAACTGACACACAGATTTAAGAATAAATACCACCAATTCTTGTTAAACACACACCTCAGTGATAAAAAGGAGAATTGAATTCTAATGACCATTCTGTCAGTTGTAAGAATTCAATAAGCTTGTTACATATGAATTAATTAAGAGATCTCCTGAAAATATTAATGTAAATTTTATTTTAATGGTTAGCATATTACATATGACTCTTCCATCTCTCAGAACTTTAGGGTGGACATTGTCAAGTAATGATCTAAATTTTCATATTGTACTATTATATATTTCAACCTATTACCAGCTCTTTTGTCTCTGTCTTAAATATTTTTAGCATGTGAACACTTTTTATTGCCCTCACTGCTCCGATACCCTCCATGATACAAACCCCCATTATCTTTTCCCTGGATTACTACATCAGCCTTCTGACTAATGCTCCTGTATCTACTCTTGCCTCTATTTTCCAATCAAGCAATATAGGCATCATTGTTAAACATGTCATTTTTCTACTCAAAATCTCTTCATGTCTTTCAGAGTGCGTCTCTCTAGGATCTACATTATTTGCTATCTCATCCACTCCATCACCCTCAAGACCAGATCTCCTAACAACCTTTCTCTTAATCCTTTTTTCCAGGGGCACTAGCATCTATTTATTCCTCAAACTGTCAAGTGTGTTCTCACTTTTGAGCCTGTCCATTTATTGTTCTCTCTGATTGGAATGCTCTTTCCCAGATATTCCTAGGCTGCTTCCCTCTGTTTTTTCGGGTCACTGTTCGTGGTAGGATGAATAATCCCCCTGACCTACCACTGCCCTCACAAAGATGTCCATGTCTTAATCCCCAGAACCTGCGAATATTTTACCTTAGATGGTAAAAGGGATTCTGCAGATGTGATGAAGTTAAGGGTCTTGAGATAGGGAATTATTGTGGGTTACCCAGGTGAGCCCAATGCAATCTCAAGAGTTCTTATAAGAGGGAGGCAGGGGGGTCACAGAAGGTGACATGGCAACAGAAGCAGAAGGACAGAGAGAGAGAGAATGGAAGATGCTATCTAGTTGGCTTTGAAAAATGGAGGATGGGCCATTGGGCAAAGGAATGCAGATGGCCTCTAGAAGCTGTAAAAGGCAAGGAAACAGATTCTCCCCTAGAGCCTGCTGACCTATTTTAGGACTTCAGACCTCCAGAACTGGGAAAAACTAAATTTGTGTTGTTTTAAGCTACACAATTTGTGTCATTTTGTTAAAGCAGCAACAAGAAACTAATACACTGTTAAATGTCATTTCAGCAAGGCAATCCTGAGCACCCTCTCTAGGAGAGCATCTCCCACCTCTCAACCCACAGCTCTCGTTTGCTTCATATTCCACTTTATTTTCCTCCAAAGCACTGATTCCCACCACATATTCTGTAAGTACTTTTGTTTATTTTTTGATTCTCCTTGAAGGTAGGAATGTTTTTTTCTTTCTTTGCTTTATTCTCAGCATCAGCATTGGTTCTGGTAGACAGTAGACATTCAATAAATAGTGGATGGATATCATTCCCAGAGCACTTTTATGGATGAATTAACTGAAGTTCAGGGAGTTCTGTGAATTTATACAATGACATATGCAAACTTGGGTCCTTGGTCTTTTTTTATCTTCTTTGAGGAAGATTAGCCTTGAGCTAACATCCACCACCAATCCTCCTCTTTTTTGCTGAGGAAGAGTGGCCCTGAGCTAACATCTGTGCTCATCTTCCTCTACTTTACTTTACATGTGGGATGCCTGCCACAGCATGGCTTGATAAATGGTGCATACGTCCGCTCCTGGGATCCGAACCGGTGAACCCCAGGCCACAGAAGCAGAGTACTCGAAACTAACTGCTACACCACTGGGCTGGCCCCAGATCCTTGGTCTTCTTATTTGAAGCTTGGTTTTCTTTCACTTCATAAAATTTACCTTATCTTGTAATCTGTGGCTAGTCAAGTCTGAGCAGCCATATCAAACACAGTATATTCCTATATGACGCTATTTGAGAAAACATATTTTTCTAGCCATTGCCCCATTAAGTACAAGTTTATCCATCTTTGGGTGCCAGGAAGGATATGAAGGGAAGAAAAAAATCTTCTGCAACACTATAGTGTGACAGTGACTATGGATGTTCTGATCAAATGCCCCCATGGCCTTCATGGGCAATTAGCCAAAATGGAGAATTTCTGCTCAATAGAGGAGAGGGACATGGTGCAGGAGATGAGACGGCTGTATCTGCAGTACATTCTGCCATGTCTTGGTGAAGTTATTACAGGAGCAGCCCTGGACAATCAAAGGAAGGTCACAGCGCATCAGCCTGAAATATTCTTCATGGCACACTATCATCAGTCATAAGTGAATGATCTCCCATACAAGAGAAGCCTCACTCCCATCCAAGTTAGATGCGATCTATACCACTGTATACTGGACAGAGGGGAAAAAAGGGTGAGCGATGGAGAGGTAGAAATTAGCCAAGAAGACGCATGGTGGAAAAAATTGTCCAAGAACTCTGTGATATGAAAAAGGCAGTTTGTGAAGATATAGCAACGAAAGAGGTGACAAGCTCATAACTATCAAAAGTCTCTGAAAGATTAAAGTGGAATGGAAAAACCTTTCCTGGTGCGGGGAGCAAAAAATATTAGACTTATCTATAAAGCAGGTTTGAGGTAAAGGACTGAAGACTAAACCCACCCAGGACGCTCAGGAGAATGCAAATTAAGCTGTACGTTTACCAAGAGTCAGTTGTATTTCTTCCTAAATCCGTATAGGCCAGTTTTACTTGATAAGCAGTTTGGTTTAGCAGAAAGTTTTAATGGCTGGTAAAACTGCGTTAAAATGTAGAAGTATAGCATACTCCCTAACTATAGGATCCAAGTTTTCTCACCTCTGTAATAGGTATATTTCTGCATACTCTAAAGTGTTACTAAAATAATTAAATGAGATAAAATGTGTCTAAATACCTAGCACAATTTCCTACATATATGAGATTGTCATTCAGGATACCAGCAGGAAATTCAGAGTTCGCTCAATGCAATGACTGACGGAAGTCAATGAAGGGAAAATAAGAAAAAATATGCGCAGGGTTGAGAGATGGAGAAGCATCCAAAGATTAGCAACAACTGGATGTCATTACTGCCACTAGACTCTAGAGAGGGCTGTGTGTTTTTGAAAACCACTGCTCATGAGCCATGGGCCTTAGGTGAGAGAACAGAGTGACCGCCAACTCGCAGCACAGCAGGAAGGGAGCAGGCAGATAAATATCCTGGGCGCTCTCTCCACCTTTTCGGATTTTCTGCCATGCCTCCCACTAGTCTATCCAAATTGAAATCAGCACGTGAAGGAGCCAGGCCATGGAGGCGGGAGCCTCATGGGGCATAGATCAGGTTGGAAAAGTGAGTAGCTCTGGAGAGGCAAATGGAGAGTATCCAGCCTGTGTGTCTGTTCACTTTGTCCTAAAAGGGAATTTTGAAGAAAGATGTACCTAAGAATAAAGATATAAGCTAAAGAGAAGACCAGATAATGCTGTGAACACACAAGTCTTGCTGTTAACGGAGAGTTTATATTGAGGCAATTATTAAGATTATAGAAATTTAATATTAAAATATATTGAATAAATATCAGCAAGTGGAAAAACCTCATCATCCTCTACTGCGCAGGCTCTTTCAGAGATTTAAAATTATCTTAAAGTAGAATAGCTTGAATAGCCAGACATCTTCATTGAATCTCTCCTTTGGTTTCTTCTTTATTTGTAAGAGGTAAAGGGATGCAGAGCAAAGAAGAGCATGCATGTATGCACGTGTGTGCAGTGGGGGAGGAGAGTAAGGGTAAGTTTCAGCTTGCTGTCTTAGCAAATCTCTGCTAATTTCCTGTACCTTTCTTGTTTACGGCATTTAATGTTCTCTGATAAGGACTCAGATGATGATCTTGACTTAGAACATATTGAGATGGCTAAAAGTGTACAATTTCGACTTCAGCAATGCTTTACTTCATGACCACAAAAAAGCAGTGAGGCCCATGCACAGACAGAGTTTTTGTGCTATCGAAATGTATGTCAAATTGTTCTCCTTGATGTTGAAAGATAGATACCACACTGATATCTCCAACGAAATCTCTAAACTTCGTGAAAGCGGAAACATTTCCCAGGTTAACCGAAATACATGTGTTTTTGTCATGCTCGAGCAAAAGCAAAACAAACAAAAAAGAACGAGTTTCCCTCCTTTTCTATGTCTCAGGAACTCTGCTGGTCAATGCACATATGCTCTCACTAACCTTCACCTAAAATCTAAGGCTGTGTGTTAGTCAAACAATTTTAAAGATAATAAAGACCAGAGAGATGTAGTGATTGTTACAAAGTCAAAGACCCTAAGCTAGTTTTGGATGAAGCTGAGAATGACAGTCATGTCTGCCTGATGTCCAATTCTGTGGTCATTCAACCACATAATGCCTTCCAGATAAAAGGAAAAAAATAAACATTGCTAGCAAAAGTCAATTCATTCTTTTGGTGGCTTACAATGACGATTTGAAGATAGTCCTGGTTTCTACAAAGGAATGCACAGGCCTGGACCTAGGTGCTTGATAATATTTGCTGAATTAAAGAACTGTGAGGCGTAAAGAGATCAATTGACATGGAGCTAATTTGTAGACTGAAATGGAAACAATTATATTTTCACTAAATTCAAAATGTGAAATTCTACTAGATGCCTACAGCATCAATACAATATTGGCATAAAAATATCTTCAATAATACCACATATTATTGGCTACTGCTGAAAGGAAGTTCTTAAGTGCCTGTTACTTTTTGGAGCCTAAGGATAAAGAGATTCTTCTCATCAAAGTAGTCCCCTCACTTCCCCAAATGTAGATTGCTAAGTATAATTTCAATAATACAGACGCAGATCATCCCAACTAGACAGAGTCAGAGAGCAGTGACATCTCCCAGCCATTCACCTCTGGGGGAAAGATGAAAAATGAGCAGAAAGTTCAGGAGAAGAGATTTCCACGTGTAGCCTTTAAAGTCCAGACTTATGCCCTCCTGGGCTAGAACGTCATCACACACCCCAGGGAGCAGGAAGTAAAAGTTGACATCAGAGGCCTAGTTAATACCTATGATGTAATATACAATTGTACCTGAATATAACTATATGTATAAATTGTATGATATAATTATAATTATTCAGAGCCTTCTTAGGTTAGTGGATACACACACACACACACACACAAAATTTTTTCCCCCTCAGAGAGTGAGAAATCAATAATTCTTAATAATGATGTTGCTTTTTAAAGTCTATTGTACTCTAACCCCATAGATATTATTATATACAAATAATTACCATGGCTTAATTAAGTAATTATTTAACCACAATAATTAAGATTACAATGCCCAGAATAAACAAAGCCAAAGAATTTCCTTCAGAAGTGCTTCTAAATGAGGAAAGGAAGTAGATGATCAACGTTCAGTGAGAAACATCAAAACAGAGATCACTGTCTCCTGAGGGTCACCATCTGATTTCAAGGAAGAACACAAGTGCTCTCTCTCCAAGGGAAGCTGCGGTTATTCCCCACCCACCTGCTCAGGGCGCATTCCTTGTGTGTGTGTTTATCAGAATCAGACTTCAATGGAGAAAACTGATGAACTGACTGACATTGTCACTCTAAGAAGAGCAAAATAAAATGAGCTGAAATTTTAGAAGGAAGAAGACTGGTCCTTTGTGAGAAATGACAGTCTTGAAACTGTTATGAGCAAGGATTTGCTTCAAGCATCCATATAAACAATTTAGACATTCAAAATAATGTTTTAGGGAACCAAGAAGAATCAAAAGTTATGCAAATACATCCCACACTCATGGTGTAATGTGGATTGATAATAGTAAGTGACATTCTTAACCTTTCTTAGAATAAAACTTTCAAAGTCCTATGATTGATTTGTTTTCATTTATTTTTGCTTTTTGCAAGCTATGATCATAAACACTCTCTAGCCCAGTAACAACAAAAGTTTAAAATGACTAGAAAAACATATATTCTACCATTGTTACTCAAAGAAGCCCTTATATGAAAATTCTACTTGCTGGGCCACAGTGGTTAGCAAATATTTATGCACAGAATTCAATTCAGGAAAAAAGTATACTTGTAAACCACGCTTTATTTTAAAAGTTATACTCCTTTCATTATCAAATGAGCTATCTGTAAGTATGCTTAAGAAGTATTTTTCCTGATCAAAGCAGGATTTTATCTGGGGCTACCATTCCAGAAACTACATAGCTTGACCCACTGCAGCAACATATAATTTTAATAACAACCCTTGGAACAAGTTTTGTGAGTAGCATTCCTTTGAAGCAGCTACTTTTTGTCTTTAATTGACTGATGCTATGAGCTAGTAAATTGCTAAATATGGTTTGTCTTGTATGGCTTTTTGTAATTTATAAAATGAACTTTTTCCATTTCAAATGGCTTAAACAGAAATGCATTTTTACAGAGAAGTGGTCTTCAGCTTATTTACAATGAAACAAATATTTCATTAGTTGTTTTTCTCTTTTTACCATAGATTTCAATTTTATTTTTAAAATACTTATCTCAATTAATGACAAACGTGAATCTTCTTTGTGGTGAACTTCTCTGAGTTGTCTTTTCAACAAAGGAAAGGGGTCCATTTGATATTCATATGGAAAAACAATGAGTCCTGACCTTACCTTACTCCATAAATAAAAATCAATCACAGATGGCCCATACAACTAACTGTAAAACATTAAACACACGTACATACACGTACACATTAATATTCTAGAAGAAAACATGAAAAAGCATCTTTATGACCTAAAACACAAAAAAGCACTACCCATGAGACAATACCTGATAACGAATACTAGCTTAAAACTAGGACCTGTGTCTATCAAAAGAAACATTAAGAGAGTCGAAAAGCAAGCCACAGAACAGGTGGAGAAATTTGCATCACATATAAAAGTGAAATATCCAGAATACACAAATAATTTCTTCAATTTTTTAAAATATAAATCTCAATAGAAAAGAAGGAAAAATACCTGTATTTGACACTTTACAAAAGACAATAAAAGTGAAAAATGATCAACTATGTTAATTATCAAGGAAAAAAATTAAATCAACAACAGTAGAGTTACTATTTTGGATTGAGGGGTAAGAAAGGTCCTCATCGTCATGGCCACTACATTTATATAAGACAAATCAAATGTAATACAAAAAGTTAAGAACAATTCAATGCCACTATGTATTCACGAAAATGGCTAAAATGAAACAAAAAGGTAGAAAAATATCAAGTCGTAGCAAGAATATAGAATATTTGCAATTCTTATTTGTTGATGGTGGGAGCGAAAATTTGGTATAGATATTATGTAACACTGTTTGCCAATATCTACTAAATCGGAATATAAGATTTCAAATAGAAACAAATTCACACTTAAGTGCATACCTAGGAGAAATGCATGCATATGCTCTTTGTAAGACATGTACAAGAACGATCATGGCTGTGCTATTTGTGCAAATCAAAACCAGATACAATCTAAATGCCCATTAAGAATGGAATGGATAAATAAAATGTAGTATTTTAACGGTGGAATGTACATATGTAATATATATTTAAAATATATGAATTTGTATTTTGCAAGGAGAATTAATTATTTATTCAAAGGATAACACAAAAGAAGCCGAGAAAATAAAAGGTTTCATAGTAGATGATTCCATTTACGTAAAACTCAAAAATTAGCAAAACTAATCTGTTATGTTAGAAGTCAGGACAATGTTTACCATGAGGAGGGTAGTCAACAAGAAAAGGCATAGGGAGATTTCTGGCAAGCTTATAATGTTCTATTTTTAATCTGAGAGTTACCCATATAGGTGTTTTCACTTTATGAGCATTTATTGTAATTTTAACCTATGCTTTATACACATTTCTGCATGTATGTTAGTCAACAAAAGGTTCACTTTCGGGAAAAAAATGGATCAGTATAATAAAGTGAGTTTCTGTATCTATACTCTCTCATCCCTAAAAATCAGTGAGGTACAATGAAAAATCCCTAAAAGCCTAGGATAAGTAGGAATAATACCATCAATGGATCAGGATTATTAAGGAGACCTTGAAAAATAGAAAGCAAACAGGATCAGATACATGGAGAAAGTAAAGCAAAGGATATCACAGCCCTGAATGAATGAATGATGGTGTAGTTCACAGGAGCTTAAGGTCCAGATTCAACAAATTAACCCATTAGGTGATTAATTAATTTAAGGGATTAAAATGTGGCAGCTAGACCTGTTATCCTTTTCTCTCCACATCACCATCAACTATGCTAAGCAGTGATGTTTGTCATCCAGCTGAAAGATCCTGAGAGTTGAAGTTGAGGATGAACTGACTCCAAGGATCTACTGACCCTGAACAGATACTAGAACATCTGACATCTAGATGAAAAGCTATCAGATCGATAGTCACCCTTCCTCCTAAAATCACGAAAAGTAGACAGGCTTCTGTAAGTCACAGAGTGAACACGGAGGTAAACAGGATTCACGAAATTAAACGAAAATGTGGAAGTATCAAACATTTGAAGACAGCCAACATCATCAAAGTGGGCATAAATTTACTAAACAAAAGAATTAATCCTAAAGGAAACAGAATTAACAAAACAAGCAGAAGCCATTAGAAAATGCACAAATAATATGAGAAAGAATCAACTCAATGACTTGGAAATCAAAAATACAATCCAGATTTTTTAACACAACTACAATAATGACAATAAAGACAGCTCAGGATTGAATAACGTGAAAGAAACAACTGAAGAGCAAATTAGTCAGCTAAATAATCAAACCAAGATCAAGAATGAAGCAGAAAATGTCTAAAAAATGTTGTATATGAAAAAACAAGTTCAGAGGTAAAGTTGAGAGAATGCATCTTCCAGTAGCTGACAGGATTTCCAAAAGGAAAGGCCTAAAAAAATAGGGTAAGGAATAACCAAATATTTAATAAAACAGTTATCATAGCTGAAGAAGTACATGAGGATACACACGGAAAGAGCCCACAAATTACCACAGAGATGAATTTTAAAAAAACAAAAGATTCCTAAACATCTAGATAGATCCATCATGGTGAATTTTATTATGCCAACATAAAGGCATCCAAAAAATATCCAGAATGGAAAAGAACCCAAGTTATCGATAAAAGAATGAGAAACAAAATAACAATATAAAGTGCTGGAAAACAGTGGAAAAATATTTTCTAAGTGCCGAGGGAAAATGCCTTAAAAAACAGAATTCTATACTTCACAATAGTAGCATTCAAATGGGAGAGAAAAATATCATATTTTCATATTCAGACTCAGAAATTTTATGACCAGGGACGCATTTCTGGAAGTATCACTTGAAGTACATTTTCAAAAAATAAACTACGATTGCAGACAAAAAGGAAAGATGAAGGCATGAGAGATATTTGTGAGCAAGAAAACCAACAAAACGCTTAAGTTTAGATACTTGTTCATGGAAGATGTATATATTTTTAAAAACGGATTGTTATAGGGGCCAGCACATGGCTGAGTGGTTAAATTCGTGCACTCCACTTCGGCAGCCCGGAGTTCGCTGGTTTGGATCCTGGGCACGGACCTACACACTATTCATCAGAGCATGCTGTGGTGGCGTCCCACAAAGAAGAAGTAGAATGACTTACAACTAGGATATACAACTATGTACTGGGGCTTTGGGGAGGAAAAGAAAAAACGAGGAAGATTGGCAATAGATGTTAGCTCAGGGCCAATCTTCCTCAACAAAAAAAAGGACTGCTATAAAGCTCCATAGAAAGAGTTTTAATGTTTTCAATAAGTAAATAACAAATAAAACTCCATTGTCAAATGAGCAAAGGAAAAAATGAAATGAATAAGCAATTTACAGAAGATAATATATATGAAACATACCTATAAATAATCATTGCACAAAAAGGGCTCAACTGTACTAGTCATCAGGGAAATGCTAATAAAAACAACAATGATTTTCTATGTGTTACCTTTCACTTGGGTCAAATGTACATGATTATTACTAGTTAGGCTTAGAGAGGCTGCCTTCCTTAACCCTTCCTAATCGCCCCTCATCCTTTCATCACATTATCATTCTCTTTTGGATTGTCGAGGCATTGATCTCTATCTAAAACTACTATTTAACTGTTTACTGCAGGTGCCTCCACATCTCAGAACAACAGCTCCATGTGAGCAGACTGATGCTTTATTCCCACTGCTGTAGCCCCAGTGCCGGTACTTGGCAAATATTAAGCCACTTAATAAATATTTATTGGATGGATGAATGAATGAATGTAGGTTTCAGTTTTCTCATCTATAAAGGGAAGACATTTCTGAAATTAGATTTGGGGCAGTATCAAGGAGCTAAGCAAGAAGTCAGATTATTCATCACCACTAATACTGATTCGGTGATAACATGGTTCTGAAAAACAAGGAAGATCATAATATGTTATTGACTTTGGCCACTAAAACCAATATTAAAGCAGAGCTCTGTAATGTTTTCAATCAAATTGTTTTTGTTGTTTACTTTAAACCACACTGTGGAGGAAAAATAATGTTGTGTTCTTCCAAATGGAAATAATAAAACCCTCAGATCCTAGTTACTCTTGGGAACATACTTCTTTTCATATGTGAACAAGTGTCAATGAAAGTCCCATATACTTCAGTTCAATTAAGTCTGCAACCCCTGGGATGAGACACTCTCCCATCTGTCCAGATATATTCCTGATGACAAAGTAATGCATTCTTTTAATGGCAGCAAGATACAGTTGTGGTAACTAGATGAAATAGTAATCCTAGTATCTCCGACTAATTTACTCCAGTAGATATATTGAAATGTCCCAAAGCCAGATGTTCAAGCTGCCAAATTGAACAGTGAAACTGCCTAATCTTTGACTTACAAGCCTAGAAAACAAACCAGCGTTGCTGTTGTGTCTTTAGAAAAATGAGGTGCATATTTCCAGTTCCCCTAATGTTTATTTATTCAAAGGTTTTATTAGGCTTTTGATAAATAGTTTAGGAAAGCCATGCAAAAAATATAAAGATAAAATGAAGGTCATTTTTTCAAAAAAAGAAAACAAACATTTTCTTTTAATGGTCATATCTTAGCAAGAAGTACAAGGGTCTAAATCAGGGGGCAGTGTAAAAGAAGCATGGAGAAAAAGCAGCTGTCTAAAGTCGCACCTGAACATCCTCTGTAATGGAAGGCATAAATACTCACAGATCCAACAATATCTAAGAACTCTATTCCATTGTGTATTGCAAAGCAGGTAAATCTTGGCTGGCTGGAATAAAATAGTTTAAAATACATGTAAATTAACCCTGTGATTTGTTGACCAGTATAACAGCATATAAGCATATCATTATCACAGTCAACACCATCCCCACTATTTTTTCTCATATATTTCACCATTGATAGGACATTGATAGGGAAATAAATATTGCTCCACCCTACCCACTTCCACACCAAAATAGGTCTAGGGTAGAGGATTTTTGGGGGGAAGCATTTCAAATGAAAATGCTAAGAATGACCGCTGTGATTCTGACATTAAAAATTCTAATCTTGTAGATGGCGGGCTCCTAGCACCTGCATTGTTTGGTAGTTTTATATTTTTTTCTTGGTAGTGTTTGTTGTATGGGGCTTTTAATTACAACTTCATTACTCTGGGTGTATTGCTAATAATTTACTGATTAATGGACTAACTTGTTTCATTTTGAAATTTGACAGAGTAATATGTGGTTCCTCTTCTAAACTCAGAGAAGAGGGCTCCTTTCTCGAGGTCCTGTGCTTTGGGGGGTCTTACTTTGGCCTTCCTCCACCTGTGCCTCTTCCCATGAGGTAAATAGTCCTGTGGCCAAGTGGATGTATCTAATAAGAGGCACACTCTCCTTTTCTAGATTACTCTTTGGGTAGTTGGGACCCCAAAGCTCTGTGCCCGAAATGGCTCATGCACCTCTTCCCTGGATCTAGGTAGATCAAGCTGCCAGTGTGCACCTAGGCTTAAGAGGTGGCCAAAATGTGTCTTTTTGTTGGATGTGAGTCACAGAACGGAGCCAAAGTAGGGAGAAAATCAGGGATGGCATTGGTCAGAGGCCGGAGGGCCCGCTCTCCCTCCACTGTCATGGTCTAGCAGTAAACTCTAAGGAATTAGAAATTTCCAAAGGTGAGCTGATTTTTCAGGTCATTGTAAAGATATATTTGTCAAATAGGAGGGTAGAACAAATTTTATCCTACAGGTTAACAGTCACATGCAGGCAGGCTTAAATTTGGACTTTTCTCTGGGCCTTGCAAATGTTATCAGAAGGCCTAGTAAAACTGAAATGGTATAACTTTGGAATGAGATAGAATTCTGCTCAAATCTCAGTTCTATGGCTGACTAATTGGGTGCCTTTAGGTAACTTACCAACCTTCTTTGAGTCTATAATTTCTCATTAATAAAGAGCAAAATATTATGTCTTTATTAGAGAATATCATATGAATTAAATTATATGTACAAAGTAAGTAAAGATCCATTCATTAAAAATAAATTTAAATAAGAACATACCATGGCTTAGGAAATATGCTAGATAACTGTGAAAGACAGATGAGAATGATATAATCCTGGTCTTTGAAGATTCAAGGTAAATAAAAATGAACAATAAAGTTATAGGGGCCCTGACAGAGATATGGATGGGAGAAAGTAAAAACTTTTTTACCTATGATGAATATGGAGAGATTCATATTGAGTGCTCTAAAGCTGAGTTTTTAAAAATGTAGGCAGAGACAGCAAGGCTAACAAGGGCAAAAAGAAAATAAATTTGTGCAAGTCTGTTGCCAAAGGTAGGGGAATGACCTAGTGTAGGTACCATATGATGGAGATAAGTACTTTATCCTGTAGGTAATAGGAGCATGATTCTAGAGAGTAGTATATTTCATTTGTGTACTAAAAGGTCACTCTGAGAACTAGTCATTTTGAGTAATATACTGAACTAGATATCTGGAGAAACCCTCCTTGGTTAGGGCACATTAAAATCATTGATAAAATATTAAAAGCAACCATTTAAATGAATCACTGAAATTCTGGGTAAGATCAGAAACACCCTAAGATACAAGTGAGCTCTGAGACCAGCATGTGTGCGTGGAGCACTTGTTAATCAATGAAAGCCTAGGGCGTGAGAACAGGAAACAATCCCTGGGCCCTCTATACAGTAGGAGTTCAGATCCAAGATGCCACCCTAAAGCTGAGGACATCTAGCAATATCCAAAAGTGCCACCGTCTATGTGGGTGAATAATAACAACAGAAAATATCCTGCAGTGGGAGACTTGCCTGTGATGGCCTTGATACTGGATGGAAACAAAAAATTAACTACAACAAAAGGTCTCCTAAAGTTTCTCATCTGCTCTCATTGGGTTTAGAGCTAGAATTCACTAAGTCTACATGACCCCAAAAGCTAGGGACCCCCAACCACCTTGCAAAAACAATTGAAGTGCTCCCCAGGGGAATATGTATTAAAGTTGAGCCAAAAATATATTGCATAGATAAAGTTCCATAGAATTTGAGCTTACCGTCCAAAAATTACAAATCACACAAGGAAACGAGCCAACACAACTGAGTTATCAAACATAATGGCGGAATATTAGCATATTAAAATTGTGTAAAAGAAAATATAAAATGTATATGCTTAATATGTTCAAAGAAATACAAAAGTATACCAAAAGCATGCTTAAGGAATAAGTGTTATCCACAATTTGAAAAGGAAGCAAAAAAACCTTCTAGAAATGAAGAACAAACAATAATTGAAATTAGGAACTCAGTGGATATATTAAAAAGCAGGAGAGACAAAGCTGAAAAGAAAATTAGTGAAATAGCAAATATATCACAAGAATTAATTCTGAATGCAGGAAAGAGAGAAGAGATTAAAATATTAATGAAAAATGAAGAATTATAAATGATAGGATGAAAATATAACACTTCTAACTGACTTTCCAAAGGAAAGGGGAGATACAAAATTTAAAGAAATATTTGCTAATTTTTTTCCATAATTGATAATACTCTTGAATACATAGATTCAAGAAGTCCACTAGATCCCAAGTAAACCAATCCACAGCTAAACCCATTGTGATGTACAGTCAGCCCTCTGTATCTGTGGGGTGTTCCACATCCTTAGATGCAACCAACCACAGATGGAAAGGCCTACAATGGTTGTCTCTGTATTGAACATGTACAGACCTTTTCTTCTTGTCATTATTCCCTAAACGATATAGTATAAAACCTATTTAAATAGCACTTACATTGTATTAGGTAATAAAAGTAATCCAGAGATGATTTAAAGTATATGGGAAGATGTGCATAGGTTATATGTAACTACTTTGTTATTTTATATAAGGGATTGAGCCTCTGCATATTGTGTTACCCATGAGGTCCTAGAACCAAGACCCCCAGATATCGAGGGTCAATTGTAATTACATATCACCAAAGTGAAAGATAAAGACACAACATCTTAATATCTACAAAGAATGGCTCTTAGAGGCTGCTGAAAGGTGATGGGTGGCAGGGGGAAGGGGAGAAATCTTAGTTTGAGTTCTGAGAGCAGATCATGAGGAAAAGACTTAGGTGCAGGTGGTACATTGCAGGCATGAGGTAGTGAGAATTAGGATAGAGAAGGATGAAGAAGGTATTATTGAGGATGCCACTGTGGGCAACAGGGTCTTGATCCTCCTGGAATTTCCTGAGAAACCTGTAAAATGCCTCCAGAATAACCCTCCTGAAGGATGGAGGGATAGATTTATATCCATGGGCAAAGACCGAGAGATGCTCCAGAGGGCATTGTCTCTCACTTCCTGGCAGTGCTTGTGCTCAAGCCCAGCGTTCATAGCATGAGAGAAACATCTGGGCAGAAAGCATATTGATGCACAACCATGAGCCATGCAAGTATCTAGGGAAATAGTTTTTCAGGAAGATGAAATGGCATGTGCAAAATTCCTGGAAAGGGAACATTCTTAGTATCTTAAAGAACAGCAAGGCAGTTAACGTAGCTGGAGTCCAGTTGAGCAGAGTTGGGGAGAGGCATAAAATGAGATCTGAGCCCTAGCCAGAGGTCAGGTCACTCAGGCCATTGTGATCCATGGTAAGTACTTTAGTTTTTATTCGAAAGCAATGGGAAACTTTCAGAAGCTGAGAGCAGTTATTTCATTACAGATTTTTCTTCAAAATGTTCATGCAAATTGTTTAAGCTAGAGTAGTGACTTCTGTAATAAGTAAGCCTCCAACATCACAGCTTAATTTCTGCTCCTATATAAAGATCAAGGTGTTTCTAGGTTGGTGAGACTTATGGAGACTCTGTCATTATCAAAATGTGTTTTCCAAAACCGCTCCAGGTATCATCATCCAGCTGGAAGAAGGAATAAGGGCCTAGAAGATCTCACTTGGAAATATTGATAGATCAGGCATAAAAACGTCACACAATGCTTCACCGCACAGCCCAATGACTAGAACCTAGTCACATCTGCCACACCTAACTGCAATGATTTATTGGATTTAAAACGTTTTTGACTTTACCACATTTTCCAAAGCAATCTGGAATATATAGTTTGTGAAATTTCACGAAACAATATTTGCTCTTATTGCCTATAGGAACCTGAAAACTTTCTATTCTATTTTATTCTTTTTATTTTTCCTATTTCACATTTAACTGCTAGTTATGACCTACTATATTGATTTTATTATCCACTTGAAGACTACTACCTGTAGATCAAAAGTCAAAGCAATACACTGGTTATCAGCTGGGAAATAAGCCCTGAACTTAGAGTAAAAACGCTGGGTTAAAATCCCGTTATTGTCAATGTATCAGTCAGATAGGCTTGGTATTTCTTTGGACCAGCAGCATTACCATCACGTGAGAGTTTTTTTTTTTTTTTTTTTCTGGCAAGAAAGATTAGACTTGAGCTAACATCTATGCCAATCTTCCCCTTTTTACTTGAGGAAATCTTGGCCCTGAGCTGACATCTGTGCCAATCTTCCTCTATTTTGTATGTGGGATGCTGCCACAGCATGGCTTGATGAGTGGTGCGTAGGTCTGTGCCTGGGATCCACACCTGAGAACCCCAGCTGCTGAAGCCATTGGGCCGGCCCCCACCTGGGAGTTTTTTGAGAATACAGATTTTCTACTCATATCTAATGAATAAAAATCTGTTTTTTATGAAATTCCCAGGTGATTCATATAGACATAAAGGTTTAAGAAGCACTGGGTTAGGTAATGCTGCAGTAATAAACAATCTCAAATTCTTAGCAGTTTACAAATGTCTACTGCTTGCTCATGCTTCCTGGCCATCTCAAGTAAGCAAGGGAGCTATGCTCATTACAGTCACTCAAGGACCAAGTCTTTGGAGCGGCTGTTATCTCAAACATTGCCTGTTGTTCTTCCAGAGGAAAAAATAGTCTAAAGAGGGTCTTTCAGCAGCCTACCACACTGCCAAATACACAAATACTGATGTCATCCCTGCCTATTGAGTACTAAATACTTTCTCTCTTGTCTGCATTACTGCTAAACCTTGATCTTACCTAAAGTATTAACATTTAACAAATTGTATTAAATTGTTGATGTTTGTTGTGTCTGTGTTTCCTCTGTGAAGCCCATGTCATCTTATACATCTTAACATACTGAATGTTAAGTTCATTCATTTGTGGGATTTTGCTTTTTGTAAAATTTTTACTTTTAGATTCCAGAGACTGTCCTTTTTCCACATTAAGAAATGTATCAATTGCTTTAAAAGAGAGCTTAGTGCTTAAAACCAGTCACCATCTGGGCGAGGTCAGAATGAAGAGACCTTTCCTGAATTCAGTAAGGTTGATTGATGGGATGAGCTTGACCCATGAACCTACCACCTTTGATAGCCCTTTTTGTCTACGGAAAATGGATGAAGAGTTGAAAGTATTGGTAGGTCCTTGCTGCAATACTGCTCTTCCTGGGGGGTAAAAAAATGCTACCTTTCAAATTTCCCAAATGCGAAAGTCTTGTGGCTACTTCTGAATTTTAATTAGATGTTTTCTACAAAGCAAATATTCTGCAGGTTAGCGGTGGTTTATAGTATTTAGTCATCTGCGGCCAATATGTGCCTGCCGTCTTCTAGGCCACCAAGCCTAGACCCCTTTTTCCCCATGTTCCTTATGAATCCTCTGTACAGCCAAGGCCTTTCTTATCTGATAGTTCTGAAGACAAATATGGTGCAGAGGGTATAAGAATATTGATATTAGGTCACAAAGTATCTTTCCTCATTAACTTAATCAGTCGTCACTACAGATCTGTGATTGTCCTCATGTAACGTTTGGGACAACTGAGGCACAAATTAAGTGATTAAGTGATTTTTTCCACTTTGAAGTGCTAGAGGATTTATGCAGCTGAACTTATCAATTGTCCTTTATAATTATTTTTTAAAAATCGGAAACAGAACTTTGGACAGATTAAAAGCTGCCAATACTGAATTCACATGTATCTTTCTTTGTGCCAATAATCTATTTCTGAAAAACTCTCAAGTTGAATTCTATGCCCAATAATTGACTGAAGGTGTGTAAAATTTTGGAAGCATTTAGTTGGGTCTTTCATATATTTTTATGTAAAGTTTGCTTGAAGGAATTTCCACAAAATTATAGAAAACAGAAATTGATAGTACAATCAAGAATTGAGATAATAATAAAGATGATGACAAAAGAAAACAAAAAGTTTGGAAAGATTTCAGTCCATTGCAAAGTATTCCTTTCAAGAAGAGATTACAAAATTCCTGAATGAAACTCTTTAATTTAAAAATTCACTGTCTTCAACATATTTTGGTTTATGACACACAAACATTTAGCTGTACTTGAGTTTTTTAATATTGCAAAGATATCTATCTCTTTACCATCAAATTTAGGAAGATAGGCTAACTGAAAGATGAAAGAAACTTAAGTATAAAAATGTCATTTTCATTCTTTCTGTTCAAAAATCTCCTTGAGGAGATAGAGGAGCCCAGAAATTGACAACTATTGGTCTACCCAAAAGAGTCAATATTCGAGTTCTCAGTCTTTCATCAGAGCTGGTCTTATTCTCAAGTTCTAAAAGAACAGAGAGATGTGTGTCTACTTCTTTGTTCAACCTTATTTATTCTTTCTAGAAGCCAAATATGTGAAAAAGAAACAAACCAAATTCTTAGCTGAAATTACAATGAGCTAATTCTGGGGAAAACAAACAAACCACCCCCACCCCCACATTTGTAATCTTTTAGAAAGTAAGTAACAGGTTTAAAACAATTGTGAGTGTTCACTGAAGAAATATGATCACTGTCTATTGTTGGTAATTTGTATTTTGGGGGGTAAGAAGTTGATTTCAAGCAGTAGTCCCAACTTTGTCTACTTGTTAAAATTAGCTTGGTCATTTAAAAAAAAAAAATTGATGCCCAAGCTGCACCCTAGACCAATTAAATTAAATCTCTGGGGATGCAATTTAGGCTTCAATATATTTTTTAAGCTCTACAGGTGATTTCAAGATTGACCCAAATTTGAGATCTACTGGTTCAATTACAGTCTATTCTTAATCCTATAATGACTGCTAATGTTATTCTAAAAATTCCACCACAAACACATTATATCAGTTACTCTCAGCTCTCCTTCTGTGTTATAGTAGCCTGTCTGATAAATGAGGTTATAGAGATCACTCGTTTAGAACGATACATGTAGGCTAAATGAGTTGTTCCTATAATGAAAAGGTTAATTAAACTAGTTTGAGGCTTTACAATAATGATGACGGAGAGGGCACATTTATGCTTTCTTTGTAATTGTTTACTACTTATGACAAAGATTCTCTCCTTGGCCAAACTGTCCTCAGATTCTTGTGAACTTGCTTCTCAAGTAGGCCCTGACTTTTGAGCTTCTGTGTTCATCTCCGCCTTGTTTAATCTTAGTGAGAATCCTATTAAGTCAGTTTAGCTAGAATTCTCTATCCTTGATATCTGATCATCTTGATATCCAATAGGGTTCCTCATCCTCTATCACCCCCAAGGTGATTTGTGAAGAAATCACCTTCAGAAAGAATCGTGTTAGGTCACCTGTTAGAATCCTCCCTTACCTCTAATATAAGTAATTCTCTTAGGATTTCCCATCCACTGACACCCTCCTCCTATAAATTCCCATTTTTGCTTGTTGTAGTATTTGGAATTGATCCCACTCTCTCTCCCACACTGAAAAACCCCATTGTGGTGTTTGCTATCATCCCGCAATGGTCTCGAGTAAAGTCTACCTTACTATTATTTAACAAGTGTCAAGAATAATTTTTTCTTTAACACTTATTATAACTACATGTGAAACAGCAGCTATAAGTTCAGAACTTAGTATCTGAATTATTCTTCTCTACCATTTTATATATATTTCTTTTTTAAATTTATTCATGTTTTTTCACACATATGTGAAACTCAGTTCAACTACATCAAAAATATTAAACTTATGCCAGATTTGCTAGTCAGAAACTCAATGAGTAGGATCCATTGACAAGTATTTTTCACAAATCATCTGGGTGATTTTTATGTTCACTAAACTTTCAGGCCCGGGATTCCTATGGATTTACAGAAAGCAAAAGGAGCAGAGCCAGCTTAAATAAGAAAAACAAATCACTACTTTTTAACCAGAAATATATCTTTTTAAAATAAATTTATTTACCACAGGAATACTACACAAGTCAGGAAAGATGGGTCGCACTCATTGGAAGCTTCAGAAGACTATCAGTGTTTTACTCGTCCACTTTCTTCTTGCCAGTGATGGACAGCCAACTATAATCTCGCATTTGTCCCTGAAATAAAGCCATGACAGGAATCCCAGAAGCTGGAGCTCTGACAGTAAGATGTCATTTTCCTACTGTAGTCTCTGACCCATAAAATTGTATAGTTTCTTTGCTTGGGCCAGATTATAGTTATGGCCAAAATAATGGGATAATTGAATGCAGAATGAACTCTGGACACTAATTTATCTGTCAATCCAAGCATGAGAAACATTTGTCTTCTAACAGCTAGCAAGTAGAAAGGAGGTAGTAAAGCCAGTTACGGAATTGGTAGTTTCCATAAACATACTGTCATCTCAAACAAGCACCAGTTGATTTGATGATATTAAATTTAAAAAGAAGCTGATAATTCAAGACAACAATGTATTACTGTGGTTTATGTTTTAAGGAGATATTTATCCAGTACTTTGTTAAGCTTTGAATCAGAACTATTTCTGTGTATGCATGTGTGTGTGTGTCAGTGAGAGAGAGAGACAGGGAGAGAGAGAGAGAGGGAGAGAGAAAGAGAATTGGAGAAGGCAGTATGTGAGAGAGTGCACACGCACACATGTAAAGCTTTTGAAACAGGCCATTTAGACAGTGAGATTATCTTGTGGCTACAAGATATGTGAACTTCTCCAAAATAAAGACTATTATCTTCTTCATCTTTGCTTTTTCTGCAGAATCTGGTAAAGCATTTGGAATACTAAATAGTAAAGTATATCTATCAGACTTGAATCCAAGTCAAATTTGGATACCATTAAGAGAGAATATGCTAGGTATTATCACATAAAAAATAATATTAGCCTGAGATTGAGATTATTCTTTAATCTAGGTGAATAGTGATTTATTATATTAATTTTATTAACCTAAAATCTCTAGTAGATGACACTAATTCTCATGCACATAATCCATTTTTAATTATACTACCAAAGCCAAAGCAATGGATATTCCTCACCACTTTCTTTAAAATACGGCATTAAGTAAAGAAGAATAAAATATGCTGATTCAATGGAATTATTATAGGAAAGAAAGCTTATGAGAATGCCATTAATATCCTAAACCAGAACAAATTTACAATCCAGATTTTCAAACTGATTAGGGAATTTCTGTCAAATTTTAATAGCTCCATAGGGAGTATGTAGCTCACTAATATGAGCTCTATTAAGGAATACTTTGCTCCCATTCAAAACCACAATTCGTCACAAATACTTGGATTCTTCCAGTTCTAATTTTAAAAAGAAGAAAAGAAAAGAAAGAAAAAGAAAAACTTTACTTAAATATCAGAAGAGTGCTATAATCCAGATAAGAAATACTTTCCAAACCAGACAACTACCAATTGAAAAAAATTCCAGGGTTATTGAGGATTCTGGGAAGACAGCAGAGTAGAAAGCCCCAGGAATCTGTCTCCCTACCTAGATAACTATAGCACAGGCAGAATCCATCTGATGTGACTATTTTAGAACTCTGGAGTCTATTGAAGGCTTGCAACTTTCAGGGGAAGGCTTGGACAGTAAACTGTAGTTATTTCAGCACTTATCACAGTAGTAGCTACCCATACCCCACCCCTCAGCCCCATGGCAGGCAGCTGTGCATGTGTTTTTGGAGCAGCTTGCATACAGCTTGTAGGAGCCAGGCTGGTCAAAATTGAACCTGTCCTTCAAATATTAGGAATCTGTGCTCTAATCACTGATTGCTACTTCTAATCTCAAAGGTGCAGACAAAGAGGTGGCAACCATTGTTTTTGCACCTTCTTCCACTGATGCAAGCCATGCCATCTCACCTGGCTGAAGTGACTTCCAAGGGATTTAAAGGGCTAGCACCCTTCCCTCACCCTTTTTATTTTTTCTCTTTTTTCCAATCTTTGGAACTAGACATTAAAGACTAGGATATTCAAAAGCAACTGCATATATAGGGGAAATTAGAAGTCATGGCCCATGCACAGGGAAAGGCGGAGGCTCAGAAAACACCTGAGAAGATTTTTTAAGTTTACAGTTCAGGCTGATCCTCACACAGAAGCAGCCTGCAACAACAACAAAAAAAATTAGCAAAAACCAAAACAGTAAACCCTGGGGAAAGGGAAGAATCTGACTTCTAGACTTACCACATTATTAGATTCAAATGTCCAGTTTTCCAAAAAAAATAAAACCATAAGAGATACAAAGAAACTGGAAAGTATGGCCCATTCAAAGCAAAAACATAAATTGAAAGAAACTGTCCCTGAAAAAGACTTGATGGTAGATCTACTAGGTAAAGGGACTTTAAAATAACACTCTTAAAGATGCTCAAAGAATCAAAGGAAGATGTGGGCAAAGTAGAGAAAATGATGTATGAACACAATAGAAATATCAATAAAGAGATATAAAACTTAAAATGAAACCAAAAAGAAATTCTGGAGCTGAAAGATACAATAACTGAAATGAAAACTGCACTAAAAGTATTCAAAGACAGATTTATGAAAGAAAAACAAAGAATAAATAAACTTTAAGATAGGACGTTAAAAAGATCAAATCTGAGGAACAAAAAGAAAAAAGATTGAAGAAAAGTGAACAGAATCTAAGGGGCTTGTAAAATACTATGAAATGGACAAATATATGCATTGAGGGAGTCTCAGAAGAAGAAAGAAAGAAAGGGGCAGAGAGAATATTTGAAGGAATAATGGCTGAAAACCACTCAATCTTGATGAAAGATATAAATATAAATATCCAAGATGATTAACAAATTCCAAGATGAATTTAAAGAGACCCACTGAAACACATTATAATTAAATTTTCAAAAGACAAAGAGAGGATCTTTAAAATAGCAAGAGAAAAGTGACTCATCACATATAAAGGATTCTCAATAATATTATAAGCTGATTTCTCTTCAAAAACGTTGGAGGCCAGAGGGCAGAGGGCCAATATGCAAAGGAAAAAAAGAAAAATATGTCAGTCAAGAACTCTACATCTGGCAAAACTGTCCTTCAAAAGTGAGGGAGATGTTAAACCATTCCCAGATTTAAAAAGGCTGAGAGAGTTCATTGCCATTAGACCTGCCCTGCAAGAACTGCTAAAGTGGGTCCTGCAGTTTGAAATTAAAGAACACTAGACACTAATTTGAAGCCATATAAATAAAGGCCCCAGTAAAGGTAAATACAAGGGCAATTATAAAGCCAGTTTTATTGTAACAATGATTTGTAACTCCACTTTTTATTTTCTCAATGATTTAAAAGTCTAATATTAAAAAAATTATTAACCTGAATACTATTATTATTGTAACTTTAGTTTGTAACTCCACATTTTTTTTCTACATAATTTATGAGACTAACGCGTTTAGAAGAATTATTGGTTAATGTTTTTGGGAACAAATTGTATAAAGATGTAATTTTGTGACATCACAACTGAAAGGGTTAGGGAGAGAACTGTAAAGGAGTAGAGATTTGGGATGTTTTTGAAATTAAGCTGGTATAAATTCATTTTGGAGTGTTATAACTTTAGGATGTTAAAATGTAACCCTCATGCTACAGAATATACACAAAAGGAAATGAGAAAGAAATATAAATATTTCATACCAAAAAAAAATCAACTAAACACAAAAGAAGACAGAAATGCAGGAAATGAGGGATGAAAAATAAACTATCAGACACATGGAAAATAAATATCAAAATGACATAAGTAAGTTCCTCTTTGTCAGTAGGATTAGCAGAATGGATAAAAATACATGATTCAACTATATGCTGTCTACAAGAGATTCATATCAGATTTAAAGACACAAAGATGTTTAAAGGTAAAGAATGGAAAAAATATTCTATAAAATTGGAAACAAAAAAGAGCAGAGATGGCTATACTAATATCAGACAAAATTAACTAAATCAGAAAAGATTACTTGAGACAAAGAAGGACATTATGTACTAATAAAAGTTTCAATACAACAAGAAGATATAACATTTATAAACATTTAAACACCTAATAACATGTATGAAGGAAAAATTGACAGAATTGAAGGGAGACATAGATAGTTCTATAGTAATAGTTGGAGACTTCAATACTCCATGCTCAATAATGGATAGAACAACCAGACAGAAGATAAGTAAAGAAATAGAGGACCTGAACAACACAATAAACTGACTAGATCTAACAGACACACACAGGGAGGGCACTCTACCCAACAACGCTCAAATATACTTTCTTCTCAAGTGCACATGGGACGTTTTCCAGGATAGATCCTATGTTAGGCCACAAATTAAGTCGGGTAGATTTTAAAAGATAGATATTATACAAAGTATCTTCTCTGACCACAATGGGATGAAGTTTGGAACTAAAAACAGAAATAAAACTGGAAAATTCACAGACTTGGAGAAAATAAACAGCACATCCTTACAGAACCAACGCGTCAAAGAAGTCACAAAGGTTACTAGAAAATACTTAGAGACAAATGAAAACTAAAACACAACATAGCAAAACTTATGAGTGCAGTGAAAGCATTGTTAAGAGGGGAATTTGTAGTTATAAATGCTTACAGTAAAAACAAGAAAGGTCTCAAATCAACAACCTAACTTTATAGCTTAACGCTACTGAACTGGACACATAAAAATGGTTAAGATGGTAAATTTTATGGGTATTCTATCACAATAAAAAGAATTAAAAAAAACCCTCCAGGGTTATTGCCAGATGCTTCACCGATGCATCTTTTATGCACCTATGTTTTTGTTTCATCCTTTCCCAGTGATTCAAGTGATAATGGAAACCTTCTATCCTTTCCTGAATTTCTTCTGCACCCCTCTTCATGCCCCTCTACTACCTGAATTCACATCATCTATGTCATTATCAACCTGAAGTCAATCACATAAAAGTTCGTTATACATTTTGCAGAATTAATATAACAACAATATTTTGTAAAGATATCCAAAATTGTGGTGTCTCCCTAAATAGAAGCTGACTAACCTCAATATTATTTTTCTTTTAATACTATCAAAGGAAATCAGAGAATATAATGCCAGTTATGAATTTGTTTCTGTTCTGTTCTATCTATGGATTTGTTTCAAATCAGTTGCATTCTTGGGTATTATGAAGCGCAATTCAAATAAGTTTGTACTTTGAATTATAATACTCTATAGTATTGAAGAACTTGGCCAAATTCATGATAGCAGATTACAACTGAAGTCTAAGAATTAAGCAATACATCTGTCCTAAAATGAGACTTTCATTTTTATATTAAACAAAAGTGCCTGGCATTTTAACTAATAGCTGCTCATCTCCACATCTTTATCTCAGATACAGTAATATTAGTAATAGCTAATATTATGGTGCTTTAATTATGCATCAGCAACTATCAAGGGCTTTCTATCCATTACCTTATTTAAACTTTATAACAAACCTATGAGTAAAGTGTCATTATTATCCAGCATTTTAGGATAAGAAAATCAAATCTTGGGCAGGTTTAGAAACATGTCCAAGGTTTTAGGTAGTAAGTGAGAGAACAGAGATACTAACCAAAGCATGTCCACTCAACCATACATTCGTTCACACTGATTATCTCAGTAGATAAATGTAATATCCTTAGCCTGTTCAACAGTCACAACTGTGATCTATTCCTAACCTTTCAAAAAAATTTTTTAGAATGTACTTTTCATACTAAATTTATCCCTGGCTTGATTTTATTTTGCCATTTATATTCCTCTCCCTCCACTAAATTTCCTAAAGTATTTATTTTAAATTGTATGGATTTACTATGATAACTCAGTTTTTCATAACCAAGGAACAATATAAATAAGAACATACTTTAAAAAGATAAGCACTAAAACATTTGAAATGGTGTCTGAAACAACTTCCAGAGGACAGAGAGCCTCCCTGGAGTAGTTTGATGTTGGTGAGTTCCTGAGGTCAGATTTAGACATCATACATGGTGTCGAGATTGCATAGTTGAGCATCATGTCCCTAAGGGTTCTGAACTAATAGTCCCAAGAGAAACATGAGGTTTGAAAAAAACATATTTGAAACTTATTTTGGTTCATGTAATTCATATTCTGGATGGAACAGAGAGGAAATTTGCTGGTTACTGTAAGATGTTCTATGTGTTACTTCCTTGTTGGCTATTGATATTATGTAAGTTTTGAATTAATGGGTGCCTGTGTTTTAGTGTCAATTATGAAAACCTGAGTTCCTGGCTGAGGAATGTGACTGCCTTTATTTTAAAATAAAATTTTGCCTAAAGGAATAAAACCTCATCTCTCTGAGATGAAAATCATTGTTGGCTCATAGCCTAATGTAATCTATGGAGAAAAAATGTGGATGGGCAGAGGTGCACAGTATATACAACTGAAATAAGCATATTCAGAAACAATATATTGAAAAAGTCTGGTTATTGTTCAAAACGGGGTCAATAAAAATATGCCCATTGAAATAACAGAATACATGTAAAAATAAACCTACAGGCTCACTGGCAGACTAGAAGAGTTGCCACAGTCACATCAATTAGGAATTTGGGGAAGTAAAAACACAAATGGAATCACATTGACAGTGAAATCCAAGAGGCTTAAGAAGGAGACAGAAGAGGAGGCCTTCAAGAACAATAGAGCTTTTCCCCAGAAATTCTCAGGAATGGATCCTCCAAAATATTCTAGGGCACAAGCTGGAGGCAGAAGAGAGGACTGTGAGCAGTCAACTAGGCAATTATCATATTTCATCAATTCTTAGCTTCAAAATTTTTCATGTTAACATTTATTTAGTGATTTGAAAGTGTTATAAAAAATGCAATGCATACTTTAATTGGCAGCAATTTCTCTTTGTAGGTGTTCATGAAATAATGATAGACTTCATCACTGGTGATATTCTGTTCTATTAAATAAAGTAAATGAAGGGACTACAGCACAGTTAACCAGCTCCCATAGCTCAGAACAGTTACTTCTTTTTTTTTTTTTTTTTGAGGAAGATTAGCCCTGAGCTAACTGCTGCCAATCCTCCTCTTTTTGCTGAGGAAGCCTGGCCCTGAGCTAACATCCGTGCCCATCTTCCTCTACTTTATATGTGGGACGCCTACCACAGCATAGCTTGCCAAGCTATGCCATGTCCGTACCCGGGATCCAAACCGGCGAACCCCAGTCCGCCGAGAAGCAGAACACGCGCACTTAACCTCTGCGCCACGAGGCCAACCCAGAACAGTTACTTCTAATACTTGCTTCCAGGCTAAACCTAAGAGTACAGTTGTTTTTGTTTTTTGTCTTGTTTGTTTGTTTGTTTTGTTTGTTTTTCCTTTTTAAACACTAGGATATCATAAGAGATTAGCTTTTAGATTGGCCATTGTAGGCAGATAAGATGGTAGTGTTTGGAGGTAATTGATATCTATAATAAAGGGCAAAAAGTATTGAAAAGGGCCGAATATATTGAAAATTCCTACTCCATTCAGATAAACCTCTACTTTCCTCTCCCTTTAAGAAATATTATTCAGATATGCAGGAAAAAGTAAACATATATTTTGATATAGAAACCCTTTGAAATGTTACCACCTATGAACTCCGATTGAAAGAATTTTATTGACAATATTCTCTAGTGAAGACTAATTCTAAAAATCTGGAAAAATTAATATATAGGTAAAAGTGCTGGGCAGAAAAACAGTAATACTATAAGTAGGTATAAATAATTACCAAGATGGCAGCTATGAGCATTAGTGTACTTGTGAGGAAATGATTTGTAGGAAAGTTAAGGCAAATGTAAAATAATCTGAAAAGAACATTTGAGGCCTTATCAAAATAAGAGTTTGGAAGAAGTGAGTAAGTGAAAATGTTCAAAGGATATTGTGTTATTTGGGGGATAATTATTGATAACTATTATATTATTTTTGCCACTGATAGACAGTATGTCTTTATATGCATTTTAAAAATGCTATAAATGTAACCACAAAAAGGTAACAAATAAGATGTATAACTCTTCTATGGCTGGCAAACACTTAGACACAGCTATTGAAGAAAAAAGAGGTCTTAATCCTCCTTGGGGCAGAAAAGAAATAACAGTAAAGCGTTATGAAAAAAGATGAAAATAAGATCTTCAGATGAGACAATATGTACTCTCCATAACAGCATATTGATGGCCAAAATGGTTCAGTGAGCGACATGGAGGATTTTCCCTTGTTACCAGTCAAAGAACCAAGTGGAACCAAGCCCTCTCTTTGCTCATACTCATTCTTCCTTTTTCCCAGTTGGATGAGGGGTGGAGACAAACAGTGCATATTTTCAACATCCCCACAGCCCAGGTTGGGGATAGTGTGGCCATGAGCCAAGGTGCCAGCACCAAATTCTCTTGGTGCTGGGCAGCTAGACCCAAGGTTCGGACTTCCTGAAACCCAAGCTAAACTATTATGCTGGAAAGTCCATTCTTACAATTGAATGATAAAAATTCAGCAACAGGAAGGCGGCTTCCTCTGTTAGTGTAGAGTCCTCAAACACTTTGGTCTCCGAACCCTTTAACAGTCTTAAAAAATACTGAGGACCCTAAAGGGCTGTTTATGGAGGTTTTATCTATTGCTATTTTCCTATTGTTTTAAACTAAAAATTAAAAAGAAAACATTTTTATTTATTTAAAATAATAAACCAATTGCATGTTAACCCAAATAATATATTTTAATAAAATACATTTTATATTTAATAAAAAGTAACCGTATGGTCAAAACCGAGAAAAAGTTGAGAAGAATGGCAATGTGGTTTAGATCTTCACAAACGTCGTTTAGTTCTTATTTAAGAGAAGAAGCTCAATTTTTATATCCGCTTCTGCATTTAATCTTATTGCCCTTAAACAAATAGACAGCTAGTTATTTCCCCAGCATAAATGCATTTATTGAGGATCAGCAAAGAATTGCAATTCAGGGTCTGCAATCATGGAGAAACACATGCAATTCCCCTGCAACCAGGGGCTGAGAAACTCTTTTTTTATAGTGGGGAAGAGGAAGTTGGGAGGGCCATTGTAAAGAAAGAGTTCGAGGTGTAGTGGCTTCTCATTGGCTGAGTTGTGATAGTCTCTCATTGGCTGAGCTGCTTGCCGGTCAAGAAGAGGAAGTCTTTCTTCTTCCTGTTGGACTCTGCTTCTACAGCGTAACACACAAAATGGTTAAAGGGGATCCTGTAACAATTTTCTCAGTAGCCTTAACCAAAAGGATAGTGGCAATAATGGTTCTAAGGCAAGGGGCGTATACCCATGCCATCGGGTCCAGCTGCTGGCTATAATACTCTATGGGTTGATGGTGGTCCCCTTGTTTTTGAGTGAGTACCCCAAGAACATTCCCTTCCTTTTCATATACAAAAGCGAATCTGATATTTGGGATGTCCAAGGACAAGTGGATCCATGAAACTTTCCTTGAAGGTCGTTAAGCCTATGTCTTCCTGTTCTACCCATAAAATTGTGTTGGGGTTGTTGTTCCTTAGCAAAACATACAGAGGTTTGGCCATAAGAGAGAAATTTGGAATCCAATTTTGGCAATAATCAACTAGCCCAAGAAAACCTTGCAACTTAGTTTTGGGTTTGGGTTTGGGGAAACTTAGTACACTACAAACTCATATGGATCTAGGTTAGCCCTTGTTCTGGGCAAACTGCAGTTTCTGTTTGGCAACCTTATGTCCCTTTAAGGCTAAAAGCTTTAGGAAGTGGATGCTGTCTTCCTGTGAGATGTCTTTGGAGGGAGAGCAAAGAAACCAATCATTCACATGTTACAACAAAGTAGAGCCCCTAGGGAACTTTACATAATCCAGATCAGCCTTCAGGATTTGTGAGAAAGAAGATGGGATCTCAGTAAAACCCTGAGGCATTACTGTCCAGTGAATTGTTTTCCTCCCCAAGTGACGGCAAAAAGGTATTGACTAGCTTCATCAGCTGGAACGTTAAAGGGTGCACTGCATAAATCAATTACAGTAAAGAATTTGCTTCCACTGGAGATGGATGTTAGTAGTGTATGAGAGTTAGGGACAACGAGGTGTCGAGGGTTAACAATGTTGTTTATTGCTCAGAGGTCCTGGACTAACCTCCACCCTTGGCCCTTGGGTTTTCTCACAGGTAAAATAGGTGTATTACAGGGACTAGAACAAGGGATAATGAGGCCCTGAGCCATGTAATCCTCTATTATGGGATTTATGCCTTGAAGGGCTTCTTTACTTACATGGTATTGAATAATTCTGGGGAAAGGTTTTGAGGATCTGTTTGAATCTTGATGGGAGGTGTGCTGTGAATTTTACTCATGTCAGTTGGAGGTCTTCCCTCTAAGAGGGTGGTAACTGATTCCACAGAGACAAAGGATCAGTGTTTCCAGAATCAGCTCTTGTACCATCAGAGACAGAGCAACTAAAAGATGTCAAAGGTCATTTAATTCCCTGGGTTGGTTGTTTTGATGGCTAGTATCAAATTCTCGAATTGCTTCCCTCTTTCAGGAGAAAGAAATTCTGGCACGATACTTTTCTGAGAAGTCTCAGCCTAGTAAATGAATAGGGATGGAGGCACCAAGGAGAAAAAGCTATGTGTTTCTTAAAGGGCTTAAACAAAAGGGGATAGGTTCAGAGAGAGGAACCTTTTGAGGTTTATCAAAGATTCCCACTATTTGAACCGTTTTAGTTCTCTGAGGCAGGGGCTGCTCTCTAGCTGTGCGGCTGAGCACGGAGAGTGTGGCTCTACTACCAGTTGGGACAGAAGGAGATTCATCTCCAAGCTGGAGAAATGTTTCTCCAAGCCAATCAAGAGGGAGAACTGGGGAGAGCCCCTGCAGTCCCTCAGAGCCCGTTATTGAGAATTTGGAGGGCGTCGGAAAGGCTGGTTAGAGGGCTGAAGGCACTTGAAGCACTTAAATTTCTAACAATCTCTTTCCCAATGTCCTGGCTTTTTGCAATACTAGTAGAAGCTAGGAGGTTTTTGGTTTCGTTTGCTGAAGTTGGAGACGAAGAATTTTAGCTGTCTTTCTTTTAGGTGACTCATCGAGGGTGAGAGAGCTGGTTTGCCAAATTAACTAAATCTGGACTGGACACACTTTCCCATTTCATTTGTACTAGTTCCCAGTTCTTTGTACTAGAAGGAAAAGGTCCCAGTTCAGCTCACTAATAAACAGAGTTAAAAGCTACCTAGGTGGAATCAACATCTGAAGGAAGATGAGAATTTTCTCTAAAAACAATCTGAAGTCGATGATAATAGTCATAAACAGGTTCATCGCATTTTTGTGCACAAGGCTGAGTTTTGTTCCAGTCAACAGGCTTTGGGAAAGCCCTAGACATTGCCCGATCTACTCCTCTAGCAATTGCCCGAGCCTGATCATACAGCAGGTTAGCAGGTTGGTCTTCTGGTTATAACTCCAGAAACCTTTCAAGATTTTCCCACTTAGTGGTTTTCACCCAGTGCTGGGCCTGGCGATCACCTACAAGCATATGGACTAGCTGATCTAAGTCAGAAACCAAACTGGTAAGTTTGAATGACTATTTTAAATTCCTCAGCAAATCAGCGGATCTTCAGTTATTTTGGGATGATCTTTGACTATGGCTCACAGTTCGGCTTTAGAATAGGGAGTATAAGAAATTAAGGGTTTAGTCTTTGGATCCTCAGAAGGGTTAATTTTAAAGGGACAGGTTCTGATAAGTTCAGAGGAAGGGGAAGTGGGAAGAGGCTCATAGAAAAGGGGAAATTTGGCAAGAGAGAATATGGGGGAAATGAGGGTATAGAGGAGGTTAATGGGATAGAAGGGAAGAAGGAAGTTGGTGCTGGGAGTGGGACCTGAGCACAAGGAGCACGGGGAGAGGAATATAATGGTGCCAGAGGCAGAACATGAGTCAAAGAAGCTGGGGAAGAGAAACATGAGCCTTCAGAAGCCACTTTATTTTTCTTTAATCATTTGTTGGCCTCAGTCTTAAAATTTTATTTTGCAAAGAGGCAAGTTTAGACTCCTGATAACATTTGGAAGCCTCAAAATACTGATTGAAATGGGCGTTACATTCCATTCAGTTTTGGAAATTATACAGCTATGGTTGTTCAATTTGGTGTTAAGAAAGGTAAGTTTGGGGAGTTCAAAAGATCCCCCATAACAGCCATTGACATTCTAAATACATTTGGTTCAATCGGTCCATTTAGTCAGAAACACACTTGAGGAATGACAACAGTTTTTAAACATAAGATCAGCTGAGGTCATTGTGGGAATGAGGCACCCTAAAAATATTTAGATAACTGGAGGGGCCAGCCCAGTGGCATAGTGGTTAAGTTTGTGTGCTCTGCTTTGGCTGCCTGAGGTTTGCTGGTTTGGATCCTGGGTTTGGACCTACACACTGCTCAAGCCATGCTGTGGCTGCTTCCCACATACAAAATAGAGGAATATTGGAACAGACATTAGTTTAGTGACAATCTTCCTCAAGCAAAAAGAGGAAGATTGGTAACAGATGTTAGCTCAGGGCCAATCTTCCTCACCAAAAATAAATAAATAAATAAATAAATTTAGATAACTGGGATCCCATTTCTTAGCAGCTTTTCTCTAGAGCAAAAGAAGAATTCTCAAACAGCTTAAACAATTCAAAACAGCTTGCACTCAAACAGCTCGAAAATCTCAAACAGCCTGCAGGCTTAATATCAGCCAGCTGTAAGGACCAGTCTGAGCTCACTGAGGTGGGCCAGAGGTTGAATCAATGCAGTTCCTATGGAACAGTCCAGTTCCAAAGGGGATCAGACCAAAGGTTGATCCACGCAGTTTCAATAGAACAGTCCGCTCCCAAGGGAGTCAGGCCGAAGGCTGGACCAGTACAGTTCCGATGAAACAGTGTGAAAATTGGACCAGATGCTAACACAGTTTCAGGAGAAGCAGTTTGGTTCCAAAAGGGGTCGGATTGAAGGCCAGCAGGATTCCAAGGAAGAGCCTGATTCAAAGAGTCAGGCCAAAGTACCGCCCAAGCACTCACAGACAAACAAGCCCTCAACCAGAAGAGGATGAAGCCTTAACATAGATCTCCAATAAAGCCTGGAAAGCCTTAAATGCAAGGAGGGTGGAAGCTCGGCCCCAGGAGAAAGACTGACCCCAAACCTTCAAGGTCAGGGAGAAAAGCAGTGAGCTCAGTGGGCTGTGTTGTGAGTTCTGCACCTGTTTGCTCAACAGTCTTGGAGTCACCGGGGGTCTTCTCTGGACCCCCGTACAGGCCATGAAAATGTTAACCTTAAACAAATAGACAGCTAGTTATTTCTCCAGCAAAAATGGGTTTATTTGGAATTAGCAAAGAATTACAATTTGAGGTCTGCAACCATGGCAAGCCACATGTAAGTCCTTGGCAACAAGACGAGGAGGAACTCTTTCAGAGGGGAAGAAGCAGTTGGGGGAGGGCTATTGTAAACAAAGAGTTTGAGGGGTGGTGGTTTTTCATTGGCTGAGTTGCGACAGTCCCTCATTGACTGAACTCGCTGGTCAAGAAGAAGTCATTCCTTTTGCCTTTTGGCCTCCGCTTTCAATGTGGGATGTGAGAGCTCCCCCTTTTGGCCTCCCAACTCCAATTTAATGCGTTTTCTCTTCATTAATTTCTATAATCTGTTAGATATATCGTTTCATTGAAGAATATGAAAAAGTTCTGCCTCATGCAAACTTAAAGTTACAAAGAGAGGAGTATTTTAATCTCCTTTTTGGACAATTTTATGCATGCCCTCTAACCTCTAGAAAATACCATTGTGCATGCATAGAGAAAGAAATGTAAAAGTCAAATACTTCTTATATTATTTTGAAAAGAGTTTTGGTTTCACAGACCTCCAGGAACGGTCTCAGGGACTTCCAAGGGTCCCTGGACCAAACTTTAAGAACCTTTGTCTAGAGCATTGTCCCACAATGCCTCTAGTTGCGCTCTGACCCAAACGCACCTCTCTGCAAAGCTCTCAGAAACTTGTGACCCTAACATCTGCTGCCCTTCTGCCTGTGCATGCCTGTGCTGTACCACACTTTGCAGGACAAACAGTGAATATGAACATGTTTAACTTCCTTATTAAAAGTCAGGAGCTGTCCCATTCAGAGACACTGCTAAACTATATGATGCGGGAAGTTTTTAAAAAGAAGATGGACAAATATCTAATAGACAAGATCTCAAAAAAGTGGGGACTAGTGGTAATATTAATATCAGGCCATGAAAAATTTAACCTAGTAATGGGAAAAAAGTGTCAATATTATTTAAGTTAAGTACAAAATAATATATATGACCATCAAAATTAATGCCCCCAATTTATTTGATAAAAATACTCATTCCCAATAATTCTCCTTACGATAGACACTTCTTGTTAGTGCTTACCATTCCAATTCCTAGCAACCCTGTGTGCAGAAAAGTGGAACCCTGTCCGGTCTTTTGGTGCCAACCTCTCATCTTCTGATGCTGTATCAGATAATGCTCTGGGGCTATTCATAGGATTTTCATGACCAATTTTTCCAGAAGTGGGTGGCCGTGTCCTTCTTCCTAGTCTATCTAATCTGGAGGCTCTGCTGAAACCTGTCTACCATGGGTGACCCTGCTGGTATTTGAAATACTGGTGGCAGAGCTATCAGCATCACAGCAAGACGCAGCCACTACAATATGACAATGATAGATGGGTGTGGTTCCATGACTGAGCAATGGAACTCAGATCGCAGTGGTGAGAGCAGTGAATCCTAACCACAAGACCCCTAGGGCTGGCTAAGATATGCATAGAAGTAATTTAACTAGTTTGGTTCAAATGATTTCCACCAGAAAAACTAAAATAAATAGATTTCATTTATTTTAAAGACAGTCCCCTTGGCAGTACAGTCATTCATTGCTTAACAACTGGGATAACATTCTGAAAAATGCACTGTTAGGTGATTTCATTGTTGTACAAACATATAGAGTGCACTTACACAAACCTAGAGGGACTAGCCTATTACACACCTAGGCTATATGGTGCTAATCTTATGGGATCACCATTGTATATGTGGTCCTTTGCTGACTAAAACATCCTTAAGCAGCGCATGACTGTAGATATTTTTTACCTGCTATGGACTGAATGAATCTCCCCAAAATTCAAAGTTGAAACCTAATCCTCAATGTGGTGTTTGGAGGTGGGGCCTTTGGGAGGTGATCCAGTTTTGAGGCAGAGTTCTCATGCATGAGATTTAATTCCTTTAGAAGAGACCCAGAGAGATCTCTCACCTCTTCTACCACGCAAGGATACAAGGAGAAGTCAGCAGTCTGCAACCCAGAAGCTTGTTCTCACAGTACCCTATCGCACTGGCAGCATGATCTCAGACTTTCAGCCTCCAGAATTGTGAGAAACAAAGGTCTGTCGGTTGTAAGGCACCCAGTCTATGGCAATTTGTTACAGCAGCCAGAATGGACTAAGACATTACCTCTGTGGTCTGTTGACCCTAGGAGAACCCAAACCTCTTTTGTTTCATTACTTGCCCTTGTCCTCAAAACTATTCTTGGGAAAACTATGAAAATAGTGATGGGGTGGAAACAATGTAGCTTTAACAAGTTGGAGAGTCTGGATTCAAAACTTCACTGGGCCATTTAAGAATTCCATGATGCAAAGCTTTTCATTTAAACACTCCAGGATTCACTTTCCTCACCATCAAAGTGAGAGTAATAATATATGTCTTATAAAACCGAGGATAACTTATGTAATATTGATTTTTACAGAGTTTAACAAACTGGAAAATAAATATTTAGTCATAAAACAAAACATAAAGCCCCACTATTCCTAAATTCTGCTGTGAATTTACTTATAGACCTAGTTGTGGATGTTGAAAAGGAGAAGAGGACAGGAGCATCAAGTCTAAACCACTGTCAGATGGAAGAGGCTGATGTTGCTGGGGAATGGTAGGCAGAATTTTAAGATAGCTCCAAGATTCATATCCCTCATGTGTAATCCACTCCCCTTGAATATGATGGGATAGTAGCTCCTTTGACTAAGTTAGGTTATATGATAAGGGTGATATGAAAGTCACTCCCGTGATTAAATTGCTAGATAAGACTCCATGTTAGTAGTCAACTGGATAGGGATTTTTCTGCTAGCCTTTAAGAAGTAAGATGGCGTCTTGTAAGAGGGTCAGCTAGGACTTGAAAGTGACCTCTGTAACTTAAGAGTTACCTCCAGCCAACAAGAAAACAGGAACTTCAGTCCTACAACAGCAGGAATTTAACTATGCTAAAAACCTGAATGAGGTTGCAAGAGGACTGAGAGCCTCCGAGGAGACAACAGTTTCAGCCCACACCTTGGATTCAGCCTGGTATAACCCTGAGCAGAGGACCTCACTAACCTGGATCTCTGACTCACACAACTGAGATAATAAATCGATGTTATTTTTAGGCCACTAAATTTGTGGTGATTATGCAGTAATAGAAAAATAATATAAGGAATGAGGGGGAAATGATGCCTGGCAGCCATGAGAGCTCTGAGGACTGCCTCAGGAAAAATGGGCCACAGGACCTGCGCAGACGGATTGCTTTGAAAATCATCAGTCGGTAGTAAGTCTGAGAACATTTGAGACCCCTACCCTCACGCAGGTGTTGGAGCTGGGATTTTATATACATTGGCTCAGGAACTAATACGAAAAATAAGAGACATCAAAAGCAATAGCAGAGTCCATTTAGGTAAAAAGATAATTAAATTGCTTCGTGAATAAAGAAGATTTTCCCTAGATATACATCCACATTTTCAAAAGCAGTTATAAGAATGAATTTTGTTGATTTTACTGTAAAAAAATTGATTTTTCCAAAGGATTTCTTGGAAAGGGACAGCTTCTCTATTTTTCTTTTTTCACAGAACACTTTAAAAAATTTTAAATTACACTTTTGAAGCCATATTAAGCTTGATTATATTGTTTGAAATAATACACCCTTTTCCCAATGTAGAAGATTATCAAATGTATGTTCTAGGCAAGAAAATAAAAGCATACAGAAAATCATGTAATTCCATTCCCTCAAGTATCCCAATTAATTAAATCTATAGATTAGGTTGTTCTTTTTTTAAAGTTTGGCACCTGAGCTAACATCTGTTGCCAACTTTTTTCTTCTTCTTCTCCCCAAAGCCCCCCAGTATGTAGTTGTATATTCTAGCTTTGAGTGCCTCTGGTTGTGCTGTGTGGGATGCCGCCTCAGCATGGCTTGATGAGTGGTGCTAGGTCTGCCCCCAGGATCTGAACCGGTGCAAACCTGGACTGCCAACACAGAGTACAGGAACTTAACCACTTGGCCATAGGGCTGGCCCCCTATAGATTAGGTTTTGTTGGGACTATAAAATTCAAGGAAGTTTTAGAAGACAGAAGCATTGCTGGGACTGTTCTTCAGCTTTAAGCAATGGTTTTGGAAACTGTGCAACCCCTTAGAGAACTGTGAGGCTGAATGGTCTGTTCTTCTGTGTCTCACAACCTGAAGTTCCCAATATTTACTGATTTATGAATAGCATAACAGAGATCTGAGAAATCTTGTCTCCTTTTCTTGTACTATGATTACTTCCTAGACTGGACATTAACTCTAGTGTGACCAGTTTTTACCCATCTCTAGAGGCATTCCAAGTGCCCACAGAGAGTCCAGTAATAATACATACATAGTAGAAATCTGGTAATTTTTTAACCAAACTATGCTAAGTAAACTTATTGACTGTACATAATCTAGTTATTCCTGCCCATCGATCTATGACATGTCCTACAAAAGCTGGTCCTTACCCCATATTGCCCAGGAATCCTTCCATGACGAACTGCATATTATTCAATTTAATTCTTGTTTATTGTGCCATTAGCACTTTCGTTATCAATCTGGACTATTTAAATGTCTATTTCCCAAATGTTCCCATGGGCCAGCATTTTCCTATATCTGTCGTCCTCTCCGATGTCTTCCTCAAAGCCAGTTTCTGTGTCTTTGTCTCCATTTGCACATCCAGATTGCCTTGGTCAGGCACTGTTCACAGGAGGCATGCGATCAATATTTTTTCCAAGTGACGAATACTTGCCAGTGTTTGTGATTGTTGTATTTCATCTTGGTTGAAATCCCATAGTAGGTATATTTTCTTCTGGATGAGGCTTCAGCAAAACAGATGGCATGTGTCTGCACATTGATCTCTGTTGAAGTGGCAGAGTGAAACACTTTGGGTGTAGGAAAAATTGTTTAGAAGCCTCTGAATTGACCCTTTTGTGTACTAAATCGACATTTTGTGCAGCTAGTTTTATCTTTGCTTAAACTAGTATTGATCAAACTATCGAAGATTGTGTTATAGTTTGAACAGCTGTTCTTGAAGCACCACCAAAAATAAGGGTTTGCATTTAAATCTTTAAATCAATCCACATCTTGTTGGCTATCACAGAGTTTAGATGGTAGGGAACTTGATTAATTCTTTTTCAATCTTATTTACCACAAGAAAAGTTATAAAGGTATTTGAGCACTCTATTTTTTTTTTTTTCATTCACTGTTCAGGTTATTATACCTTCTACCATACATTGGGTCCCTTCGGACTCTTCCTCTACAGAAATGCAGTTTTTAAGAATGCTTATTTAGAGCAAATCAAAACTACACTAAGATATCACCTTACACCTGTTAGAATGGCAAAAATATCCAAAACCAAAAGTGACAAATGTTGGAGAGGCTGTGGAGATAAAGGAACCCTCATACACTGCTGGTGGGAATGCACACTGGTGCAGCCACTATGGAAAACAGTATGGAGATTTCTCAAAAAGTTAAAAATAGAAATACCTTATGACCCAGCCATCCCACTACTGGGTATCTATCCTAAGAACCTGAAATCAGCAATTCCAAAAGTCCCATGCACCCTTATGTTCATAGCAGCATTATTCACAATAGCCAAGTCATGGAACCAACCTAAGTACCCAGCAACTGATGATTGGATAAAGAAGATATGGTATATTTATACAATGGAATACCACTCAGCCATAAAAAAGGACAAAGTCGTCCCATTCACAACAACATGGATAGACCTTGAAGGTATTATGTTGAGTGAAATAAGCCAGACAGAGAAAGACGAACTCTGTATGACTCCACTCATAGGTGGTAGTTAACATATAAACAAAGAGAAATGATCGGTGGTTACCAGGGGAAAGGGGGGGGGGGGGGGGGGGGGCGCTAAGGGCGAACTGGTGTACCTACAACATGACTAATAATGATGTACAACTGTAAATTCACAAGGTTGTTAACTATCATAATCTTAATAAAAAAGAATACTTATTTAGATAAAGAATCAGAATTGTGAAGTATGGAAGAACTCTGCTGGAATCTAAGACTGATTCATGATAATCACAGAAAAAAAATAGAAACAACCGAAAAAGTTACTGAGAGAACTTGTAAAATACCTTGAAACAGCTTAAAATGGGCTTTATTACAAGAGAAGTGATTAGATTATTACACGAGAGAAATTAGAACTGGGGGGTTTTGGAGTGAGGGCATTCTTAAATCTCGCTGTTGAGAAATGCGTAGGGTTTTAGCAGAGATTTGGAAAGTTATTAGGCTTCTATTTCTCAGGTAAGCCTAAGAAAGACTAGCTTTCAGCTGAAAATGGGTCACAGCAAGAGAGTCCTATTAATTACAGCTGAACCCTCCAGAGAACTCTACTACAAAGCTACAGATATAAAGGTTAAGACAAATTCCACAGATCTGCAAAATTCTTTATTTATACTTACAGAGACTCAGAAGTACTCTTAGCATAAATCAAGCTCTGGAGTTAATCCACCTAAAAAATACAACAAGCATTTAGTGTACCTTTCCTTGATCTTACATGATTACTATGAGATTACCATTTCTCAAAAGATATTTGTTCTGAATATGTTTATCTTTACAATTATTTGCCATCAAAAACTCAATTGCTGATGATGCAGTATTAGGTTACTGATGAAAGGAGGGGGATTAAAACTCCCAAACCCATTCCCAAATCTGTACAACTCAAAGCTTTAAGCAGATTTAGTAATATTCAAAACTTTCTTAATCATGCTATTTGCTGAGAAAAAACTTCCACATATTTTCCTCTGCCTTTACTACCAATGTAAAGCTGCCTCCCTCTTGTGTCTTCTGCAGAGTTTGAAATTTCAAGCCTGGACCATTATTAATTAGCTACAACATAGCAAAGATTGGTTTATCAAAGGTTGACAGAATGAGCATGGGGAGAAAATCCTAAATGAGATAGGAACTGAGATGAAGGAAGGGCGGGAAATCAGGGTGGGTTGGAGAGGGGCAGGGAAGAATGTAGACAGAGAACTCATCACTGCCAAGGGAGAAATCTGAAAATTTGGGGACATTTTGTAAATTTCATTTCCCAATGATTGTGGGTTGCTAATGTCATTTAATGGGTGGAACAGGAATGCTAAATGTCATCATATGCAGACTGTCAAATAGAACAAAGAATTGTCCCATTCTCTTCCTGACTGTCAATTGACCTGCTAGACATTCAGGAAAAGTTTACTTGATCCACAATATAATTCCATTTATATAAAGACAAATTGCCCATGGTTTTACTATGGAATGACCTTTGCAGTAAAGCAATGGGAGTATGAGTCCAATTGTCAGTTTCAATCCTTTAACAGAATTGTCCCCAATTTCAGAAATACATGTCATTGGTGGTGATTATGATGTTTGTTGTCTTGTTTCACAAATATAATACACCACTATCGGCCTGCATTTTAGATGCCACATTATCGGTGAATCTGCATAGATATGTTTGCACCTCTACTTCATTGTGACTTCTAGTATAGCGGTCCTCAAGATTTTACCTATTGAAATATATTTTATTATAAATTACTTCCATTTTATTTACCCTTTATAATTTTACCTAAGGCATTACAATGGTATTTTAAATTAAATATGTACAAAAATTATATTATTTATGGGTTAAATTCAAGTTAATAAAGACAGCTTTACTTATATGTGTTATAAGAGGAAGACACTGCACAGGACAAGGTTGAAAACAATGAACTTGGAGTATGTGAAGGAGCTGAGGAAGGCGTTTGAGAAAGAGTAGAATAAGAGACCCCAAGGACACACTTTACCTATTCACACTGACAGCTCTAGGCATCAAGTCAAATGTAGATATAATATTCTGAGAGAATTAGGAAAAGGGAAAACTGATAAATTAATTGATTGATGAATTCAATCAGGCATTTACCAAATACTAGAGACTACAGTACTGTAGTAGGTGCTGGAGATCCACAAAAGAATGGGTCCCTAAGCCCCAATCTCAAGTAGTTATGGTAGTAGAAACAAATGCATATGCAAATGATTGCAATATAGTGAGGTAAGTTCAACTATAGAAGTGAGCACTGTGTAGGGGACCTAATCTAGTGTAGAAGAAAGGGGACCTAAGGAAGGCTTCTCAGAGGAGATGGGCCAGCTGGAACTTAATTCATTGGTTCAAGATTCATTGGTACAAGATTTAGCAAGCCAAATGATGCTGAGAGGGAGTGTTGCACTGGTTCTCAATCCCAGGAGAGAAAAATACTGTGCACCAGTTACCAATCCAGTGAAGACTCCCACTACATGGAGCACAGCAAAGATCATTACTATGCTGACCACGAGGAATAGAAGTCCAAATGCTTGTGCCCATTGCATCTTGGAATCCAGATCACCAATGAAAGTACAATGCAGTCAAGCACTGGATAAAACAACAATTTACTTACATAGAGAAGAAATAGAGCAAGATCAACTTCCATAGTGGGCATTGGTACCCCACAGCTAGCATGGATCTCCAGGGAGCCAACTCAGGGCAATTTGTCTACAGACACTCTTCTCCTGCTGCGGTAGAAAGATACCAAGTTTCCCCGATGGAGTGGAGTCTCAAATACCGAAAGCTGGGGATGTTTCTGAGGGCCATTGCCGGACACACTTAAGCAGAACAAAGGAACACTCATTGAGCAAGTAACAGGGAAAGATGTTCCTACAAAAGGTGATAAATCCAGCAGAGGCTGTATGAGCTCTTTTTCTCTTGGTCAGGAAGTGTTCTTGGCTCAGGGTCTATTCTTATGTGGCCAAATAGGGACTGTGGAAAGACTGCATGCATAAGTGCTTTTCCCAACAGGGAGGAGTTAGATCACTGGGAAGAGAATTATGGAGAAGAAACAAGATAAGTAGAAATATATGAATAAGATACACCCTGATGAGTTTGCAAAATCTCAAGCAACAACTATGAGTCAGGAGAGAAAGGCGGGATTCGATATTTGAAGACCTTAGTAATTGTGTAAAAAAATTATAGTACCTTTTAGAATAGAATAGAAAAAAGATATTTTTAACAAATCTTTTAGGTAGATCTCACTGGTAGCTGTGAGGAGGAAGGTGTTGAGGCAGATGGGAGAGGAGACAAGGTATAGTGAATACACTGCTGTAGTCATAGACAGAATGAAGAAATACAATAGGGCAGTGGGAGAGGGAGAACATTGCTTCAGACACCCACAGAGGGAGGTGGTTAAAATACACCACGGCCCAGGACCCATCAACAGAGGCTCTGCACTGATGGGTCTGAGTTGGGGACCAGGTATTGGAATCTTTTCTATTCTATTCTATTAGGTATCATATTAGGTAATTATGGTAACTAATAAAGGTTGAGAAGCACTGAATTAGATAACTTCTTAGTAGACTAAATCAACAAGACTTGACTGATCGGAAGTGAGAGTAAAGGACAAAGGAGACATTGAGGATTGTGCCCAGGGTCTTAGTTTGAGGAAATCTGCAAATGGAGATGTTATTAATTCGACTAGAGGAGGTGAGAGATTGAAGAGCTTGAAGGGAGAAAATAATGCTTTCCCAATGAGCATATTGAGTTTGAGGTGCCTGTGGTATATTTGAATGTTGGTGGTCAGCAAGCAAGTGAATATAACACTTCAAGACTTTGCAAGTTCATGTAAAATGTCAATACTTTGGAAAAGATGTACAATTTGAAAATAGAAATTTTAGAGTCATCAATGTCTTGACAGGGAGGGCAAGGGTTAAAAAACATGCCAATGCATGTATTCTTCAGGGACAGTGTGTGGAATGAGAAGGGCAGAGGACAAGTCATGGAAATCTATACAATATCAGCATTTCGGGCATAGATAGAGGAAAACTAGCCAATAGAAGCAGCCAAAAGGAATGCTAAAGAGATTTAATAAGAATTAGGAAAGTGTGGAGTCATGAAAGCCAAGGAAGAATGGATTTTTAAAATAATGTCTGATGCAGCAAAGAAATGAGCTAAGATCAGAGCTGAAAATTATCCATTAGACTAGGGGCTCATTAGTAACCTCAGAAAGGGCACCTTTCAGTGCAGGGTAGCTAGGTGGAAGTGGGTTGAGGAGTAAAGGGATGATGATAAGTTGGGAGAGTGATCACCAGCTTTTCCTTTGTAAATCCTGGACGAGGAAATCAATAAGGGTCTGATGGTGTGATTATAGCTAGAGAAGGGCAATATGACATGTTCGGAAAGGGTAGTGGTTGTCTTACAGAAAAGTACTGGAGGTGGAGAGGAGGATGCAATTGATTTCTTTGGATGAGAGGGACCATCATTTTAAAAGTTTATTTAAAAAGCAGCAGGTAGAAAGTTTGAATATATACAGAAGAAAATGCCCTAGAGGTGACAATAAGGAAAAAGAACAAGACCACAGATTGGTGGAAAGAACAAGCCCACCATTTTATGATGGGCTACCAAAAGTTTTTTCAGCAACAAAAGTTGTTAAATAATTAGGGCAAGATTGTAGAGGGTTAATCAAAATTCCACCGTAACTGAAAACTCAATCCTCAATTTTCCCCTTTCTTTAAAATATAGCTGTACATAGATATTGAAATTATTACATACATTTTAATATTAATATTTTAGGAGTCACACACAGCTAGTAATTGAAGAGCTAAAGTTTAGATACCAGTCCTGCCCTGCTCCAAAGTTCAGATTCCTTCTCATCTCCCATATCCATCTCAGTTTAAGAAGACTATGCCGCTCTAATGAGCATCATGCTATAATCACACTCAGGAATAGAAAATCTGCCAAAATTATGAAATAACTAGAAAGCCTTTGCAAGTAAAAATCATGGAATAGCCAAAAAAGTCCACAGTACTCTCCTTGGAATTTCTTGGTTCTACTTACTCTGAAATCATGTATATTTCCCTACACATTTTCCCCTGATAGATACCATCACCCATAACCCATCATCTCAATGTTGACAGAACAATGGGTCTATTGATTTCGACTGGTACTCACTGTAAGACAGGCTTATCTAGGAACTTGCCACAACATTCTGTGTTAACAGATTTTCTGTCCTGCTTTTAGACATCAGACACCAACTGAGCGCATCAGGATTGTTAATAATATTTGTCTTACCCACCATCTAATGAATCTCGGGGAAGAAATGCAACCTCTGTGAGACACTAATTTTCCCACTTTTTAAAAGGAATGTATTAGTCTTTAGTTGATCCCTTCAACTCAGAAATGCAACAAATCTATGAGTTACCATGAAGTTGCATGATGAGAGATGGTAGTTGAGGGAGTAGTTAAAAATGTAAAAGCTATTGGATATTTGATTTAGCCAGTCTTCCTAAATAATCATGGTTATTGTTCTTAGAGATAGTTGAAAAGGCTCTGTCTTATCTGATAAGCACAGCATATATTTATTAGTTACCATTTAGGAATATGATCCCAAAGGACCCAGGACATTTCAGTCTGTCCTTTTTTGTTAGTTGATTAGTCGGTTAGTTTCGTTTCTTTGGTTTATATATTCATTCAAGAGAAATCATTCTATTTCTCAGAGAGTATTCTACATGCTTTGGGGGAGATAAAAATATAGAATAGGATCCTTTCTTTCATGTGAGAAAGAATTGTTAAGAGAATTTAGCAAGCACGGGAGATTTGTATTGCAATATAGAAGGTGATAAACACTTTAAGGTTAGTATGGGTAGAGTAATATAGATGTTCTTTCAATTAACACAAACTTGTTGAGCACTATTATGAATCAGGCATTCTTTCTAAGTGCTTGCTACTCACAATGTTGTCCACACAACTACAACCTTGACTATCTCCAGGATCTTGTTAGAAAAATACAAAATCTCAGGCCCAACCTTAGCCATACTAAACTAGAACCAGTATTTTAATATAATTCCTAGGTTATTAATAGATACATTAAATCTCCAGAAGCACTGGTACAGTTCAATTTTTCTCAAAGTGGAACATAAAGACTACCTACAACAGAATCCTATCATCTGGGATCCAACACCTACGAATTCTGTTTCAATAGATTTGAAGTGGGACCCTTGATCTTCATTGAAATGAAGTTACTCTCATGTGATTTGTTGCTGCTTTTAGTTTGAGAACCACTGATTTAGGTGTTGGGGATGGTAAGATGGATAAGACAGAATCCCTGTCTTTTAAAATCTCACTGTCATGTATGTACAGTTTCCAACTGGGTACAAATAAATTTCTCTTCTTTATAGTGGTTTCTAGCAGCAACATCTTAAAGGGCTACACAGTGGGTCAGAATCACATGCACGTCAAATTTAGATTCATTCTCCTTCTCATGAACTTTCAAAGGATGGATAAATAAACCACCAAATAAAAGCTAAATCATATTTAGTAGAGCTTCAGAAGAATTTTATTTTGTGGCAAAGCCAATCCTTAAAAATTGGCAATCTCAATAAGATAAACGTGTCAACTCCACTAACTATGCCATTTGATTACTGGAACACCCAAATCCCCAGTCATGCCAGGTAGTAAGAAGCCTATATACTATTGTATGTGCTATATTAGTCACTAAATCGTGATGCATGTCTTCAAAATATTTGGTAAATGTTCTTGTCTTTGGTATATATCTTAAAACAATGCTTTTCAAAGCAAATCTTCATTTGGGGGATGGACTTCTTGAAATGTAATTATCTGTACTTTGCAAATTTGTTTTGATAAATAGTAACCAATTGTTACAGACCATAGTCATTAAAGGTCTACCTTAGACTAACGCCAGAATACTTTCAATATCATTAATCAACCATGGCCCAGGGTATAAGTGAATTTAATATTTTCTCAAATATATCTAACAAAATTAACCAAAATTGGGAATTGTTTTAGATGCGCATGAATCCTTTACCTGAGTGGTGATGGATATTTTAGTAAAAATTTGAATCCTTACTTGTGCAGACAAAATTTCCCCTAGGAAGTCTTGCTTATGAGTTCCCAATAAGATTATTTTCTTATTTGCCTCACTGAGCCCTACTCATATATTATTACCAGTTCCAAAAACAGAGGCAGATCAATGGGCAGGTCAACTGGGCAATTGCCTAGAGGACCAATATACAAAAACAGTTCAAAAAAAATCTCACTCAAACAGATCAGGTATATTAGGTTAGTTAATGTAGGTGTTTGCAAATAATTCCATATACAAATAGTGAAATGTAAATTCATCGTAGTCTTACCAAAATACCCAGAATTCTCGAATAGAATTGCAAAACTTAATGCTTAATATACAAAGTAAGTGGATGGTTGATTTTAACCAAGTTTAGAATTTTGTTCAGCAGTACATAACAGACGCAAGGTTGCTAGGTAGCTTGCAAGGGAGAAGTTACAGTAATGAACCATGGAAACTGGGCTGGTTAGAGATGAAAATAAGGATGCAAGGGAGTTAATGGATAGTAAAAAAGTAGCAGAGCCAGGAGTGGGAAAACTAGTGTAAAGAGATCATTAGAGAAGGGGAAGTTTGAGAATTCTGATATAATTTAATTTATAACAACAAGGTCAAGGGCAAGTGGGTCTATGAAGTGGGATGAAGTAAAAGGTCTTAGGAGTCACATAGGTCAGGCAACTGAGAGATCGAGGTTTTGGATGGATTACTTTTGAAACTTCTCTACTCAACAATCATGTTGGCAGAAATAGTGGTGAAGAAAGTCAGTGAGCCAAGTGCTGACACCATCAACAAATGAGGGAGGAACAGTAGCCAGGAGAGTTAACCAAAATGAGAGTTAACAGTGGCAAAATCAAACAAAAAGTGCTTCTGTGGAGTTAAGTAAGAAGGATATTCAGTTAGAAGTAGCAACAGTGAGCAAGTACATGAAATGAAGAAGAATGAATCAACCTAAACTTGAGAGCAATACAGGGTAAATAGACTTCTTAAGGTCACTTTGTTTATATTTGGAGCAAGAAGATGAAGGGAATGTTCAGAATTGTTGAGGAGTTTATAGATGATGAAATTCTGATGCCTGTTAGCGGCTGAAATGTATTCCTCCCAAATTCATATTGAAGTGGGGTTGAAGTGATAAGCCCCAGTATCTCAGAAGATGACTCTATTTGGAGATACGGCCTTTAAAGAGGTAATTAAGTTAAAATGAGCTCATTAGGGACCTAATCCAATATCACTGGTGTCCTTATAAAAACAGAGAATTACGACACAGACACAGAAGGAACACCATGTGAAGATATAGGGAGAAGATAGCCATCTGAGCGCCAAAGAGAGAGACCTCAGAAGAAAGCCAGCACCTTGATCTTGGACTTCCAGACACCGGACTGTGAGAAAATAACTTTCTGTTGTTTAAGCCCCCCAATATGTGGTACTTTGTTATGGTAGCACTAGCAAATTAACAGAGGGCCAACACACAAAAGAAGTGTTTGCAACAATAGGATGGACGAATGGAAGAGAATATTAATTTGGGAGATAAATGTAGCAGAAGAGGAGGGATGTCAGTATGGTGATTAATAATTGAACACAATTATTATCATGATCAAAATAGGCAAGGATATAAGGCAGGATGAAATTAGTCTAGATGAGAACTAAAAGCTTCTACACCATACAACTTACTATCTCCGTTAAAAAGAACTTTACTATTCCACTGTCTTTATCAACATAACTTTACCATTCCAGGAAAGTTTTGCTTAGGAAGATAAACTATTATTCATTTCAGGGACTTTCTGAAACACCCATCAACTCTTCAATAGAAAACATCAAATGACACTTATACACTCAGACTCTTTGGAGCCATTGCCTGAAAATCTTTACCTTGCCTTGTCCACAGATCCTGAACTATTGTATCATGATCCTTGCTTTGTTTAACAATTAAGCCCCAAATTGAAAGACCCACCATAAACTAAACTTCAAAATCTCATAAATATTTCAACTTTGCCCTCTCCCATCTGAGACACTACTAAAACTCAGTGCTCTCCCGTACTGAAGTAAGAATAAACTCGGCTTTGTCTTATCAATAGGTGATTTTGGTGATATTTTAGGTGGAGCCAACATTCAACAATGATATATTTATTCAAAATCTTGGGAAGGCTGGTCATTTCCCTAGTCGCAGAGGGGTTAGATGAATGAATGATGTATATCCATTGAAAATCTCTTAGAGGATGGCTTTGCCAGTTACTTAGAGTGTGCTAGCAACTAAGATCACATAACACCTGAGATCTTGAATTTGCTGGATGTACGCAACACGTGGCAGCAGGAATGATTTTAAAGGTCAGAAATCAGAAAATTGGCATAAAATTGGAATGGTGGATCAGGCCAAGCATGGCTGGAGTGGTTTGATCAAAAAAATGGTTTGGGTGTGGACAACCACAGGGACCCCATTTTGATCACTGCAATATGGACACCACAAAGCAAGAGATTTATTTTATGACATCTTCTGTTTAACCATAGATCAGCTCTGGTTGGAAATGTCTAAAGCATTGCACTTTGGACCAAGATATGTTTTATGCTAGTGTGTTAGTTTCTTAAGGCTGCCATAACAAATTACAACAAATTAGGTGGCTTATAACAACAGAAATGTATACTCTCACAGTTCTAGAATATAGAAGGGTGAATCAAGGTGTTGGCTGGGCAATGCTCCCTCCAGTGGCTCTAAGGAAAAATTCTTCCCAGCTTCTTCTGTCTTCTGATAGTTGCTGGCAATCCTTGGCGTTCCATGGCTTGTAGATGCTTTACTGCAATCTCTGCATCCATCTTCCCATGGCCTTCTCCTTGTGTGTCTGTGTTTCTGTGTTCAAATTTCCTCCTTCTTATAAGGATGTCAGCCATACTCACTTTAGGTTCACTCTGATCCAGTATGGCCTCATATTAATTCAATGATATCTTCAAAGAATCTGTTTCCAAATAAAGTAACACTCACAAGTTCTAAGTGGAAATGAATTTTCGGGAGATACTATTCATCTCAATGTAGCTGGGAGTCTTATTAGAAATACGCGAATATATATGAGTATAATATAAGTAAATCACTATTTACCGTTATTGTTTTCTTTGCAAAATGTAATTTACTAACACACTTTACATATCAGAAAATTTGTGGCAGTAATGTGATTTCACTAAGTTAGACAAGAGATAAGGAGATGATGCTTACTTTATATTGGGAGGTAAAATTCATCTCTGGAATTTTTTTCACATGGTTGTAGGAATTCTGTACGTTTTAGCAATCATTACCTCATTATCTTTGTATTTGCATTCAATAAGCCATCGCCTGTAAGTTGTAGATTAGAAATGAAGAAAGTTGAGCCTGATTACATGGTTGCTACTTCTGGCTCTTGTGAAAGAGAGATAAACAATCTTCATAACAAGGATAGGCTAATGAAAAAACGTTTTCTCTCAGCCTGGCTTATTCTTGTTCTTCACATGATCAATAAAATATACTAGATTGAATATGAGGTTTCAAAATAGCATGACTATTAGCTATAATTAACCCATTAATTAGCAAGTGAATTCACTAGTTTCACAGGTTATAGGACAATTGCAAATAATAGTGAATCCAATATTCTAGATAATTAATGTGGGCTTAATAAATACTTGTTGATAGAAAATAAGCTTAAATATATGACAATTCTTGCTAGTGTGGACTGATGGTAGAGAATAAGGTAAACTTCTATCAGATATTTGAGCTTTTCAAAAAATGCTACATATAAAAATTAAGATTCTTATTGTAACTTTATAGGCACAAGCTAAGAATTAAAAGTTAATTAAAAACAACAAAAATTTCAAGTCTATGACAATACAGCGTGAACTGAGATATCTTGGGCTGTTACTGTACATGGATTTGGTTATGAAGTCTTTGCACAACATTAGAACTTTCTAGCCAAACAGAATTATCAGTCTTAAATCAGGGAAACAAATCATAGCATTTGAAGGTATTTTGATTCCGAGTCGAAGAAAATTAAAAATTAACTGGTAGGAAATTACTTATTTGAAGGTATTCAGGTTTAGACACTCAAATTATACTCCCTACATAGTATTGGCACCTCTAAACTAAAAATTAATCACATAAAAATAGCACCTGGAGAAGAGAGCACTCATGTTGCAGGCTGTCCAGGATTCCCTAAGGAAATCTGCCAATGATGAATGCACAATAAGCAATTACAAAAAACTAGAAAAAAGTTGACTATGTAAAAAAACAATATTCTACTTCCAAAAAATCTAGAAAAATATTTAAAATATGGATAAGGACTATAAAATAAGTATAAGTAAATGATAAAAAGATAAAGTTATAGAAATCATGCATTGCAAGAAATATCATTAAAAAAATGTACTCAAGGAATTTCCAGAAATAAAAACTATGGTTAATGAAATTAAAATGGATAATTTAATAGTAGTTCAACTTTCTTCTTCATGAATAACATCTCAGCATTTTTAGGGAGAGTGTTTCAGTCGTTGTGAATAAAATTCCACATGAATAGCATTTTCCCTTAGAACGTTGGTATGATTATTTAGATAGTCTTCTGGTCTCCATAGAAAAGAAGCACTTGGGCATAAGAATTAAAATAAAATAATTCATAAATATGTAGATAATTTAACAAAGCATTGGATAAGAAAATAGTAATAATATCCTTGCTTATTTTAGCGGGTTTTAAGTCAGAATATAGCTAACTTTATACACAGTGATAAGATAAAGATGAGTATTCTCTAGAGGGATAATAAAAAAAGTGATTTACTTTAATTTTGTTATGTCAAATATCACATTAAAAATTGTTATGCAATCAGTAAAATTTTTGCAGATATTAAAGAGACATAAAACTTGAAAAGCTGATTTTTTAAAGGTGAAGATTAAATATGACAAAATGATGCAAAAAGAGGTGGTTGAAATACATCCAAATATTTCACTTAATCAACAAAATAAATAGATTAAACTCATACAGTAAAAGCAATATTTAAATGTGATTTAAAAATGCAGCTTTATATTGTATACAAGTGACTTATCAGAAACACGACAACACAGGAAGATAAATTAAAATGATATAAAAGGTGGTACTATGAATACACTAACAAAAATAATGCTGTTGACACATATTAATATTAATTTTAAGAAAGATATTAAGGCAAAGCACAGGTTAGGGATAAAGAGGATCACTTTATAGTGATGAGAAGAATACAATTTCACTGAGATTATATAATAATTTAGAGACTGTAAACACCTTAAAAAATACTCTATTAACAATAAAGCAAAATCTGAAAGAATTAAAAGGAGAAACTAATGTTTTAGTACAGTCTATTCAGTAATTGATAGAAAAAACAGACAAAAAAATATATGTGGCTGAGATACCTTCTCATAATGGATGCAGAGGAAAGTACACTCCTGCACAAACCCCTGGCAGATAACAAGTATGAAAGCTATGAAAAATTTAAAAAAATAATTGTGGAATAATTAATAATAATAAAAAATAAAAATAATTTAAAAAGTAAGTCTGCATCCACCTGCCAACAGAATTCAGAGGAGAGTTTAGTCTCAAGAAACTACAACCACAAGGAGTGAGACTTGTGAAGTTGTCATTTGCTGGCCCAGTGGTCTGGCCCAACCTCCACGGCAATAGCACTGAAAACTGTGGGAAGAAAAATTCACAGCCTGTTTGGCTAGAGATTCTTGAGATCAGAAGTTCAGACCCAAGAGACAGTTGAAAATGTAAAAGAGACATCCAGGCAGCACAATTAGCCCAGGAGTAAGACCCCAATTCAAGCACAGATTGCCCAAATTCCTGCCTAATGGGTATAAAACCCCCAAAACAGGGGCTGGCCCAGTGGCATAGTGGTTAAGTTCACATGCTTCACTTCAGCGGCCTTGGCTTCACAGGGTTGGATCCCAGGCGCAGACTTAGCACCACTCAACAAGCCATGCTGTGGTGGCATCCCACATAAAACAGAGGAAGACTGGCAGCAGATGTTAGCTCAGGGCCAATCTTCCTCACAAAAAAACCCCAAAAACAACAGCAACAAAAATATGTCCAGGGAAACCCCTGAAGCCCAGCAAAAAAGCAGGTAGAGATCAGAGATAAATTTATTTTTGATAGAGCTGTGAAGCCAGATCTGTGAGTTTGGTGCTGTTCCTATCTGAGTATATTCCCCAACCATGCTCAGCTCAGGCAGCAGAAAGATTGACACAAGAGACTGCAGAGCCCATAGGTGGCAGAGCAGCTGGAAATTTAGAAGGAATCCGTAGAAGCAAGGAAACCACAGAGAGGGTAAGCCCATCTCTGCTCAAATCCTTAGCAGAGAGAAGAATCACAAGGAGCCAGGATTAAAAGGAATCATTTGGAAGGCATCAGAACAGAACGAAGTTATCAGCAGCTGCATATCAAGGGAAAGACAGTTGAAGTTTGAACTCTGGTATGCGTTTGAACCCACTACACCGTACTAGCTACACTGTCCAATTTTCAACAAAAATATACTAGACATGTATATGAACAAATAAAGGTGCCTCACTGTGAGGCAAAATGATAATCAATGAAATAATTCCAATGATGATGTTGGATATAGGAGACAAAGACTCCAATGCACATAGCATAAATATGTTTACAAAGTAAAAGAAAATATGGCATAAATGAATGTAGATGGGGAATCTAAATTGAGAAATGGAAAGTCTATAAAAATATGGTAATTCAAGAGCTTAAAAGTAGGGGCCAGCCTGGTGGCACAGTGGTTAAGTTCGCACATTCCGCTTCAGGAGCCCGGGGTTCACCAGTTTGGATCCCGGGTGCGGACATAGCACCACTTAGCAAGCCATGCTGTGGTAGGCGTCCCACATAGAAAGTAGAGGAAGATGGGGACAGATGTTAGCTCAGGGCCAGTCTTCCTCAGCAGAAAGAGGAGGATTGGCAGATGTTAGCTCAGAGCTAATCTTCCTTAAAAAAAAAGAAAAAGCTTAAAAGTAGAACAACAGAAGAAACAATCTCTAGATGGGATCAACATCAGATTGAGGAAGGTAGAAGGAGGAATATGTGAACCTGAAGATGGATTATTAGAATTACTCAATCTGAAGAACAGAGATAAAAATATTGAAGAAAAATAAACAGACTCTCCATAACTTATTGGGAAAATTATGCATAACTTCCACCCTCAAAGGACATGAGACAAAAAAGTGAGTAGAAAGCATATATGAAGAAATCATGGAGAATATTTAAGTTCCAAAATATTAACATCCAGATCTGAAATGTTCAACAAACACTAAGACAAATGAAAAGAAAGGACATCATTCCTAGGCAAATCATAAGCAAACTGATAAAAGCCAAAAATAGAGAAAATCTTGAAATCTTAGTACCGCTTCTTGGTTTAAATGGCCAAAGATGATGTAGAAACAAATCTTTCTGTTTTGGTTTGTTTGGCTTTCTTTACCCTTTAGATTTTAATTTTCTTTGGTAATGTAGGTCGAATTAGTCTTTTTCTTTTTTTTTTTTTTGGCTATATTTTTGCCTATGGCACATTAATTTAGAAATCTCTCATCTTGTGACATATATGGGTATCATTCTAGATGAGTTACCCCCATTATACTTACGGTTTTCCCTTATTTAATTTAATAACCTGCTCTAGTACCCAATGGTTCCTCTCTAATCCTTTGTTATGAGTCCTTTTTAGCAAAAGTCATTAACAACTTTTAGTGACTGCCTCAGAGTTGATCAACTCCTGAGGTTGTCCTGACTCTAGCAAGACGTAGACATACAGTCTGAGCTCCCCTATTTGTTGGTGTCTTGAAATAGTCTTTCAGCCATTGGCCTGGTAGTCAGTGTGCCTAGAAGGAGCCATGTAGCGTTGTAATTTTCATATTCCTTTCACATGTCGTGATTCCATCCCCTAAACCCACTATGTAGGGTTACTTTTATCATTTCCTATTTGGTACTTTCTCATAAAGATTCATAAAGTGACTTGCTTTTTCAAATAGTTATCACAGCACCGACTTCTTTACTTTAGCAAATGGGACGACAAAAGGACTTCCTTCGAGTTGCAGTTTTCTCCTGATTCTTAGTACTTGAGCTTTGTCCATAAGAATATGTTTCTGCTTTGAGAACTCTGCCTGACACTCCAGTTCCCTTCTTTTTATCTCTCATAATCACAATCGCATCCTTTGGCCTTTTGTGCTGAGCCTATGTGCCCAACTTCTGATGCCCAACTCATCCTCCACAGGGACCTAAACAAATAAATTGCCAAGATGCCCGATCTCTGACAGCCAAACCATCCCTGGCCGCCTCCTGTTTATCCAGTCAAATGTTCTTCATCTTTCCCCTTGCACAGGATAGCTAACCTGTCTTATGTGTGGCTTTCCTTATCTAATCAAAGGTAGCTTCCAGAGACCCCATCTATTATATTATATCATTTTTAATGTTTTTCATAGCATTTACAACTTCTAATGTTTTCCTACGTTTAGATTTGTTTGTCTGTCTTCCCTCACTAGTGCGTGAGCCACATCAGAGCTAATCTTTTCTCTGTCTTATTAGAATAATAGATAAGGAGAGAGTGAGCACTAAATATTTATTAAGTAAATTAAATAAATTAAATATTTATTAAATAAATTAGTGCTGCTGCAAACTAATTGTTTGAAGAAACAGAGACTTTATCTTTCTGAGTCTCACTTTCCTAAAATGCCAAATGGGAATGATAAAAATAACTGTCCATAGAGGAGTTATGCACAGGAAATATAACATTGAAAGTAAACTTAAAATTACCCAATTTCTAACATGCTTTTATTTTAAGTTACTTCCCTTGCCACATTTGAAGAGTATATAAATCCATGTGTTGCCCTGAAGTTGCTATAAGGCAATTAAAAATAAGAAAACTTAAAATAGTAATAACATTTGAATATTCCATTACACTAAATAGGTACAGCATTAAAATAAAATATACTTCCACACACGGAAGAATTCCACTTATTTAGGCACTCAAGTCCTGGGACAAAAGAAGAAGATGGAAAGATGTAGAGACCCGTTGGGTTTCTCCATGGTCTAGTTGTCAAGTTCCATCTACAGACAGAGCACAGCTTCCCCTGCTTGACCATGTGAGGCTGTGCCTGAGATGAGTGATGGCCAGGGTGAGGGCAAGAGATGGTAGACAGAGGCCTTCAGAGGTAAGGAAAGCAAGAATAGGTTTGCAAGATGATTAACTTTGAATAAAAAGCTTTCTAGTGATTAACATTTGTTAATTCACTTTCACCTTCCTCTTCTCTATAATCTGTGGCTTTTTAAGCATTTTCATGTTATTCTTTGCAGCATTCCACCTGACTGGCTGATTGACCTGGGTCCTAAAATGATACTCTGACTTGGGGCTGGCTCCGTGGCCGAGTGGTTGGGTTTGCGTGCTCTGCTGCAGCGGCCCAGGGTTCGGATCCTGGGCGCGGACACGGCAGTGCTCATCAGGCCACGCTGAGGCAGCGTCCCACAGCCCACAACTAGAAGGACCTGCAGCTAAGATATACAACTGTGTACAGGGTGTGTTTGGGGAGATAAAGCAGAAGGGGAAAAAAAAGAAGATTGGCAACAGTTGTTAGCGCGGGTGCCAATCTTTAAAAAAAAAAAAAAAATGATACTCTGTCTTAATGTCCAATGTCTCATTACTCAGCAATCAGGAGGCTGTTAGGAGGGAATAACCCAATATATTAATTATTATTCACCCACAGATGACTAACAATTACTGTCTTTGGTTTCCTTCTTTCTTCTTCCCTGGGATGGGGGGAATGGACCTGTTAGCCCATGTAGATAAATTATAGAATTTCAGGTGATAAAAGAGATAGATGGGAAAGAAACTTGTAGAAAAGGAAACCTACTATTAGAACTTAACAACAATTTCAGAATACATTTAATCCATTATCAATACGATGCTACAAGTAACAACAACTAAAGCTATGGCAGTGAGTATTTTATATATATATATAACTTATGCATATTTATAATATATATTTTACACGTGTGTATATATATGATTATCTTTATAACTTATCTCTAGTCTCTGGTCTGTACAACATATGTGCACTATTATGCCCTTTTTGTAGATATTTAACATTGAAGTTCAAAGAGTCTAAGTCACAAACCCGAAATTCCATATCCCATAAGCATGGAGTTGGGACTGAAGTAGAAGTCCAAAATTCACATTCTGTTACAGTGAAAATGCATCTGTCTGTAAGATTCAAAATATTATGACATAGACCTATCTGTATCTGGATAATAAAATATTGGTTACAGGTCCGGCCCCATGGTCGAGTAGTTAAGTTCACGCACTCCACTTCGGCAGCCCAGGGTTTCGCTGGTTTGGATCCTGGCCATGGACCTAGCACCATTCATCAGGCCATGCAGAGGCAACATCCCACATAGCAGAACCAGAAGGACCTACAACTAAGTAGAATATACAACTATGTACCGGAGGGCTTTGGGGAGAAGAAGAAGAAGAAAAAAAATTGGCAACAGATGTTAGCTCAGGTGCCAATCTTTAAAAAAGATCAAAAATATTGGTTAATAAATGTTATCAATATAGCACCAATGATATGGATGAAAAGTAAGGCTTTATTCTAAACACAGACATCCACATCCATTGGACCAAACACAGACGTCCACATCCATTGGACCAAACAGCTTGTTCAGTAATTTTGAATGTCTATGGATAGCTCCTTTGAAGTGAAAGCTTTATATCATATGGATCTAGGCATCAGTCCTCCCCAAAATTGTACCCAAATCAAGATTTTTTTTTAAAAGTGGCCTGTCCCTAGAGGAATTCCCCATTGGTAGAGTATATAGGTTTTAAAAAACTTTATAAAGAGGTTAATGATGTTGGTCACTCTGCGTCATAAAGTTCTTATGATCTGTTCAGCAAATAGCAGTTTTAATGAGCTCAGTTGCCTCAAAGAGAAAAGTATGTTAAGGTATCCAAGATGATAAAGTATGCATTGTGCAGCACTAATCATAACGGCTTAATTAGATGTTAATGTGGATTTTACGTTCATTAGAATTTAATGGTAACTGAATATTTAAGTGTTCAGTTAGTCAGCATTTTCCAACATCATAGTCCTAGTGAGGAGCTATTCCCTCCAAACCCAGAACTTGGTGAGAGAGTTGGTGTCAGTGTAAATTATACCCAAAAGAGAAAATTCCCATTTCTCCAGCCTACATTTCACGCCAAGTGATAGCAGGTGGTGAAGTCAGACAGAGCATGAATAACACACGCACTATTTATGACCAGTCCTATTTATGACCAATCCTATTTATGGCCAGAGGGGAGCAGCTGCCATCTGGCATAACTTTTGGAGGGTGTTGAAAGGTCACTGTGACCAAAATATTGATTTCATGTTATTTTGCGATTTGGAGTCAGGTAACATATATTGAGCTATAACTATATGTCAGGTGCTCTCTCAGAGGCTTGCACATATGCTACCTTTGAAAAAATCTTTATACAAATCCTATTTTTACCTCTATTTATTAGATCAACAAACTAAAGCTTGGAAAAGCTAAGAAGCTGCTGAAGACAGTATGTAGACAATAGGTAGACAACACATAGGGAAGCTGAGATTTAGACACAGCCCTAAATCTAAGTGGAGTATATAGAATGCTGAATGACATCCTCACTATTCACAGGTCTTCTACAGAGAGGTGCCTTTTAACTAGTTCCCACCACAATGCCACCTAAAAAGGGGAATGTATCGCAATCAGCTATTATTTTAGCTCTGATAAGCAGTCTAGTAAAGCAAGGTACACTGTGGTTTATCTAGGGTCTGGGTATAAAACCTAAAGCTATATATGTGTTGACAAAGCGGAGCCTGATCAATGATGGAAGACCAGGATGATGAACGAACTCTAAACTATGAAATAGAGAAGACTTTTAGAATATCTAGATATGTCTTCAAAGTATTCGGGAGAAATACAAGAAAGGTTTTACCCATCTTATATGTCACAGATGATTATTGGAACAGTAAGAGGAGAATACATGGTTAGAGCTGTCTGAAATATAACGTGCTTCCCTGGGAGGTAGGAAGTGCCCTAGAGATGTCTGAGAGAAGACTGAATGAATGCTTTACAATAATGGGGAAGGATTCAACAAGCATTGTATTGATTGAATTACATCACTTTTAGACTCTCCCTCCAACTGTGACACTCTAAAATAATGAATTAATCTGCTAAATTTCCTAAGATAAGGTTTTGTAAAGCTTACAACAGGGTGGAACTCAAGAGATTTTTAAAACTTCATTGAAGATCATTTAGGAGAATTTGAATGGCTCAGCACAAGTCGAGGCCACTCACTGGCTTAAAGGTAAATGCTATATACAAATATTTATAAAGCATAATTCAAGAACCAACTAGAATTCTTCCTGACCAACAAAATTTCTCATTTTCTTTGTCACGGAGTGTGAAATTTCAGCATTATTGACACATCCAGTTGTTTCTTCAGGCCTGGTTGATCTTTAGGAATTTCTGTTAAAATGTATACGCCCCACAGAGGAGTGACACCACAAGCTTTTATCAACTAGCATTTTGAAGAAGCACGACAGCTGGATCAGAGTCCAGCTCTGGGGGAATATGGCGGAAGACTAGGACTGCAACCCATGGGGAAGGGGTCACAAAAGGGAGAAGAATCAGAAGAGACTGAAAAATGGAGATGGAAAGCTACAAAGGCAAAGTTTTCAGAAGGACTTCAGAGGTTACTGTTTCTCAATAACTCGTTTAACATCAACTCTTTTCAATAGCTACCTCTGAAACTAGACTGCACACACACACGCACATCTTCACACCGCACTTCTCACCAAGTAAAACGTATATTCATTAGTAACGGGACACATATTTCCTCACAAAATTAAAAGTATGTTTATTTCCTTTTTAAAAATAATTTTGTAATATTACCTATATAGAGAAAAGAGCACAAATCAGGGTAGTAGTAAAGTGAACACAAATGTATAAACAACATCCAATCAAGGAAGAGAATATTATCCACATTTATAAAGCCCATCTCTGGGCCGGCCCGGTGGCACAGAGGTTAAGTTCGCACGTTCTGCTTCTTGGCAGCCCAGGGTTCGCCGGTTCGGATCCCAGGTGCAGACATGGCACCGCTTGGCAAAAGCCATGCTGTGGTAGGCATCCCACGTATAAAGTAGGGGAAGATGGGCATGGATGTTAGCTCAGGGCCAGTCTTCCTCAGCAAAAGGAGGAGGATTGGCAGTAGTTAGCTCAGGGCTAATCTTCCTCAAAAAAAAGAGAAAAAAAAAAGAAGCCTGTCTGTAATCTCCTCTAGGTTACTAGCTCTTTTCCTCCCCAAAAGGACTATCATCCTGATTTTAACACCATATGAGTTTGGCCTATTTTGCATTTTCTTAAAATGGAATAATTTGCCTTCAATTTGGCTTCTTGTACTTAACAATATGTTTGTAATATTCATGCATGTTTTATTAGTAGCTTGTTCATTTTCATTTCCGTGTACTATTTTACCATACAAACATGCCATGAATGATCTACTATTTCTAATCTTTATGATTAGATCTGATGCATTTCTAAACAAAATCTCAGCAAAGCAGTCTTTTCTTTTAAGAAATTTTAGAAAATTTATATGAAAACTCAAATGACCAAGAATGGCCAAAGCAATTTTGAAATAGAAGAACAAATAATGTTAGAGGACAACACTACCTGATTTTAACATTTATCCCCAAATGACAGCAATTGAGGCAGTAGTGAAAGTAGTGATTTTCAATGGAACAGCACTGGGAATTGAGAAGTAGTCCCACACACAATATAGTCAATCGATTTTCAACAAGGTACCAATGAAATTCAATGAAGAAATAAGTCTTTTAAACAAATCATGCGGCAAAAACTGAATGTCCAAGTAAAAAAAAAACTGAACCTCAGCCCTTACCCTGTACCTTAACATAAAATTAAGTCAAAATGTAAAAAGCTAACTCTATAAGATATCTAGAAAAATATAACAGAAAAATCTTTGTCACTTTGGCTGGGCAAATATTTCTCAAATAGGAAATAGAAAGCATAAACCATAAAGAAAACGTGATAAATTGTGTCATTACAATACAAAAATTTAAAAAATACATAACTTTTTCCCTTTGAAAGACACCATTAAGAAAATGAAAAGTCAAACCATATATTGGGGGAAATATATTTGCAGTACATGTATCTGGCAAAGGATTTGTAACCAGAATATATAAAACACTCCTACAACTTATTTATAAGAAGATAGCGTAATATAAAATGGGCAGAAGAATGAAATAGAAACCACACAAAGGAAGATATAAAAAGAGCAAAAAGTATATGGAAAAGATGATCAAATATACAACAATGTACTGGGGGATTTGGGGAGATAAAGCAGGAAAAAAAAAGGATTGGCAACAGTTGTTAGCTCAAGTGCCAATCTTTAAAGAAAAAAAAAAAAGATGATCAACGTTAGTCATCAGGAAAATCCACATGAAAACTCGAGTGAAATTACACTCTACACCCGTTAAAAGAGCTAAAATTTAAGAGACTGATTGTTTCAAGTGTAGGAGATAGGGGGAGCCATCGTATGGATGCAGTAGCATAGAGAAAAGAAATAAAATTTTTAGTTAAGATTTGATCATTTTACCTAACGTAGATTTGCACTTATGCAGCGAAATACACATGCACCTCAGCTTATTCACAGATGATGGCAAAGAACCTCTAATAGCTGTTGGGGAAAGTGGTTACATTTCTAGAAGGAGTTGTTTATACATGTATGCTGGGGATAGTTTTACTCATGTGTATATTCATAAATCATAATCACTCTACCTTTAGTAACCACAGAACCAGGAACAGAATTTGTCACCCCAAAATATGCCTTTTTGGCATAAGAATTATTTTAGGCAGATTATCTTTAAGAAATAGCGGACACAGGGAAAGCTCTGAACACCTAGTGGAAGTTATCCATCTGTAAGGGTGCCTCCTCTCTGAGCCAGGAAGGAGAGGACCACTAAAGTGCTAGGAACTCTTATCAGCAGAGAAGGGAATGATTTAAATCTAGGCAACAACCTTACCCTTGTTTACTGTGCTGACCTCATCTTAACAACAGAATGTCACGGCTATTTTTCAGGGGCTATGAGCCAGCCAGGAGTATGCACAGAAGAGAAAATTTTGATCTGCCAATCAGATGTCATCCTGCCAGCACTTCCGCATACCAGCCTGCCCTCCTCCAGCCCTTAAACCTTACCTTATACCCTGATTCCAGGAGACAGATTTGAGAGACCTTCTCCCGTCTCCTTGCCAACCGATTGCATAATAAACTTTCTTCCCTCAAAGACCGGTGTACATATAGTATCAGCTTCTGTGCACATGGGTGGAGAGATCCCTCGCTCGGTATCAGTAATCTTTTAAAACAGCAAATGACTTTTTAATTAATATCTTTTACTGCTTAAAAAAAAGTCAAATTATCTTGCTTGAAACTATGTATTTATGTCTATGTCTATTCAGCTATAAATATGACTCTTCCTCTATAACGATATATGCATATCTATATGTAGGAATGGGATCATGAGACACTTTAATTATTTTACTCTGCAAGTTTTACACTGTTGGTGTTTTTCCTACAGTAATCATATATTACTCTTGTAGTTTAAAATGTATAAAATATGAACATATAAATCAATTGGTGTTTTTTTAGTTGAATGAATAATCTGTGCTTTACATGTAAAAGTCATAACGGGATGCAGAAAAAGGAAATTTAGGGCAAATATTCAGGCACCTGATACCTGGTTTCTACCAGTCGTTCTCTGTCTCTAGGCATCTCCAATATATTTTGCTAATCTGTGGCTTCTCTAACGTTCTAGTGTGGCTTGACTTTAGCCACTCTGATCCTGCTGTAAGACTTATTTTTCAGACTTAAACTGGCTCATCTGTTGCATTCTGGACCTGCTTTATTTATTTCCTGATACTCATCCTTGTTTTCATTCTTTCTTTTTCTTTTTTTACCTTATTTTGGACAATTGCCTTATGCTTCACTAGTCTAATGGTGATACTTAGCTTCTTGCCACTCCCCATCTCTATATTTCAGTAGACAGGTGATCCTGGTCAAATCACATTCTCTCTAAGCCTTATTTTCACTATCTGTAAATGGAGATAATAACACTTCCTCCAAGTGCTAGGAGAGGAACTTTGATAAATGCAAGAGCTTTGTAAACTAATTTTCATATTAAGGAATTAGGAATAGAGAATGAGGAAGGATACAAAAGGGAAACATCAAAAACCATTGTTGAAATTTGCACAAATTACTTAGCAAAATTGCACCTACTATAGAAAATAAAGTTCCATATATCACAGTGGCCAGAAGCAACTTTATTCAAAAATCTCCTATCTACAAAAAATAGCTAAATATAATTAAAGTTGTAGAACAATGTCATCTTAATCTTTTCCTCACTTATTTGAAATTTGATTTAACATCAAACCTCAAGGGCGAAGGAAGGGTGGAAAGCAAAAGGAATTTCTCAAAGACAGCCAATCATTAAGAAAAAAATTGTTAACCATTGTTCTGGCCTACTTCTCATATTCTCATTTGGCTTTTTGCCCAGATTTGCACAAATCACTAGTAATACCCAAAACAATTCATGAATATAGAAAAAAGTGAGAAAATGAAGCAGAAAAAGGAAAAAAGAAACTCAAGGGAAAAAATAACATGAGTTTTTAATTACTGGGGCACTAATGAAGACAGTGAATCAAATAAACAGTTTGTTTATTTCAAAGTGTTATCATGCAAAACACAATAAACTTGAAAGTTCCCAAAACAACACTTCACAGCAAGTAGAGGAAAATGCCCTATAACAGTCCTTGAAAGGAAAAATGCGTTAGTATTGTGCTATATTGTTCCTCCTTGCAGGTTCCCATCTAATCTCCATAGAAATGGAATTCCAATCGGGCTTCTGAGATATCTTACAAGCACACTGTAATCCCAATTTGAGAGAGAAACACGAGTTAACTGAAATTCAGTTTACTCTCATGGGAACAGTTAGGGTGAACTAATAAGAGGGACCAAATCAAGTTCTTAAAGGTGACCTGGATAAATTCTAAAATAAACCAAAAGAGCTAATATTAGAATATGAAGGAAAATAGTTTGTTCTCCCTCCCTCCCTCTCTCTCTCCTCTTTCTCTCTGTTTCTTTGCTCACTTACTATTTCTACCCTCCTCAGCCTTTCCATCTTTCTTTTCCTTTCCTTTCACAAATATGAAATGATTACGAAGATGCCAAGGACAAAAACAACCCCAAACTACACAAAGATTCAGGCATCTTTAGAAACAGTAAAACACATATTTAACCTCAACTCTGACACAGGGACTCGGTCCCTAAGACATTTTTCGTATGTTTTGGAAATTTTCTGTTTTCCGTTTCCAAACATCTGACAGTAGAATAATATTTTTCCTACAAATTCCGGATATGGTAATTCAGGCAACCTGAATAACTACGTTACTTTAGTGATCTTTGAAAATATTTCTTTGTACTAAGAATGATTTTTAGAACTTCTCCTTAGCACTTCTGGAGTCAAACAGAGTGGGGTTTAAGTGGTGACTCTGCCACTTACTCTGGACAGGTTATTGGAAAGCTAGTAGCCTGGTTTCTTCAGCTGTGAAATAATCTGATAGTGAAGATTAAATACTATAACATAAGTGAAGCTTCTAGAACAGTTCTTAGCTGTGGGAGATACACTTCTGAATGCGCATCCACCTCAGCCATTCTCTCTCTTGTGGGACCAGCTCTGAAGACACAAAGGGGGTCTTCCAGGGGCCATTTCTATACCACCTGATCTTGTCCTTGGATGTAGATAATGGACCCGTGGATTTGATCTGGGCCAGTCAGATTATCTCTCTCAGAAACTGGAACTGAGAATAGAGAGGACACAGAGCTCGGGAGCTACTCCATCTGAATCACGTCACAAGAATCTCTCAAGGAAAAAGGCAGAGTAGTTCTTGTTGATGAGGTTCCGAAGTTGGCCTACTTCCTTCCCTTCCTGATTCTTTGTCTCTGATCTGGTGATAAACCACAGTTATCCTGCCACATAGATATTCACATATCCTCATTTTTTTTCCTACTTGAGCTAGAAAGAGATTCAGGTGCTTTTAAACAAAAGCTAACTAATATATAAAAAATATAGAAGAGTGTGTTGTAGAGACAGGCCTTCAGGGAAATGTGGTCTATTTAGAATTGGTGACAATTACGTGAAAGGAGACCAGACGGTCTTCTATATTACTGGAAGAAAACAAGCGACCTAGAAACAGTACATTACACTTATTCCTGGAGGACCATGCTCTCAGAGATTTGACCCCTTCCAAGACACTGAAGGAGAGACAAATGTCATTCTTGCAGAATTGGATGGTTGCTCCTGATTACATTGTTGAATACGACTGCTGAATCAATGTTCTATCACCTTCTCTAGCAGTTAGGTGATGATCACAGACACCAAATGCAGAAATTTATCTGTTTAGGCTATTTCCTTACTTTAGCTTAATTCATGAGCTACCCATGATAGTAATGCATGCATTGTGTTACTAGTCAACTAGGAATGGACTTTTGAAGATTAGATTCAGAATTTCTAGGAAGCATTCAAAAAATTTAAGTCATGCTGTCCACCTCTACCTGATATTTATCTTAAACACTTTATCTAGAGCCCTTCTTGCTGAAAGAACTATCAAACCAACTGATGCCTCACTCCTCATTATCACAGGTTAAGGCACTATTTTTTAAATTAATTTAGCTGGGAGTATGATAAGCGATATCAAAATAATGATAAAAGGACTTACATCAAGAATTTACCAAAGAGTATTATAGAAATTTGTTGGGGCTGGGGTGGGGAAGTTGGAATTTGTTCTTGCAGATTTTGAAGGTTCTCAACCAAGGAGGAGTGAACATAAGCTGAGAACTGCATTTAATGTCCCATCTTCGACAGTTGGCTATGTTTGGAACCCTTTTAAGAGTTGGCTAATGCAAAAGTGGAGACCACGCTTGATTGTTTCCAGTGTTATTGAATGATCAGGTCAACCTTTCCCAATACAGGGAAGGGTATTCAAAACTTTCAGAGGACAAACATGTTTGATTGGGTCTGTCATGTGCTTTCTAATCACTCTTGGCTTCGAAGTATGCTGGAAAGAGAAGTACCCAGGCCTTCTAAAAGGCTTTGCCTGGTTCTTCTGGCTCTTCTTTTAGGCCAGGCATATTAAAAAGAAAAAGCTTCAATTGAAGTAAGAGTACTGATCTACTACTGAAAATAAGTTGCTGGGTATGCAGGGCCCACATGGCAGCCTTTCATTACAAGTAAAAAGGCAGCAAAGGGGGCTGAGTACTCAGTTTGGGGAATGGCTTAACCATCTCACATGCGATGTATTAGGAAGTCAAGTCAGCTCTTCCTGCAAAATAGACCTGTCTTATTATCACATTCAACTCTACCAACACAATACAGGCAATCTCCATCTCTTGCCCCGAGGACTGCAGTGCCTCCAACCAGTTTCTGTTTCCATCTTTCTCTACTATAAACAGTTACTAAGGAGAAACCAGAGTGATCACATAAACACATCAATCTAACCATGACAGCCATCTGCCCCATTTCAACAGCTTATGGTTGCATCAAGAATAAAATCCAAATTCCTTTTTAAAAATATTCATGCCCCCACTATCCCATCTATTTTTTCTTTTATGCAGGTAAAATATTCCTGATTCACATGATCATTTTTTCTATAATTTCAATTTTATATGGTTTTATTGCATTTATATGTATTCCTAACTATCTATACTGCTGTGTATGTGTGTATGAGTGTGCGTACATATTTTGGGTAGGCAAGATATAGAGTTGGAAGCAATATTCTGAATATGTGCATCTGGAAAAGACTTGTATCGAGATAACAGAAGGAATTCCTACAAATAAAAAACAAAGAAATAAATAGAAAGATGACCAACCCAATTTCAAAAAAGGGCAAAAGACTTAGACACTTCTCAAAAGATGATACACAAATGTCAACAGGCAAATGAAAAGCTGTTAAATATCTTTGGTCCTCAGGGAAATTTCCTCCCTGTGGAAATGTTTATCCCGTGATAAAACAGATTAGTAACAATAAAAAATTTAATAACTTAACCATTCTAAATACCTGGATGCTTTGTATCTGCCATGTGTTAGCCATGGCCCTAATAAGTCCAAGATCAGAGAAAGCTTACAACAGCAGAGGCAGGGGGAAAATGAAATGGTGCAGGACGTTGATTCAAAAAAGACTCCTACAAGTTAAAGAAGACTGTCCTGTGAGTTGTATCAACCTGCTGTCCGAGAGAATTCATTTCAGTAAAGTCTACAACTATCTCATTCTGCTGTTCCTCTAAAGCAACTTTTTAAGTGCAAGCTTCTGTGTTTGGCACTGGGAATAAAAAGATGAATAAGACTTTGTCTTCCCGGAGTCCACAGGAAAGTGGGAAAGACAGCTACTTAACTGGATCATCATAACAGAGTATGGGAAATGCTAAAAATAAAAGTTTGGACCAAGTGCTGTGGGTCCACAGAGGAAAGAACTGACCTTACCTGGGTGAGTCTAGAAATACTTTGCCAAAGAGAAAACATATGAACCAAATTGAATGAGAAGTAGGCATTGTGCAGAGAGAGGGGAAACAAAAGGTCGCAAAGGCAGTGGAACCAGCATCTCAGGGCACAGTTATGTGAAAGTGTACAAGACAGTGGGGAAGGCCAAAGACTTTGGTATGGTGGAAGATAGGCATTTTGGGTGAAGTGGAAAACATTACAGTAAACAGAATTGAAAGGGTGGACATAAGAGATGTGCAGATTTGTAGCGTCTGAACTTTATTCTCCAATTAGTGAAAGACCTTTGATAGGTTCAAGATGTGGAAATATTTTGGCAAAACTTGTGGTTTAGAAAGGTCTTATTAGAAGCAAAATAATACCCCTCCTCCTCCCTAAAGATATTCACCCTAATCTCCAGCACCTGTGAGTATGTTACCTTACACACGGCAAAGGGCACTTTGCAAATGTCATTAATTTAAGGATCTTGAAATGGGAATATTAACCTGGATTATCTAGACAAGCCCCATGTAATCACAAAGGTCCTGAAAAGCAGAAGAGGGAGGCAGAAGAGAGAGGCAGAGGGAGATCTGACTACAGAACAAGAGGTTGGACTGATGCGACATGAGAAAGACTCAACCCACCATTGCTGGCTTTGAAGATGGAGGAAGAGAGCCACAAGCCAAAGAATGTGAGCAGCAGGTAGAAGCTGGAAAAGTCAAGGAAGTAGATTCTTCCCTAGAGCCTCTAGAAGGAATACAACCCTGCTGAAACATTGATTGAAGCTCAGTGACACCTATTTCAGACTTCTGACCTCCAGGACTGTGGGATAACAAATTTTGTTGCTTTCAGACACTAAATTTATGTCAATGTGTTACAAGTAGCCATACAAATCAAATGCAGGTCTTACATGGGGATGAAAGGACCCTGACAATGGACAATGCCCTCCCTATTTTCTTCTTAGATAAGGCTCTTTCCATCTTTCAGACTCTGGCTGAAAACAGGATCTTGAATACTGCTCAGACATGGGGCTTACTACAGCATAATAAATTTAAGAAGAGCACAGTCTTTGAACCCAGATAAACTTGAGTTATGGTCTCAGATCTGTCGGTTACTTACTCTGTAAGCTTAGGATAAGTAACCCAAAGACTGAGCCTCACTCAGCTTTCTTATCCACAAAATAAGGAAAATAATACCCCTCTCATTGAGTTGCTATGGGAATTTGATAAACTAAGGCTTATAAAGATTCTAGTAAAATATTTGAGTATAGCACATGTTTATTCTCATTTATCTTCCCAGATCTCACGGTAGAGTAAATCTGGATATATATGAACATATATATGCAATCAGGCTGTTAATTAAGATACCAAGTGATTGATGCAAATATCAAAACCAGCAATAGGGCCCTGGGAAAAACGATCTGGAGTTTGATGGTAACAATACATTCAGAGTAAACGTTTGTGCACTCACACAAATCAACACACACACACACACATGCACACACAGATACACACAAATAAACTGCATGATTGACTGGATTGGGGCATTTTTCTTCTGGATATGAACTGTCATAGAGATAGAGAGAGAAATGAAAAGCAACTTGTCCCCTCTGCCAGAGCTTTGCACACCCACTCAGATGTGTGGGATGAATATGCACAAGGCAGTCCTCGTGAGATTCACCAGACAAAGCTCAATTCTTTCCTGAGGAGTTGGGATTTTTTAAAAATTGTGTTCACTCAACAGGGTTTTATTTTTAACTTCCCTTAGTTTTGTAACAATATCTTGGACAACGGTCTGGGTTTTTAATTAAAAGTCTCAAGTTGGTGTCCCAGTTGAGCAGCTTAGTTTTATACCAATGAACAAAAGGCTGTGGCAGAATGCTTTTGTCCCCAAAAGCTTATCTCCAGGGTGTGCTCCACATGCCATATACTGCGTTGCATCTCTCTAGAAGGGGTGATTTGTTTTTATCTCCTTTAGACCTAAGGAAAAGAATCTGTCACCACCCCCATTAAATGGCCTATCGATCTTAGGAAGGCAAAAATATCTAAAAGCTCTTTTGCTAATGATTTTCAAATGTTTGATTGGTGGACCATTCTAATGATAGCTCCAGAAAAGCAAGAACTTAAAAAGAAACATCACATGTGATATGTCGATATTACGTTGAAGTACTTCCTCAACAATTATCTAGTTTCTTTTTCACAACAAATTAGGATAAGCATTATTTTCCCTATTTTATAAATGAAAAAATTAAAATTTCTGTGTTTTGAGGCCAGTGTCTAATACCCTAAAGCTCGTACATGGCAAAGCAAGGACTTGATCCTCAATGACCTCTCTGGTTAAGGACTAAATTCTGGTCAACATATGTAAAGACAAAAGTCTTTCTGTTAACTTTTATGTTGATATTTTCTTTGACTATATATATATATACAGCAAAGATTGTTTTCCCTAGGATAACATATTTTTGTCTCATAAAAAATAGTACATTTTATATATTATTAGTATTCACATATAAACTATGATTTGAAGTTGAAAGAGATCTGGATAACAGCCCAGGCACTGAGAAGAACTATATAAGCATTAGAAGGAAGGCAGTGATCTTTTCAAGTGTTTAATCCAATGTAAAACAAGAGGACAAAGTTAGGTGCCTTGTTCCATTTTAGTTTTTAAACACTGAACATTCCATGATGCTAAATCCTTGTAACCTATTGTTGTCCATCCGCCAATCATAAGGCTACAAGATATTTGATTTTCTTCTCTGGTTCCTATATGTTTAAGCGAAGCCTTGTATAGATCCAGCATCAGTTTTCGTTTTTATAGGCATCTTATTTGACACCATAATATGAATGTGATGTTGGTTCCACTCTTTGATGTATTATTTTTTGCAAGAGAAATGAGGTTTTCCCAAAGGCTTTTTCCAACTGCAATTTCTATAAATTATTATTTGTATTAGTAGACTTATTCAGAGTAGAGACAAAAGATATTCTCCACTATCAATACCTTATAATAGTTACAGAAAACATGTCTTAGGAAAAATATAGAACAATATCACAGAAAAGAGATAAAGAAAAAAGAACCTAACTATGGATAAAAGATGGACCGATGCCACTTGGAAAAGAGAATCGTTAGTACGCTACTTGTGTTTGAAAACTTAAAAGACATCTCGAGTAAGAATAAATAACATGATGCCAAAACATACAGTCTGTTTATTTTCAACTAACGGTTTATGGGCAAATAGTAAAACAACTTTACACTTAGGGACTCTGAGAGATCACTGTTTTCGTTTGTCTCTATCAAAAAATCACAAATGTATTTTTATCTACCTCTCTACCCTAGATTTGATACAACGTCATTCATTTTTATCTCAACATCACTCATACTCATGTATAACTTAAGACTCACCTTTGAAATTCAACCTCAATAGCAGAGTCCTCTTCCCAGCTGGTTTGGAAGAACAGGGCTGCCAGCACTAGAATTGTACATTAAGCTTATTTGATACCCTTCTCAGCATTATGCCACTCATTTATTAGGCACCTGCACTGAACTAGGCACTTTGTATACATTATCTCATTCAATCATGGAAGTAAAATTGGTGAAAAAAGAGCATATTTCAGATGTAGATAGCTGAGTTAGTTACTACTGTCTGGATATTAACTTTCTCACTTGTTAAGAGACTAATAGGGTTAGTTGCAAGCATCAAGATTAGTTGCAAGTTAGATTGTCAGTAAACTGACGATGATCACCTGCAGCTTAATGCCTTCTTGGGGTATTTCCTGAAGCTTTCCTGAGACCCTAATCATAACAGTTTGAAATAGCTCTCCCCGAGTCCTTCATCCTTGCTTATAACAAGTGTGTAAATCACTGCTCCAGTCACAGACCGCTCATGGATGTACTCTTGCCAGTAATCTCTAATTCTCTTATGAAATGGTTTGATTCCCAGATGGCTGACAGTATGTTCCTTCTAATTTCTTTCTCCCTGCAGATCTGCAAAGATTGCTAATTGGGCAGGATGGATTCACACTTTATGCACTGAGAATTTACTCATAATTATAACGAAATGTAAAGAAGGTTGACTAGATTTTTCTCGTCCTATCTCCTCCAATCGCTCTGATCCCTTAGATTTCTGTTCAAGTTATCTTTTTGAAATCCCTGTGTGATCATGGCTTTAAATGTGTCCATATCTGTTATAGTTTCAAGGATACTGATGAAATTCCTCAATTTAGCATAAAGTCTATTTATGCTGAAGTCCTTGCTATTCTCTTGAACTTCATTCCTTGCCACTTTCTTGCAGTTCTTCATTTCAGGCTTATATTGCTTTAGGCCATTGTATATATACACATATCATCCCGTCTAAGAGCATCCCTTCTTTACCATTTAACTCCCACTTACTTTTCCAGAAAGTCTTCAGTCCATCAAGTCTAAATTACATGTTACAAAAGCATTTTGAGTGTTCCACTTTCAGTATGCTTTTCACACTTGCTAAACTGAATCATTGGCTTATTTATCTTTCATGAGGCCATGGGATGCTATAGGTGGAGAATATATCTCAATCATAACTTTACTCTGACTACTTAGGAAAGAATCAGACAATAGCTTCATTTCTGGTAAAATCCTGACCTCCATCCCTCTGTATGAAACATCTATCTCCATTTGTGTGTCCCATAGATACCTCTAACCCAAACATGTGGAAAACGGAGATTTGCTTTCCTTTTGAAACATTATTCTCTTTCTATAGCCATTCTTTTTATAAATAACCACAGTATCCGCTCCATTTTCTCAGACAGAAACTTTGAAATCATTCTTAACACTTCTCTACCCTCCGTGTACCCTACCCCTTGCCAAATTGTCATCCTTCACATATCCTTAAATCTCTAATATCAAAGTACATCCATCTCCACTGCCACTGCTTTGGAATCCGTTTCTAGCAGTTCTACTTGAATTATTAATATTCTAAGAGCTGGACTCTCTGCCATTAGTCTTATCTTCTTCAATTGATATTTCGTAGGACAACCAGAGTGATCTTGGTAAAGTACACATCTGATTATGCCCATGCTACATCCCAAAAACCTTCTGATGATCTATCATCGTCTTTGGAAAAAGTTCAAACGATTGTTCTGGCTAGCAAGACATTCACCACCTGGGACACCTTGACTTCTTCAAGTACCTTTTTATCTCCCTCATGTATCAAAGTATTATCGAGTGAAACAAATTCCTTGCTGTTTCCCCCAAATGCCATGTTTTCTCTCACTTCCAGATATTTGTCTGTGCTGATCTCCATCTGCCTGCAAAGCTTTCTCCTCCTTTCTTTGCTTCACTACCTAATATTTTTCTGCATGTTCAATTAGATATCACTTCCTTCTGGAAATCTTACTTGGTCTCCATGACTATATTATTTCCCACAATAATGGGCCAGAGACTACTGGCCTTGGTTCAAAAACTTAAATATTCAAGAACTTTGTGAATAGTTGGTAAACTACTGGTAGCTTGAAATTGGCTATGGTGGAAATATTTGCAGTGTGGACAATAACCAATACTACAAAACAAGGTTTTTAATTTTTTTCCCTCAGAGAACTAGTTTACCAGCACACTGGTGTCTCTAATTAGAATATATGCACTTCCCTGCTTACCTTCATCATAACATTGCACACACCATATTGCCATTGTCCATTCATTAGCTTGTCTTGCCATAAGTTGTAAGATAGCCAAAACTAAGGATAGTTTTTTTTTTATTGCTAGCATCTCATACATAGCAGATACCAAATTATAACAAGTGTTAAATGAAAAGAGCTTTGTAGATAAAATAACACAGGGAAGAATCACCTTCTAATATGGCATTTCTGAAGTTTACGGTTTTGTTCTAGTTTTAAAAGAGCTTTACCTTACAAATGTGGAAGCAGAAAAACAGCTTTAGTGAGAGTCCTGTTGCATGTCAATACTCCATCTCTAAGTCACTCAGGAATGAGAAAATGCAGTACAATGTGCATTCTTTAAATTCGGGGAAGTATAATTATGATCAACAGAAAAGTATTCCATTTTTTTCTATTTCTAGGCATCTTCTGAATATTACATAATTATTAGGGGGATTAAAATATAGCAAAACCCACCACAATACTGTAAGAGTTCAGGAATCAATTTCATTAACTGCCAGTTCATATTATTAATGGGGTAATGAAATGACCAGGGTGAATCCACTGTAGAAGACAGGAGCTGAGCCCATCTTTCCAAAGTCACTTTCTCTCACGGCACAGTATTATGTGATTACACTGTATAGGAAAGCAAATGAAATTTTGCTAGACTGAAATAGATTATTTTTTTATTTTCAGCCCAATGATGGTCTATTTCATTTGTATCTAAGAAACTTCTATTAGTAAGTGTGGGAAAATTTTGATAAGACATTACTTTTCACAGAAGAAAGAACCAATAGTTCAGCCTGTAGGTTCGACAAATAAAAAAGTAAGTATGAGTGAGAGTAGGCCTTCAAGCATCTTCTTACAACATTCTTGAGGTCAACAAAACAGAACAAAGTATGATGTTTTTTAAAAAATTATTCTTTACACACGTTTAATTTAGAATGACATCTTAGCTTTGTAGACCTCCTCCTGGACATCAAGGAAATCTACTATTTTAGCCTTTCTCAAGAATTTCGATATATTGATTAGATATCTTCTAGTTATGAATGATTGGCATAAACTAAATGACTGATGAACAAAGAAGCTTGTATTAAGTCAATTAAAAGAAGAAAAGTTGTAGTTCCAGTTTAGACAGGCTGTGTCTAAGTCCTCAAACGTGAGGTCTGGTCTTCTGACAGACGGACCTAAAGGAAAGGAGCATCTTTCCTGTTAGCTCTGGAAAAACAATTCAAATTCTGATTTTCCTGATTTGAGTTATGTTGCCATGCCTAAACCAATCACTTTGTCGAAAGGATGCAGCACTTTTTCACTTGCCTACACTTAAGATTGAGTATATATATCAAATGCAAAACATATTTCTTTCCTTACATAAAATATTTTAAATATGTCAACCAAATTAGAATAATCCTATGTTCAATTTAAAAATATCCCCATTCTTGCAAAATGGATATAACCTATAGCCTCCTATAGTTATTGCATTCGCATCCAAATCAGAAGTATAGTTTTTGTCGTCTTCGCTGTCAGAAAGAGGCTAGATGATAAATTCATTTGCACCTAATATATACATCTGACAAAAATAAAATGAAACCGCAATGGCTTTAGTAAGAACCCTCATTAGAAAAAGTGAAGAAGTGGAAATAGCATTAAAACATCCACTAATCTGTAACATATGTAGCATTTCTTCTTGGGAAGGGAAAGACTTTTTCTTTACCAATAATGAGTTTTCTAATCAGCCAATCCCTTCATTGCTTGTTCTTGAGAGAATCACTTTCCTCTCTACCATACCTTTGTAAGGCTCTGAGGGCCAGCCTGGATTCAGAAGACTATTTCTTGTTACCGTGAATTTAGGGCCCTGAGGAATATCTTAGGTGCTGAGTAAATGAGTGATTACTATATCTAGCGCCTGAAAATGTTGTGGGCTAATAACTAAATTAAAAAATATTGCCCCAAATCCAATGCAACAGACCTTGAAAATGGATTGACTGTTCTGACTTACAGGGCTTTGCATTGGGCTGCAGTGCTCAGCTCATCTTCTCAGACTTGCAAATTGACTGGTCCCTTGGCTTCAGCTTTTGAAATAAAAACAGTTTTGGATACGTATTATGCAACATAGGAGGCCTCAAATGCTCTTTGAACCCAGGCTGTACCAAGTAGAATTGCTCCTCTTCATAAGAAAATGTGGTATATGTATGTACAATGGAATACTACTCAGCCACAAAAAAAGACAAAATTGTGCCATTTGTGACAACATGGTTGGACTTTGAGGGTATTATGCTAACTGAAATAAGTCAGACAGAGAAAGCTGTATGATTTCATTCAAATGTGGAAGATAAACAAACAAACACATAGATATGGAGAACAGATTGGTGGTTAACAGAGGGGAAGGGGATGGGAGGAGGGCAAAAGGGGTAAATATGTATGGTGACGAAAGACAATCACTGGTGGTGAATATGATACAGTCTTTTTGCTGAAATATAATCACGTACACTTGAAATTTACATAATATCATAAAACTATGTGACCTCAATAAAGTTTTTTTAAAAAATAAAAAAATAATTTAAAAAAATAGAATTGCTCTCTATAATTTAGATAATGGTTAAATTTAAATGGCAAGATGTACCCAGCAGGAGAGTTTCTAGAAACCCCTAGGTTCAATTTTTATATCCTCTTGCTTTCTTTAAATCTCTTCTCTCATTTACATTAGCTCAGAAACAGATTTCTTGTTATGTTTTCTTTTGTTTGTTGTTTGCTTGTTTTTCCATTCAGCAGTCTGTCTGATTTTTGAACTTGCTCCATCTTGCCTGCAGATCGAAGGAACGTAGGGCCTCTTATAACACACTGTGTTTACGTTTTGCTTTATAAGAGATCATCTCAGATTGTAACTTTCTCTTTTTTGATGGGATTTTAAGGACATTCCAGAAAGACTCCAACATTCTGAAACATTGTAGCAAGTCCCTTAACTCTCCAGGCTGCTGGGCATGTGATCTGATTTCACAGGAACAGTGGACAACATTGTAACCATCTGCTTCTCAAGCATAATTACAACACCTTAGTCTGGGCCAAAGACTCCTCACCACACTGCCCTTTCTCAGTTTAGCCACGCTTGGTACTGGAACTATTACTAGCAATATATGACTTCCAGATACTAATTGCTTAATAAATCAGGAGTCATCAAATTGCAAGTTAAAGAAATCCAACTCAATGTAGCTTAAGTAAAATAAAACTTTGTTGGATTATGTAATTGAAAAGTCCTAAGGCAGCTTTTCTTCAGGCATGGTGGTATCAAGGCTCTGACCCATTTCATACCTGGGTTCTACTCTCTCAGCTCTGCCTTCATTTCCTGGGAGTATTTCTTGCACAATAATGGGAAAGATTGTCACTAATAGCTCAAGGCTTATATTCTTTCTAGGGCTTAATATCCCAGCAAAAGTGAAGTGGTTTTCCCACTCGTCAGAGTAATGTAAAATTCTGATTATCCAGGCTGCCACTGGGAGGCACAGATGAGAATTCAGTTTAGCCCCACCCAAAACAAAGGTGTTGTTTAGGATTATTATGAAATTGAACAAGCATTGGTTCTTAAATAGAAGGTATATTGTCAAAAAGAAAAGAAAGAATAGGAAGGAAGGAAGAAAGGAGTGAATTTTATATCCAATAAATACTGAAACTAGAACTCAATGCATCAGCTCAGAGATTTTCATGTTGTTGATGGAGAGCCAGCCATCATCATGACAGTCAGATTGTGTCCATGATAGAGAGGTAGACAAGAAGGCATAAAATTATGAAAAGAGAATGTGGATAATTTTACAGGTGAACTTAGATGAGTATATGGATGGTACAATGTCAAGGAAAAAAGGGATGCGACACTAATTGAGGCTAGCAGCTGAATGTTTCACATATATTTTCTATGTAAGATGAATGAATTTAAGTGGAAATCCATTTCTTTTCCACTAATCTTATTTTTACTAAATACTAAATACAATTTACAGATCTTTGGCTTCCAGTCCACAATATCTTAAAGAAAAAATAAAAGAAAGAAAAAGAAAACAAGCATAATATGCAAATAAAACAAATACTAAATGGATTAAATTCCTATCTTAAGGCACTTCTCACTTCTCAAACAATAACCCTCTTGAGAGGTATACATGACTGAGCAATGAAATGAGAATCAACTGACAAGCACTTGTCTCTGAAAACACTCCTTTTCCCCTTGGTTTTCTTTTCTGCCAACACCCCTCCAGCAACTTCAGTTTGCACCAACTAAAACACACTGCTTTCCACTTATACTTTAAAAGAGGAAGTGAGCCTGACAAAGCAGAGAAAATAAAACAAAATAAGACAAGCAATTTTCAATATTTCTGAAAGTTTAAAAATACATAGATTACTTATTCTTTGATGTCCTTAGCCCAACATGTATAATTAGCAACAGGGTCACTCCCGTGGTAATCATTTCTCAGTCTCCTCTCTATCTCCTATAAGTGTCACTGAAGACTTGATCTGTAGTAATATTTTCTGAACTCAAAAAAAAAATAATAAATCTCCACAAAGAAATAAATATTGGATTGAACATTACATTTCCTAAGACAGAACCACTCAATTTGCTGATCTCTTAACAAATGTTATACTTGCTCTCTAAACTTCTGATTTAAAAATTCTTTGGACAGGGTAAGCCTTAAAAACACCTAATGTTAAATCACTGGCTAATTACTTTTTGTATGAATATGAAAATAATGCATGCTCTTTATAAAAAATGAGGAGTAAATAAAAATGCTCAAGCACACAAAGAAAATTAATCTATAATTCCTTTTCCTTGAAAGAGTTATATCTTTTTTCATATCTTATTGTTATGGCTAGAAGTTATGTCTTAAGAAGTACACCAATGTCAAATTTTAATTTTTTATTATAATATATATTTTTAACATATAAAATTTCAGGTGGTAGTATCAACGTCCTCTCAAATTATACCTATATATACTCTTGTCATATTACTTGACATTGAATTTAACTGTAAATATGTTTTGATTATTTAATTTCTCTATATTAAATTATTATACTATATACTAGTATAGTATCTGTTTAAATCATTATAAGAAGGATCTTTTTTATGAATGCTGGTAAGAATTCTTTGTCATATGCTAGTCTAAAAGGAGATCTTCAGAAAGACTGCAAGTAGTACTGTAGACATATCATGGGTTTTGGAGACAGAAATCTTGGGGTCAGATCCGTTTAGGTGCCTCTTACTGTGTGTGTATGAGCAAGTTGATTTAAAACACTGTGAATCTCATTTTTTTGTCATCTATAAAATGAGGTTTATACTCCTTATTTCTCACCACTTGTCTGGAGAACTAAAGGCAGTGACATAACTAACTGTAGTAATATATGTAAGGTAGCTGTCACATCACAAGCTCTGAATAAATATTAGTTTCTTCTTTCTTTTAAAAGGATTTTGAACCACAACATTAGGAAGAAATGAATACTACTCATAAGTTTAAAAAATTGTTAGTTGTTCAATTTTTTGAGTGTGCATGTTTTCAATATTTCCCTTTATACATATACAAAACAATGAATTTGTATTAGCTTTCTTCACAGAAACAGAACCAATAGAATAGACAGATAGACGGATGGGTGGATAGATGGATAGATAGATAGATAAATAGATTATAAGGAACTGGTTTACTCAGTAAGGAAGCTGAGAAGTCCCAAAATCTGCAGTCAGCTGGCTGGAGACCCAGGAGAGCCGGTGATATAGTTTCAGTCCTAATCTGAAGGCCTGTATGGTATAAGGAGAGCCAATGGCATAAGTTCTAGTCTGAAAGCTGGCAGTATTGAGACTCAAGAAGCGCCAATGTTTGGGTTCCAGTCTGAAGGCAGGAAAGAGACTAATGTCCCAGCTCAAGGGACAGTCAGTCAAGAGGAGTTCCCCCTTATCCAGAGGAGGGTCAGTCTTTTTGTTCTATTCAGGCCTTCAACTGATTGGATGAGGGCCACCCAAAGTAAGGAGGGCAATCTGCCTTACTCAGTCTACTCATTCAAATGTTAATCTCATCCCAAAACATCTCACAGACACCCAGAATAATGTCTGACCAAAATATCTGAGCACCCCATGGCCCAGTCAAGTTGACACATAAAATTAACCATCACAAGAGTAGAAATGGCATGCTTACCTTTTGACAATGGACATTTTGGTGTGGTTTTACTTCTGATAATTTCTAACTGCAGAAATGACCTCTGAAGCATAGGGCATTTCCTTGGGAATTAATTGCTGTACCAGGGTTAATGGCCCGCAGCAATGAACTTTCTGAGACAGCCATTAATCTGCCTTGATTATTATTGCTCAATTACTAACTAAAGTCTCCTCCTTAGTATATAAGTTGAGTATTTCAGCTCAACCTCTTCCAGTTTAAAATGTTCATTCATGATTCTTCTGGGCATATAAGAAACTAGTGTTGAAAACAAAGTAAATTAAGATAATCACAAGCACAAAAACTGATTTAAAATTTTAAAATCAATATTAGTTTATTATTGTATTTAATATATATATTTATTCACTATTAAATCAATATTTAGTTAATGGCATTAACATTGATATCATTCATCTTTAAGGAAGAAGTAATTTTAACACATTATTTATCATCCTTACAAAGCTTATTTTCTTTTGATTATAAAACAATGTTTATTACAAAATTTTGTAAATCCATATATATAAAGTGAGAAAAAAAACACTCTATGTTTTACCACCCAGAGCAAACAACTAATGCATTTTAGATATGATCTTTATATTCTTTCAATATTTTTCCTTCTGCATTTTTGTATGCATGTATAATATCTTGTGTGAAAAGTCAATACTATAGCATAAAGTTGTTTCTATGTTATCTCATATTCATTTTATATACTATTTTAATGGTGCACTTCAATCATAGAAATTTAAATTTAAATTGTTTATGTTAGAATTTCTTGTAAAATTTAGTAGCATGAAGTTCTAAAATTAAAATGAGTTTGCAAACTCTTCCCCAAAGAAATAAAGTCATAAAGGTGGGTTATGCTGGGACCAGGAGAAGAGAATCACCAAAAATAAAAGTAAGATGTGAGAGTAGCTCTAATATACCTCTACCTAGGATGAAGGCTTTCTTTTGTTCATTTAATTCTCATTCCAATCCATTAAATTAGTTAATATTGTCTCTATTTTAAATAGTGGAAACTGAGGTTCAATTAAGTTAAATAACTTACTCAAAATCCCGTAGCTAGTATAGTCATCTGTAGCTTAACGACAGGGATATGCTCTAAGAAATGCATTGTTAGACAACTTTGTCGTTACTCGAAAATCTTACAGTGCACTTACACAAACCCAGACGGTCTAGCCAATTCTTTTAACTTTGACTTCTTATATTCGGCTCTGTTATTTTTAGCTAATATGTTTATATAGGCTTTCTTACTATATTTTTTTAAACATCTTATTCATGCCTATTATTATGGAATAGGGCACACCATCACATTAAGCACCTCTGTTTCCCTCACCCCCCAAATATATTCTTGTATTAAACCAGTATACACTGTGTACCTTATTTTTGACTATGTAAATAATTTTCATTGCTCTGTCAAGCTGTATTTGTACTAAGATTAAATTACATGTCATAAACAAGTTTTTTTTTTCCTGGAGCTAATACTTGCCTGAGTTTTAATTTTCTTAGCTTTCTATATACCTATCAGTAATTGTTTCCAACCTCTCTAATAGAATTCCAATACTAACTATCAAATGGTGAAATATATCAGATAATGTAATTGTTCCAAAGACTTTACCTGTATATTTCCCCTCTGGAGTTCTACATCCTCCTGCTTTAAACTTAACTAGTTGCTTGTTAGGCATACACAGTCTCAACGTAATGTGAAACTTTCTTTAACATCATCCTTGGAATTCTCTTTACCTCTGTCTGCTATTAGATTTCTTGTTTCCTGGATACTTTAGCTTCTTCTTTAATCAGTGGTAAACTTTGTTTCACGTCTTAACCTCATGAATATGTTTACCTTTGCTGATAATTTAGCTGGCTATAGAATCATAAATTAGCACAAATTTTTCTTTAGAACTCACAAGGCACTGTTCGTTCTTACGAGGTTGCATGCTGTGCTCCAGAGGACCAGTGTAATTTTGATACAGTTTTTGTTATATGTTCAAGCTTTGTTTATTTTATTTTTAAAATTTTCTCATATGGAAGACTTTAGGTATTCTTTTTATTCCTTTTGTTCTAAAATTTTACTATGGTGATCCTTGCTATGTCTCTTTTTTTCATTTATTATTCTTTGCAGTGAGACTTTTCGATATGCAAACTCAGGTCCTTCAATATGCTTGTATTATCTTTCTTAAGTTCCTCCTCTTTATTCAACCTACTCTTTCTTTCTGAAATTAACTTTCAGTGACTCTGAATCTCATTAATCATTTAATTTTCTTTTCTCTCCTGTGCCCATCCCATCAACTTATCTTAACTTTTTATTTTCATGTCAAATATTCTATTAAGGATTTTATTGTTCATTTCTAACTTCATTATTTTCAAGTCAAATCCACTGAGTTATAAATTACATTCACTGGGGGCCAGCCCCATGGCCGAATGGTTAAGTTCGCATGCTCTGCTGCAGCGGCCCAGGGTTTCGCTGGTTCAGATTCTGGGCATGGACATGGCACCACTCATCAGGCCACGTTGAGGCGGCGTCCCATATGCCACAACTAGAAGGACTTGCAACTAAGATATACAACTATGTACCAGGGGGGATTTGGGGAGATAAAGCAGGAAAAAAAAAAAAAAGATTGGCCACAGTTGTTAGCTCAGGTGCCAATCTTTAAAAAATAAATAAATAAATTACATTCATTGAAATTTATACTTTTTAGATGTAGAGTTCTGAGTTTTGACAAATGATACAATTGTGCACCCACATCACAGTAAATATATAAGGTATTGCCATCTTTGCAAAATGTTTCTCTGTGCCCCTTTTTTGTTAATCTCTTCTTCCCAACCCCTGATCTGATTTTGGTTTCTATATTTTTGCCTTTCCAAAATGTTACATAAATGGAGTCAAATTGTAGGTAATCTTTTGTGTATTGCATCTTTCAAAAGAAGAATGCTTTTGAGATTCAGGCACGGTGTTGAATTTATCAGAAGTTCACCCCTTCTTACTGCTATGTACTATTCTATTTCTGAATGCATTATAATTTTATAATCCATTTATTAGTTGATGGATTTTGAGTTGTTTCTTACTATAAGCAGGTGGACATTCACACTCACCTAGAGTTTTTTGTAGGGAAATGTGTTTTCCTTACTCCTGAGCAAATGCCTTAGCAATGGTATTGGTTGGGTCAACTGATAAGTGTATGTTTAACTTGTGAGAAACTGCTGAAAGTTTGTCCAAAGCACCAATATCATTTTGCATTTCCAACAGCAATGTAGGAGATTTATAAGGGCTCTTCTTTGCATGCTTGCCAGTACTTGATATTTTTACTTTTTGTTAGAAACCTCTGCAAACACTTGAATTTCAGCTTCCTCTACTAATCTGAGTCAACTACTACTCTTCCATCCACTTTCAGTCTTTCAAAAACATGTTCAAACTTTTGCTTCCAGAAAGATGAAGTATATATACTTTTTGCTTTCCCCTCCACTAAGCACAGCTAAAAAGCATCAACATTATATACAAAACAAACATAAGAGGACTCCAGAAGGTGGAGAGAAGAAGGCAGACTGGCTAAGGACATTAGGCCCAAGGAACACCACAGTGTGATTTTCCTGGCTTTTATTTTTGTCTCCTGTATCCTAGAATTGGTGCTGAAGAAGTCATATAACTGGAACATCCACATGTACAGACAAAAAGAGGCCTGAAAAAAGCCTGTTTTCTCTAGCTAGAGGACTAGAAAAGTGACAGAGTGGCAAAAACGGAAAACTTTTAGACAACAACTTGTCTACTCCAGGCAATCATCACAGAAAAACTATGGACCCACCCCTACACATGCCAACAAAGACCAAGTGAGAGGGCTTAGACTTCCACCATTACTAGGATGTAATGAAGCTCCCCAATATCCTCACAGGCGTGGTGGCAGAAAACCACATAGGGAGCTGGAATTTTCATCCTTGCTGGCCAGTAACAAGCATCCAACCCTTGGTGTCAGTGGACACCACTTAAGGAGCCTGGACTTCCACTCCCACCCAACAGGTGGGTGGTGTCAGAGGAGGTCCAGTGGAGAATCAGGACTTTCACTATTGCCCAGCAGTACATGGTGAGGCAATTCTCACCATGATGTCCATGGGGCCATGAAAGGAGCCAGAACTCCTACTTCCGCTCAATAGTAACAAAGAATATCCTACCTTGAGGTGTCAATGGAGGTTCAACAGGGAACTGAGACTTCTACCTTCATCTGGCAGCAATAGTTTAATGTCTGCCCTCTATGTCACTGATGTGACCTTCTACCATGTGATTTCTATTCTACTTCTAACACAATCATTTGCTCTGCTACAGTTCATTGTGGACCAGTTGCTTTCTTAACACTCTAATATCTTATCTTATTGTTATCTTAACCATTCATTGTTATATATAGTTCCATAGATTTTGTGTTTTTCTTAATTCCTTGAAAAGTACAAAGTTATTGTTGAAAAATTTTCCTCTTTTATTTCCTAGAATAAATCTTTTTTTCCCCAGAACTGATTCTCTTTTTTTCCCCATTTCTCTCCTTTTATTTCACCATTTCCATCTTCTTTCCTTTCTATTGTTACTTGTTCTAGTATTTCTGTACTTTGACCCTCTCATATATTTCTAGATTATTTGTTAATTACACAGGCTGCTTCATCTGCACCTTGCATTTGGCCAAATGTCTTGTGAGTGTGTTACTTCCTTCAAATATTAGGTGAGCTCTGTCTTGGGGTTTTTCCTTCAGAGTTTCAGATTGAAGATTGTGCATTCTGTTTTGTATTCTATGTTCTGATTTTCTATCAACTGTTAGTGGTGGTTGGGGGGTATGGAATAAAGGGTTTTATAGCCACTGGGTAATTTTCACTGCTCTCTCATATTTTAAATTTCATATTGCCTTGTTGGAGTCCTATAAAGCATTGTGGGCACTGACAGTGGGAGAGCTATGATTTGTATGGTTATCCTGGTTTCAAATGATTCTAATATTTGAGTTTACCTAGCATCCATTCCTGTCTCCTTCTAAGCCAGTGCAACAGGGAAGAGAAGAGGACCCAGGACATCTCCTGCTGTGTCATTCCTTATTCACAGCAAGTAGATGGCCTTCATTTGGGACACTGTGTTTGCCCCTTAGAAACATATACCTCTAGAGATTTACATTTGCTTTTCATTTTATTTCATTTTTAAAAATTAAATAATATTTATTTAATCGTTAACTATTTAATTGTTGGGAATAATTAGTATTGTTGCCTTTCTCTGTGTCAGAAGGAAACTAAATGACAAATTCTATTAATGATGTCAGTTTCTAGAAAGTCACTTAAACAAAGAAGTATATTCTCTTTCTTTTTACTCATTTTCTAGCTTCACTCTCTTCCCCTCTGGCCCACCACAGACTCACCACCCTTCCTTTCATGCCACGCATCCAGGACACATCCCAAATTAGTAAAATTCGTCTTAATTCCTCCCTTCCCCTTCTCCCCACAATGCTGATGCCTAGTGGTAATTGGCAGCAGGTGCTGATGGGGAAGGTGGTGCTGGATAGATGGAGGAAGATATTTCTGTGGATTCTTATTGCCTACTTTCAATTTTTATCTGCTTATCCCTTTACAACTAGACAATATTTTTCAAGATTTTTTGATACAGAATTTAGCCCCTTCAAAAGATTGAATGCTGCTAGTTTACTTTCTGTTATTTTTATTTTTTTGTTTATTTCCTTTAGGTGTATGATAAGGTAGGTTCTGTGAATTTTGATTTAATTGTCACTCTTTTCAACCACTAAAATTTAGTTAATAACTTATTTATGATTTGGTCTACTTAGATGGTAGTGATGGAACCTATGTTGATTGAGATATTTCTCATTTAGGTCTAACGAACTAAATGGCGACAATGGCAACCAAAGTTGCAGTTTCATGAGTTGTATTCATCAATTGATTTATTCTATTTCTTAGCTAATACCCTAATTCTTGACAGTATTCTTGGAAATGCTTACTTTCATCAAAAGAGTGACTGAGGACAGATGTTTGAGTGTAACTCTATCATTTCAAATGTAAAACCAACTCAGAGTTCAAATCCTATCAATGGCAGGTCACTTGTATATTACCTGTCTACATAAACGATAGATAGTTTTTAAGCTTTCAGTGTTGCCCAGGAGCTATTTGACCTGTTGGTGATATTCCCAGGTTTGCCTGATGCCTGCCATCAAGGCAGGTGGTGTGAGTGAACACACACACACACACACACACACACACACCCTACACATAAGCGTCGGCTTTGGGGCCATTTGTCATGACTTTCAAAGAAGTTACATTGTTCTCCATCTCCGAAAAAGTCACAACAAATATCTCACTATGGAAAGATGATAAAATAAATCAGTTCACTTACATTCTAGATTTGTCATTGAAGGGAATAGCCACTGAGAATTATAGTCAACGTCCCAGGCATATCTCTAACACCTTGGAATAATTTTATTTCACTGGAAATGCTTCTACCTGAGGAAAATGTTGCCACATCTAGCTTCCTCTGGCAGAAGGATGAAGGATGACACTTCTTCAAAAGTTCAGAAAATATGAAAGCATGTGTCGAAACAACAAATATCTAAAAACATAGTTCACATTTCAGATACTCACTGTACATGTCCTTCAACCAGATAGTCTTCACACTACTCATCTGCATTTGGTGGCATTTGGAATATTCACCTTCAGACTGCAGTTTCCTTATTCCACTTTCTCCTTTCCTGGCTGGGATTAATTTTAATCAGATGGTAATTAAAATAGGTACTGCATAACCAACTCACATTTCTGCAGGTAATTAAAGCTTCTAGATTCATGCATTTTTCCCCTCCCAGCTCTGTTAGAAGCAGTGGCAGATAATTTGTATTTTTCCTTGCAGCACAATTCTTGTTGCGGTAATGGCTCAAGTTCTAATAAATCTCTTGCAAATAACTTGTCTGGGCTTTGGAATAGAAGACAGAAATTATCAACTGTTCATTTGTTCCTCTCCTAAAAAATGTATAATTCCCAGTCGTATGCTATTGATTCTAAAAACTATAATTTGTCATTGTTTTATTATGAAATAGTGAGGAGTTTTGTCTCAGAAGGTGGGTTACTTGTGAAAACCCTAGAACAAAGACAACCAGCCTTTTTATTACTTACATTCTTATTTCTTTCTCTTTCATGACAACTGAGCATGATACAAAGGATTTTCAAAAAAGATTTCTCCATATGGAGGAAAAAAAATAACCTTGGGAACTGCAGTTATATTTCTTGCTCATTTATTGTATCCCCATGTTGTAAAAACAGACCACTCACCCACAGTGAAGCGAATACTTTTTTTGTGGAACATTTGCCCATTATCACTATTTTTAAGATGAACTCGCGGGGAATCTCTGCTCGCACTCACTAGGTAACATGCAAATGTTGATAAATGGAGCTGTTGCGCATGAAATTTAAAAAGCAAAGGCTTCCTTTCAAAAAGGGTGCCATGTTTCTCGCAGCTGCTGGTGTATCATCCAGCTTCCATCCTGGAGCTGCCTCAATGTCACTGGCAGCCCCGAGCTTGGAGCATTGGATCACTTGCCAATGGCATAACCAGCAAACAGCAGCCCACCAAAACCTCACTCCTTGGGAAAGACTTGCCTCTTAGCCATTGCCAGAGTCTCTGGTGAGCAGCTCACCATGCATCTGGTGGTTATGAAATCTCGTTTCATTACACTGCTAATTTACAGGGAATGAAATTATAAACAAGGTGATTACTGAGCGTAATTTATGGTCCATGTAATTATATAGCTGTCAGAGTTGTGCTGGCAGCGGAATTGTGCAGAATAGGGCTGCACTTTTGCCTGGTCGGCTGAGTTTGTTAATTGTCCACAGCTGAAAATATTTTTTTGTACCACAAGATCAGCAACCTTCAGTTTGGAGAGCCCAGCTAGTGCTGGCTATAATTACCTGCCCGACTGGAAAGGTTGCCCATTGGCTTTGAAGACCTTCAGGTGATGGAAAATCACTCCTCCAGCCTTTTGGTCAATGGAGAAGAACACGTCCACCTTCCTAGGGGTAAAAGAAAAAAAAAAGACCTAATGAAATAGTAGCAAGTCATAAAAGCCAGAGCCACAAATATTCTCTCTCTATCTAAATATCTATCTACCTATTACATAATCGTACTTAGATATGCATAATAAAAGTAATAGTCTTAGAAATGTAACTTAGAACTGATATAATGAAAAACAAATGGAAACAAATTCTACTTTTCCCTGTCTCGATATATTAGACCTTTAATGATTGCTTTGTTAAGCACACTACAGCTTGTGAGAGAGACTACGTCTGAGCACGATCAGAAGCAAATGCAACAATCCAGACTACCCGAACCAGTTGCCAAAACAGGTGAAAAACAATGCACAGCATGGACCATTAAGCCAAAGGTTTTGTTGACACAGCTACCATCTGATTTGATGGGATTGTTTTCCCCTCCACTGAATCACTAGTTGTTTTGCTGCTTTCGTTTTGTAGATATTGCCAGGAAAATGTAGGCACTTTTTTATATACCTGAGTAGCTTGTGCTGCAGGTAATCAAAGTTTTAATGCACAAACAGAGGTGCGTAAACTATACTGCCTATGTATAGTCATGCATCGCTTAATGACAGGGATCCATGCTGAGAAATGGCGTCTGTTAGGTGATTTCATTGTTCTGTGAACATCACAGAGTGTACTCAGACAAACCTAGGTGGTATAGCCTACTCCACATCTAAGTTATGTGCTACAATCTTATGGGACCATTGTCATGTATGTGGTCTGTAGTCGACTGTCGTTATGTGGCACGTGCCTGTAAACAGATCATAATCCCTCTGTAACTATTTTTAGCTTCCTCTGTTGTTGCATATGCTGTTGATAATGAGCAGATAGAACTATTGTCCCCATATCCTTTTCTGATTGGTATTTCTAGGAGCAGGCATATCCAGACTTCTGAATGAGAAGCTCTCCCGAACAATAACAAACACTGTAGAATATTCACTATTTTCTATGGAACCAGGGGATAGTCAGAGAGTGGAAGATTTTGTGCCTGAGACTTGACGTATGTAAAGGTTAACCCCAATGATAGGAAGCAATTGAGGTTTTTTAATTTTAAGTTACAATGAAAGCTACAATAAGTGATATTACAGTTATGCTGAATTTTGTCTACCAACATGACACAAATTAATTTTATTTAAAAATAATTGAGTTCCTACTATGTGCCAAATACATTAAATAATTTCCCAATAAGCTATAATATAACATAGTAAGTTGATACCAGAACACTTAATCATCAGGAAATAATATTGTTGGAAATGGTCCATGAGAAGCTCTGGGTATAAGAAAATTTGTCTTTGTCTTGAAACTGATAAGATATTAGTAGCAACCAGTGCACATCTTTTAGAAAGTAATTTGTCAAATTTTTTCAAGGTTATGTGGTCTCTTAGATTTAACTTAAGTAAGTCTAAGTAGAGATTTATAGTCAGAAAGGTGTTCATATGCAACAACATTTTTTATTAGTAAAAAAAGATTAGAAACAACCTAAATTCCATTTTGTGGAAGACTGTTTTAGTACATTGCGATATATAATTAAGATAGAAGCTGAAGTGAAATGAACTAGATAAAGCACTGTATCTACATTATAATGGTGCCTTAAAACCGAGCAAACTTATAAAAAACTGAAAATAAGTGGCAAAAATAAAAAGTGGACGAGTTAGGTTGGTAAAATTCTGCATAGCTTTACCTTAAAAGTACCGTTCCTAAAGAATTATTTGCGTAACACTTACTAGAGAAATACTTTAAGACAAAGCAAAAGTTGCTTTCCCCTCCAGTTCCCTGTGGAATTCTGATGTCTGGTTGATGACAGAACCCTGATTTTCCAAGGAGGAGCCAGACTTGTGCATCAGTTGGCAAGCTTTATAATGGCCGGGATATCCTCAAGACTCATTTGCTTGACTAAAATCTGCTGTTCGCTCAGGTGCATTCAGGCAAAGATTAGAAATGTCTTCACTTCCTGAAGCGCTTCATTTGTCAATGGCAGTATTGCCAATGGGGCAGAGTTTGTGAGGGAAACACATCTGCAGTCAGGTTGCAGCGATTGTTCAGTGAAAAGGAGACAGTCAAAACCAGCATTTCCTCTAAGTTAATAAAAATTCACAGTGGGGAATGCTAGCTAAAGAATTTCTCTTGTCTTTGTGATCTAGGGTTACTGGAAAGTCAGCTTCAAGTTCACAGTGTTTTAAGGCAAACTGACTTTTAGGCAGTGTGAGTCATTGTACTAGTGGAAACCAAAGAAAATAGAAAGCAAATGGAAGTTTAACTTCCCGGAGAAAAATATCAAATCATGATAGCAGATAATTTACTTTGTTCATAACAGCTAGGGGAATCTATAGAGTCATATTTTATTCGATAATGTATTATATTTTGAGATAAAACTAACATCAATTCAACTACCAGCGTCCAATCATGCAAATCTCTGTAAAGAGGGCTAATCTTAATACAGGAGAAGCCTTTAATTGATTTGACACTGATTAATTTAATCTGAACACATACACTCGTTTTGGTTGCTTATCTGAATAAAAATTACCATGTATTTTCTTAATTTTGCATTCTTCTCCATATTTATGAGCTTCACTGGACAAGGAAAGTTGCATCCCTTCTCTTCCACCTTAGAAACAATTTTATCTCTGCTTCCACCGCCTTTCCCATCTCATAAACACACACAAACACTTCTCTATGTTTGGCAAGATTTCAGATGCAGCTGTATTTCAGTATGTTCTTCAGTGTTCTGTTTCATCACCATAGACTCCAAAAGCTGCAGGTCAGATTGGCCCGGGAAAAAAAATTTTCTCCCTTTAACCTCTCGTACTGCAAAGAGAAAAACAGAAACTGAATTGTAGTCAAATTAGCTCATTCTTCCCACTTAAGCAGAAAAAAATAGAGAGCAACGGCACCAGACTTTTCCTATTAAGAACCAAATCCTCATCTGCATGCTGTCTCTATGACCTTTCTCTCTCCTTCTAAGGGCTTTCACGCAGGCGAAATTTCTTTTAATCCCCTTGAAGTACTTGATGGTGGAGAAATGAATTAAAAAAAAAAAAAAACTTAACTAAATTGGAGTATGGAGGGCCTGTAGGGGGAGCTCTCACATCCTATCATACATCATCAATTACTCCAAACCGGAAGAGACAAAAGCTTGCATCTTCAACAGGGAGTAAAACTACTTTACTACTGAAGGAAGACTCTCCCCACCCGGGCAACAGCCTAGCCAATGAGAAACCACAGCCCACAGCCCAGCCAATGAGAAGCCGTTGCCACCCTGAACTGTTACTATCCCCCAGTGGAACTTCCTTTAGAACAGCCCCCACAATGCGCCCTTTTTTCTCTATAAAAGCAGCTCCCCTCTTTTGTTTTCCAGACTTGCCTGTGGTTTGCCAGAGCATGCACATCCTGAATTGCAATTCTTTTGGCTATTGCCGAATAAAACTTATCTTTAGGGTAAGATAACGGATGAATTTGCCTTTTATTTTGACAGTACAAATATGTATTCACATGAAACAATTAACGTTTCTTTTTTTAATCTGCACTCTAGACTTCGGCTCAATCTTAGGCTTTGGGAGAAATAGCTATTCTTCCCTCTTTTTTCCTCCAAAATGTGGTTATTTATGGTACACTTTTATCATTATACTTCTTAAACCCCCCTCCCTGGAGTTTGTGTGTGAGAGGGGTAGGGTGATATTTTAAAATGTGCTCTGAAACCTTGGGTAGAAAAGGCTGGTTTGCCTCTCAGCTGTCGTTTCATCTCTCCCTCGTGTGGTTGCTGTAAAGCTTTTGATTGCTTTCTTCCGCGTTACCTGAGGGAGATTGGAAAAATCCTTTTTAACAAGGGGTGTTGATCTGAATGCGCAGGGTATTTTTCGCCACCCTACTCTTGTAAAAATTTTTAATATCTTAGCTGCTAAGAAAAGGATATTTAAACCTAGACATGATTTTCATAGCAGTCTAACTGGATGCATTCAATCCAATAACCGAGTAAACTGTGAATTACGTGATTTGGGCAAAGCAGGTCCCCCAAAGGAAGAAAACCGTTCACCAGGAACCCTGCTCACCAAGACGTCAGCTTTACCCAGGCCATTCTGATACGTGATGATACTTCAAATCTCACTTGACTTCAGGCTAATTGGCAGTGATTCCTGCATGTGTCAGATGTCATGGGAAGAAATAAGAACATTTATCACCCTATTTCAAAGAAATGCATAATTGTTCTAATTTTCATTTTCTCCCTTATTTTCTCTTTCATTTTTTTAAAGTGTTTTCTTCCCCTGGTGTTTATCTCATTAACACAATGTTGAATTATTTCCATCTGGCAAGCTGGGTAGATTGCCTAGTATTATGGAGCCAAAAACGAACATGATAAGTTATTTATTAGTTCTGGCCCTCTGGTTCCTTTCCCCTAGTGGGGGTTTTGGAGATAGTTATTCATTCCTGATTGGTAATCCTTTTATTTAAAGGGAAAGCAAATGCTGACATTTCTGCCTGGAAAAATAATACTGATCTGCAGCCAAATAAGCTAGGAATGCCGATGCCCAGGTCCAAACCTTGAAGCTGGTTAAGATGCATGAAGATATCCATTGAAAAAAGAACACGGAATGGAAATTTTCTAACTAAACATTGTTACTGGTGGGCAAACCTGTGGAAATGTTGTTCCTGAAAGAGAGAGCTCCAAAAAGCTGGTGATAAGCTAGAAGCATATCATCAATGACCAGTACTAAAATATGAGCTGTCAGGTTTAGACTGGAAGAAAAGATGTAATGTCGTGAACAAAGAAAGGAGCGAGAAAAATTAATGAAGTACAATTAAGTAGGAACAATTTGAATAAGACGTGATCTTCTCCAATCCTGGTGTCCTGTAGGGGAGTCCTGATGTGACAGGACAGGATAAGGCTGTCACGATTTCCAAAGCACAAAAAAAAATGGTGATGAATAACCCCTTTAATGCTTCATAACCATCACTACAAGGGAAACAAGTGGAACACACGCATAGACAGTAATAAAATATACTTGTCCTCTAAGTATGCATACCACGTGATATATACTGTAGTTTGTATAAAATGGTTAAACAATTTCTCCACATTGCTCCTGCCAGAGGGATATTTTGGTGAGTGCTAAACAGGAAGTGTCCAGGCATTCTTGTCATTTTCTCTAAGGAAAAATAGTGAAAGAATTTAAAAACTGATAGTACTGCAAATTATTCTTGTCTATAGAAATACAAATAAATTTTGTCTGGATGGGGTGCAATTGATTATTCCCTCTAGATAATGACCAGCTTTGCCCCCATTTGTACATCCATTTCAGTGTTTATGATTGCTCGTGTGTGTGTGTTTGAATTTTCCTTAGAACCAACTGTAATATTTTACCGGTTCCCTCATGAGTATGTGTTAATGGCATGTGTTAATTTTCTAGTTGTATAAAGATCTTAATTTTAGCCTTCCAGCAGTTTAATGAAAGGATCTACTTTCACATGACCGCTTTCTTCTACAGAGAAGGTTGACACAGTTAGAGAACCAAGTTAGAGAGCAGTGCGGCTACATGGGGAAAGTAAACAGGACTTGTTCCTGAAATAATAAGGCAAACTTCCAGGAAAACGTTCATACAAATCAAATTGGTAAAAGCAATACTGAAGGCTCACTTTGAATAATTGGTTAAGCAGACCTTGAGCTAAGGGCTCTGATAGAAGGAAATGATTCGTCAAGCTTAGATGAAGCGTAAATATGAATAGTATGGAAACACACAAGAGGATAGATGCACACAAAAAAAGAAGTCAGATCTGGCTACAGATAATATCTCTTTAGCCACACTTCCTATAGTTTCCAACCAATTATTTACTGAGGTGAAATAAAAGGTTTTTTTTAAATTGTACATTTGTGTATACCTATTTTTATGTGTACAGTAGGTTATGCAATCCTAATTTCACAGTATCAGCTCTGTTACCATCAATGCATCATCTTGTTGTCAAAAGTCCTAACTTAAAGAATTCCTCCGTGTGTTACTATAGATACTTGAATAAGATATGCTTTTTCTAAATATGTGTTATTGTGTCCTTCATGAATAAAATCTGATGAGTATTACCTCTTATAAAAATCTATCTCAGCAAGAATTGTATCTATCCAGGTATGCTTCATATTGCATCAGCATTTAGGGTATCTTTTTCAAAAAGGAGGTAAAATGATTGAGTACTGAAAAATTATAATTATTCTGATATTTCTGTGTTTTTAGCTATCAACTCTATGAACAGAATTTGGCATGGGCAATTATTATATTTCGTTACGTATTTTCAAAATATCAATTCATAGTCTAATTTACTTTGTCCCATCCCATCCTGTGGCTAATGGATTGTCTTCAGACTTATGAATATGAATTGACAATACCATATCTAGTAAAATTTTTGGCAAAGATGAATAATTTGTCTCCAGTATTTTCTTTGTTTCTTGTTATTAACCAATAGTCAGCCTCACTCATTGGTGCAACACATCATCTCACTCCGTTGTAAATACCCTCGTACAAATTCTCAGCTCTGCCTTCATTAGTGCCATTCCTGCCAACTGACTTGTGTCTTTCCCTCAGCATTTGAAATTCTAATTATGATACAAAATCAGGTTTAAGACCTTCCTTTAATAATTTATCCCTTCAAACTTTACAAAGAAGCATTGACATATTGTCAAATATTTCAGTTGAGTGTCTTATTCTTCCTTTGGTTTCCCCACTCCACAAAGTCCTTAACAGTAGAAACTTTGTGTTTTGTTTCATTGGTATTTTAGGAGATAAGGCAATGAGATTATAGTGGATGTTAGAAAAGGCTTTCAACAGAATATGAGAACTCTTCAATACTGTGTAGTCAAAAATCCTTATTTCGGTGATGAACAAACCAAAGTGCAAGAATTGAAGTTACTTAATGTTATTTAAGGCAGATGGGAAAGCCAAGGGTCAACTCTGAGCTTTTTACTTCAAGTCTGATATTCTTTCTATTGTAACAGGTTTATAACTTCTGCCTAAGATGTAAACAAAAGAATTTTGATTGAGAGAATTGATAATCTGGCTGTTTGAAGAACTCAATGCAACAGCAATGCTCTTTCAAATCGCTTAATATTTGTTATCTATTGCTGTGTAACAGATTACACACAATGGATGAAACACAGTGGCTTTCAGTAACAGTTACTGTGAGGCAGTGATCTGGGTACAGCTTCACTGGTTATCCCTGGGTCAAAGTCTCCCAAGAGGTCTCATCTGCAGGTTTGACTGGGAAAAAATCTGCATACAAGCTCAGAAGGCCTTGGTGCCTTATCCTGTGGGCCTTTCCACAGAGCTGCTTCACAAAGCAGTGGGCTTTTCCCAAAGCAAATGATCCAGGAGAAAGGAGAGAGAGTGAGCACCCAAGACGGAAACCGTTACCGTTTTATAAGCTGATCTTAGAAATAATTTCTTATCACTTCTGCAGTAGTTTCTTTGTTAGAAGTGAATCAGTAAGTCCGGCCTACACTTAAGGGGAGAAGATTACACAAAGGCATATCTAACAGGAGGAAAAGGATCATTGCTGGTCACCTTAAAGGCTGCCTACCACACACTATTCATAAAGAATGGGATTTGTAAAGCACAGTTATTCTTCAACAACAGTCATGGTTTTCTCCTAATTTTTAAGAATTATTTTCTTAAGGTCACATTGATATATAACGTTGTGTAAATTTCAGGTGTACATCATTATATTTCAGCTTCTGTATAGACTGTATCGAATTCACCACCAAAACTCTAGTTTCCATCCATCATCATACACAAATGACCCTTTATTCCTTTTGCCGTCCCCCTGCCCCCTACCTGTTTGGTAACCACCAATCTATTCTACTTATCTGTGTGTTTGTTTCTTTATCGTCCACTTATGAGTGAAATCATATGGTATTTGTCTTTCTCTGTCTGGCTTATTTTGCTTAGCATAATACCCTCAAGGTTCATATATGTTGTCAAAAATGGCACAATTTTGTCTTTTTTACGGCTGAGTTGTATTCCATGATGTATATATGCCACATCTTTATTATCCATTCAATCATTCATGGGCGCATGAAAAGATGTTCAACATTGCTAGTTATTAGAGAAACGCCAATCAAAACTGTAACGAGATATCACCTCACACCTGCCAGAATAGCTATCATTAGAAAGACAAGAAATAACAAGAAATAAGAGGATGTGGAGAAAAGGGAACCCTCATGTGCTGCTGGTGGGAATGCAAAATGGCTCAGCCACTATGGAAAACAGTACGGAAATTTCTCAAAAAATTCAAAATACAAATACCATATGTATTCTCTGAATTTTTATTTCTTTAAATTACTATAGAATTTGGCAAGACGTATTTTGTTAATCAAATCTAAGTTACCAACTATACAAGTTTATCCTCATGAGGTGAGGTTGGACGCAAGACAAAATCCTTGATTAAACATTGAAGTTGAACAATTTGCAATTAAAACAGAAATGAAAATGAGCTTTTCATATTAAGAAGAGGAAAAACAAAAATGAAAATTTTACTCTGGAGCTTCTGTCTACAAGAGAAAAAATGTCTTCTCTAAGTGAAGTTGAAAAATGGCTAGTTTATTAAATACTAGATTTAAATTATAGGAAGAAAGCACTGGTCTATTATCCTAGTGAAGTGCTTTTGAGGAAATTCAGCTGATACAATTAAGTTAATAGCAGGTCTGAATACAAGAAGGAGTTCAATTCTAGCAGAAAGTTCTCTGAATCACCCACAGGAATGTAGGGATGATGGGCATAGATGAGGTGTGACATTACAGGCTCTCGGCATCTCTCAGTCACTTAAATAAAAAACATTCTGAAAAGTCTTTCTAGTCTGTGAAAGAACTTATGTGCACTTAAATATTATTTTTAAAGTTATCCATGCTCCCACTGTTAATAGTAAATGCTTTGTACCAATATGCTTTGATCAAACAGAAGTTCTATTTCAAACCAGCTCTGTGACTTTGGTCTAGTTACTTTATTGATTTACAATTCAACTTCCTAAGGTATAAAAGTGTTATAATAATAGTGCTTGCCTCAAATTTTATTGTGCAAATTAAATGTGATAATAATATATGTGAAATGCTTAGAATGCATTCAGCATATAAGTGCTCAGAAATGTAACATAATATTGCCTGTTGATAGAACTTTAGTTGTATCAAGAGTTCACAATCTCAGTGAAATTATCTTAATATGTGTGGTTGACACACAGTTACTGATCAGCATATTATTCCCATTGTTCCCAATCTGTAAAAATATGTAAATACACATAATAAACATTAAAATATAAAATAAATTTTCTAGGTGTTCAACAGACTTTATTGCTAATATGTATGACAACAACAGCTAACATTTATGTTTCATTTCCTATGGGTTATGATACTCTTTTTTTATTCTATATTCTAGTGTTATCTGCATAGCAACATATAAGGTACATAAAATTATTGTCCCACTCTACAGATCTGGAAACTGGAACTTCCAAAGGCGAGATAACATGCTTGAGAACACACACTTTCAATGGAGAGGCATAGACATCAAGAGAATAGACAATATAGGAGAATTGTCATCTGTTACTTTATAATGAATAGATAGATCAGTTCCTTGAGAATATTTGCACATAAGAGCAATGACAAAGACACCTGGAGTTATGGAAACATTGGTGAAGAACCTGTGAATAGTTAAAAATTCCTCAAAACATGAAACATCATAGGTTTCAGAAAAGCTGAGAATCCTCTGTAATTGGTATAAGGACCCACATAAAAGTAGTCACCATACAGAAGCAGATGACATCGGTCACAAACCACGCGAGGGGTAGAAAAGAGGCTGCTAACAGGAAGATGAGGATGTGAATATGAAAAGAACAGAAACGTTTTCCTCAGCCACACGCTGAAAAGCAGTTGATGAAGAGGGATTACATTCACAGTGTGTATGATTTACAATTTGTTGATAACTGTCGTGTGTCATTTAATTTGAGCGTCTGCTTATGTTTACAAAAGTATTTTGTATGACTGTACATTGCATAATTTATTTCAGAGTCAATCATTTCACTTAATTCTTTTTGTTGCTACATTTCATTAAAAGAAATCTTTCACGTGTCCTTAAAATTGGATATTTGTTTGTTCTGGAAGTAATTTTCAGTCATTATACTGTGCCGAGAATGAGAAGACCAAATTGTAGGACCAAAACACCTACACAAGAAATATACAGGAGTACTTCTTAGGAAGGCAATTTTTTTTAATTGAAGTAAGATTGGTACATAACATTATATGTTTCTGGGGTGCAGCATTATAATTCGACATCTGTATACGCTGCAAAGTGATCACCATCAAAAGTCTAGTTACCATCTATCACGATACAATTGGCCCCATTCACTCATTTAGGAAAGCAATTCTTTGTCACTATTGTAGATGTACTCATTAGACATTTTTGTTGATCTCCCACCCCTTCTGAGGGGCTCTAAATCACTGCCTTATAGAATAGCATGTAAATAAAACTTACTACCTTCCAGGTGTGCCAAACATTAAAGAAGCATTTCCATCAGAGTAATTAGTTATACTTGTCTGCAAATGCATGAGCTTATCTCTTTACCAGTGGTGTTTACTGCCCTGTACCATGTTCCCACTTGGGAACTTGGGCTTCTCTCAGTTCTTGGACCCAGTACAATAGAAGCAAAGGGTATTTTCATAGAATCCTCTTGTAATCTCTGCCTCATTTTCTATAGTCATATGAGTCTTGCCTCTGATATACCCAGACACTGGTTTTCCATCCTATCCTGTGTTGACAAGCAAATCCAAGCTCCAGTTATTCAGGTCTTGGTCCTGGAGAAGAGTATAATCTTTTAAATTGAATCAGTGTTACCTTATTTTTCTTCACTAGCCATGCGTTGGAGTTTTACTGGCTTCACTCCTCGGACCCAAGCAGTTTTCTTGTCTACTACTTTGTCCAGAATCTACACTACCTCTCCTACCTCCCCCTACACAGCCCTCAACAAGGAGCCATGTCTAATTCTGCACTCCAGTCTGTTGGCCATGACTGGGGCAACATGCTTACCTACTAAGAATAATCCTTTCCCCTGGATTGAACCCAGCCCGCATGACCTCTAACCAATTTTTTGCCATCTGTCTTATTCTCTAATATTAACTGACTCCAAATGTGCCCTGTGTGGTTCAATATGTCAATTAAGACCATATCCAGAATTAGCATTGACATATTTCCACTCTTTCCCACACTGAGCCTGAATTAATGCGCTTCTGGAGATAACTGTAGTAGCCAATTCTCTGAACCTCTGTCCAGCCTTAGTCAGCCTATGTCAGGTGGTGCTACCACAATAATCATCTTCCAATTTATCTTTTATGTTAATCCATATTCGCAAATATCTAACTCACTAGAAGATAGCTTGCTCCTTTCTCTTCCATTTTAAGACTGCTTTCCAAAAAATTCAGAATATGATAAGGTGTATTGTAAGTGATTATTACAAGTCATTTTAGGGCCTCCTATCATGAAAGTGATAACATGATTTGCTTTTATGGAGAAGTAAAGGAAAAACTTAAAAGTGAACAAATTGGATTTTGGCCTTTTACCTAATTAACGTCACTCTTGGCAAACATTTCAACTAAGAGGGTAAAGAATACCTGCATTTCAACATGAAATTTTGGTGCAGTTATCAAATTCTTATCTTGGAATTGATTTGAAATGGAAAAGCAATTGGAAGATGATGCTCAAGAGTATTTGTAATGAAATCTTCTAGCAAATTTACAGAACACTTGATTCTTAGAACAGTAGAAGTCCAGTTTATTGTATTTCAAATGCACTATTAGTAATTGGTAATAAACTATCCACCAGCCTGAATTATGACCAATTACCTGTCCTCCAACAAACTATGCAATTCAATGTATTTTGGGCTTGTGGAAAACTAGGCTACTCTCAGGCTTTTAGGATTCTTTCTTTCATAGACTCTGGAGGAGTTTTTAAAAGTCTCTGACTCCCCAGCAAATGTTAGATTCTCACTCCTTTGTGTGCCTCATTTATTTTCCCATGTCATTTTGTAAACATCTATATTACTAGGGCTGCAGCAGGAAACTGATAGCACACTGCCACTCAGTAATCGAAGAGAATTTAATACAGTGACCGTTTTTAATGGTGTTGATAAGATTTAGGGAAACTAAAATAGTACAGTACAATACCCCAGCACCGGCATGAGTGGGTCACCCTTACCATCCTGAGGCCTGAAAGGACCAAGGACAGTTACTAAATCTGTAAGACAGTAGTGATATGGAGTAGTCCACAGCATGGCCACTCTGCAGCAACTCAGCAGAAAGGAGACTGTGAGAATAAATACTTTGACTTCAATTGTCTTCTGCCCCCCATCTTCTTATTTTTTTAGGAAGATTAGCTAGCCCTGAGCTAACATCTGCTGCCAATCCTCCTCTGTTTGCTGAGGAAGCCTGGCCCTGAGCTAACATCCATGCCCATCTTCCTCTATTTCCTATATGGGACGCCTACCACAGCATGGCTTGCCAAGCAGTGCCATATCCACACCTGGGGTCCGAACTGGTGAACTCTGGGCCACCAAAGCGGAACATGCACATTTAACTGCTGCTCCACAGGGCTGGCCCTGCCCTCCATCTTCTGTTAGTAACTTCCACTAATACAGTTCGCAAAGTTCAGTCTCCCAAGAAAAGAGCAGGATGGAAAGTGTGGGCTGTGGATCTTTAGGGACAAAGAGGCTATTTCCACCATGATATGTTTCAACATACGGCGTTCATCTAAATGCATGTTTTCAATATATTGTTTCAGAACAATTTTAGGTTCACAGTAAAATTTAGAGGGAGGTACAGAGACTGATTTAACATGCAGGATACTTGGTTGTTAAATTACATTTATATAATGTTGAAAATAGGATTTTTTTTAGGCTTATTGACTCAAAGCTATTATCTTTGGTGATGATCTTTTCACTCCCATTATCTGAATACCAAAAGGCCATTTGTATATATTACTTTTGGGAAAATTACTAACACAATTCCTGGTTTGTAATATAAAGTACTATAATTACTGTTTAATGCTTCTCATCGATTGGTTGTGACTTTCTGTCTGCAATTATATATTCAATACACTCAAATTTCCTATGAATTGTAAGAGGCTGAGACTTTTATTTAAAGTGTAATTTGGTTCAGTCATTTGATGAAGATTCTCCATTAAAATATGTAAAATTTCAGCTGAAATTTGACAGTAAAATTTAAAATAAGAAATAAAAAACGGAAGGAAGCTACTGCCCATCAGCAGTGTGACTTTCTTACTTGGTAAACAAACAAACAAAAATCAAGAATAACAGCAAAAACGTGTGGTTCCTTGCCAATAGACATTGACTTAAAAACTCTGAGTTAAATACCTACTGCTGAGAATTTTCTAATTGTATGATCTTGGCAAATTACTCATCTTCTCTGAGCCCCAGGTCTTTCATCTGTAAATTGGGAGATTACTAACATCAGGGAATAGCAAACTATAAGAACTAAAAGAGATAGTGAAATGCTTCTTGCTTAGGAGACCAACAAAGTAGTTTGATTAATTATTGATTAAATAGGAGTTCCTTGGACTGTGAGTTTTCACTTAAGGACTTGTGGGAAAACAATCGGTTACTGACTCTGTATAAGTTCTGACAATTGTTCCGTTTGTTTCAAGTGATTCTTTCTCCAGCTGTGGTTACTTTCCTGTACACATGTACAGATTGGTACTCCGTTAAAGATTTGAGGAGGCAGATATCCAAAGCTGTCCTGTGTTGCTCTCTTCTCTCTGGTATTCTTCCCTGAAAACTAGGTGTCTTAGCATCCTCAGATCCATCCTCCTTTTTCTCAACTGAGTGAGACTACCAGGCTCCTCTTGGGTTCCCCCTTTCTAAAGTGCAACTTGTAATCTCTCTCTAGGCAATAATTTGTGGCAATAAATTGTTCTTACTTTGTTTTCCTTATCTCAGAAATCTCTGTCCTGTGCTGCCTTATGTCCAATATCTGAAAACCATTGTTTCATGTATTTTGTCCAGTTATTTTAGGCAATTGTGTGAATCTAGTTCCTTTTACTCCAGCTTGGCTTGAAGAGAGAGTCCCCAGATACAAGATAGAGGACTCTATGTCAGCTTGGATTTCTGAGTGACTTTGTGGAGCATGATTCTGCCTAGACATACCCCACTAGTTTGTTTTGGATATGTTCTGTGAGCAAGAAATGAAACTGCTATGTTTTGGCAATGAGACAATAAGTTTAGTTTTTTAGGCAACACAAATTACTCTGTCCTACTTAATGTAAATATTCTGGGAAAATGGTCTTGGTTGCAGGTTCATTGCTTCTCACCCATCTTTTTGATCTTGGGAAAGTGATGGGAAGGAACATGACGAGCCTCCTCTTCATTCCCTAAATTCAAATGGTCTCCAAATGTTGTCAATTATTTTTCCCAATGTTTTGAAAACACCACATTACCTCTTTATAACAAAGACCTTCACCAAGTCTAGTAAAATATCCCCGCTGTTGTCTATCTTGTTATTCTCATTCTCTCACTCCCCAAAAGAATGTACTCAGCTCTCAGGAATATCTTCCAGGTAAATAATACTGTAAACCCACCTTAACAAAGATTAAAACTAAGCCTTGAGAGGATCAGACAGATTCACAAGTAACTTAAATGCTTTCTAACACAAAGCTTAATTCAATTTATTAGAAGACAACAAAATCCAGAATCTTAATAACAGCATCCATGATGTACAGCAAAACATATATATTAGATGCTAGAATAAGAAAATTGACCCAGTATCAGCAGGAAAAAGGCAATAGAAATAGAGTCATTTCTGACACAGTTAATGGAATTCATGAACAAAATCTTGAATGTAACTGTTTAAAATGTTTTTAAAGATTTAAAGAAAAAATGGACATAATGAGTGAGCAGACGAAGGAACTAGTCAGGAAGAAAGACATTATTTAAAAAGAATTAAACATAAACATAAATATAATATAAACATAAATAAATATAAAGTGCTTAGAACAGTATCTAACACTTAGGTAATACTACCTAAATGTTTGTGAAATGAAAATATCCAAATGTTTTTCCTCCCACTCCTTAAGATGATAAGACTCAATACTTACACTTGATAAACACACATTATATATTCTGCTTTAGTTTATTTTTCTTTATTATGTGGTCTTCTTCATGAGAAATTTCTTACTTTTTTGTAATTTTCAAGACCTTTCTTAAGTGTTTCCTGCTTCATAAAGAAACCATCAACTAATCTTCTATAAAACAATATTATCAGTCATAACGCATTGTCCAGAATTTATTCACTTATTTATTCATTCAACAAATATTTATTAATCTCCTACTAAATATCAGGCACAATGTTAGGAACTGGGAATGCAGCAATTAACAAGACAGGCTGCTTTTATGCAGCTTACAGTTTATTGAGGGAAAGACAAACAAATGTGTACATAAAATAATTCATAATTTTAGGAGTTCATAAGGGCAATGAAGAGAATAAAACAATGGATGTGACTTAGACTGGTAGGGAGTGCTAAGAGCTACTTTATATTGAGTCATCGGGGAAGTCCTCCCTCATGCCGTGATATTCCAGCCGAGACTTGAGTGCTATGAAAAGTCAGCATATGAAGACCCAGGACCAATAATCCCCAAAGAAGGAACAGGCGTGGCTCATGCTACAGAGAAAGGAAGAAGAACATTGGGGCTTATCCCTCTTATCAGTCAGCTTCCAGTCTGGAAAACAGAAACCATTTCAGTTATTTTAATAATTATAAATTAATTTTGAAATTTGGTTAACCTTGTAGTGGGAGACTAAGCAGTCAAGAAGTAATTTCTGTATTAATACAGAGATAGTTACTGTGGGAATCAATTTCTACTTCTAGGACTGTGGGAACCAAAATAATAGGGTTCTTACAAGTTTCAGGTTTGGAAGAGGGGAGCCCCCGGTATAGCTGGGGCTCAGACTCTAAAGGTGAGAGAACTATATGTCTCATATGTATCTCTGGGGGTGCATAAAGCTGGTTCTGGAAACTTGGATAAACCCTGAAAACTAGAACCAACTGCTACCTTCAGCTTTCCACTCTCCCTCTGGCATCTCATAAAGGCAAAATTTAAGCGAGATCCAGCTGGTAGAGTAGAAATGTGGTTTGGATAGTTCCAACGTAAGCCAAGAAATGATAGCTTAATAGCCAAGACATGGTGGAATCAGAAGTGAGCATAAGAGGACTTGTATGAAACAGATACTCTTGCAGGTATTTTGCAAAAAGTACAGATTTTATTCTATAAATAAATGTAGGAAGGGAAGACAACCAAGAGTCTTAAGTATAATATGACATTTGATTTATATATGGAAAAAAAATATTAGGTTGCTGCATGAACAGTAGGTTGGAAAGTGTCAAGAGGGAAAGTAAGGGAATCTAGTTCAGAGGCAACTGATGTAGTACAGGTGGAAAATAAGGGTGGCTTCACCTCAGCGTTAGCAGTGGAGACAGAGAGAGGTGAGCAGATTCAGATTTTATCACAGAAGTTACTGTGAAATTAGATTGGGAGGGTGAAGGAAGGATATGCAGCAAAGATGACCTCCTCCCTTGATTTTTAATTTGAGCAATTCATTGCATGGAGATGACAAATGGAATTGTGTGCTTCTCCAGTTAGATTCAGTTTCTTGGTTGCAAAACAAAATTCATTTCCCTATGCAGCACTTTCACAACACCCTTGCGTCCCTCATTTCAGTAAATAACACCATCATTCAAACAGTTGTTCAAGCTAAAATCTTAGGAATCAGCTCTTTTCTTTTTCCCCTTCACATCTAAATCCATCAGCAAATCCTGTAAGTTTTACCATAAAAATAAATCACAGATCTCACCTCATTTTCCTGCTTGTACCTTTCCCATTCTCATCAAGCCAACATCTTCTCTCACTTCGTCTATTAAGAGAGCTCCTCTTTTCCCTCCTTCCATTGCTATACTACGGAGCAGCCAGAGTAAGAGTTGAGTTTACATTAATGAGATAGTATCATTCTGTAAGGATCAAAATTCTACAAAAGCCTCTATTACACTTAAAATAAAAATAGAACATCTTACCTTGGCTTTTAAGCCATGCACTATCTACCTTCTGCCTGCCCCTCTAAAGTCCTCTCCTCCCAGCCCTTCCTCCTCACTTAATTGGAGCCGCCCTGGCTTTCATGAAGTTTCTCTAACACCATGGGATCGATCCAGTCTCAAGATATTCACATTTGCTCTTCCATCTGCTCACAACGTACTGCCCCTGAAATCTGTTGACTTGTTCACTTCATTTAAATTTCTGTTCAAATGATCCTTCCTCAAAGAAGCCTTCTCTGATTCCTTTATATGAAATAGTCTCTTTCCATATAACTCTCTATCCCTTTGAACTACTTTAATATTCTTTATAGTGTTTATCATTATTTGAAATTTTCATTATTTATTAGCTTTCTTGTTAAAGATGAATGTCCCCCAGTGAAATGTAACACTCTAAGTCAAGGGCTTTTTCACTACTGTAATCCTAGTGTCTAGAACAGTTACTGGCACATAGGACACGTTCAAGACAATTTTTTACATAAATTTATTCAAGCAAATGTTCTTTTCATTATATGATAAAGAGTCTAGCTAGTGACAGAGTTGGAACAAAGTCTAAGTTCTCCTCATTTGTTTAACTATCATAGGCAAGGTATCACAATTTGTAATTATACATGTAATTATCCTCTGTGTGATGTTTGTGAAATCCCCCAGCATAAGAACCTGTCTATTTTGTTTGCTGATGTATCCATCTTAGTTTTCACAATTCCTGAAATATAGTATATGCTTAGTAAATATTTATTGAATACAGGAATGAATAAATTCAAGAAAGTATTCATGAAATATTGATATTTCTCAATTTATAAGGAAACAAGAAAACTGAATTAGAATGAGTTCCCTAAGCCATTCCCCACAGGTGACCCTGCTTCTCGAATGCTAGCTGTGAATATACCGCCCTCTCATGGTCCACTTCAGACTAAATTAGAAAAGGCACACTGTATCCATTCCCTTATCATGTAAATTCAATTCTACAGGGATCTGTACTCAAAGATAACTAACTAACCAAAATTTACCAACAGGGGCTTTTTAGACTTGTGGATGAAATTCCCATTGCAATGTACCAGGTAATAAGGCTGTACATGACAGGACAATTGTAACTAAACCTATTGTGTATATCTTTCAGCCAGCATGATTTTTCAAATACTTTCAGGATTAAAAATAAAAAGACCTTGACCACAGAGATTCAATATTATAGATGGTCAGAATAATACAATAAATCCCTAGGCACCTGGCTATCAGCACAACTCTTTGCTTATTTGAAATATCTTTGTTTGCTTTTCACACCAACACCAGTCTAACTGGGAACAATCAAATAATCAATTCTACAAAGGTGACTTTTTAAAGAATACGAGTATATGTGAGCACTGGGAGGCGAGGTGGAGATGCGGCGTGGGGTGGAAACTTGAAGCTTTTGTGCATTCTGAACGCTATGCTCTTTCCCCACAGGGAAAGTAGTGTTTTAGTTCCACTCTTTCATTTATCAGTCCAATAATGTGACCTGCATTAATGGTGGTCTCAGAAGGGAAAGATGAGAGAAAACAATGGTAAAAGGAGCCAATTTAGGAATAAGATAATTTGCATTTGTTTAACACCTTTTTCCCTAAGTAACCAAGCACTTGCCTAAAACAAATCATTTCTTGAAAAAGGTCATTTTGTCTTTAACGGCACTGGTGTCTTCTGAATTACTCTCTCCCCAAAAGAATGACCTACCCCTTTATGCATTCAGCTCCCTGCAAATTCTCCTCTCCTCTCCCCTCACCACACATCTAGTGTAGAACATATAATTACAGAAATTCTGAGTACGAATGAATCCTTAAGGGCCTGCTGGTCCAAAAATTGTCTGCAGCTGGACTCCCTCTTAATTTCTAAATAAAGGGGAGATACTCTATAAAGTTGGTTTTTATTTGTATAACTCATTAAATATATAGATTCCTGAGTTTTAACCACTCTGACAACAGAGAATGTAGAGTTTCTGAGGCTGGGGTCAGGAATGAATTTTTGGCAAGCATTCCAGATGATAAATACTCTTTAATGCTTTCCATTCTATTTATTAGTTGTTTTCGTATTATTAAAGTTACAAAATATTTTAAGCATTCAAAAGGTCAACAAATCATTAAAAGGAACTGTTTGTTTACACAATATCCAGATTAAGCACAAGTCATTATTTTTTTTGCTATATATGAGTCAGACAAATTTTAAACAAACTATTACAGATACATTTAACACTTCGTGACTGATTTATGATGTCCCTTCCCTCTCTGGAGTGAACTACTAACCTGAAGTCCAGGTACGTTTTATATTTGAGTATTTCCTTGTAAATATTTTATTCAAGTGTAATGTAATGTCATTCATAAAATTTCAGAAATCGTTGAGTGTAGACCTTGATGAATTTCACAAAATGAGCTACTTTGTAACCAACACTCAGACGAGAAAATAGACCGTTACCGGCGCATCCATAGGCCCTGTCCTGAGGTACTGCTCCCTCGGTGTCCCAAGACATAGCTTGGGGGGTTTACTCCTAAGCCCTTCATGGAAGAGTTTAAAATTTGCCCTTTTTTTTGCTTATTTACCCAGTATAGTAAGACTCCCCAAAAGGTCCAATCTGCTTTTAAGCAATATTCTGCTTGGCTTATCTTTCCACCATTTTATGTTTAGTATTTGTCCAATGATTCAAATATATAGATAGATAGATAGATAGATAGATAGATGTATTCTGCTTCTTAATTATTCATTAGGGGCCAAGGATCCAGGACTTAAATAACCTATAATATATAATATTAAACATATTATATATCATGTATATTATATATATTGCATATTGTATATATAATAACCTCTTATATACCTTACATATATATAGTAGACTTTATTTTTGAACAGTTTTGGGTTTATAGAAAAATTGAGAAGAAAGAACAGAGAGTTCCCTTATAACCTTTCCCCTGCCCAGTCCCCTATTATTAGCATCTTGCATTAGTGTGGCACATTTGTTATAATTGATGAGTCAGAAATGATAAATTCTTATTAACTAACGTCCATACTTTTCATTAGGGTTCACTCTTTGTGTTGAACATTCCATGAGTTTTAACAAATGAACAGTAGCATATATACACCACTTCAATATTATACAGAAGGGTTTCATTGCCCTAAAAACCCTCTGGGTCCCACCTATTCAGCCCTCTCTCCCCCCAAACCCCTGGGAACTGCTGATTTTTTTTTAACCATCTCTGCAGTTTTGCTTTTTCCAGGATATCATATAGTTGGAATCTTACGGTATGTAGCCTTTTCACATTGGCTTCTTTCACTTAGCAATATGTAGTTAAGTTTCCTTTATGTCTTTTTGTGGTTTGATAATTCCTTTCTTTTCATTGCTGAATAATATTACGTTATATAGATATACCTTAGTTTATTTAATTATTTACTTTTTGAAGGTCATCTTGGTTGTTTCAAGGTTTTGACAATGATGATTAAAGCTACTATTAACATTCGTGTGGGTTTTTTGTGTAGATATAAGGGGTTTTCTTTGTTTTGGGGTTTTTTTCAAGATTGGCACCTGAACTAACATCTGCTGACAATTTTCTTTTTTCTTCTCCTTCTTCTCCTCAAAGCCCCACAGTATGCAGTTGTATATTCTATTTGTAGATCCTTCTAGTTGAGCCATTTGAGATGCTGCCTCAGTATGGTCTTATGAGCTGTGCTAGGTCGGCACCCAGGATCCAAACCAGCAAAGCCCGGGGCAGCAGAAGTGGAGCACACAAACTTAACAACTTGGCCACTTGGGCTGGCTTCTGGATATAAGTTTTCAATTCATTTGGGTAAATACCAAGAAATGGGCTTGCTGTATCACGTTATATGAGTATATTTAGTTTTGTAAGATATTACTAGCCTTCCAAAGTGGCTATACCATTTTGCATTCTCATTAGCAAGGAGTGAGACTTGCTATTGCTACACACTCTCACCAGTATTTGGTCTTGTCAGTGTTTAGAATTTTGACCATTTTATAAGTGTAGTGGGATCTCACTGTTCAGTTCCCTAATAACATATGATGTAGAGCATCTTTCCAAACCCTTATTTACTGTCTATATATCTTCTTTGATGAAGTGTCTGTTCAGATTTTGTGTCTATTTTTTTAAGTCAAATTGTTTTCTTATTGTTGAGTTTCAAGACTTCTTTGTGTATTGTGGATAACAGCCCTTTATCAGATGTGTCTTTTACAAAATATTTCTTCCAGTTTGTGACTTGTCTTGGCATTCTCTTGACATTGTCTTTCACAGAGAAGAAATTTTTAATCAAAATATAAGTACTCAAAATACTATTTTTTCATATATATTTTGTCATTGATTGTGAATTTAAATAAATCAAACATTTTGATAAATCAAGCATTTTGTCATTGTGGATTTTGATAAAGCAAGCATAAATAAGCAATGGAGAATATATTTTCTAGGCAAGACACTTTTGCCCAAGAGATTTGATATTATGCCAGGGATGCAGAAATTTTTCTGCCCAGTCGCTAAGATGAACCCTGAAGAGATGGCAAAGGAACTCCACAAATATCACAAACAGACAGTTACTCATTTCAGGAAGTCCGCCACTCCTAAAGGTGCACATATCCCAGATCAAACTATCTTCCATCATTCTTCAGAACTGTTTATCTTCTAATCTTCAAGAACTTGGGTAATATGTCAACTTTTAATGCTATCACCAAGTTATAAAACTTATAATAATCCATGACTTTTTACATATACTCAGTTTCCAACGCTGGTAGATATGTTTTGCCCTAGAAATATCTCTCCAAACCAACCCACGTTGGCCTTTCCCCTGCCTTAACTTGGACGATCATCATGTTCACCTGTTGGTTTTCTAACATCTCTGCCTCTTCTATCTTCTCCCATTGTGAAGGTATTCTTTTCACTGTTGCTAGAGATTTAAATTTCTATAAAACATAAAAAAAAATTTACTTATCACCTCAAACCACTGAATTGCCTCCTACCACATATGCCATCTTAGTTCTCACATACCCTGCATCAAATGATCTGGAGTCAATGTCAGAGTAATAGTCTTCAGTCCCAGCCCAGTACAGCGACCAGTTCATCCTGGCTTTAGCACTGAAGTTCTCCCATCCCAGGAAATCCCTATTTGTCACTCTAGATAAACTGAATCAGACTCTGGTGGTAGATCCAGAAAACTGCATTTTGACCAGGCTTTTCCAGCGATTCTTATTCTCAAAAAAATATTGGAGAGCCACTGGCCTAAAAGAATAGAATCCAGGTTTTTCACATTATATAATGTAATTGTGGGCATAATTTCATTACTATTTATTTATTTAGCATTTCCTTACACACAAAAAAGTGACCTCCTTGACATCATAGACAATATATTATTTGTTTTTTAACCCTCAATGACTAAAAGATAGTTGAATCTCATTTTTTCAATACATACATAGATATAGTATTCACCGTGATTCTCCTATAAGAGTTTTGCAAAATGAATAAATGGTGAGGGTGATTGAAATTTAATATTAAATAACTTAATTTTTCCTTTCCTAATTTCCACTAATCATGTTGTTAATCTTTTATTTATAATGAGCCACCATGTAACAAAATAAATCTTCATCTTTACCCCTGTTCTGGTCTGAGTCCTATTTGAGTCTCTGTTGAATGAATCACATTGTGAAGATCATGCTAGCAGCCACGTAGATGTATGTACATACACCGCTTAAAAAGCGGAATAGGCTTCAGAGGATGATATTTAGAAACAAAAAAGAATATATTTTCATTTAGATGCAATGATTGGCGGTTCTTTTCTTGGAATATTAAGACATTATTCTCATTAAAAGATCACAATGGTTAAGTGGTTGAACATGATTTACTTATTTTGATAGCAAATATGAATTTATACCACCACAAGTGGCAAACTGTCTCATTGCTTACATTTGAGCACAGAAGGACGAAAGAAACCTAAAAGAGTTTCCATCTTTTGATTAAATACCATGAGAAATGTATATATACAACAAATCTCAAATTCAGTGATTCTTTTCAAGCATCGTCTTGGCTTAACATCCCAGCAAGTAAGATTTGAATGGATCATATTTTTAGGACATGGCTAAAAATATGTTAAATCCTCGGGCAAGTCCTTAGTGGACATTTACTTTAAGATTTTTCTCATAATACATTTGCTCATGAGCTACGTATTGATCTTGCAAAAATAATTTGAGGATTTGGGAACCAAAAGCAGTGATTAAGTCAAATCTAATTCAACAATATCTTCATGGTATTTTAGACAACAGTCATTTTTATATGACACCTAAGTGCCTTCATTCACAGTGGCTCTTAATAGTATGAATGAATAAACACTGAATGGATACCAAAGTAGAAATAGCCAAAATTTAATGGAATAATTCAGTTGAATAATTTAACGAACATTCATTGTATGTGGTTTTTTCTTTTGTTTTGAGCATTAGGAACACAATGATGACTATACCATTGAAGCTATTGTGAGAAATAATGGAAGAGAGACACTCCCAAATACATGAAACTCATATTTCTTCAGGATAACAATGAGTAAGTAAACACATTTTGTCCTTGGTTCTTCTTCACCATTAAAACCGTTTTCTCCTGATATCTAGATCTAGTGTGACTATGTAATGTATCATCTAAACTGGAACATATGTATGGTCAGAGCTACTGGACACACACACATACCCACATGCATAGATATATACACAAACCCACATATGCATGCAATATTTATTTATTGAGTCAAATTGACACTTTAAATTGGTAAATTTTTAAATAATTCTATTAAAAACTATTTTCAAAAATAAAATTTTCCCTAAAAATTAAATACTCCTATATGTTAAAAACTAAGTTGATTATCTAAATTCCATATTCCTATCATTAAACATTCTATCAATTATCTATATATTAACATAACATAAGCTGAAGAATTAGTTTGGTATATATTAACATATTTAAATTGGTACCTTAGCTATATCTGTCTCTGAAACTGTATGACTGGATTTTTTTCCTGAAAAGTATTACATTTTTCTCACAATTATGTCTTACAATTTAAAAAAATTTTTCATAAAATTTATTCTGATTGACTTCAAACTTGCATTTTCAAATGGTGTCCTATTGACTCTTCTTTATAAATAGAAAACGGTATATTTAATTCATTCTCTGCAAATGTTGAGATACCTTGCAAACTCAGAGCAAATTCTGTAAAGTGGAAGATCGTCTCAATTCTAACACTGTGTTTTGAGTTATTGAAATGTCTCAGCCCAAGTATTTTCCCATGAACTATCTTTTGCACCCCTTCTAGTATCTTTCATCAACAAACATTTTACACAAATAACCCATTAAATAAACTCTCTCTATGTCTAATATCTTGGCTCTTTCACAAATATGTAATGCTAAAAGATCATAGACCTATTTCATTTTAAATGAATAGTAGGTTTATCCAAGTAAAAATAGTAGCACCATGAAAGAATCTAAAGATTCTTCCTGTAAATAGAGACATTTCAAAGCAAATTTTTAGAATAGCAAAATTTAAACTTTTATACCACTTGATCTCTTAATTATTTAATTCATCCAGTTCTTTCCTCATATTTGTAACAATAAATTTCAATTTATTGCTTTTTGGAAACTTTGTTTTCAATAATTGGAATTGGCTAAAAATTTTAATACCTGATTTTTTAAAATTTTCCATTCATTGAATACTTTGTAAATTTCTACTGATTTTGAGCTAAATACTACCAGAAGTTAGAAATCTAATTTACAGAAACATATAAGATCATTTTATTAACAAAGTAGTTATTTAAAGGGTCAAACATTTCAAAAATTTTATTAAGTATGTAGGATAAGAAGAAGGCACACGTTCATCTCTGTCATGCTTAGAATTTTTGGGCTTTGTTTTATTCAACATCATTTCAGCTCAAAAATTGTATAGTTCAGCTATTCAAACTCTGTGTGTGGTTATCTAAGTACAAATATACATTTGCATTTTTAATAAGCACAGATTATACTTGTATTTCAACTGGAAGAATGTCAGCTTATTTGGACATTATTAATGAATTAAGTGTGCACCACAACCTGTTCCAAATTTGTATTTATTAATTTAAAAAGAACATTTTTTTAACCATGACACCTCACTATACTAAAATTTGCATCCATATTATCACTTCAAACACAAAGATTAAAGATTTTATCTTTCACATTGGACAATTTAATGTATTTTTACAGGACCATTCACAGTAATCTCTCATGTACCAGCTTCAATGAAATAAGCTTTCTAAAGCTTTATTTTGAGTAAAAAATTGAACTGGATAAAAAATTGAACCATTATTGGAATTAACTAATTTTCTATTTGAAACATCTTTGTTGCTGATCAAAATTGGCATCATTTAGCTGTTTAAGAAGAAATAAATAAGTGAAAGTAATTTAGAGCAGTTATTTACTCTAAATGTAAAGTCATGCTTTGGAGCGTGATATATCAACATATTTTTAGCAACTACGAATATTGAAGCATTGTCTTCTGAGACAGTCTTCTTTAGCTAATGAAGAACATTTGAAGTGTATGTCTGTGCTTCCGCTTTTCATGTCCTATGATTGATATCTCTGTGAGCCCTATGGAAGATGGGAAATTCAACAAATATTTTGTGCATATTGTGAGTTCATTATTGTATACATTATTAAAACAGAAATTCATACTTTTTCGTTAAAAATGGACTATAATTTTCTAGCCTATTATTCTGAATATATTCCAATATCAAAAATTATTTCAAACTAAAATGTTAATAACAAGTTGTAGATTTACATTGTAGTGTCATAGATTTATGTTAACACTCTAAAACCACACAGCAAAAACGTTCTCCATCTAATGTGTCTTATGGCTGTCTGCTCAGTCTCTCTTTCCTGGCATATATTTTCTCACATTTCCCACTAACTGCTGAATGATGATTTTGTGGCTCCATGCATTTCAGGCCAACGTGTCATGAGCCTTGGAACAACTAGTTGGAGCAGCAGCAATAAATACCTCTTCTACCGCCACTCAATACAGAAAGGAGTTAGCTGTCCCTAGCCACGTGTTTCTGAGCACATTTTGCTGTATCGAAGGGTGTCTTGCATACTGTCCTTAAAAGCAAGGTGTGAATTACCTTGCATATAGTAACATTTATTGCTGGTAATCTTTGAGATTTAACTGCAGGTTAAGTTAAAAACTATTCCATTGTACGTATATCTCACATATACGACCATAGCAGAAACTGAAAGTTCAACGGGGACTTTTACCAATTACATTTCAGCTTATTTTAATGCAATTAATAATAATAATATTCAATAAAAAATGAAAAATCCAGGGCAACTGCTAAGTGAAACAGAATTTTGGACAACAGTGAAGACTGGGACATGGAGGTACCATACCTTCGACCCACTACAGCATCACTTATTCTCCCTTGAGAAGTAGCTCACATAAGTCCCTATGAATAATAAATGAGATTTCTTTCTACTATGTGATGATTCTCCAGTTTCAGTGCCAACACTCCTTGGCCACACGTCCTCTGCTTCTTGTATTGGCATCAGTTCTCTTGGAGTAATTTCTGCTGCTGTCATTCCCTCTTGACGGTACTCATGTTGACATTGCTGTAAGCAATCTTGTCTCGTTGGCAAGTCTAAGTGAAGAATACATACCTTCCTCCAAATTATGTTAAACTTTCTTATTAGACTGGCAAGTAGGGCAGATTCACACTCTCAGTTTCCTACCCTGCTTTATTTTTGCACATTTATTCAGTTCATTATATTTCTCCTGTCTTTAATAATTTGACACAAATTCCCTGGAGACATAAACCAGAAGATCATTTGAATGAATCCGTTTTCTTATTTTTAAGCTGAATTTCCATGTACTTGCTTTGGGATGGATACCCTCTTTTACATGAACACTGCCTAGAGATCGAGAGCTAGCCAGTGTTTTCTGACTTCTTAATTCGTAATCCTGGAGAACAGCCATCACCCAACACATTTTATCCTGGACCCTCTAATAAGAGCAATTGGTGACTTCTACAAGTCAAATCTCCAGGAAGCAGACAAACATACTTCTAACAAGAATGAATTTACACAGGTTACATGCCTCAGATTGTTGACCTGGAATCATCTACACATAAATAATGGTAGTTAAATATCAAAATGTTGAAATTCATGTTTCTGTTTTGACGAAAATATAAAGAGTGAGTCAAATAAAATTATACAGAAAAGATGACATTTGAGGTAGATCGTGAAGCTGAATCAGAATTACTTAAGCAAATAGAGAAAGGAAGGACATTTTAAGTAGGGAAAAACTACATATTTCAATAAATTGGTATGTGAATGTTTGTGACTTATTTGAAACGAATGGATGTTTTGGCAGATAGAATGAAAAGTTTTGGCAGAAGGTAATAGGAGTTAAAATATTATCAAAGACTTTGCCACACTAAGAAATCTGGACTTTATTTGGTTGAAGCTGCAGACAGACACAGCTTTGTTAAATAGGAGAGGAATATATACTTTGATCTATAGAGTCATAATTCTTATAGCAGTTTTGGTAATGGGTAGAAAAGGGAATAAGTCCAAAGCAGGTAATCTAATGGGAATTGATTAAAGGATTCTAAAAGATAGGCTTATGTTAGAATTACAGATTTCCAGATGCCTGAAGATTTTTATTCAGGGACCTGGCTATGCGTGTTTTTATCAAGAAGAATGGTCATGGGGCCCGACCCCATGGCCGAGTGGTCAAAGTTCCATATGCTCCGCTTCAGTGGCCCAGAGTTTATGGGTTCAGATCCCAGGTGCAGACCCACTCCACTCGTCAGCCATGCTGTGTAAATTCTGTTATTTATTGACTTAGCACTAGGACCACTGACAGCCCTCTTGTGAAAGCCCTAGGGAAGTAAATAAATAGACGTGATATTTTTGACCTGGAATATCCTTAATGTAATGTCAAAGGAATACAGGGGATTTATCCTCCCTTGCATCACAAAGAACTAAATTGATGAGAAAAGAGTCCGAATACCAGACAGTAGCAAATATACTGGTCCTTTGGGAAAAAGAAAGCATCCTGAGAAATTCTTGGTTTATTATAAGAAAGGTGAAGGTTGCATTCATGGAGAAGAGATTCTCCTGGTGACAGGTAGGCTGAGGTTTTTTTGAACCATTTGATTCTACTGTTTAACAGAAGCATAACTTTATTTTCCCCCCAGAAGACAAATGAATGATAATTACGATGATGCAACAGTATGACATTAACAAGAGCTGAAGTGTGTAAAGTGGTTAATATGTGCCGGAAAGTCTTCTCAGTGTTTAATAAGCATTTTCCAAATCAATTGCTGTGATAACTTTGTGAATAAATACTCATTATCTTCATTTTACTGTGAAATATATTGATGCTAAAACAAGTTACCTACATTAACCAAGTTTTTGGTTAAGTGGTAAGAGCTATTTTTTTTTCAATTAACTAAGTCTGCCTCATACTATTAGTCATTATGCTATACTCTGTCTCATCTATGTTGACAATCTGAGTTTAATCTTTGAACCTAGTCAAAGATGTTCAAACAATGATTAGGCCAACTGAGACTATGAGCTCTCCAGGGAAAATCAAAGCAAGCCTTAAATGTGTGTTTAATTCCCAAACATATGGGGCTTTAGTAGAGTCTTTCCGCTGTTTGTTTACAGCTTAATTCCACTACGACTGGAGAACTACATTATAAGGTGTGAGGCCTTTGGAATTTGTGGGACCTCAGTTTATGACCCAGCATATGGACAACTTTTAGAAATGTTGTTTGTGTGCTTGAAACAACTGTTTCAATTGCTGTTGCCAATTGTGTGTATATATCAATTAGATCAACTTTGTTTTGATCAAATCATCTATAACATTTCTGTCTGTTTTATCACAGACAGAGAGAGAGGTGTATGAAAAATTTCCCAGATTATCTTGTATTTGTATGGTTTTCCTTTCAGTTCTGTAAGATATGTATATGGTGAGGTTCTGCTACTATTTGAAATTTGGAGTGGTTAGATATTCTTGGTGAGTTCAAACATTTAAAATTAAGAACTGTTTTTTAATCTCAAAGCTTACTTTATCTGTTACTTTCATACATAGGCTTTTTTTGGCTACTGTTTATGTGATACAACTTTTCTTCATTCATTTTTGTGTCCAATTATTTAAGATATTTGTCACATCAACAGTATATTGTTGTTGTAACTAGTTATTGCTTCTGTCTTTTAACTGAGATATTTAGTTAGATTATCTGTCATACTATTAGGATTTATTTTATGATTAAATTTATCATCTTACCATTAGCTTTTAAATGTGTTCTTTCTCTCTATTTCATTCCTTCTTTTGCTTTGGTTTAGTTTTGTGGGGGACTGGAATTGGCCACCCCAAGATATGCCTCTTTGGCGTGAGGATTATTTTGGGCTGGTTACTTTTAAAAACTGCAGACAGGAAACAAACTCTGAAAAGTAGAATTTATTTACCCTCTGTAAGAGACATTTACATTTGTAAAAGAAATTTCCATCTGTAAATGTGTCTCCCTCTCTGTACCAGGAAGAAGGGGGGATGACCTTATCTCAGGAAACTCTTGTCAATGAGGAAGGCAAGGACTTAAATCTGCATAATAACCTTACTCTTGTTTCCTGTGTTTTCCTGGTAATCTCCCATAACTGACTCGTCCCACCCCCAACATCCTTCTTTGCCTTTAGCTGAAGATGGTATTTAAGGCGGTGGCTTGAGCCATTTTGGCAAGTTACTCCGTTTGCCTGAGCCTCTCCCATGTATACATGTTATAAAGCTTTGTTTAATTTTCTCCTGTTAGTCTGTCTCATGTGAATTTAATTCATTGTCCAGCCAGAAAGAGCCAGAGTGGTTAGAGGAAATGTCTTCCTCCCCTACAGTATTTTAAAATATCTTCTTACTCTCCACTACTGGCTTGTTAGTTATACATAATTTTACCATGCACCCTAAAGATTACAAAATACATTCTTGCCTTCAGGCTTTAGAATGCTTTCAATACATCTTTTCCTCTCCTCCACTTTTTGCATGCTTATTGTTGTTTATTAAGTCAATATAAGCTTGAGAGCAAGCTTCGATTCAAAACAATTTTGTGTTGAAAATAATGGTTCTATATTGATGTAGTTTGCAGTCTATATTCATGGATTCTGTTTGTTATAGATATAATATAGTAGAGTAAAGGATTATGCCCCTAGGACAAATTACCGACATAACACAGAGCAGAGGACTTGATAGTGAGAAGAGAAAACCTTGTTGGTTTTCTTTATCAGTCCGAGTGTTAAAGTGCCTTTATTTGGGGCTTACTACTATGTGCCAGATACAGTACTGGACTTTGAAGATTCAACAGTAAGCAAAAGAAATACGTTCACTGCCTTCTATAATACTACATTCTAACAGGGAAAGAGATACAAATCAAGGAGATGTACATACAACCTAATTCCATTTATTACAAGTTTTGTTTGCTTGTTTAAGGAAATAAGTAAACGGATGCAGTGAAGAGCAGAAGAACCGGCAATGTGGGTGGGGTCACAGAAAGCATCTCTAACTATAGACCACTTATGCCTTTATCTCAAGGATGAAAAAAAGCTATCTATGCAAATAGTCAAGAAAAGTCTGATCCATTCGAGGGAAGAGAGGAGCTATTGCTTGTTTTCAAATCCATGAGCTTGATGAAGATAATTATGTCAAACGTGGATATCACACGTAGAAGATGGCGTAATTCAACACTGAGCAGCCTGCGTTCCTGAATAAACACTTAGAGGAGAGTCCCTTTTCCATTCGAAAACAAACATTTTAGACTTTGAGCAAGAAATAAAATGGTCTTATATTTGGGCTATTAGATATTTTAAACTTCATTTGTTAGAGCCATTTGCAACATTAATAGCTAATACTCATGGGGAAGAATCTTAATTTTATTCTAAGTACAATGCAAAGCTATGGAAGACTTTGAGTAAAGACATGATATGATCAAGTTTACGATTTAACATGCTCGGATTGAGATATGGAAAGTGGATGGAAAGAGAGCAGGAATGGAAGCAAAAGAACAATTAAGAGGTCAGAAGAGTGTTCCTGGCAAGAAATGAGAATGTTCCAGACTAAAGATGAGGCAGTAGATAAAGAGAAGAATAGACAGATGTTGTGTTATTATCACTAGTGTTTTTTTATTTCCTGAAATTTAATAGCTTTGCTTCTATGGTTTGTACAAATATGTAGATTAAGTGTGTAATAAGTATTTCCCTCATTAATAATACATAATAGAAAAGAGGTATGTTAATGAAACTGTTAATGTGGACATTTCATACAATTAATGGGAGAGATGATAGTTTCACACAACATAAAGTTTGAGATGCGTGCACAAAAGCATATATATGGTTTTAGGCACACATCTCAAATATGCAAATTGTTAGCAAAGATAGTGCTTGATGATTGTTGAAACAGCAACAACAAATAATCAAAACAAAACACCTAAGCATCTTCACCAGAACTCAATACTGTCAGGTTTTTAAATTTTACTTTAATTTTAGCCATTCTAACAGGTGTATACTGTAGTAGAATCTCATTGTGGTTTTAATTGCATTTCTCTAGTGGCTAAAATGTTGACTATCTTTTCATGGGCTTAATTGCCCTCTATATATCTTCTTTGGTGAATATGTCAATTCAAATCCTTTACTTATTTTTTAATTGAGTTTCTTATTTTCTTATTATTGTATTTTGAGTCATCTTTAAACACGCTGCTTACGAGTCCTTTGTTGGATACATAGTTTGCAAGTATTTTCTCCCAGTCTGGAGTTTGTCTCATCATTCTCTTAACAGTGTATTTGACAGAGAAAATGTTTTTAACATTAATTTAAATTAAATTTATCAATGCAAAATAAAACCAAAATGAGGTATAATACACACTTACTAAAATGAAAAGAAAAAAATGGCAATGCTAAGTGTTGACAATGGTGCAGACCAACAAGAATTCTCACACATTGCTTGTGGGAATGCAAAATGGTGCAGCCACTCTGGAAAACAGTTCAGCAGCCTCTTAGGAAGTTAAACCTATACTTACCATATAGCCCAGCCATCCTATGCCTCCGTATTTTTCTTAGAGAAATAAATTTTGTACACACACACATACAAAACCAAACTTTGCATGAATATTCATAACATATTTATTCATAATTGCCCCAAACAAGAACCTATCTAATGCCCTTATGGGAACATAAATAAACCATAGTAACAGTAATAAAAAGGAAGAAACTATTAATAAAGGCAATAACACTTATGGATCTCAAAGGCATTATGCTGATGAAAGAACTCAGTCTCAGAAAATTGTGAGCTGTATGATTCTATGTATATGATATTCTGGAAAAAACAAAACTAATGATTGAGAATAGATCAGTGATTGCCAGGGGTGGTGGGTGGAGGAAGGTTTGACTACAAAAGACAGCATGAGGGAGTTTTCAGTGTTGAGCAAACTGGCTGGACCCAGATTGTGATGGTGATTATATGAATCTACATGTGTGTTAAAATGCTACATAAAAAAAATCAATTTTACTGTGTGTAAATATAAAAATAACAATGTAAAAGGTGTTTTCCAAAAAAACCCTCAGAACTATTTTCTTTAAGGCATGAAAAGTGATCCATAAGATGCAATTCAATTTGTTTGTACAGATTCTAGTTCATAAATCACTCAATAATTACAGACTGCCCTCTATGTCCTTGTTTTTTTAAAAAATAAAATTCTGCAGATTATTGAATTTAACGTTTTGAAAGTCATGTTTTATTAATTGTTTATATGCAATTTTTAAAAAGGGACATGGGAAGTTACTTAGGAAATTAGTTTCAGAAAAAATTTTAACGGCATATAAACAAACATAATAATGTATAGTAACTATAACGGGATTTTTCTTGTAGCTTCACAGGAAGCAATTTATAATCTCAGCCAAGCCTATGTATTCCTCAAACATCCATTAAATTTGATTGAACTTTTATTATATATCGTATTGTATCCCATGAGAGTGAGAAGGAATGATTCTTTATTATCTTGCCGTAACTGGTTAGGAATTTAAAGATGGTGCTGAAGCTGGTGTCTCTGAGAGGGTGTGTGTGAGGGGGTTTGTATGCAGAGCTTGAGTGCTGTTGCAGCAGGGGCCTTTGATAGGCTCTCATGCCACAAGACCACAGACAATTTCATTTTCCTGCTTGACATGCCATAAAACGTAAAGAACGCAGATCTACAGACATCTGTATTGCAAATTATTATTTATATATTATCTCTGCTACCACTTTGTGTGTTTCATGAAAAGGTAATTGCTTTTGTTTGTTTCGTTAGTCTCAACACTCCCAGGTATTGTATACTTTCAATAAAAGTGTATTTAACTGAATGGATAAATGGATGGTGGATAGATGAATAGACGGATTGATTAAATAAGTAATTAGTCAAAAGAACAATGGCTTTCTCCATTTCTCACTTCTTGTTTAAAATGTCAGTAGGACAAAATCAATCTAATTATATTAAAAGACATATATATTGAAATAGGTAGACAGATAGATAGGTAGATAGATAGACAGATAGATATCTCAATGTGTATATCTGGGAACCAAACCCGGGCTGCCAAAGCAGAGCATGCTGAACTTTAACTGCTAAGCAATCAGGGCTGGCTCAAGAATTTAATTCTTTATTTAAGAATAAATGATGAGGGCTCTCCTACTGACATAGTGGTTAAGTTCGCATGCTCTGCTTTTATAGCCCAAGGTTTGCGGGTTCAGATCCAGGGGATGGACCTACACACTGCCATCAAGCCACGCTGTGGTGGCATCCCACATACAAAATAGAGCAAGATTGGCATGGATGTTAGCTCAAGGACAATCTTTCTCAGGCAAGAAGAGAAAGATTGACAACAGATGTTAGCTCAGGGCCAGTCTTCCTCAAAAAAAGAAAAAAGAAATGATGTTAGTAGGAGCCTTGGGAAAAATATGAATATATTTATAGAGATCGTACCCCACTTAGGGTAGTCTGACTTACAATTTTTCAACTTTCCTTGGTGTAAAAACAATAGGCATTCAGTAGAAACTGTACTTCAAATTTTGAATTTTGATCTTTTCCTGGGCTGGTGATATGCAGGATGATACTCTCGTGATGCTGAGCAGTGAGCCGCAGTGCCCAGTCAGCCACACGATCATGAGGGTAAACAACCAATACACTTACATCTATTTTGTATCCATATGACCATTCTGTTTTTCACTTTCAGTACAGTATTCAATATATTACATGAGATATTCAACACTTCATTATAAAATAGTCTTTGTGTTTGATGATTTAGCCCAGCTGCAGGCTAATGCATGTGTTCTGAGCACATTTAAGATAGGCTGGGCTAAGCTATGATGTTCAGTAGGTTAGATGTATTAAATGCATTTTCAACTCACAGTATTTTTAACTTACAATGGGTTTATCTGGATGTAACCCCTTGTAAGTTAAGGAAGATCGGTATATATGTATATAAAAAATAACATATAGTATAAATAAATAAATACATTTGTATTTTTCCCAAGACTCACGCTAATAACCTTTATTCGTACACACATTGATTAAGTCTACATAGGTCATCTTCTGGAACATATCAACAACATCTACCGCTAAAATTCTGCTACTAAAGCTACTTAGATCCCCTTCTCTATTTTCCCATTTTCAAGCCTATTATCTTTTGTAATAAGTAATTTACTCCCAGGTACAGGTACCCACTTTATCTGAATCGAAGTGATTTCAAGGTTCAATCTGGATTTTGCTGATGTGCCTGGTTTCAAATACTGAGTCATTCAGTTTTTGGCGGAGGCGCCTTGCTTAGTGCCAGGTAATTTAGAAGGCTAGAGGGAAGTCCACTTGGAAGTCAGGCAGAGCAGAATCAAGTGCCAAGTTTTCTTTTTCTATCAAATGATAAAGCTGGTAAATGAAAGCGCATTTTGCAGATCTTTACCAGTAGGAACAAATGAAATTCAAAAGACCCAAACCGAAAGCTTCTCCCAAGCAGTGGGCATGGCACACTCATTTTTAGACTTTCAGACCTAGCCTGGTGCCTGGCTCAGAGGAGGCATCCAATTAGAGTGTGTTGTTCAACCAAGATGGTATGCGCCTCAGGAGGATTGTTGTATCTCTTTTGTCTCCACGTATTAATCATTGTATCAGATAAACTGCTTCTCAGCTGAGCTCTATGGCCCTCCCTGTCATTTTCTCTAGAATTTGCTATATCTCTTTAAATTCTTCTTGTCAGTAAGTATTTCTGGCTTTTAATTGTTAGCAATTGGATTCTACAAGAGCTGCATAAAATTGGAAAATAACTAAATCCTAATACATATTCATCAGTGTGATTTTATTTAAAAGCAAATGAACAGCATCAGATCATCATGCTTTCTAGAATCACAGAATTAAATTACAAACCCTGATTTAAATTTTGACAACAAACAAGACAAAAAAAAGGAGTGTGATTTGGTCCATTATTTTGTCTTTGATTTTGCACTCACAGCAATGTTGTTTGGATTGTAAAAGAAAGGCCATAGGTAAATTGTATGTTAAAATGGCTTTTGGCAATTTAGAGGAATGGTCTTATTTAATGGGGATGGAATTTGATCAGGACAGATGTAGAGAACTGTATTTTAGAAGGACTAATGTAGTCCATCACTACATCATGGGAGACGACTGCCTAAGCACTCCTTTCGCATAAAAATATTCTGAGGCACGTGACGCATCACAAATTGAGCACATAATAATAATGTAGAATGCTTAAAAAAACCTTGTTTAGAAATTCCAAGCACCTTGGGCTATAAGCACCATATTTAGGGGCATTTCTAACCTGGACTTGGGTTCCACTTGGGTTGGATTTCAGAGCTTTGCTTCAAAACACAAAAGTCAGTTCTAAAGCACACTGGATGTTAAGCAAACGTTATCGCGTGGAAATAGCATCTAAGAGCCTTTTAAAATGCCCAACACCTTGCCAAGTTATACAAGACGTTTCCCAAGGAAAAGTATACAGGTGCAGCCTTCAATTATCATTGACTCTGGAACATGCCATGTTCTTTCCCGAGGCAGAGCTTTTATGCATTCTGGGTTTACTACAGGGGATAGCAAACACCCTTCTTTCAGAATAGGCAAGCCTTCCAATGCCTTGAAGACCTTCCTTGAGATCAGCCTCTGCCTTGAACTTTCTCATGGGGAACATGTGATTCTTGCTCTCAAGAGTCCATTCGTTTGAGACTTAATGAGCATATTGCCTGTGGTCAATGTGGAATGGTGTCATGGATCAATTTTGAAGTTTTCTATACTTACTATGAAATGAAGTATCAAGAAATGAGAAAAGGCTTTATACAGGTGGTCAGGGCTCTGCATCTCTGCTTCTAACGCACAAGTTACTTATCTTCTCTGGACTTCTCAGCAACCTTCCAGATACGGTTTTTGTGACACTTGAATGAAATAGTACAACGAAGGCGTTTATAACAGTGTGGGTAGTGATTGAGAGCCCATGGTCCGGAATCAGACTGCAAACGTTTAGATCTTACATGTGCCACGTAACAGCTGCCTGGTCAAAGGGGGATTATGTCATCTCTTTAGGTCTCAGTTTCTGCATCCATAAAGTGGAAGTGATAATAATCTATGGTCCACAGAAGAGTTTAAATGAATATCACATTTGAAATGTATAAAGCACACTTAATCATGATCCTTAGTTCTAAATATGTGCTCAAAATTTTGTAATTATTCTTATGACTTTGTGTGTGTGTGTGATCTTGCCTTGTCTACCTGCTTGTCTACTTCTTACGGGTAGGGGTCATAAAATGATGTCAAACCACATAAAGTAATGGTGAGAACACACGATTTAGGTGGGGGTAGAAGATGGTGTCCTCTGACTCTCTTTTCCTAGGTAAGTGGTCTGCCTCTAGCATTATCATTATTACTGTAATTAGTTTAATAAGAAGTTAGAATGTAGGGTTTTCCCATCATTCATAGGGAGATAATCAACCAAATGATTTCGCTAAAGGTTTTCTAGGATCTCCATTTAACAGTGTTCAAACCAGCATTTTCAGGAAATGAAGGGCTCTTGGAGTAGACCTTTTCAAATAGATAATCAGTTAATTAGTGGCAATTCTGGCTCCCATCTGAGTAAACAAAAATTTGTATGTGATTTCATTTTCTAGAAATCATCTCCATTGGATTTGCAGAGCACTTCCTGCACGTCCCCACAACCGCCATTCTACTTGAGCCAGGTGCCAGTTGTGTCCATCAAAGGGAGGACAGTGCGGCTGGCCAGGTGGACTGACTGCTTGCCCTTTGGGGTGATAAAGGATGGAGTCCCTGGATTTTGTCAGTTCTAAAGGTGAATGTTTTGCGGCATCACTGCTTTATTGATCCCAGGCCCATCCCTATGTTTCTGTTTTTAAAAAATTAATTGGCTTTAGATTTGTCACATGGACATAGCTTCAATCTCAGATTACTATGGAAATAAATATCACAGTAGCTAGCACTCAATAACATTTCATTGACTGAACAATTTAATAACTCTCCTAATTAACTGGGTTTCCTAATCTTGACACTGATGTGGGTCTAATATGGTTTCCTTCTTCTAGTAAAGTGAAAGTAGGCAGCTGCTATAAGAAATGGCTTCTCGACTTGTCCAGCTATTTTGGCATTATATAGATGCTCAGCATAGTAAACTTATTGTAAAAGAAATCAAACAACATAGGCCATATCTCTTCGAAAATTCAGTGCTTACCAGGTGTTAGGAAGCTTGCTAAATTCTTTGCAAGCATTCATATATCCTCTGGAGTCAGAGGGGTGGCTTTCAATCCTCATCTGTAAATGAAGGTGACAGTAATAATGATACCAGACTCACAAGGTTGCTGTCATGAGTAGATAAGATGCACACACAAAGCACTGAGAGCACTGCTGGGCATATAGAAAGTGTTCAGTACGTGTTAAACATCATTGCTATCATTACGCTGTATTGTATTATATTATAAGAATCTATACTATCCCATTATTATACCATATTATAAAATACTCTATTTAAATATATACACACATATATATGCCTACATGTATATATACACACACATACATGTACACGTATTACATAATTTTTTAAAATTTTATGTATTTATTTATTTATTTATTCATAGGAAGATTAACCCTGAGCTAACATCTGCTGCCAATCCTCCTCTTTTTGCTGAGGAAGACTGGCCCTGAGCTCACATCCATGCTGATCTTCCTCCACTTTCTATGTGGGACGCCTACCACAGCATGGCTTGCTAAGCGGTGCCGTGTCCACACCCGGGATCCAAACCAGTGAACCCCGGGCTGCTGAAGTGGAACGTGCACACTTAACCACTGTGCCATCAGGCCTAATGTTATACTCTAATACTACATTTTCCCATTTTACAGGTGAAAGAATTGAGGCTTAGTATAGTTAAGAAACTTGGCAATGTCTCAAAGGATGTGTGTTGTGGAGTTGGAACTCAAACCCAAGCAATTAACTGACCTGACACTCTACCACTTTTGACTGTGTACCCATAGTCTCTGAGTTTCCAGAGGAGGATTCTTTCTCTAATAGACGCATCTTATAATTTGAAAAACCAAGGAAATGAACAGAAGATATTTCTAGTTTAATAAAGCCAAATAATCTTTTGATTTTTAAGTAGGAAGCAGAAATTGCTGAGCTTGGAATTAAAAACCCAAAGGCCCAAGTGGATGGTAGGTAAATTAACACAAATGTGTAAAATAGATTAGGTATAAGAATGATGGGGCTTATGGCTCACTAGAGAGCATGAACTTTAATGATGTTGATTCTCATCATGTAGAAATGTGAGTACACCATCACCGATTTCTCACAAAGGGCCTGACATCCATATATTTATGCGAAAACACTCTCATTTAAAAAATGGGATTTATTTCAAAATAGTTTAAAGCACTGTGAAGTCTAAATAAAGCAGTTCCACTGATTGAGTTTGGCCAATGGACCACCAGTGTACAATCTCCCTAAAACATACTGTGAAATCACTGACTCCTGAGTGATAAATTTCTGATAAAGAGTTGTCTTTCTAAAGAACTGAATACTTTTGAAGTTATTAAGTTCCTCATAAGTGAGGAGCTGCACTTACAGAAGAAACTCCACTTGGAGACTCAGCCTCACCCAGGTAGTGAATGTATTACAGTCAAGCTAGGAAACAGGAAAGAAGCTCTAAGCTGCACTGAGTTGTGAATGCTCATGCAGTCTTGCTGTTTCATGTCCACACATGATGCTCCAGAGCATCCTGGGCATTCACTTATCACACATTTGCCCATCCACCCCCCCAAAATTCCCACCAATCTTTGGTACTCTATTTTGTCTTGGTTTCTTGGATTTCCTTGGGTTGGAATGCTGCAATAAACATCTATTTAGTTGAATCCTGATAAGAATGTTAATCCTTGCCTGGTCTTTTATCTACTGTCTCTAGTTGTTATTTAGAATCCTTCTTTATCTTAAACAGACATCCCTGGGAAAAAATTGCATTACCTCCTACCTCATGGACATTGATACTCCCTAGAGATGCCTACGGTTGAACCCAAACACCTGAATGCCCAGCTCAGTGCTGGCAGTAGTAAACTGACTCGGCATGACACATTCAGAAAATGCTTAATATGGTATCGTTATTACTGTCATATATTTTTATTGTTGTATGTGTCTGGTCTTGAGCTATCTACTAGAATGTAGACTTTTGAGGCATAAAGGCTATAGAACTGTTAAACCACGTCATACAAAACAAAGCACAGAATTTAGCTGAAAAAAATAAGTGACTTTCTTGATAAATGTTCTGCCTCTATTTTGTCATTCCTATGAATTACCATGGTTTTCTCACCAAGAAGTTGACATACAGAGATTTCTGATTGCACTTAGACTATTGGGAAGGTTCCCTTCTTTTAATGGTAATCACTCCTCCAGTGTGATTAGTACCTTTAAGCCTAATCATTTTCATCATCATTTTTCAGCCTCTACATTAGTTTATACTCCTATCCCTGAGGTTAAAATTCTTGCACATTTTGCAACCAAATAGAAGATTTACAGTGCTATTAAAATAAGGAAGTAAAATCACATTGTTTTAAGCTTGAAATGAAAATTAAACGAACTGGACCATGTTAAGTCTATAGAATTAGATCTTACCAAACCCTGTCCTCTAATTAATGTAATGAACTTAAAATGCTTCAAAAGGCAGCTTGGAAAATGTAAAGGATTTTGCAATATATACAAAGACTCTTTCCATTTCTTAAAGGGAAATGAAATGATCATAGGCCAAGATGGAAAATATTCTAATCATGGTATAAAACATCAATTTTCTTACCAAGACAATCAGCAACATAGCTAGGATGATGAATTGAACTCAATTTATTTTCATATGTCAACTTTTACGCCAAATACCTTCAAATGTGGGGGACAAAATAATGAGAGAACATTTGTGCAGTGCTTTGAAGTGAGATTTCCAACTCTTGTGTGTCCCAGTGGATTGATCTGTGATTTCTCTAAAAAGACAATAGGATAGATAAAGTTTATCCTGCTCTATTTTCTTCCATTTCACTTTTCCTTTTGCTTTTTATTCCCAACCAAGCAGAATTTGTTACAAGGAAAGCAGGTAAAGCAAGAAGGGGAAGATGGCACCACCAGGGGGAGGGTGATTGCAGATCTGTTAGTTACGACTAGGGAGTCAAAACCAAGGATTCAGGTCCGATGCTTAATTCATTGAAGGCTGACAGCGGCATTGGGTGAAAACCAATGCTTTATGAGTGTCTGGATGGATCTCTGTGGAAAAATAGTAAAGTTATTTTCTAGTTTTTAAAGTACTGTCAGATCAAAGGGATAATGTAAGTGCTTTTACCTCTTTTTAATGTCCAAGCTCAGAATACCCGGCGCTTGGTATCCTTCACAGTGTGATAAAGAATTTCTCATAAAACCCTAGCGAGGTCAGTCGAATTACTGATAGCCCATTGTGGGGAATTTTGCATTAGTCCAGAGTGCACAGATAAATGATAAATATTGCAGTCTGTCACAAGGAAATGTGAAGGTCTCTGCCTGATTAGCTGGTAACTGATTGACACTTTTCAATATCATTCCCCCTACCACCACCACCACCAGTCTTTAAGAATGAGAAAAGAGATTTCAAACCATTCGGAGCTCAACAGCCACATTAAGACACAATTATTATGTGTAAGATGCAAGTTATTACTTGTTCTAGAAATAAAAACCACCTAGTAAAGAAAATAGAAAACTGCCTTTTATCAATACCTTTTGTCTTGTGATTAAATATGAGATGTGGGTCACTTTAGCATTTCTGTCCCTCATAAATATTGCTTTCACCTTGGACCTAATCGTAATGTGGCAGAGCACTTTTCCTTGAAGTCTAATAGCTTGAAATTGTACAAGTATTGTCAGTACAGTCACAGAAGGTAAAAATGGTGCGTTACGCTTTAGAAACACGACCTAAGAATCATAAGTATAGTAATTTTTTCCTCAAGATTCCTTCCAAGATTATTCTAAATCAAGTCTGGTAATTAAATGTTTGCCGTTTATTCCATGTACCTTAAAAAAAATATTTTGTGTAATACTGAACTCAAGTATGTGTCTAGAATTCTTCCTCTTAATGAATGCTTCAGCACTAACTATTGAAAAGTAATTTACTTTTATGAAACTCTAAGGATCAAACCTCAGAAGCCATTATTTATATGATGAACCTATGACTTTCCAAATTGCCTTGAAGTGCTGGACAGAAATGCTCTTTTTGCCTTTTGTATTTGCTTTATTGCTCCGTGACACGCTGCTGTTCATTGCGAAAAACAAATCTCAAAAGCAGAAAAGGGAGAGTGCTACTACATCTCTGTGTACATCTACGATTTTCTTTAACAATTAAACAGCACTGTCTTAGAGGAAGTTATTAGTGAATGAGCTTAGTGACATAAAGGCATTTGAACTGTTAGAAATAGTTTTAAAACTGGTTTTCTGATATTATGGATAGCTTTTCATTTCTTTAATTTATTAACAAAGTTGCAAATTTTGAAAAGTAGCTAAAGCCTTGTCATTTTTTCTCTTAAGCCACATCTAATGAAACTCTCTTGAATTAATGTCTGTGTTTATTTGACACAAACATAGAGAAAGATTGAAACCTTTTTAACTATGTTATTGATTTATGTTGTAGGAACGGACTGTGCTTACTTTAAAGAGTCTCAGATATACTCCATGCTTAACCCAGAAAGATTTTAAACGTTGGCGTTTATCACAATTTACAGAGCAAAATACACAGGAAGCAAATTACTTAGAATACTCTGCTCAGAATATATTGAGAATGTGATTGGCGTGCTTCTCATTTCTAGTAATTAGCGACCTTAAACGAATACAAGGTGGATTTACACGTGGTGGAAACACAATGACCAGATTGCCTAAGCCAATTATGTAAAAATTCTACCTGAAACATTGGTTTTACAATAGGAGAACACATTTGAAACAGGATCCATGCTAAGGTATCTGGAATAAACCATAGTGTGTGTGTATATATATATAATATATATATATAGTTATATATATATATAAGTCAGTTCATTATGAAAATCCAATGAGAAGTACAAAAGAGTACATAATTTTTCAGTTTGAAGCATAATAATCTTAAATAGTCTGTTTACATTTACCCTGTGAACTTAATTTTTCAAATGAATCTATTATATTTGTTTTCAAGCTTGCCATATTAATCCACTTATTTTAGAATCATAGATTTTACAAATAAATACATATATATACATGTAAGTGTTCACATGTGAATGTGGCATGTGTGTATCATCTGTGTTTGTGTGTATGTGTGTGTATCTAGCCAGCATGTTAATTTGGAGATTAAAATTTCACAGGTCAAGTTTTTAATCTAGGTTAACCATTTCTAAAATGTAATACAAGATGAATATTGAGATTGTATTTACCTGTTTTAAAAAAATGTGATATTAGTCTAATAGTTAACAAAATTAGAAACTTCTTAAGTATCATTCATTTTATTTTAAGAATGAGGTAATTTAAGCTTAAGTGATTATCCAAAGTTAAACAGCCTTTTTTTTTTTTTTTTGTGGAAGATGAGCCCTGAGCTAACTACTGCCAGTCCTCCTCTTTTTGCTGAGGAAGCCTGGCCCTGAGCTATCATCCGTGCCCATCTTCCTCTACTTTCTATGTGGGACACCTACCACAGCATGGCGTGCCAAGCAGTGCCATGTCTGCACCTGGGATCCGAACTGGTGAACCCTAGGCTGCCAAGAAGCGGAACATGTGAACTTAACCACTGCGTCTTGGGCCAGCCCCAAACAGCCTGTCTTTGAACTCAGTTCCAACCCAGGTCTCCTTTCTCCATCTGAGTTCGCTCACGTGACCTCCACCACATACCAAAAATTTCCTGCAGTCTAACCACTCATATCTGAAATCAGGCAATATTGTTATATGACTTCACTAAAAGGTAAATTCAGCTAAAACTTTCCATCTGGTTGTAGCTCGACACACGAGAAAGAAGGTGTTCCATAGGCTCATGAGTAATGGGAGTGACATTAAAATAGTTACAGTAAAGCTCCATAATAACTTAATTATAGTAATAAAATCTCGTAAATAAGAAAAAGAATACTTGCTTCCCCCGACTTACCACTGGGGGTGACAATTCATTTGTGTCCGGAATAATTAACGTTACATTAAATTTTTCACAGTTGAGAATATATTCAAGGATGCGCATCAAATACATTATAGAAATATATACAACACAAATATCCCTTTATGAAATAATATACAATAATTATTTTCACTTCAGGAGGTTTTTATTTCTCTGACATTTCAAACAGCACCATCTGTTCATTTCCTCTCTCTTTTCTTTCAGAAACCTGCATTTTGGTTTCTGCTGTGGCACGTCTTCCTGCTTACTCTGCCTTTGCATTTTACAAATCATCCTTTAAATTCGGCAAAAGTGTTATTTTTTCTGTTATATTGACTGCTCATTTTCTCACTACCCGCATGTGTTTTCCTAGCCTTGTTTGAAATTGTTTTACTTTCTGATCATTTTGAATATTGTTAGAGAGGGAAGGTGGTGATAACTAGACGTGTATTTCCAGCTGCAAAATTCAGCCCAGAGGCACTTAAGTCCCCATCACTGAGATATTCAGAAAAGTGATGTTAATATCATTTTATAACAGTGCAGATATTTAAAGTGAATGAATCATATGAGCATTTAATAATTAGAGAGATATATACACACATATATATATATATTTTTTTTTTTTTGGTGAGGAAGATTGGCCCTGAGCTAACATCTGGTGCCAATCTTCCTTCTTTTGCTGTCTGATTTTGTTGCTGAGCTAACATCTGTGCCAATCTGTCTTCACTTCATGTGGGACGTGTGGCATGACAATCCGTGCTAGGTCCGTGCCCAGGATCTGAACCTGCAATCCTTTGGCTGCCGAGGGAGAGCTGGCAAACTTAACCACTATGCCACCAGGCCAGCCCCTTAATAATTAGATTTTTTTAAACAGCTGATTTCCTTTTGTGACCTTCTAGGATGTCTAAAGAGGCAATGCAGAACTATTTAGAAACTTTACTGCATGTACGTTGATCATGTTTTCAAAAGTCCTTGATGTAGGAGTTTGGGAAAACTGAATCCATATTTACTTAGCCAGATGGTTTACAAATATTATCCCACTTAAAACATTTATAAGTATATTATAAAAGAAGGAAAACATTTCCACGAGATTAAATTGTATTAGTCTCTTTGGCCACTACTTGCCTGCAAATAGGAAACTCACTTCTGCTGTTAACAACTGGCCACCACAGCTTTCCTCTTCTTCCTGTCTCCGGATCCGAGTAAAAGTGCAACAGCATTCTGCTCCTTCCATTTTCAGTGTCATCATGTCCTTCTCTCCTTACATCTGCTTCTGACTCTGCCTTTTAAAATGCTCTTTAATTTAGACCAAAGTTTCACCTTCTACCTTACTCTCTACCATAGAAGAAACCCTTATTCACTTTGCAGACCTCATCTTCTACTCGAGTATTGTGCTTCAAATTAGCTGGTAAATATTTGGCATCTTCTTTGCTCCTCAGAGTACAACTGCTGACAATCACCTGTGCCTTTTAACTTCCTTCCCAATTAGCAGGATACATAACAGATGTCATCTAAGGAAAAGATTTGATAGTAACAGCCTTTATTGTGGAAATTCCTTGTTTACATCATACTTTTCAAATCTTTATATTATCCCAAAGCTGTCTACTTCCCACTTCTGCCAAAGTTCTTTAAGGTTTTCTTTTCTGACTTCCCAAACTTAATCCTCTCTACCTCTAATAGTATTAATCAAGTGACAGTCGCCTCATGGCTCCTCAACTTTGTTTATATTGCCGGCACCTCTGTGTTTATTTCACATTAGCCAATTCCCATCGAGGTCACAATGGGACTTGAGAAACACTATTCCTTTCTAGATTATTTATTTCATACTTCTCTCTTCTAGGTACTATTTCCCTACATTATACCTCATTGAAATTTCTCTTCTCCAATTACTCAACTTACTGCAATGTACCACTGCATATAGAACTTTGGGTTGTAGAAATCAAAAGGCGTGTAATTCTTTATGAGTATAGACCTTGCCCTCATAAAAGACTTGAGGGTCATTGAGTTAAACGTTATTCTTTCACCTAAAGTTTCCATTATCCTTTTGAACTTCTTGCAAATCTTTTGTGATAGTCCCGCGTACTTCCCAAAAGCCATGGCCTCCCTCTACGCCCCACATGTCCTCAATGGGCGTGCCCAACTTACTTGTGGATCACTTCACTCTCAGCTATTTGATTGACTTTTTTCTCATTTAGGTATAGTGGAAGAGGGTTGGAGAAACTGATTCCTGTCCCAAAGAGATCTGGTTGATTTTTTTTTTTTAAACAGAACCCCACCCAGCTCATCGTGGTATTCATCCTCATTTATCTAATAAAAACTTAAGACATTCTAATCTAAGATTAAAAAATCAGATGCCATAGAAAGGCCTTATTTCTGCCTCTTTTCCTCCATGAGGTGCATTCTGTGCTGCTTGTTTCTGAGTGCAGTCCTGAGCCTTATATACCACAATTTCCTAATTTATAGTTCGCACATATGAGAAGTCTGCTGAGCTTCAGAAACGGATCCAATTAGGCCTCTACAGAACGCATACACTCGTCTGTGCAACACTGGGCAGGACAAATTTTCTGTAAGCGTAAAATTGTTCTCAACTCTCTCCTAGTCTGAGAACTGTGTGGAATACAAAGAGAAATGATTGACCTGGTCAAACAAGAGCTTTTTAAGGCAAAGCATTGTATTAAAATCTCCAACTTGAGAAATTTTTTTCTCTACTTGATATTTAAACATTAGGTATTACAAAAATGATTTACTCTCTAAGGAATTCTGCCTTTAATAATTAGTTTATAGTACTCCCCTTTCCTAAGCATGATAAATGGTGTGAGTTACAGATATGGGGACTTATATCAGTAATTGCCTCACTCAGTCTATTATAAGATAGCAAATGCATAGTCTTGGGTTTCCAAAATGGCCACACATTAGATTTGCTTACAATTGGGTATTTCTTTTTTTTTTTTTTTTTTTTTAAAGATTTTATTTTTTCCTTTTTCTCCCCAAAGCCCCCTGGTACATAGTTTTGTATTCTTCGTTGTGGGTTCTTCTAGTTGTGGCATGTGGGACGCTGCCTCAGCGTGGTCTGAAGAGCAGTGCCATGTCCGCGCCCAGGATTCGAACCAACGAAACACTGGGCCGCCTGCAGCCGAGCGCGCGAACTTAACCACTCGGCCACGGGGCCAGCCCCTGGGTATTTCTTTTAAATGTGTCTTTTCCCCCCAAATACACCACCTTTGTTCATGCCATATCTTTATTCAGAGCTCCCTCCAACTTGGACTATCTTTAGTCTTCTTCTTTGTTACCCAATTTTTATATATCCTCCTTTTTCAGAGAATTTCTAAAACAATCGCCATCCATGTTTGACTGCATATCTGGTTGGACCCCAGGGGATCAATTCCGTATACTCACTACTCACTGCTCACCCTTGAACGGCTGGAGAGCTGATAGAATTAGAAGCGACAGTACTGTGGCAATAGGCAACTCGATTACATTTGCCAAAATGTCTAGAAAGGAAAATCTCAGTAACAATTTGTCTTAGCAGATCTACCACCTGCACAAACCCCAACAAGAGTGCATACAGCTGGTACAAATACAGCTGATGAAGGGTCCCAGTTAGTGTTCTTTGAGTTTTGAGCATTGACTGGAGCATAGGTAAAGGAGGAAGCTGTGGAGAGCAAAAGGAGATGAGGGCAGTTTTAAATAATAAAGAAAGGGAAGGGACCCTCACTGCTTCCCATGACTCCCACACAAAGCCTATTCTCTTTCATAAAGTTTGTTCCAAGAGTCGCCAGTCCTGCTGTCTCAAAGACAGAACTTAGTAGAAATTACATTCTATTCCGGGTCAAACAATTGCTGATAGGAGATTGTTATTGGATGTCAAATCTTGGGCTGAGATCCAGAAAACCTGTCTTAAGCTTATTTATAGACACTGGTCACTTAGCAACTCAATAAATATCTGATTTATAAATTAGCTTTTAATTTTCTCCATAACTTGAGTCCATTCTCTATTCAAATATGAGGTAGCCGCAGCATAAGTGAAAAGACACGACAAATAGGAGACAAATAAGACGGAACGGAGTCCAAATTCCAATTTTTCTAGGACATATGGACTTAAGTAAAAAGCTTTCTCAACTAAAAGAAAAAACTGGGGTAATACTTCATAACTCATAGGACTTTGTAAGAGTCAAATAATTAAGGAAGCGAAGGTGCTTTTTAATTATAAGATATGTTATAAATATATGCTGCTACTACTCCATAACACCCTGCTTTAAACTAGCTACTTTTCTGGTTATAGTTTAATAGATTGTTCCAATTTCTATTGCTCCAGAATCACCCATCCCATCTCTTTTACTTAGAATGCCCCCTTTCTTCCACTGTATAATCCTAGCAACATTCTTGGCACTGATGACATGCTGTTAAGTAAGAAAAACAAGTTTCCAAGTTGCATGGGTTTATATTATAGATTCTCTTACCACCTTTGTCACATGAAGGACTATTTTCAAATTTTCAATGAAATAGCAAATGGCTATTTTAGTCTGCTACTGAGCGCATATTTACATTTATGTAATTAGTATGAAGGAGAATTTAGGATGTCCCAGATTATATTTATTTATTTATTCATGTGTGCGTACATTCACCCCTTCCGTCACTTCTTAACTATCAACATGCTTTGCTTTTAACACCTATCTGAAATTCCTACTTAATTTCAAGGCCTCGTTCAGGTATTATATCTCCAGGCCTCACTGAGCTTTGCTTCTTTCTAATTCCCATGAAATGTGCAGGTGTTTCTCATGCATTAATCTTGACTTTTGTATTGTGGCCAGAAAGATGAAATAAAAAGGATGCTATGGGCTTAAGTGGAATAGAGAATCTGAGTTGAAATCCCATGAGTGATATGAGCATAGTGAATCAATGTCTCCACCTCAGTTTTTTCATCTGTAGATAATGGAATATTAACGTACTATATTGTTTTTTTCCACATTTTAATAAAAATAGCTTGTATGAAAGAATCTAGCATAGTGTTTAGATCATAGCAAATGTTTAAAATTTTAGTTCCGTCTATCAAGCATGTTTGTCTGTTAGGTCTTCCAAAATAAGAGTAAAGTAATAAAAAATGTATACTGGCTTAATTTGAAAATTCCAAGTTGATGACTATTGTAGGTATTAGAATAGTGATTATCAAACTTTGGAATGTATGGATATCGCTAGTAATAACTGCTGAAATGAGGGCTACTGAGGCTCCTGGCCCATGTGGAGTGCTTTGCACAAGGGCTCAGGACTATGAATTTTTAAGAAGTGTCACCATGGGATCTTGTTGGTCATATGCATATAATATTTTGAGAAATATTTTTTTTTTCTTTTTGTAAGATTGGCACCTGTGATAACATCTGTTGCCAATCTTTTTTCTTCTTCTTCTTCTTTTCCTCCCCAAAGCCCACCAGCACATAGTTGTCTATTCTAGTTGTGAGTGCCTCTGGTTGTGCTATGTGGGACGCTGCCTCAATATGACCTGATGAGCGGTGACATGACCACACCCAGGATTCGAACCAGCGAAACCCTGGGCTGCTGAAGTGGAGCGCGTGAACTCAATCCCTCCGCCATGGGGCCGCCCCGAGAAATACTGTTAAAGAGTAATTTCCAAGTCAGTCACTATGTCACCGCCAGCAGTATAAAACAATAGCTAACCTCTGCAAATTTCACACAATAACATCTCATATTGTTGCCCTATAGGAAAACCTGTGCGAGGACAAGTCTAATAGGTTTCTCACACTCACACACTCAAATCATTCTTATATGCTAAAGGTAAACCTCATAATGTTTTCATTTCACAGCCGTATTCTCCGTTGAGTAGCATAGTTATCAAGGAGTAATTGATTTGATAAGGATGATTCCGTGCTCCATCAGTTGGATCCTCCGAGAAAGCGGCACGTTTCAAAATGAATCAGCTTTGAGCAATAACCACTTTATTTTTGTTTGGTGTTCCAGATTATATATTTTAATTCTAAAAGTAAGTGAATATTCTGCTCTCGTAAACTGAAACAAAGGAGGAATGAAACGAGAATACATGACTACATTATCCACTGCATCTTTCACTTAAAGTGAATGACCTTTTTTGCATGACTCTCCTTACTTTTGGGAAATAGTGAGGAAGCTAGACTTCTCAATTGTGTATACTTCCCAATAAAAATATGTTGATAACCCAGTGTTATAGGCATCAGCCCTGTAGTTATAAGGGAAACATAAGCTCCTGATTTCCTGCAACTTGCAATCTGAAGAGAGGTACAAACCTGAAACTAACAATTACAAGTATCTATGAATACTTCATGGTACTTCCACTTTTTCTGTGGTCAATTAACAAGGAAACAGAATCAATCTGATTCATTACAGAATGCAGAGTTATAAGCCAAGATTTAATTTCTCTCCATTAATGCAAATAGATATTTCAGCACTGCCTCTGTGTCAGGTGCCAAGGGACAAAGATATGCAAAATCTGGCCCCTCTCCTTGAGGAGTTGACTATCTAGTGGTGAAAATCAACAATTAGAGCACGGTGTTATCAATGTTATGATAGAGGCCCATACATAAAACAAATGTACGTCTTGTTTTTAAAGCCCCTAAGTATTCTACTGTGCTTGAGTTGAAAACATAACACAGACTATTCTTTTGTGAATACTCCACAAACAAAGACATTTGACCTCCTGTGTGTGACAGGAATATCAATAGCAGAATATTTTTCTTATTTGGAGCCAGGATTATTCCTCTGTGCCAAGCTGCTGCAGGTCATGCCGATGCCATCTCCTGCTGTCTGTTGGCACTCTCCACATGGCCTTATCATACAGTTTTCCCTGCTGATATGGGAACGACCCCTCATGGACCCCTCACTGCCCATTGCATGGGCACCAAGCTTATGTGGTCTGGTGTGCCTAATGACTTTATTTTTTCTTTTTAGTGAAAAAGCGCTTTGATTGAATTTGAATTCCCAAGAACTCAGAGAGCACCCATGAGCAGAAGACGATCTCAGAGACAGACTCACAAACTACCTTCTGTCTTCAATGAACCGAACATTGCGGTGAGTCCAAGTTCAAGTAGTCTCTAGATTTACTTTCCTCACAGAAGATACTTTGCTCCCTCTCAAAATAGACTATTTTTAATTTAATTAATTTATTTATTTAATTTTTTTTTTTGAGGAAGATTAGCCCTAAACTAACATTTGCCGCCAATCCTCCTCTTTTTTTGCTGAGGAAGACTGGCCCTGAGCTAACATCCATGCACATCTTCCTCTACTTTATATGTGGGACGCCTGCCCCAACATGGCTTGACAAGCGGTGTGTAGGTCCACACCCGGGATCCGAACTGGCGAACCCCAGGCTGCTGAAGCAGAACATGTGAGCCTAACCACTGTGCCACTGGGCTGGCCCCTAGACTATTTATAGACCTACCTTGCCAGACCTCTAGACATGCTCAGATGTACTTGAATCCTCAGGTGAACAAGTTGAGGTTTGGGCTCAAGTTTCTCCCAGTGCCCTTGAACACACAAATAAACTCATTCATCTTCCAGTAAACTCGTCAAACTATCCAGTCCAAATCTTCATGATATGGTTTTAAACCACTGCTTCTCGCTTCCTTCCCTCCAAAGAAAAGTGAGGCCCATTTCAAATATGACCCATTTCCTCCAGGGATATTTTCAACCAGATGACCTTTGTGCTTTGAGAAACAAATAAAACTATAAAGAAATTCACATGGCTTGGGGGAAACATATCTTAACCAGCAATGCAGCTTCAAAACATGCCAAACATGAGGCAATTAGTCATCACTGTAAAGATGGTGACAAGAGAGAAACTTCTTTATATTTTTTCCCTAAAATGTTACTTTCATCTTTTCTTGACACATTTCTTGACTTGCCTTTGTCTGTGTATAGAGGTTGAGATTTGAAGACTCTAAATCAAAAATAAACAGTTTTTTTTGTTTGATATTGTAATTTTCATCTGAGAACAAGTGCATTTCACTTCAGGATGCCATCTCACACAGATCCATCGCATCACCTTACATTTTACCATCTGCTACAGATGCTTATTATTTCACCCTGGCTTCTAGATCATGCTTGGTTGACCTGGTTCTCTCCGTGGTGGTACGTGAAGTGATAGTGATCAGAAAAGACAATTTAGGGTTGTCCATTCAGGAATATACCTGCTTTGTCCTAGGGAAACTGGATGAGACAGTGTGGTTACTGGTTTACATAGTGGTTCTCAAGTGGTTTCTCTGGGCCAGCATCATCAGCATCACCTAGGGGCTTGTAATGAATGCGGATTCTCAAACCCCCATCCAGACTTACTTATTCTGGGGGTAGGCCCAGGAATCTGTGTTTTTTTGTTTTTGTTTTTAAAGATTTTTATTTTTTTTCCTTTTTCTCCCCAAAGCCCCCGGTAGATAGTTGTATATTCTTAGTTGTGGGTGCTTCTAGTTGTGGCATGTGGGACACTACCTCAGCGTGGCTCGATGAGCGGTGCCATCTCCACACCCAGGATCTGAACTGGGGAAACCCTGGGCTGCCAAAGTGGAGTGTGCAAACTTAACCACTCAGCCACGGGGCTGGTCCCAGGAATCTGTGTTTTAACAAGCACTCCAGGTGATTCCAATGCACACTAAAGTTTGAGAACTACTGAGAAAGAATACAGGGTGAGTCTCCTCTCAGCTCCCTTCCTGCCCGTTCCATCATCCTCAGCGCCTCCTTTCTTTCTTCAGTATCAATCATGATTGTTCATTAAACTTACACCTTAGTTTACTATCTTCATCGTTATGCCTCATTAACGTCTTACTATAGTTAGTAATATCACTGTTTTTTTTTTTCTCCAGTGGTTTTTATTTCTCCAGAACTGTGTCCTCTTGAGAACTTCCATTCAATCATCTGACAGGTTCTACTGGGCTTGTTTCTATCTGCTTACTGTGTGTGACTACCGTCCACTGCAGGTCATTTCTTCCTGTGCTTGGTATAGTTCTTACAAAAAGAACAACTATATGGCTTTTTCCCAGTTCTCTGCTCTATGTTACATTACTTACATAACAAGACAGAAATATATATCTACACTTTATAGGCCGATATACGATTAACAGAAGAAACACAACACCACACTCCCTCAAATTTTAAAACTTGGTAACCAAATAAAACTCATCATGATAAGATTGTTTTTCTTTACAAGGTTATTTATTACCATTTTGGTGTCTTGATTTTTTTAGTGACTATTGTATTTTTTCATTCACGTCATTATTTCTACTATACCTGCCTCCACCTTTGACACATATTTTAAACATGCTAACATTTTCCCTCAATACTGATGAATCTTACTTCTTCGAGCGACTGACAACAGAACTGTCAAATCTGCCTACTGCAAATGAGGCAACATCTTTTGACTATTTTAATGTATTTTTAATGCCATTGGGCTATTTTTGGATTAAAGGGCTTAACATCGTACCATTATTCATTGGTTTAATATAAGGTCTGTGCAGCAATGTACATTCTTAATTTCATGCCACTTTTCTTTGATTCACTATAGTATCACCAAAGACCACAGAATAAAAAAAATAACATATGGTCAAATCTCCTGTGGTACCAGAAGTCTGGTTTTCCTTTCCGCTGCATCCATTCTGAAGAGCTCTTTCCTGTGTGAATATATCTCTGATACCTCAGCGATCAGGAAGATAGTCCTCGGGAGCAGCCCCTGGTATCCTATTGTGTCAACACTTTTACCTGCCCAAATGGTAGAAGCAGCTTATTTTCTATGGTAGATGGAAAGCCACTACAGCATAGTAGTTACAAGGGTGGGTTCTAGAATATTACTACATGAATGAAAATTGCAACCCCTGCAGTCTAGCATTTGTGTGGTCCTAGGCAAGTTACTTAACTTTGTAATAGCTCAGTATCCTTGTCTGCAGTATGAGGATAATAATAGTAACTACCTTACGAAGGTGGTAAGCATTAAATGAGTTGATGTATGCAATGCATCTGGCACGTAGTAAGCATTTCATAAGTGCTGGCCATGATTAAGTTTCACGTGGCAGATAAGTGTATATTACACTGGAATCATTTATGTTTATTTTGGGGCCTCAGATTAAACAGAGAAGTTGTGGTAGTCATATTCTAATACTGAATTATATACATTTTGCAACTGGGCACCACAAATAGTGATTGTCCGATACTGCATGACTCATTTACGACTCCAGGAAATCTCTAGGCTCATTTGAACCAGTTACCTTCTGCTCTGGGGAGGCATTCCATCTTGCAATGCTATACTTCAGGGAAGCCTAGATTCCTACATTCCCTACTAGAAATGTTCTATTGGGCACATTTGGCGTGGGTCAAGCTCATAATCCTAGCATTAAATTATTCCTTCTAGTTTAGAGTACAGTTCAATGGACAAGAAATGAGCGAGTGCCATCTTGGGGAAGCAGAATTGTGGAAAAGGCAACTAACCATAAGTCAGTTGAAGTCCAGGTTTATCAGAAAAGTATGCAAACCCACAAAACAACATCAAATAATTTTGTACCATTTCGGGCTTCCCTGATTTATCAGAGATTGTTTCACTTGAACAATTATTTATAGAATATTACCATTTTATAACTACATTTCCATATTTTGCAGGTGACATATAACAGTGACCATACCTTCTGGGTCTGAAGACTGAGACACCAAACATTACAACAGCCTATATTGCATTATATTGAATTTAAATGTAATACCCATACCACCAAAATCATGTTAGCATTAACTCCTTCAGGTTTCACATTGGCTAAATCTCTTTTATTGCAGCCTGTCAAATTATACTTATTATTTTTCCTGGGATCACAATCAATTAAGGAAAAGTCTAATTAGACATGTTAAATAAATTAATCTTGTCTCCTAAGAGAGTTACTTCATTATAAATGATATAGCATGTAGGGATGAAGGAAGGAGGGGAAAGATGCCCAGGGAAGAGAACAAGTGTGTCTTTATCCCAGACACCCCTGATAGCATCTACCTATAACTTCTTGAATAATAAACTGTAATGAAATAAATATATAAACTTTTAATAGCTATATACTAAATGAATTTTTAATATGGGAAAGTTAATTTGGAGTAAATCCATACCTACAAATAACAGCCAACCAGAAAAATCTGAGGTTAGCTTTCATTAATTCATCTAGGACTAAAATCAATGAATTAGCTTTCTCCTCAATTTCTATCTGATACTTCATTGCTCACAGACACAGACATTGTTCCCTACTTATGTCAGATAAAATGATAATTAACAGAAAATTAACTAGTTTCATATGTATTGTTTGCTTTAATGAGTTCATCCATTCCACAAATATACCAGAAGGGTGTGTAGATATCAGTTTCTAAAATGCTAATCAACAAATTTTAGACCTATACAATTTACGAAATTCTGATCCACATAATTTCATTTGATTCTCACAAAAACTCTTGGAGGTAAAGGTCATTTTTTTAAAAAATCAACTTTCTTGAGACATATGTTGCACCCATTTTATGTATACAATTCAGTGAGTTTAGTGAATGGGATTTCTGTGTTTTATGGTAAGTGTTTACTGAACTCATTTATAAAGAACAGACAGAGTTGTACAAAGTGGCTGAACCATTGTGCAATTCTGTCAGTATGAATGAATAAAAGGTATGACATTTCTATTAGCTTTACACCCTTGCCAACACTTGGTATTGTCATTCTTTTTAATTTTAAGTGAGGATCAATTGTTTTCATTGCAATTTAAATACATTAAGTAAATAATTTAAAGCCACACAGCTAAGCCAATCTAAGAACAAATACTTAATTCCATCTTCTATGACTCCATATCTGCTCTTCTTTTCACTACATCATGCTGAGTCTCATCTCACTCCTTCTTTAGTTGACTATATTTGGAAGAAAGTACATATCAAAATGTATACTTCAGTAGACTTTTTTTTTCCACATCAAAGTGAAATTTAATAGCGTTTAACATTATTTCAGCTACTTGCAAATCTAGGCTCAGATGTTTGTGCAAATGAGGCCTATAACATTAAGCCTGAATAAGCACTACATTTTCCATGTAGGTAATTATGATCTGATGTATTTCCCCAAATCTGTTTGTTGCTGCCATTATTGATGTTGCTGGGCACTGTAAGAGCCTAGTAGTAAACAGTATGAAATATACAATCGTCTAGAAATTAACTATACGTGCCACATTCTAAAGAGAAACTTCAATATCTTTCTTGTACAAAGTTTACACACATTTTTAAGCAAAGAGGGAAGAAATTGCATCTCTTCCCCAACGACTTATCTTTAGAAACAGGTTCTGATTCAAGAGCTCTGTCATATATACTATAAGTGAAATGGCAGGAAATCAGGAAACAAAAGACTAGGCTTGACTTGGCTTCTAGGCCCAGCTCTGCTAGTGGCTGTGTTATTAAACCTTTCGCATCTCTTTCTTGGCAAGTGTTCTGCCAGGCTCTTTACATGTTTTCCTAGGTTAGGCTCCCTAGAAGCAATGTTAAGAGGATGCTCTCAGGAGAAATAGATAAACAAGTAAAGGATTCCAGATAGGGAAAGTGGAAGAAACCACACACTACAAATCTGAAATGTAAATTGAACCTCAGAGCCTGTCTTAACTTGAGTCAAGAGAGCAAGACTTTTGTACCCTCTTCCATGCTCAAGGCCTCACTGACCAGAGACACCTTGGGGTGGGATCTGTGGACTAAATCCCATACACCTTCTGGAGAGGCGGCTTCAACTACCCAACGGTAATTCTTACAGATGAAGGCCATTTTCCAAAGCACTGCTTCAGCTGAGAGCTAGGCACCAATAGAACGGATAAAAGGGATCCTAGGGCATCTGGCGGGGCATCAAAAGCTGCTATCACACTTGTACAACCTTAGTCAACTTTCAACACATTTTCAATATCTCATCCACTTTGCAGGAGAGAAACTAAGGCCCCTAGAGGCTAAACAAGTTGCCTGGGGGTCACAGGGTCAGTCAGGAAAGTGCTAGAATAACTGTGCCTGTTGTACCTTCTATCAATATAGCCCCATCAAGAAAATATAGATTACAGGGCCAACCTGGTGAGATAGTGGTTAAGTTCACAGACTACTTCAGCAGCCTGGGATTCATGGGTTTGGATCTCAGGTGTGGATCTACACACCGTTCATCAAGCCATGCTGTGGTGGCGTCCCACATACAAAATAGAGGATTGGCACAGATGTTAGCTCAGGGCCAGTCTCCCTCACCGAGAAAAAAAAAAGAAAATATAAATTAACCTCCTAAGATCTAAAACAGATGACAGATTATGCTGATGACTGATATGATCACTATTAAGACTCATATTATTATTTGAAAATATATTTCTCTGACCCAACTTAACTTGTTATTGCAGAGAGCCCATTTCCAGCTGCAGAAGTCTATTGAGTACTTTCTTTAAGCTCTTCTTTGGCATTTCGAGAGAACTCTGTAACAAATACTTCTGCTATCTGAACTCAGCCTGTTTCTACCCTACCCTTTCTGCAACACCATCTGGAGGAGTTGCTTTCTTCTCTGGGTGTAACTTCTCCTACTGTTAGCCTTCATGAATCCTTCTTCTTTCTTCTGATATAACAGTCTTCTGCAGCCAGGATGGAGGGTTGGAGAATTCCACTACTGTCCTGTGCCCGGCTCTTTCTTCTGAGATAGTACTTTTGTAGCTGGAAATACACAGAACCAAATTCATGCCTAGTGTGGTCCATGTCAAAGGAGCACTGACTTGCAATTACAAGGATTTGGGATATAAACAAATCTTCACTTCCATTTCCAGTTATCCTTTCATTGAAGCTTAAACAAGATGCCTTGGAAAATGGGCAGAGAACAAATAAACTAAGCAGGTTACTTTTAACCTAAATCAGTGATTCTAATATACAGCTGCTCTTTGAAATCCTGGCCTTATTTTGACTTATTAAATAAGGACCTCCAAAGAAAGTGTTCAGGAATGTTTATTTTCCAAGTTCGGCAAATTAAGTAAGCAGTTCTCTCTACCAAAAAACTTTCTCTTCTAATAGCCTTCTCCCCGTGTCTCTGAGCTCCACAACTCCCTAATCAACCCACTTCACGCTCAATTTTTGTTTTAATTTGAAATATACACTCTCAGCTACCCAGGATACTATAATATAATACAGGACTGAGTCATAGCAGAACACAATAATTAAGAACATTGGCTCTGGAGGGGCCAGCCCCATGGCCAGGTGGTTAAGTTCGTGCGCTCTGCTTTCGGGGGCCCAGGGTTTTGCTGGTTTGGATCCTGGGTGCAGACATGGCACCGCTCATCAGGCCACGTTGAGGTGGCATCCCACATGCCACAACTAGAAGGACCCACAACTGAAAAATACACAACTATGTACTGGGGGGATTGTGGGAGAAAAAGCAGGAGAAAAAAAAAGAAGATTGGCAACAGTTGTTAGCTCAGGTGCCAGTCTTAAAAAAAAAAAAAAGAAAAAGAACATTAGCTCTGGAGAGATACCAAACGCATTCATACACATGCCCTATCATATTCTGATTGTGTGTGTGATGTTGGGCAAGCTGTTTAACCCCCAAGAGCCCATTTCTTCATCCTTAATATGAGATAAATCGCAGCACCTACCTCATGGGATGGTTGTGAAAAATAGTGAAATAATTGATGGAAAGTGTAGAGAATACTCCCCTGGCACAAGGAAGGTGCTCTATAAATATTAGCCATTATTATTTCCTTACAAATAGAAAGTTTTTCAAAATAAGGAGGAGTGGGGGGAGAAGGTATAGACGTTGGCTGCCAGATCATGCAGGAATGCACAGTCCTCAAACATTGGAGCTTAATATCTTATTCCCATGTTTGAGAGCCACCAGGGCAGAAGAGTAAATGTCAAGAATTAGAATTGCCTGTAGCTTATATTCTATTATCCAGAGAAGAAGGAACCTGGTGAGGAAACCCTTAAATAGAAAGAAAAGTTTGTAGAACTACAATAAACGATGCAAAATAAACTCCAAAAGCTAGTGTTACATAATCACTAGTCTATTTACAGGGTAATTTTGACATGCCCAGGTGTGCCACAAAAAAAGCTTGGAACTAGAAAATAGTTAAATTAGAAAGTTATCACTCACACTGGAAGAGAAGTCTCAACTTTACAAAAGAAAGTCACCATCGGGTTCCTTATATATCAAGCTCTTCAAATTTCCAATGGTTTGTAAAGGAGCCAAGAAACTACAAAGCTAAATTGCAGACAGTTATTGTCAATTTAGCAGCACCAAAATCAGGGTTCATGTTTCAACTATAATACAATGAAATAGGGCAACTAAATTTAAGAAGCATTGGGTTCACATTTTATTTTGACGAAGAGAATGATGAGTAAGATAAATTCACGATGTATTTAGCCTGGGTTTCCCAGAAAGCAGAGGCAGAGACTAAGGACTGGGTAGAGTAAGCTCATTTGAGAAGCGACTGACGGAGCAGTGAGTCAGAGCAGGAGGGAAATCCAATTAAATAAGTCGTATTTGTTGCACACTATACTGGGAAATGGTATTGATCTTCCAAGGCCTTCAAAGGATCCTGTGAAATGCATTTTAGAACTATCTATCTAAGAGAGGGAAAAGGAAGGCAATTATGCTTATTTCCTACCTGCAGTGGTCAAGGGTGGTGTGGCAGGTATTAATTCTCCCACACTTCTGGGGGAAGAGCACATGGTTGTGTGCTAGGTAGGTTCCCATTGGTAGACCACAGTTGTGGCAATAGAAAAATCTGGGGCAAGAAGCAAGAAGAATACAGTGGTGGATCAAAGTGTGGTGCTCTCAGATCTCATCTTCCTGAAAGACATGGAACTGTTGGCTATGTTTGTGACTAGAGTAAGAGGTTGGGCACAGAGGATTTGAAAGGATAAAAAAGAAGAGTCAAATTCGAAGTCCTTATACATCATATAAGCTGAGATGGGGAGAAAATCTACATAAACATTGTCTGAAACAAAGACATAGTAATGAGGCTGCAACAGAGAGACACACGTGCTATTATGAAAATATAGCATAGGGAGAAAGTAACTCAAATTGAGATGATCTAGGAAAAAAGTCAAGGTTTATTGGGAAAACATAAACTGCATTCTGAACATGAATGGTTAGATAGCATTTTACACGTAAATGAGGAAATTATGAGTACTTACCATAAAAAAAAGACAGATGGACATATAGAACACATTTAGAAAAGATGAAGATATGTTTGACCTCTGTATAAGGTGTGTTTGGGGTGCAGTCACAAGAAAGCAGATTAATTAAGATGGAAAAATAGATAGGGGACAGACTGTGCAAGCCTTTGAACCAAGATGAGTTTTGGTAGTGATCATCCATGGTCCTTTGCCTATCTAACTCTAATTTACTTTGGGAATTATCATTTTCCCATTTGATAAAGATCTGATGAGATCTTTCCTTTGGTTCCCTACTCGCCTCTTGACAGGGTCTTTTGCATATCAGAAGTTTTTAATTTTAACTAAGTCCAACTTATCATTTTTTTTCTTTCACAGACTATGCTTTTGGAGTTGTATCTAAAAACTCATCACCAAATACTAGGTAACATAAATTTTCTTCTCTGTTATCTTCTGGATGTTTTATACCTTTGCATATTACATTTAAGTCTATGATCTATTTTGGGTTACTTTTTGTGAAAAGTGCTAAGCTCTGTTTCTAGGTTCATCTTTTTATTATTTTTTCTGCATATAGACATATGATTATTTCAGCCCCATTTCTTGAAAAGACTATTCTTGCCTCATTGAATTCCTTTTCTTCCTTTATCAGAGATCAGTTGACTATATCTGAATGGGTCTTTCCGGGCTCTATTCTGTTCCAGCGATCTATGTGTCTATTATTTTGCTAGTACCACACTGTCTTGATTAATGAAGCTTTAGGGCAAGTATCAAAATTGGTTACTGTGAGTCATACAACTTTGTTCTTCAATATTATGTTGGCTCTTCTAGATCTTTTGACTTCACATAAAGTTTAGTATCAGTTTATAATATCTACCAAATAGCTTGCTGGGATTTCAGTCGAGATTGTGTTCAAACTATGGATCAAGTTAGGAAGAATTGGCATCTTAATTTTTAGTCCTCCAACACATGAACACGGCTTATCTCTTCATTTATTTAGATCTTTGATTTCTTTCATCAAAGTTTTGTAGATTTCTGCACATAGATTCTGTAGATATTTGTTAGATTTATACCTAAACACCTAAAGATTTATCCCTTCATTTATTTGGATAGTTCATTTCTTTTTAGTGCTGAATATTACTCCATTGTCTGGGTAAACCATTCACCTACTGAAGGACATCTTGGTTGCTTCTAAAGTTTTGGCAATTATGAATAAAAATGCTATAAACATCCATGTACAGGTTTTCATGTAGACACAAATTTTTAATTCATTTGGGTAAATATCAAGGAACACAGATGCTGGATCATGTGGAAAGAGTATGTTTACTTTTTAAGAAACTGCCTGTCTGTCTTCCAAAGTTGTTGTACCATTTTCCATTCATACCAGCAATGAATGAGAGTGCCTGTTGGTCCACATACTTGTCAGTGTTTAGTATTGTCAGTCTTTTGGATTTTGGCCATTCTAATAATTGTGTAGTAGTATCTCATTGTTGTTTTAATTTTCAATTGCCTAATGACTTACGATGCTGAACATCTATTCATATGTTTATTTGTCATCTGCATATCTTCTCTGGTGAGGTGTGTGTTCAGCTATTTCTGCCCATGTTTTAATCACTTTGTTTGTTTTATTGCTGAGTTTTGAGAGTTCTTTGTATATTTTTGACAACAGTCCTTTATCAGATGTGTCTTTGCAAATATTTCCTCCCAGTCTGTGACTTGTCTTCTCATTCTCTTGATATTGTCTTTTACATAACCCGAGTTTTTATTTAATGAAGTCCAATTAAGCGGTGGCTAATAAGTGCATAATGTGTAAAAAACTCTTTGAAAATCATACATAAAATAAATGTCTTCATATTATTTGTTTTAAATTGTATCTCAATAAAGTTGACTTCAAGAGAGGAGAGAGAGAGGGAAAGAAAGGAGATAGAGTTTCAATTATTCTAAGGAATTCTTTAAGAAAGTGAAAAAGCAAGCCAGTAAGAAGGTGAAGAATTTTGCACCACATATAATCAACAAAAAATTCATATCCAAGGTGTATAGAGAAATTCTATCATCAAGAAGAAAATGAAAGACAATAAAAATAAAAAAAGGCAAGAGTCTTGAACAAGCCCCTCAAAAATGGAGTAACCCAAATGGCCAAAAATGATAAAAAGTTGTTCAACCTCCGAGAAGATTATGAATTCAAACCACAGTGAAATGCCGTTACTCATCATCCAGAATGGCTAAAATTAAAACCAGAGTGTGAAGGAATAGGAGTTTCACAATCTGCTGGTGGAGATAGAAGTGGATTCAAATAGCATCTTAGCTCAGGCTGCCATAGCAATTGCCATAGACTTGATGGCTTATAAACAATGGATATGTCTTTCTCACAGCTCTAGAGATTGGAAGTCTGAGATCAGGGTGCCAGCATGGTCAGGTTCTGGTGAGAGCCCTCTTCTGGCTTGTAGGCTGCTGTCTTCTTCTGTATCCTCACACAGAAAGAAGGTGAGAGAGCTTTCTGAGATGTCTTTTATAAGGGCACTAATCCTATTCTTGAGAGTTCCACCCTCATGATCTAATTACCTCCCAAAGGCCTTATTTCCTAATACCATCACATTGGTAGTTAGGATTTCAACATATAATTTTGGGGAGACAAAAACATGCCATCCATTGCAAATAGGTAATTGATAATTTGGAAAACTGGCATTATCTAACGAGGTTGGGCAAACTCATACGTTAACATAAAACAGATTTTACCAACAGAAAATGCACGCACATGTGCAACATGAAACTTGAATGTGAATGTTTACCAGGAGTACTAAAACAATGCAAATATCCATTGATAGAAAAAGAGATTAATGAAGTATGGAATTGATATGCACTGGATGTTTGTGTCCCCCCAAAATTCATATATTGAAGCCCTATCTCCCAGTGTATTATTTGGAGATGGGACCTTTGGAAGGTAGATAGGGTTAGGTTAAGTCTTGAGAATGGGGCCCTGATGCTGTGTTAGTGACCAGATAAGAAGGGAACAATAAAGAGATTGTCTCTCTTTCCATGCACGAACAGAGTAAAGACCACGTGAGCACTTAGAAGAAGGCAGCAGTCTGCAAATCAGGAAGAGCATGCTCACCAGGAACCTAATCAGTGGGCACCTTGATCTTGAATTTCCAGCTCCAGAACTGTGAGAAACAAATGTCTGTTGTTTAAGCTACTCCGTCTATGGAATTTTGTTAGCAACTCAAAGCTAACTAAGACAGTCATATTGGTACAAGTGTACTGTACAACTCTAGAAATAAAAGAACAATATGGATACATCTCACAAACATAATGTTGAACGGAAGAAGCCAAATAGAAAAGAATACATATTATATGATTACATTTAAATTTATTTTTAAAAACTGGTAAAAGTAAATTATAAGATTAGGGAAGTATAGTTGGATATTAAAACAATAAAGAAAAGTGAATAATAGATTTATAGAAAAGTTAGGATAACGGTTACCTTTGTGTGGGAGGGAGGAGGTAGTGGCTTGGAAAGAACAGTAGAGAGACTTCTCGGGTAGATACACTATTCCTTGACTTGGAGAGTCATTACACGGTCTTCACTTTGTGATAGCTCCCTGAGTTCTATATGTGGGACACTTTTTCTCTATATCTCACCATAAAAATGTGAAAAAATAAAGTAAAAGAATAATAAACACAAAATTCAGACTAGTAGCTCCTCCAGAGGGAAGGCAGGCTATGGGATAAGGGAAGATGCATACAAGTACACCCATCAAAATATACAAAATTGTCCATAAATTATTTTGCATTATTAAATATTACATTAAGATAAAAATAAATTTTAAAAAAAATTTAAATTTCCTTTGTTAGGAGTTCGAACCAAATATTGTCTAAGTTCTGTAAGATGACCTGTTTTAATTCCCACATTTAGTTGTCAGAATGTGTTAAAGTTTTATACTATCAGTGAGACAATGCTTTCTTAGAGAAGATAGATAACTTTTCTGACAGCAAGGTACATAATGATGGTGATGATGATGATGATGATGATGGTAGCTATTCTTATTGAGCACTTACTTTATTTTGTTTGAATGCATCAATACCTCCTGGCAATAACATATTAGGTATGTATTATTATTGCTCCTATTTTGCAGAAGTGGGCACTGAGACACAAAAAAACAGCCATTTCATAAGACATGGCAAATAAGTGGCAAAGCCAGTACGTGAAGTCAGCAAGTGTAGCCCTACTGCCCATACTCTTACCTACTAGGCTACAGGAAATTTTCATGCAAAAGGAGTGCATGCGTGTGTGTGTGTGGGGGGGCGGTATGTGTATTTCATGTCAATAGTACTTCCTTCTAAATGAACGCCTGACTGTACTCCATGAGAGCTAATTTATAAACTTAGTTCTGCTCTTTGTAGCTGAGTATTCTTCTGAAAGTCACTTACTTTTTCTGGAAGTCAGTTTCCCAATAAAAAAGTGGGAATAATTCTATCTTACCATGACTGCTTCACAGGACTGTTTTAAAGACCAAAGTAGATTGCATATGTATTAGCATTTATGAAATTTAAAAGGCTAGAAATATAAGCTAGCATCATGATAATAATTATCCTCTCATGCCAAATTACATTTGATTTATATACATACACGACATGCATACATCTGAAAGAAATACTCTCGTGAAGTTAATCACCATCGCTGCAGTCTTCCAATTATGTTAAGATGGCATAGAAACAATACACTTGTTGAAAAATAAAAATATTAATAAACATACTCAATTTTCTTTACTACGTATTTCACCTTCAAGATATTTTAGCACTTTATAAATACCATTGCAACAGTTTTAACTCTAGTAGATTGTACCTTCTGAATTAACTTCAGAATTAGAATTTTTTCTTGATAATATACAGGTTGAATTGTGATGGATTCTACAAGAAACTGCGTTAGTCTATGGCAATTTATTCTTGGGCTATATGGAGTGTGTCATACTTTCCCCAAGCAGAGTTGATTTTATTCAATATAGCGTATTCAGTGCTTTTAAAATCTGGGGGGAAATTATATTTTAAATTACTTAAGGGAAAAAAAGCAGCATTGCTTGACATCAAGGATTAACTGCTCCTACATAAGTTAATTCATTTTAAAAATGTGAACTATCAGTATGCTTCTTTCAGTGTCTGACATTACAGCTCAAATGTTGCAGGTTTATTTCGTGAGTCTTATGCAAATGATGACCCAGAATTAATAAGATGAAAATATTAAGAAACAAATGTAAAATTACTAATTAATTAATCTGATAGTCTAGAAAGTTTTACATGTTAAATACTACATTATAGAAAAGTCAAGCTGATTCCTAGAGGAACACTAAATTTGAAAAAGCAAACATTTGCATATCAATTGACAAAGTATATATAGAGCCCCTTCTATGTATAAGAAAGTGTGTTGGACATAGTGAGGAAAAGAGATATGTAAGGCAGAGTTCCTCTCCTCCAATGGTTTACAGCCTAGTTTGAAAATAAACATAAATATATATATATATCTGTACCTATGTAAATATATTTATAATATTTAAATATATTATATGAATAAATAAATATATATATATGTCAAGCTCAAACAAGGCAGGCCATGCTGTGTGTCAAAACAATTAAAGCAAATTGCTCTGAGGGTATGAAAGATAGACAGTATAATCCCAGTTGAGGAGATTAATGAACCACAATTTATCCAAACACATGTAATCTCTGTTTATTTTGCCTAAACATGTACCTGAGTCACAGTGACATATTGACGATATATTTGTGTTCACAAAACCCTGGTGTGTTTCTAAAATTATCTGGTTTCTTGCCTTGATAAGAAGAGAATGCACCTGAGTATTCATGTGTAAATAAGTAGTTTAGACTGAATGATTATGCTAGGCATTGTCCAGCCCTTAATTCTTTAAAAATTAGAAATTGTTGCACATTTAACGTGAGTTATTTACCCATGTGGACACTTAAGAAAGCTTCTTAATTATTTTTTCTAAAATATAATGAAAAAAATGCCAGCCTTATTTTTACATTAAAAATTCCCATAATTATCTACTACGTATATTAAGTATAATCAATTATCTTTGGAAAAATAATTAGTACATGGAGATATAATGTTATTATCATAAAGCAATTGAGATAATTAAGAGGACTAATACATGGGTAATTGACCTGATTTTTATTTTTTGATAATTATTTTTACTAAAAAAAATAATACGAACATGCATTTGCATGGTTTTTGTAAAGGAAACCACTAAATAAAGTTGAGTTTAACAAATCACTTGCCTGAGGACAACCAGATAATAAATGCCACAGTCATGACCAAGAATTCATTCTTTTGACTCCAACTGCCATGCTATTCCACACTCCCCTATGCTACCACTTCATTTATATTCATGGAATAAGTCTGAAAATAAACTCAATCATCCTTTAGTTTCCAGTCAACTGATACGGATCTTTAACAAAAATATCACTATCGCCTTTGTCATCAAACCACCAAGTAACAAGTATTTAACAAACATCCATTATGTGTCAGTCAACTGGGAAATAGCACTGGAAAACATCATTAATTACAATTGTCTCCATGAAATTTAAGGGAAGTAAGAGTGGAGAAAAAGCTTATAAAAGTCAGAAGATTGCCCCCAAAATATGTGAATTAAAACCCTTCACAAAATCTTTCATTTATTTTTTACTTAAACTTCAAATCAGGATGCTGACTCATTTTTGAAACCTAAAGAAGTTTAGGAAACAAATTATGAAGGGAGAGTGGGCCCAAACTCGAGACAAGCATTTTAAAAAATATACCAAATGACAGCTAACACTGTGGCTGCCACGATTCCATTAAACTAGCTTCAACGAAATTGAGGCTGAAACGAAATACAAAACAGGGAGTAGTTATTTAAAAAGTATGGAAACCGTGGACCATTTTGATTATTACAACACAGTGTAAGTGCCTATGTTTACTTTCAATGGCCATACATATTGTATAAAATAATGCAAATTAGGTAGAGATTCTGAAGAAAATATTGTTAGCATACTTGAAAATATTGCTTAGTAATTTTCAAATATAAAATGTGTCTAGAAGCAAACACAGGTTCTAAAAAATAATTTTAAAATGATGTGACATTCTAACAAATATAGCATGGAAAAGGAAAAAGAGTAACTTTGCAGCTGGAGACATGTAGCAGACACTGCCCTAACCCACAGATCAAAGTTAACAAGGTTAACGTGACCAGTGATAATGCTATATTAAGGACTCTGACACATTATCATGAAAATGCTATTTTATCTCTGTGGTTTTTTCCCAAAAACCATAACCCCAGTATAATTATAAGAAAACATCAGACAAATGCAAATTGAGGGACATTCTATAAAACACTTGACCAAGTGTCTTAAAAATGTTAAAATTATAAAAAACAAGGAAAGGCTGAGAAATTGTCAAGATTGGAGCAGACTAAGGAGCCATTACAACTAAATGTAAGCCTGAGTTAGATCCTAGAATAGACAAAAAAAGACTTAGTGGGAAAACTGATAAAATCCAAATGAAGTCCTTAGTTCGATTAACAGTGCTATCTGATAATTTCTTAGCTTAGGTCCAGGTACCATGATTATGTAAGATGTTAATATGATGGGAAGATGGTTGAAATGTATACAGACTCTCTACAATATCTTTGCAATTCTCGTGCAAAACTGAAATGATTTCAAAATGATAGTTAAAAATTTCTTTTGAAGATATGACATGGTGGAAAATACTACGATATTGTGTTAGGCAATGCAGTAGACATCAAAGAGCACAAACAGAAGGGAAAACATGATGAAATGCACTTCGTCAAGATAAACAATTTCCTCTTTAAAAAATCTAGTTAAGAAAATAAAAAAGTGATCCATAGACTTGGGAAAACCTTTTGTAAAACAGATATCAGACAAAAGACATACAGCATATGTAAGAATCTCTTACAACTGAAAAAACATACACAGAAACATTGAAACAGACGCTTCACAAAAGAAGATATGTGAATAAACAATGACCACATGGAAAGATGCTCACCATCACTAGGCATCAAGGAAATACAAATTAAGATCACACAAGATGCCACTAATACTAGAATGGCTAAAGTGAAAAAGGCTGATAATACCAAGAGTAGGCTAGAATGTGGAGAAATTAGAATTCTTATGTATTGCTGATAGGAATGCAAAATGGCACAAACACTTTGGAAAAAAGTATGGAAGTATTTTCTGAAGTTTACCACACAGTTTTCATAGGACCCAGCAATTACCATCCAACAGAAATGAAATTATGTAGCCAGACAGATGTGTATGTGAAAGTTCATCACAACATTATTTATTGTAGCTCTAAATTGGAAAAAACAGAAACATCGTTCAGCTGGTGAGTGGATAAACAAGTTGTGATTGCACTACAGTATGGAATGCTACTTAATAATAAAAAAATGAAATAGAGTACAAAATAACATGGACAAATCTCAAAAACATTATGTGTCATGAAAGAAGTTAAACACAAAAGACTGTGTGTGGATCAACTTATATGAAATTCTAGAAAATACAAAAATGTAGTGACATAAAGTAGATTGGTTGTTCTAAGAGTTTGCGGGGGTGGGAAGGAGATTTTAGTGCAAGCTTTTCAGAGTAAAGGGACTATTCTAGGTCTTAATTATGGCAGTGTTTACACAATTATATATAATTACAAAAATATATCAAACTGTATACTTCTAATTGACAAAATTTATTATGTGTAAATAAAATAATAATCAAAAAAGAGAAAAAATAGTGTAACAAAACCTCTCAAGAAAAATTAATTAAATGTAAGCTATCAAAAAATAAGGCAGGGACCAGCCCAGTGGCGCAGCGGTTAAGTGCGCACGTTGCGCTTCTCGGCTGCCTGGGGTTCGCTGGTTCAGATCCCAGGTGCTGACATGGCACCCCTTGGCACGCTATGCTGTGGTAGGCATCCCACATATAAAGTAGAGGAAGATGGGCATGGAAGTTAGCTCAGGGCCAGGCTTCCTCAGCGATAAGAGGAGGATTGGCAGCAGTTAGCTCAAGGTTAAGCCTCCTCAAAAAAACAACAAGGCAATAGGACTTAAATCATAAAAATATTTATTATTCTGTAAGGGGAAAGGCAACTGGAGGTAGGCAATTTCAAGACTGTCTCAGCAATACCATGATGTCAGGTCCATATATATGCAATTCTTCTGACATCAAGATAGCTGCACATGTGTGCCTAATCTCCCCTTTTGCCCTCCCCCCCCCATAGTAGTCACCAATCCAGTCTCTGTTGCTACGTGTTTGTTTGTTGTTTTTATCTTCTACTTATGAGTGAGATTATATGGCATTTGACTTTCTCCCTCTGACTTATTTCACTTAGCATAATACCCTCAAGTTTGATCCATGTTGTCACAAATGGCCGGATTTCATCATTTCTTATGGCTGAGTAGTATTCCATTGTGTATATATACCACATCTTCTTTATCCATTCGTCCCTTGATGGGCACCTAGGTTGCTTCCAAGTCTTGGTTATTGTGAATAATGCTGCAATGAACATAGGGGTGCGGGTATCTTTACACATTTGTGTTTTCAAGTTCTTTGGATAAATACCCAGCAGTGGAATAGCTGGATCGTATGGTAGATCTATTCTTAATTTTCTGAGGATACTTCATACTGCTTTCCACAGTGGTTGCACCAGTTTGCACTCCCACCAGCAGTGAACAAGGGTTCCCTTCTCTCCACATCCTTTCCAACACTTATTGTTTCCTGTTAAGTATAGCCATTCTGACTGGAGTGAGATGATTGGTTTTTGGGTGGTGAACATGATGTAATCTATACAGGATTCGAAATATATTACGACATATGTCTGAAAGCTATATAATGTTATAATCGAATGTTACTGCAATAAAAAAAAAAACATTAAAAAAAAAGATGGGGGGGCCAGCCCCATGGCCTAGTGGTTTAGTTTGCTCATTCCACTGCGGCCAGCCGGGGTTTCGCCAGTTCAGATCCCGGGTGCCGACATGGCACCGCTCATTAGGCCATGTTGAGGCGGCATCCCACGTACCACAACCAGAAAGACCCACAACTGACAAATACAACTTTCTACTTGGGGGATTTGGGGAGAAAAAGCAGAAGAAAAAAAAGAAGATTGCCAACAGTTGTTAGCTCAGGCGCCAATCTTAAAAAAAAAAAAAGATAGCTGCAGACATCAGACATATTCTCATGCAGTTCTATAAAAATTAGGAAGGTGGAGGAGTGTGTATTAGTGTCTCACTGCTGCCATAAAATACCACAAATTTAGTAGTCTAAACAACAGAAATTTCTTATTTTTCAGTTCTGCAGATGAGAAATCTGACAAAAGTTTGTGCCAAAATCAAAATGTCAGCAGGGCTGCTTTGATTTCTAAAGGATCTTTTTCCAGATTCTAGGGAGGCTGCCTGCATTCCTTGGTTCACGGCCACTTCCTCCATCTTCAAAGCCAGCAAAGGCAGACTGAGTCCTTCTAACATCAGATGTCTAGAATCCTTCTTCAGTCATTGCATCTCTCCTTGACACAGCTCAGAAAGTTTCTCTGATATTAAAGATTCTTGTGATTCGATTTGATCCTCCTGGATAATCTCTTCATGTTAAAGGCACATCCTTAATTACATCTGTGAAATCCCTTTTGTCCTGCAAAATAACTTATTCACAGCTTCCAGGATCTAGGGCTGGGCAATTTTGGGGGGATCAATTACTCTGCCTGCCACAGGGGGTTGCAAGTTGATGAAAGAACGCTCTTAAACTGCCTCTCTCCTTTTATCAGAGAGGAGATATAGTTCCTAAAACCTCAGACAGACTTTCCCTTCTAACTCATTTACCAGAACTCTGGATCTGGACCCTAAATGTAAAGGAGATGGAGAAAGTAATTATCTAGCTTTCCCATCTTCTATAGCAGGAGACAGGCAAGACTACTGTTGGCCCAACACCAGGATCTGTCACAGACTGCTTTGCCATGGTGTTTCGTCTCAGAAGAAAACGACGGAAAAATGTTGTGAAATATTTAAGTAGACAAACTGTCTTTAGCTCTGTGGATTGGAGAGATCTGGCCACATACGCAATAACTTGGGAAATAAAACATCTACCAATTTGTCTGGAATCATCTTCTTGAAGATGCACTCCAGCCAACTGAAAGAGAAAGAGTGACAGCTATCAGCCATTGAGATTGAGACCTTACTATGTGCTGGGACTGTTACAAAGCAATTAACTTAGTTAATTCTCACCATATTCCTATGAGACAAAGATTATAATTAACCTCATTTTCAGATGAGAAAACGGAACACAGAAAGATTAAATAAGTTCTTCAAAATCACATAGTTATTAAGGGGTGAACATTCAAACCTAGCAATTTCAGCTCCAGAACACATACTCTTTATTAAGAAATTATAATTTTACATGAAAGTTTGTGTTGCATGTGAAATTACCAAATGAAAACTTCTAGAACATGTTTGGGTATATCCAGTTTGTACCTCAGAAGTGAGGTCTGGGCTGGAGATAGAAATTTGAAAATATGTAACACTTTATGGGTATATGTGTCAGGGAAGCTGGTGACAAGAGTCTGGAAGGAATATAACATGCCAAGAGGGAGGCAGCAGAAACGTGGTATTGGGGATCCAGAAAACTGAGGGAGAGTCAGAGCAGATGGCAGCTCAGAAGCTAGATAGGCCTGGAGTAACAAAAGTACAAAAATCATAGCGGATGGCTTGACAAGGTCAAAAGCCAACAGGAAACCTGTGGTAGCATAAGAAACAAGACTGAAAAATCAGGGGGAAAAAAGGCACAGGACAAGAACTAATGCCAGCAATTGCACCCACCTCTGTTCACGTAGTATTTTAAGTGTTTTACAATTTCTAATTGTCTTCCATATTTTCTCAACTAAACAAGCATGGAATGTGAAATGAAAGCAAGTGTCTCCTTTTTTATTCTAGGAGCTTCTATCTGCTTCTCATAAGGCAGGAGTCTGATGTTTGCAGAGAGAGGTGATTGAAGATGCCTCTCTTTCTTGCCAATATAGTGGTTAAACATGAAAACTTTCAGAAATATGCCTTTCACTGTGAGAGAATTTAAAGGCTCGTGCCCATCTATCTAACTTTCTGCTGAAGAAAATCCTGGAGCTTCTTTAAGTTGTTACTGCTGTCTCTAACTGAATCTTACTTTTCCTAAGGCTCAGATACGTCCTTTTTGTTCACTTAACAATATTACATGGTCATCTTTCCATATCAATCCATATAATGCCGTTTTTTCTTATAGAGTCAGCACTTCTAATTCCTCCTAAAAATCCTGCAGGAAAGCCCTGTTCATATTCTGATTGATGCATTAAGAACAGAAAGACTATTTGGTTCTCAATGGGCTTGCCTTTGGAACATTGTTGGAAACTCTCTGGACTTCTCTGCTATGTTTTATTAACATTGACTCCCAGCATTATGTTAGAGAAGACTTTATTCTCTCTTCCTGTCAATTACGTTGACTGACAGCCTGCAATGAGTTTCCTAGTAACACCTAGGGGATGCTTAAGTTCCCTACTCAACTATTCTTCAATATATTGAGAAGCTGTCACTAAACAGTCACTTCTCTCTCTTTTCTGCTGATGAAGACAATTTTGCTCTTAACCTCACGTATAATTTGCCAAATACAATAAGGCTTTAGATTATGCAACTGCCTGACATCATGGATTTTTAAAGAGTTTCTTTTTTTCCCCTTAGTAATAATCTTGAATTCTCTGTGGGAGGTAGTTAAGATTATTCATTAGTTCAATTATGGCTGTTGGTTCTGTCTACAGGAAGCCAAATAACTTTTTTTTTAAAGAATAGATATTAAATGATTAATCATGGCACTGCCCCCAAAATGCAGACATTGGAATTAGATTTGGGTTTCCTGGACATCATAAATTTTTTTTTTTTTAGGAAGATTAACCTTGAGCTAACTGCTGCCAATCCTCCTCTTTTTGCTGAGGAAGCCTGACCCTGAGCTAACATCCATGCCCATCTTCCTCAGCTTTATATGTGGGACGCCTACCTACCAAGCGGTGCCATGTCTGCACCCGGGATCCGAACCGGCAAACCCCGGGCCGCCAGAAGCAGAATATGTGCACTTAACCACTGCGGGCCAGCCTGGACATAAAATTAAACATGGGTAATTGATGTGTACAAACCTATAAATATTTACCCTGGGGGTGAGTTAGTGGGGCAGTACGCCAAACATTTACTTTGGAAATAATTTGAAATGTTAAACTACAAATGTGTTGCCTTTTAGCCGCAGTATTCCAAGGACCTATTAACCTTTTCGCAAGCTCTGGAATCTATCGTCTGCGACCATCCCAATATCCCTTTGCAGATCTTACACGCATTTCCCTTTCCTACTGAATTAATACATCTCTAATATTCTATTCTGCTGACCTACACCATCAACCTTGTTGTTTAGCTAATAAATGCCCATCATTGAGGGTGAGAAAGCTCTTGGCTGAGCCTCAAAGGAGGAAAGGATTTTTAGAAAAGAAAAGATTCCAGGGAGAGAAAATTAATCAGGAGCTATATGTTAAAATATCATTCTATTAGAAATATATAGTACCCTCCTCAGTGCTAAGACAAGTTACTGCCCACTCAATGCCGTTTTCTTTCCCTATTTTAGTTTGTCTGATTATACAGAACACAACTCTGAAGCCAAGCCACTGAGTTTAAGCTTCACTAGCTGTGTGAACTTAGGCAAATTCCTGTAACTGATCTGTGACTGAGTTTCCTCATCTGAAAAAAAGATTAAGAAGAGCGTATTAATCTTATAGTTCTTTTATGAGGAATAATATATGACTAGAATATTATATGCAAAGCACTTAGGACAGTGCCTTCCAGTAATCCTTGGAATTAACATAAAAATTGTTTTGATCAGCCTAAACTATTCCAAATCATTTTCTTTTTAATTTCAAATCCGTATTGTTTCAAACTTAATTTGACACTTTTGACAAAAGGAGATATAGCCCACTAATGATTTGACAATAATAAAATGATAATTATATAATTATTATTTGATAATTATAAAAAAATAAAATGCAGGGGGTTGCACAATGATTATGCTGTTTTCCATTTCTCACCTCTGCCTCTCAGCAACAGTCTCCCCCATCCTTCTCTGCCTTGCTTTGTTCAAATAGATATTGAACACTGTGGAACTCATCACCAGAACTCCCTCACAAGTTGGCTTCCACTTGTGTTTAGCCGGTGGAAGTCACCAGCAGCAGGTCAGAAAGATGGAGGCGAAGGGGCTTGGGGTATCTCCTCTCCTCCTCCTTCCTTTCCTTAGCATTGCCTTTCGCAAGCAATGGTCCCATCAAGACTTGGGTCTTCCACACCTACAGCTCTCACTGGGTCCTCCAATGCTATTTCTCTTATTGCCTCTTTGCCTCACCAGTGAAACCAGCTTCTCACAATTGTTGGTTTCATAGAGCTTCAGTATCCACAACATTGCCCACATGAAGTAGTCCCTTTAAATTCTCTTCATTTAAGTTATGGAAGACAAATTATTTCTCTAATAATCTACTTTAACGTAGTATGACTTATGTACCTGCTTTCATATTATAGTATCAACACTTACAGATAAGTGATTTTTAAATATGTGAACAAATATACTTTCCAATTGCCAGTTATTGTCTGAAAGGACTTAAGAGGCCATGTTTGTTCCAACCAACATAGCTGGAAGACGTGTTAGCAACTCAACACGTCTTTCAAGTACAGGTGCTGAGTTAATGATATTAATTATGATTTATAGTTATGCATTTAGGTCAGCGTGGCAAGAACATGCACCCAACAATCACAACTAGTCACTGTAGTGAAATATATAATAAGAACATAAATGCAGTTACAGAAATGGGAACAACGGTAGTCAGCAGAAGGTGGTCAGCAGGCGTGGTATTCTATGGGTGGTAATCAAGAGAGAAGTTTGGTATCTGGGAAAATATGTATTCCTTATAGATGACAAGTGATCAAAGCCTAGGAAGGATGATAATATTGAAAATGGATGATATTTTGTTAAACAGAGTGATAGGAAAATAGCCCAGAAAAATCTGTTGGCAGATCCCAGAAGTTTACCCATGAAGGGTTCAAGAAATGAGATCTAGCCTCTACAACTGGGACAGTGATTGTCAAAAGGAAGGCAAACACCTCAGCACTTGGGAAAGGTTCATATTCCAAAGCACGGAACACAGGGACTGTGAACAGGGTTGGGATCCACTTTCCAGAACTGGGATTCAAGATTCAAACTTGGTCAAAACTATACGAAGAATTGATCTCACCTGTATATAACAATCTTTTTTCTTTTTATTATTTTATATTGATGTGTATGAGAAGGAAAAAGTGACACACATCATAAATCTAAGGTGAAATAAATGATCAAAAAGTGAATATCCCCAACTAACTTCCACCCAACTCAAGACATAGGACATGCTCAGCACCCCAGAAACCTCCCTTCTGTCTCTCATGAGTCACTACCCACTACCAATATTCTAATTTTTAATCAATAAATTAGGCCTGTTTCTTAACTTCACATAGCTGCGTTCCTGAAATATATATTATTTTGTTTGTAGCTTCTTTTATTGGCTATTACATTTACGGTATTCATCCATGGCGTTGCATACTGCTACAGATCACTTATGTTCAATATCACATGATATTCTATTTTATGACCATAGGGCAATTTATTTATACATTTCTTATTCGTTGTACTACTGATGGATACTTCATTTCCAGGTTGGGGCTATTAGAATAATGTTTTTATAAAATTATATTAGAAATTTTTTCATCCAGATGCACTAAATATCTATTAGTATATACGTATGGGATGGTTGGGTCATAGCATACACATGATTTCAACCACAGTAGATAAACCAAACAGTTCCCAAGAGGATGTACTAATTTTCACTCCCGCCAACAGCATATGAAGACCGTCCATCCACTTCCTTGTGGGACTTTGTGTTGTCAGGTTGTTTTTTTTTATTTTGATGAGACATTCTGATGAGTTTGCATTGGTCTCTCATTGTAATTCTAATTATCATTTATCAAATAATTTATGAGATTGAACAACTTTCCATATTCTTATTGGCAACTTGGATCTTAGTTTATTTTTCAAAGTGCCTGCTCAAGTCACTTACCCACTTTTCTAGTGTTGCCTATCTTTTCTTTACTGATTAATGTAAGTTCTATAAATACTGCATATGAAAACTTCATCATTTTTGTATGTTAAAATATATATTTTACTATTCTGTGGCTTGCCTTTGTGGCCTCTTAATAGTGTAGTATAATAAACCGGTATTTTTAATTTAAATGTAGTCCGGGGGGTGGGGCCCAGGGCCGAGTGGTTGAGTTTGTGCTATCTGCTTCCACGGCCCCGGGTTTCACCGGTTCGGATCCTGGGCGCCCCGGACATACCGCCACTCATCAAGCCACGTTGAGGTGGCGTCCCACATAGCAGAAGCAGAAGGACCTGCAACTAAAATATACAACTATGTACTGGGGGGCTTTGGGGAGAAGAAGAAGAAAATAAAAAAAGATTGGCAACAGATGTTAGCTCAGGTGCCGATCTTTAAAAAAAAAATGCAGTCCCATTTTTCAACTGTTTTTCTTATGAAGAGAATAAAAAATTGTATTCTCCAAGTTGAAGAAAAAAAGTGGAAAACTTACTATTGTTTGGCCCTAGATTTAAGCCCTGAGGAAGTGAACACAGAGCCCGTTTAACCAGCACCAGTCAGTCATTCACAATTCTGCTTCCATATGCTTACCCCTGAGTGTGGAACAATCCCCAAAAGCCATACTTCCGCCGCTCTGCTCCTTTTGTTTACAAAGTCACCCGGTCCTTGGACTTTGTGCTTATCCAAAATGTCTCCATAAGATTAGCGCTTTGATTTGCTCTGTAAAGACAGTTCTCCCTGGCCTAGAAAGTAATAAATTCAGCTGGTTTCAGATATACTTGACGAGTAATCTTTTCCCTCAGCAATACCAGTACTTGTTGTGACTTATTTAAGAACTTTGTCAAGTATAAAAGTTAGTGTTCCCTCTAACATTGCTAGAAGCAGGGGCAAAGAGCAATTATATTTAGGACACCTAGACCAGGGAGTGAAGCAAAAGAGAGCTTCCCATTTCTAATTACCCACCAAGAAATTCTGCTTATAAATTAAAGAGAGAAGGGGAGCATAAAAGTTGTTCTTCAAATTGCAACACGTTTCCACAGAAAAGAGACCCTACCATACTTACAGCGGGACCATAGCATAAACTGGGATGGTCCCCAGAAATCTGGGGCCTATGCCCCAACCAGCTGTAGGATTTTGTCTACAGAGTCTCATCTGCTTTTCTGTTCTGTTTGACTAATCGTGGAGGTTCTTTTCATTAGACCAGAAGCAAATCTAGTGAATCTATTGGGCTCTTTGCCCTGGTCTCCATCCCAGTTCCTAATCAAACGTCTAAGCATGTATCCGTGTATGAAAGAAGCTGCCACTTTGACCATGCCAAGTTTGTGAAGAAATATAAATCTCTTATAGGCCAGTAAGAGAAATATTGATGATAATGAGAGACACAAAGAGCTCTTTACCTGAAAAAAAAGAATGTTTTAACCTCTTTATAATTCAAGCCCAAATACTATGCTTCAGTCTTAGGTCTTGACCAATATGAGTCTTCCTTCACACCCCTTCTCAGGATTTGTGGGGATACTTGAGTTCTCACAGTGGAGTTGGATGCTAGCTCTATCCCATAAGTTTTGACTAGACTTATTTTTGTGTATTATACACTTTGTGTTTTCAACTTCTTCATTGTCATAAAGTGACAGTAATTTTTGAACAAGTTCTGGGCTTGTTTTGATGGAGCTTGGACTCACAAAATGAAATCATACTCTCCAGTTTGTGGAACTCCGTTATCATTGGTTTTTTAGTGAACATATTTAATCTTTAGGTCTTTGTTTTTCTTTTTCTTTACTTCCTGCAGACACAAGTATTTCCATATTTAACTTATGTCCTTCATATTGCTGTTCATAGCAGTGGCCATGAAGTTCATCACTAAGATCTCCCTTTAGGAGAAACTGTTGGAGGGAACAGGGTTGATTGACACCTTCCTGCTGCCACCCTGTTGGTCCATCATAGCTTTCACCCCAAGCCAGATTACCCCAGGCTTCTTCTATCTGTGGACACAACACGGAGGGCTATTAAACCTGCACCATTCCCATTTGATGTGAGAGTCCTCTAATGGCAGTACCTTCGGCTTGGGGACTCCCCATCTGCCTGCATTCTGAGAATCTTCTTACACCTTTTTCTGTCCCCCTCTCCTTTAGCAGGAAAAGACGTGTCACAGTCTGACAGCTCTCCCTGAAGACTCCTGCACACCCCATCTCTTAATTTTCACAGACATTTCACCCATAAATCCCATATACCTTTAATCTCTTCTTGGCTTCTGCCTCGTGGAGGATCAGAACTGACATCTAGAAAGGGAGAAACAGATCTGTCTGATCTCTCTGGTCAGAGAGAGAGAGAGAGAGAGAGAGATCTCACCCTCGGAAAAACATTGTATTGCTTTATGAGCATGAGAGTTTTATTTATATAAATGATATAGTGCTTAGAATACTTTAATTTTTCTGCTCAACATTATTTTTGGGGGGATTTATCTCTTTTTCTTTTTTTTTTCTGACTGATATAAACTATTCTACCATAGGAATATATCACATATTGCTTTTCATTCCCCATTTCATGAATCCCTAAGCTGTTTCTGGTCTTTGCTACCATAAAACATGTTACTATAAAGATTCTACTTAGTTTCTTCTTGTGAAGTACTGAAGGAGCTTTTCTGGGGTATTTAGGATGCTGGTTATACAATTAGTTGTACAAGTAGTCGATTGTTTGTAAAGTAGTTACTCGATTTCCATAAATTCTGCAAACAGCTCTCCCAAATTGCTGCATGAGTTAAAACTCACACCAGTGGTACAGAGGGTCCTCTTTGCCCACATCCTTGTCATCATTTGCTATAATTGCTTTCCCAATTTTTGCCAGTCTCATGAGTGATATATCAAATTTCATCTTTTTGATTATTAGTGAAGCTAAGAATCTCTTCCTTACTGTATTAGTCATTTGGGATATCTTTTCTGGGAGTCACTCATTCATCCTCTTCATCATTTGTTTTCTGCTGGATTTCCTATCTTTTTAATCTTATAATTTAAGTTTCTCATTTTAAATTGATCTTTTTGAATATGTTTGTATGTGTGTGCATGTGTCATTTTGGGCTTGTTTGTTGTAAGAGGTTCATTAAGGTATAAGTGACACACAATATGTGGCACATATTTAAAATGTATAATTTGGAACCACGGACATATAGATACACCCAAACCATTTCTTTCTTTTTCACTACGAGGTCTCATTCCAAATTTGTTTTATCCTCTCTTTCTCTCTTTTTAAATCTCTTTATATCTTTCTTATAATTCCTTCCTGAAAGTGGCATTGTATTCTTTAGTGTTGTTAATTTTGTTGAGAATATACGGCAATATGTTTATTCTATTTCCTAGAAAAATACTTCATCTAGAGTATATTCTCCAGGTCACTTTTTATGTCTTTGTTGTGTTTTTCAGATTTTTTAAAAAGTTATCTCTACATAGGTTTAATTTATTTTGTTTTTGCTCATTTTTTAATAATTGGGTCATACCTATCCACTTTTGCCATTTACTTAAAAATAAAGAGGGGATGGTCATCCATGAGAGCTGATTTAATGAAGAGACTCTTTTTGGTATGTAATCTCAGAGCATTTGATTAAAAATTATGCTTTAACATATGGTATAGACATACAGATCAATGAAACAGAATAGAGAGTTCAAGAGGACACCCAGAGTTATGTGGTCAATCAATTTCAATAAAGATACCAAGATGATTCAGAGGAAAATAATTTTTTTCAACATAAATTGCTGGAGTGGTTAGACAATCAAAAATTTTAAAAAGTAAAAAAGAAAAGAAAAGAAATAATCAAAAAGACAGAACCTTGACCTATCCTGCTCCACTCACCACATACAAACATTACCTGGTATTGGATTAAAGACAAAAATGTAAAACTTAAAACTATAAAGATCTAGAAGAAAAACGTACAGAATCTCTGTAACTTTGGGTCAGGCAAAGTTTTTTTTTTAATTTGAAAGAAAATAAATACAAAATATAAAATTTTAAAAATGGTGTTGAGCTTTATCAAAATTTTTTAAATTGATTTTCAAAAGACATTATTAAGAATATAAAAAGATAAGGCACAAATGAGAGAAAATATTTCCAAAACATATTTGAAAAAGGATTTATGCTCAAAATATAGAAGGAATTCTTAAACTTCAATGATGAGAAGAAAAACAATCCAAAGAAGTTGGCAAAAAAATATGAACCAACACTTTACCAAAGAAAGACAGAGATAGCAAAACAGCACATGACAGAAATGTTCAACACCAGTAGTCATTAAAGAAATGTAAATTAAAACTGCAATAAGATTTCATTACATATTTACTGGAAAGACTGAAATTAAAAATTAAATTAGGGGCCAGCCCAGTGGCATAGTGGTTAAGTTCACACACTCCGCTTTGGCAACCTGGAGTTCCTGGGTTTGGATCCCAGGCAGAGACCTGCACACTGCTCATCAAGCCATGCTGTGGTGGTGACCCACATACAAAATAGAGGAAGATTGGCACAGATGTTAGTTCAGGAGGATATTCCTCACCAAAAAAAAAAAAAAAAATTAAAATTAAACAGGCAATACAAAGTGTTGACAAGGATGCAACACAATTGGAACTGTAGTACACTGCTGGGAGAATGCAAAATGTATTCAACGATAAAAAGAAACCAACTATTGATATGTGCTACAACATGAGTGAAGTCCAAAAATGAAAAGGAATGAAGCCAGAACTCAAAAAGCTTTAGTCTAAATGTTTCCATTTGTATGATATTCTGGAAGATGCAAAGCATAGAAATGTTTCAGATCATTAGTTACCAAGGGCTGGGAGTGAGGTGAGGGGGGCTGACCAGAAAAGGGAATGGGGTAATTTGGTGGGGAGGTTGGAAATATTTTATATCTTAATTATATTGGTGGTTATAAACTGATTGCATTTCCAAAAACAAAAAAAGATTGGTTTTACTGATGTAAATTATGTATCAGTAAGCCTGAATTAATAAAAGTGTATGGTGTGACAATTGCTCTAGGGGCATGTTCTTCCTTACCTCTTGATGTATCTTACTTCATATTCTCAAATTCCATTTTTATTTGTTTACCTGTTTATTGGTCAGTCTCCCTATAGAATGCAAACTCTTTGGGGACATTCCTTGTTGACTATGATATTCCTGGTCTATAGACTTGTACATGGCACCCAGGAGGTGCTCCTGTGTTAAGTTTTTCATTTAATAAATGAGTACCTTAGACATGAATTTTCTCTGTTTAATTGTTTTTTATCAACAACTGCAAAAATGGTAGCAATTTTTTGCTTCCAACTTTGTTTCAACTCTAGAATTAAAAGAAAAATAAAAAAATAAAATGAGTTAGCTTTCCAGGATGGTGGGAGGGGGTCCTTCCTTCAGCTTTATCCCTCTGTCATGCTGAGCAGTAGTCCCCGCTTATCTATGGTGGGTATGGTCCAAGAACCCCACTGGATGCCTGAAACCACAGATAGTACTGATCTCTCTATATATACTGTGTTTTTTCCTAGGCATACATACCTATGGTAAAGTTTAATTTATAAATTAGGCACAGTAAGACATTAACAACAATAATTAATAATAAAATAGAACAATTATAACTATATACTGAATAAAAGTTATCTTTTATTACAGATCTTATCAACCTCAACATACGATATTTTTGTTCAAGTCTCAAACTTTCACCTTTTCTCTTAAAGGAAGCACTTTATGGCTTCTCTTTGGTATATCCAAATTGCCAGCATCACTACTCTTGGGCTTTGGGGCCATTATTGAGTAAAATAAGGATTACTTGAACACAGGCACTGTGATACCACGACAGTTGATTGGATAAGCTAGACAGCTACTAAGGGACTAATGAGCGGGTAGCGGATAGCATATACAGCATCAACGCGCAGGACAAAGGGGTGACTCACAAGACAGCGCAAGATTCACCACACTACTCAGAATGGCCTGTGATTTAAAACGTATTAATTGTTTATTTCCGGATTTTTCCATTTAATATTTTTGGACCTTGGTTAACTGCAGATAACTGAAATCATGGAAGGCAAAACGGCGGATAAGGCGGGGGACTACTATATCGTGCAGCTGGGCCCCCAAAGAAACTTACTTTCCTTCTTCTACAGCCAAACATATTCTAAATGCATATCTTTCCAATAGAGGATAACTTCTGGAACCTTAGGCAGGCTGTCACTTTTAGAGAAAACAGCACTGTTTTAGAGATCTGAAAAGTGTGTATTCAAGATTCAGTTTTCTCATTTGAACAATACACCTAATATGACCTACTCTTCAGGCTTGTGGTGAGGATTAAATAAGATGAGTATATAATGCGCCAGATCCAATGCTTGGCCGAAGTAGTATTCAATATATATCTTTCTTCAAAAGATATTTAATATATATTCTCTCCTTCCAAAACTCTCTCTTCTGCACAAAACAAAATAATGCCATTAAATGTTAGAAGAGAAAATTCAGTACGTTTTTTCTAGATTTCTAAACAAATAGAAAAGATTTTTATATTTTCTTTCTCATGACTTTGCTGAACACAAAATCCAAAGATACCTCTACAACTTATGAAATCTGAGAACAATTTTCTGTACTGATTAATTGGTGTTTTTATTTTTTCTTGTAATATCACTAATTCTTTCCTATAAATATTTTTTACACCTAGCTAACTGCCTCCACCCCCTACTTCATGCTCTAAGCTCCTCAAAGTCAAGAACCCTGCATTATATTTCTTTGGGTCTTGACCTGAATACTGTGCATATTGTAGATTTTCCATAAACATATTGACTTGTTGACTAAGCTGTGGGAAGGTGCTCAGTTATACATTCAGAAGTGATCAAAAGAGAATAAGTATTAAAAACACAACACCACTGGGGTGGCACGGTGGCATAGTGGTTAAATTCATGCACTCCGCTTCAGGGCCCAGGGTTTGTGGGTTTGGATGCCCAGCTCAGATCTAGCACCACTCATCAAGCCATGCTGTGGCAAGCATCCCACATAAAATAGAGGAAGATTGGCACAGATGTTAGCTCGGGTCCAATCTTACTCAAAAAAAAAAAAAAAAAAAAAGCCAGCACCAACAAAAAACTCCCACTACTGTTAAAGCTTTCTTCAAAATTTGGCTGGACTAATTCAATTTTAAGATCATTTAGTAAGCATATCCAGGAAGTTTCCCCTGTAGTCAATATAATGTGTAAGTCCTCCTGACGTTGTGAACAATTATTCATGCAGGGAAGACAGGTCGACCTGTTGGAAAGGGCAGCCAGCTCATTTTTCTTTCTTGCCTAGTCTAATTCTGCTTTGGGCTCAGAGAATGAGGAATGGTCTTTTACAAAGCATGGAGTACTGTATGTTCCCCCAAACTCTACTACTGAAAAGTCTAAAAAGAAGAAAAAGTGAAAGAAACTTTATCATCTTCCTTTCTTCATTTTTAGTCTCAATCTGTTTTTAAGTTACACTGGATCTGATTACGTGTAAATTTCTAGAAGGCAGTGACTGAAAATTATGGTTGAACTTTATTTTAAAAATTATATATTTTTAAAAATTCTGGATCTACATGTGTCATCAGAAATTAATTATCTCTGCATCACTTCCATGAGTTTCCTTATGCTTGGAATAGCCTTCTTTGAACATGTATACTTGTCTTCAGACTCGAAGTAAAGATTAAAAGAGATGGGCATACATGTATTTCAGCTAAATGCTTGAGCATCATTCAATAAATATTTGCCCTTACTCTGTAAACCTGTTCTGCTCTGTTCTCCTGGATGTCCTTCTTTACATTCATACACAGTCAGGGCTCAAGCCATGTAATTATGCAGTTTATCTTTTTATCTACCCATTTGAGAGGCTGAATATCCAAAAAGGACAATAGATGGACCATATTTAATAATAGAACTCTGACTGACTTCTCTGCACGAACCAATCCAGAAAGCCAAACCACAACTTCAGCAGCAACCAGCCCAGGAAGATCAACAAAAACCTCTGTAGCAATCAGCCGAGAATGGTCAACGGTTGCCAACTTCTCTAATGGTTGTCCTTGTTTCCATCTCGGGACTAACCAGAGAGATCCAAAGATGCTCTTTCATACAATCACATAGGATGCCCCACTTCTTGTTAGCCTGTGTCCGGCTTCCCCATGCCAACCACTTCTGATTAGAGCATGCCTGAGCCTTCCAGTTTTTTCACTCTAAAGCTTTCTCATTTGTTATCTATCTTTGAGCATCAGCCGAATGCAAGTGATAATGGCTGACTCTCTTGCTATAGTAAGCTCTGAATAAATAGCCTCTCTTTGTTTTCATTTGGGTGGTCTTCATTTATTTCCACACATTCTTCCTTTGAACTTTGTCCTATTTTAACTTTGAATATTGTAGGAACTTCTTACTGTTTTTATCTCCTTTTTTAAATTAACTCTCACAACATCCTGCCATTGCAGCCAACGTGTACATTTTTATCAGTTTGATACTTCAGCACTTACTCCAACTGTGTCATCCTTTACTCAAACATTTGCAAATACTCCTCATTTCCTGAAAGGCAAATGGAAAGTGTTACATATGACCGTAGAACTCCATGATTTAGTGTCAGCTTCGTTTCCTTTGCCGCCATTTCCATTTATGCTTTGCAATTTAACAACACTGAACTACTTGAGATTTCATGTCTATGTCAAGATAAGCCAGCGCCCCCATTCGTTTTCATCTGCATTTCTCTTGACTTTTCCGCCAAAACTGCTAACTCATTATTTCATTCTCAGATCAAGTATCACCTTTGATAATCTTTCATGTGTAGTTCAGTTGTCATCATTAGAACAAATGCCATATAATGTTGTAGCAGCTGTTTAAATACTTGCTTCTTTTCCAGATCTCAAGATGCTTAAAAGAGAGTTCCTTTTCCTCTTTACTTTTGTATCTCAGGGTGTGACATTTGATAGGTGCTTTGAAAATGTTAGTTGAAATAATGCGGATATTGACGGATGCTCAGGAACATGTCCAGTAGAACCAACTCATCTTTTCTTTTGATTATTTCCAAATAAGTTTAGATTTATTTTTTATGGAAAACTCTATTATAAATTTCTCCTTTTTAAGCACACAAAAATGAAAAGAGATTAAAAAAATCCACCTCACTTAAGTTTGATGCACATTTTGACTACAACCAAATTGTCTAATATCCTGATAGGCTAGTTTTAAGTATTTTTAAGTACTAAGAAAGAGGCCATGGAAGGTGAGTCATATTTTGTATATTTTAACATATAACTTCCCAGAGGTACCAAAATAACATAAGGAGTAGTGTTTATTTATTTACTTTTTACAATGAACCTAACCATAATCCTTTGGTAGGATATTTCATCATATTGTAGATTTATTCCAAAACTGTTTTCACAGGGGAATGCCTTGTACTTCATTATGCTGAATTTAAAAGCAGTTAGCATGTTACGACAAAGTACTCCAAAACTGTTTGAGCACAAGTGTCATTAAAATTTGCAAACTGAATGCTGAGCCTTTAGAGATACGGATAAACCATCTCGTGAAGTTTCAAGAAGGCTGTGTTCCCTTAATAAAAAAGCAAAATGTGCAAATAATAATAATAAAAAAATCTTTGTGCATGTGTTTGCTCTTTCCAAACACATATTGGCTGTTCACTCAAACAAAATATGTATAAAAGGAGCTGGGCCAGATTGAAGGCTGACTTGTTGAATTATAAATGGCTATAAATTATCCAGGGCAATCTATCTGGCAGGCAGAGGAATATTATAGTTTGAAGCTTGAAAAAAAGTTTTAAATGAAAACATAGATAAGGCAGAGGGGGTAGTGGGAATCTTCAATGAGGTCACCTGAAGATGGTGTGCAAGGGAGAAGAGTGATGGACCAAATTAGGCAGCACCAACATCTGAAAGTAGGCAGAGCCAGAAGTCCATAAACGAAAGAGATAGGAAGTAAGGGTTCATGTTGCATCTACTAACATCCTTGGCACAAAGCTCGACACATAAAATACTTAGCATTTTTAGCATAATGTGCGTTAAATATATAATAAGTGTACAATTCAGTGAATTTAATGTTAACTGAAATAATATCAGACTAACAACTAATACATTCAGCCTTCAACAAATAATTAATGTTTACTAGTCATTTTTCCATTTGTTCACTCAAAACACATTTACTGAGTGGTGAACCAGTCACATAGGATCTCTGCCTCATGAACCTTAAATTAAAGTGGATTATATGAACAATACACATGGAAAGAAGGAAATCAGTGAATTTCTGATAATTGCAGGTGGTATGAAGACAAAATAACCTTGAGACTCATTAAAGAGTAGAATGCCTGGTGTGGAGGCAGCAGAGGTTGGTCCATTGCTTTAGGTAGAGTGGTTAGAGAGGCCTCTCTGAGGGAAAGATTCTTGGATTCAGATCTATGTGACAAGGGAGCCTCCTTTGTACATATTTATGTGAAAAATACCAGGTAGAAGGGCTAGTTAACGCAAAAGTCTATTGAAGGATGAACTTGGCAATCTCAAGGGTGGGAAAGGGGGCTGATAGGACTAGAGCCCAATGAAGGAGAACAACAGGATTTTCAAGTGAGGTCCGAGAGGTAACAAAGAGTTGGACTGTGCAGGACTTCATCAGCCATGGCACATATTTGGATTTAATTTAATTTCAGTAGAACACTTAGGTGGGGTGGATTTTAGGCAGAGAAGTAGAAAGATTTGATTGACCTTTATTTTTTATTACTATTATTTTAATGATGAAACTGGCTCCAGCTAGGTTGAGAATGGACAGTAGGGGAAGATGAATGCCTCCCTGAGACTTATTATTCAGGAAATATGTTGTCCAGAGCAGGGCTGATAGCCATGGAAAATGAAGTAAACAGTTATATTTGCGATATGTGTGACATACTTGACTAAATGCTGGGGAAACAAAAATGAAACAGATAGCCATATACTTAAAAAGTTTATACGCCATACAAAATAAAATAAATAATGTGATGACTGCTATAATTAAAGGAATGTAAGAAGATATTTTTACAAATTTACGTTTGGGAATTAGATTGTTAAAGATTCTAAGCCAAATTCTGCCAGTTATTAAAAATGAGATCTCTTTTTAAATAACTTTTGTTTCTCTGAGACCATCTTCTTATTTATAAAAAAATATACAAGATTAAATACTTTTAAGATGTGAGTTCTGTTCAATTTGGCGTAGCAATAACAAAATAACAATTAAAATCACAAGTTATTTTGTAGATACTGAGAAACTTATTCTAAAGCTTACATGAAAAAGCAAAAGACCTTGAGTAAACAACACAATACTGAAGAAGAAGGAGGAGGAGAAAAAGAAGAAAAAGGTTAGAGGACTCGCACTACCCAATTCCAAGGCTTGCGATAGAATTATAGTGATCAAGACAGCATGATATTGGTAAAAGAATAGACACATAGATCAATGGAACAGAATAGAGAACCCAGAAATAGATATACAAATATAATCAAGTTTGACAAAAAAGCCAAGACATTTCAACGGAGAATGGATAATCATTTTAACAAATGATGCTGGAATTATTTGATGGCCATTTGCAAAATACATAGATAGATGATAAACAAACCTAGACAAACACCTTATACTTTTCACAAAAATTAACTGAAAATGGATGGTAAACCTAAATGTAGAACACAAAACTAGAAAACATCTGGAAGATAACACAGAAGAAAATTATGTTACATTGGAATTGATGAGCTTTTATACTTAAAACACCAAAATCATGAATTATGAAAGAAAAAAATAAGTTGGAATTTATTAAATTTAAAACATTTCTTCTGCAAAAGACATTGTTAAGAGAATGAAAAGACAAGCCACATGCTAGGAGGAAACACAAGAAAAATATGTTTGATAAATGCGTTCTGTCCAAAATATACAAAGAACTATTGAAACTGCACAATAAAGAAAATAATTTAAAACTAAGCAAAAAATATGAACAAACATCTTACCAAAGAAGATATACTGGTATCAAATAAGCATAGAAAAAGATGATTAACATCACCTATTATTAGGGAATTCCAAATTAAAACAATAATGAGATAATATCGCACACTTATTAGAAGGGCTAAAATCCAAAAAATTAATGGCACCAATTGCAAATAAAGATACAAAACAACAGAGACTTTCATTCATTGCTAGTGAGAACGCAAGATGATACTTCCACTTTGCAAGTTTCCTACAAAGCCAAGCATAGTCTTGCCATAAGATTCAGCAATCACACTCAGAGGTATTTACCCAGCTGATTTGAAAACCTATGTGCACGCAAAAATCTGCACATGAATGTTTATAGCAGCTTTATTCTTAATTGAAAACAAAAGCAGTAGCAACCGAGATGAGATGTCCTTGAATAGGTGAATGGATAAACAAACCATGGAACAGCCATATAATGGAATATGAGCCAGCAGAAAAACAACAATAAATGAACTATCAAGTCATGAAAAGATGATGAAGAATCTTAAGTGTGTGTTGCTAAATGAAAGAAGTCAGTTTGGAAAAACTGCAAACTGTATGAGTCCAACTATATGACATTCTGAAAAAGGCAAGGCTCAGTGATGGCGTATCAGTTTCCTGTGGCTGCCGTGGCAAATTACCGCAAACTTAGTGGCTTAAAACAACTGAAATTTATTCTTTCATAGTTCTGCAGACCAGAACTCTGAAATCAAGTTTTCAGCAGGGCCGTACTCACTCCAAAGGCACTAGGGGGCAAATCTATTCCTTGCCTCTTCCGCCATCTGGAAGCATGTGGCTCTGGCATCTGGCTCTGGCATCTGGCTCCAGACATTCCTTGGCTGGTGGACACATCACTCCAATTGCTACCTCGGTGGTCACATGACTTCCTCCTCTTTTCTGTATGTCTTCCAGCTGCTTGTTTCTTATAGGAATATTTGTCATTGGATTTAGTGTCTACCTACGTCATTCAGGATAATCTCCTAATCGTTAAATCTTTAAATTAATTTTATCTGCAGAGACTCTTTTTGCAAATATGGTACCATTCAACCCACTACAGATGATAGTGTTGCCAGTGGCTTAGGGAGAAGTAGAGGGTTGGATAGCTAAAGCGCAGGTAATTTTTTAGGGTTGTAAAACCATCGTATGATACTGAAGTGGTAGATACAAGATAATAGGTATTTGTTGAAAATCCGTAAAATTTTATACCACAAAGAGTGAACCTTAATATATGCAAATGAAATAAATCATTTTGGAGGCCAGAGAATTCCTGGATGGAATGGAAAATGTGACGAATTAATTGACCTGTTCTACAAGTTCAGGAAATAACTCATTAAAGGGAGTGGGGAAAATAATGGTGACCTAAGTTACTTTGGAAATGAGTAGAGTCTATAAAACAAAAGGCACATGTAACTGCACTCTAGCACTGTATTCTAGTTGATAAACTTGTTTCACATGGAGTTATGGGTTAATAATTCCAATACCACTACATATGTATATAGAGTTAAACAATTATGTAAATGGATTGTGGATTGAGGGAGCCAGGCTCCTCACTATTGGAGTGGGACATTATAGATGATCAAGGAGAGGAAGTTAAACTGAATCATGTGATAATAGATTAGAATCGGAGATATTAATATAAGTACAAATGGTTACATAAAAAAATATTTATACTTATGGCTATGTACACTAGTTAGTATATACACATATATTTCCTTGCTGTGTCAGATGAGAGGACATAGAAGCCATGACACGCTAGTAGGAATGAACACACCTAGTACACAGATCTTGATTTCTAAACCTATTCTCCAATAAAATTAACTAGAGTTCATTGGAGAAATGGCTGATTCTAGGACTGGGGCAGAAAATATACAAGATGAGCCTGGAGCATCTTTTAGTGCCAAAAAGTAAGAAAGTGCTAAGCAAACAAAACAAAATGACAAAACCACCACCAACAACAAAAGCCACTATGAGAGGAGTATGTCAAAGTGACCAGGAGTCAACTGGAAGATCTCCCAATGGCCAAATCTGAGACGATATGAACAGTAAAGTGCATAAAGTCGTACTAGATTATAACCCAAGGTATAAAGTAAATATCCTACAGTCAACACTGATATAAGTAAATGATTGAATAAATAAATATATAGGGAAGAATAGACAAATCTCCCGTGCAGAATTCCAAGTTTATGTAGATGCTCCACTATCAAGGATGTGGAGCATAACTCTCCATACTAGACATGGGTGATACATAGTGACTTCCTTCCAAAGTGCAGTGTGCTCTTTCCAAAAAGTACAATATGGGAAAAAGAGTAACGTAATACTGGAGAAATATGAGAAACATCACCTCAGCCAGGGGATTGAGGTTAACATCAACAGTGATGAGCCATGTTGATAGTATTTGTCCTTGATATGGTGTGATGAAAACGGCACTTGACCTCTGTATTCTTCCTGCCCAAAACACATAACCCTAGTCTTACCATGAGAGAAACTTAAGAAGATCCTAATTGAAGGACCTTCTGCCAATACCTGATCAGTGCTCTTCCCAACTGTCAGCAAAATCTAGCAAAGTCTGGGAAATTGTCACAGCCAAGAGGAGTCTAAAGAGATACGATAACTAAATTTAATGTGATATCCTGGATGGGATCCTGGAACTGAAAAAGTACATTAGGTAAATACTAAGGAAATATGAATAAAGTATGGACTTTATTTAATGATAATGTGTCAATACTGTGGTTCATTAATTGGGACAAAGGTACATATAAATTTGAGATACTGATAACAGTGGAAACTAGATGTGGGTTATATGGAAACTCTCCGTACTTTCTTCACAATTTTTCTTTACATCTAAAACTGTTCTAAAACTTTAAAAAGTTTATTTAAAAAGAAAATGTAAGATTAAAAACATAGTGGAAACAAATATAAGGAACTTAAAATACTAACTGTGAAAGTGTTAGCTCATTACATGGATGTATGTATCATTGTTTAAATTGAGTAATTGAAACACCCTCAAGAATATGATAATATGGAACATTTCACAGATGTCTGAGTCTTCCACTATGGCCAATATTATTCCTTTTTACTGTTACTATTGTCTTTGGAAATCCAGCTTACTTTTCAAGGTCTAACAAAAACCTCCTTTAAAGACACTCACACTCACCTCCCACAAGAATCTTGTCTTTTCTTCCTCTGCATTATGAGGACACTCTGCTTATAAGACCACGTGGTACTTGGGGTGTGTATTTTTCTTTCTCTGAGACACTGAGTTTCTCAGAGTCAGCAAAGTGCAGTGGCTAGGAAATGGACACACTCAAAAGGACTTAGATTTGAATCGTTAGCTACTCCATTTTCCAGTTTCATGAACTTGGGTGTTATTTAACCCTTCTGTGCCTCAGCTTTCTTATGTATAAAATGGATCTAATAAAGTACTTACCTACATATAAGGATATTGCAAGGAACAAATGAGTTAATATGTATAAAAATTAAGAAAAGTCCTGGTATGTGGAATGAACTACATAGGAATTTTCTATTATTATTATTAATGCTATTATAATTTGTCATATGGTTGTTGTTATTGTTACTTAAATCTGTGTGTCACTGTCACCTAGCCATAGCACGGGCCTTCTAGATAACTGTTACTTTTCTACTCAAGTTTCATAAATGCCATGGAGTACAATGCAGCCAATCCATTGCTCTTCATGAAACTGTAATGTGACTTTATAAAACAAGTTTATGGAATCAGAAACTCCAAATCTCATCCATATAGTGTGTTTCCTCCTACTCAACTAAAGGTGGAAGATTCCAGTAAATACTTCCTCTCTGAGCATGGTTGATAGGAAGATGATAGAGGCCATTATATAAATCAGGCAAGTTTCTATTATTTTAAGAAATAATATTTTTGGAAATTTGACAAAATGTCTTCCACACAAAGGAAAATCAGTTGCCTTCAGTAAGGAAAAATGTTAATTTACTTAGAGACCCTATAGACTTGAATATGTGAAACATAGGTATGGTATTTTACACTTCAGTGCATGATAAATTGTATATATCACAATACCTAAAACATGCTTAAATTTTTGTTCCCAGGGCCCTAGAAATTTATACATGCTAGCAATATCTGTGAAACACTAAAGTTCAGAAGTGTATAGAAGTACTTGTTTTTATTTTAACAGGAAGATTGTTATAATTTAATCATAATAAATTATGTTTGCGTTACTTAAAAATCCTACAAATAGTATCTCAAATGCATTTATTTTTTCAAATTTAAAAATTGCCATTTTCCCTATCTTTTAATTACCTGCCTTAGAATGACCAGCATGTATATGGCAGCTAACATAAACAAATATATTATTGCAAGGATTTTTATCCCAATAAAATAACCCCCAACAATACAGCAAATCAGATAACTGCACTAAATATGATTTTTGTGTATGATATATCTATACATTTTATATGTGAACAGAAAAAATTTTACAGAGACAGAGCAGCAATTGGCAGTGGATATAAGGGAGAAGAGAATAGCTCTTAAACTGACATTGAGAGACTCAAGTTTCATGTTTATAGTTAGTGTAATCTCCCCTCTTTCATCATTATCAAGCTGGAACTGTTCCTAATAAGCACACACACACACACACGTACATATGCACACACATACATAGACAAACACAAATATATGCACACATACACACATATATACACACAAAGAGATTATTATGACCTCGCCCTTCCCTCGAGCCAAGAAATACTTTCATACAGAATTAGTTGCCATTTATTAGCATGTCCTCTTCAAGCTGTTCCATACAATAAATCCCATACGTATTATATGTTTAAACACACACTAAGTCAATTTACAAATGTGACTATGTCCATAGGAAAGTTGGGAGTATTCCTAGAGCTATTATATGTGAAAATCCTTTGAAAATGGCGTTATTGTTATTGGTTAATTTTCCTTAAAGATTAAGAGCAATGAGTTGTTTTAAACCTGGATATATTTCTTACATTTTGGTGATCAAGACCACATTGAAAAAAGGGATGAGAGCCATGCGTCCTCTCTCTGAGTATCTGAACACACACCTTCACATTCACACACCCACACACAGTTTATGTAAACTTTCAGGGTGTTTATGGCTCACTTGAAGCTGTTCAGGTTCCCAAGACTCCAAATGAGAACTCTTGCTCCAAAATGTTTCAGCTGCATAAAACTTCTGGGTCAGTGGAACATGTATGATAAGCAATGTAGTTTATCCTGGGTTCAAATATTTCCCACATTGACCTTGGTTTCAAATTCTCCTATTCCAAGGGCAGTATTCAAATACAGACTTTTTATGCGAGATCACAACTTGATTCAGAATTCTCAACCTCCAAATTCTCTTGCATTTTTGTGAATTTTGTGAGACGTATTTTGCCCCTCCTGACTGCCATCATTTCTTGGGCACTGGAAAAATCACACAGGGCTGTTAACTTCAAAATCTTTAGAAACAAAAGCAGCAGATTCATCACAAGCTCCCTGTCTTTTTGAAAATACAGTGTACTCAACCAAGAGTTGTTCCTTGTGGCTGACTAACTGTTGCACCTTTGTTTCATTGGCATTTTTTTCTTTCTAAAGTTTCATGTTGTAGTCTGAAGATGGTCATGCTGAGTCTTGTCACGTGTAACACAGAACTCAGTAGAAACCACTGAAAGATTTACAAGGCGCTTTGGAGAATTTTAGCCTCTCATTAGATTTGCATGTATTCACATTCTGATTGTCCCAAATGTAATTAGCTTTTTCTGTTTACCAATTATCTTGGAAGATTTGCCAAATGCATCTTGACAGTGTTCTGACAGGAACTTGCAGCAGTTACAAATTATTCGAAATAAGTTCATTTATACCATAGTGTAATTCTATGCTACATGAAGAATGAACACTATTTATTCATGCGATAGTAGAAATTCTCTAAGGAATTTCTATCAAAGAGAATTGGGTCATTATTCGTTGGAATGAACAAGTCATTAAGAAGTACAACACATAAATCTCAACCAAGGAAAAATTACTTCTTTCTAATTTCATCTCCATAACTTTCAACTTAAGATATTTTCTATCAATGCAAAGCCAAAAATGAGCTAATCAGTTCCTAAAAATCCACACTAATGGTGAAAAAAGTTACCCTGATATTTCAGAAAACTTGTATACTGAGCTTTAAAAGGTGGTGTAAGGACATACAACTTTTAAACGAAATAATGAAACCACATGGTAAACTCATGATCGTCTTATTCACTTCTCGTTTGACATAGAAAATGCTGATAAACAGTCAAAGTTGAGAATTTCTTGCTAAGTTTGCTGATTATCTTTCTTTTTAGAAGAAAAATAATTGTTTAGGTTTAAAATACATCGTGTTCTTATAACAATTGACTAGACGCTTATTTTTATGTCAACAAACCATACGATTAAACAGAGTGAGTGACAGCCAAATTTGGTACCCACCAAAGGATACATGAAGAAAGGATAAAATGCAAATGGTCAATAAATTTATTAAAATGTCCAGACTCACTGGGAACCAACAAAAGGCAAATTACTCCAATGAAGAAATACTCTTTTCACCTATAAAATTGAAAAGGATTAAAATAAATGACTAAATAATAAATTATTATTACCTACCTGTCTATATATCTGTCAAATCTTTGATCTGTCCTACCACAAGATTTGAGAAAATCTAGAGGAAATTAAAGCTTATAAAATATTCACGTACGTATTCACTTTCACACACACACACACACACAAATACACACAAGCACAGTGCAAATAAATAAAGACCAGGAAACACCTAAGATAGAATAAATATTACTAGCCAAATTAAGAAAGTAGTTTTTAAATACAACTACTCTATAGTTATATAAATAGACTTTATTAGTGTCCTCTTTCACTCTAAATAGAGCTCCTGTGTGAGTGATTTATATAATCATCTAAAAAAGAGGCTTTAGCTGATTTTAATGAGGAAAAGTCTCACTGAGAGGCTAAGATGAACACCAGTATCGAGAGTCTCTGGGGCTAGGTTTGAGTGTGTCATGCCAAGGGATGGGTCCTTTGGTAAAGCCTCCATGTTTTATTTGGACCCCTTAAGAACAATATCCCAGGAGATTAATCTTGAAAGAGTACAGCCTTCATAAGTACCAAAGCATAGATTCAAAACATCCATTTGATTAAGATAAGCAGTATTGCTAATGCCTCCAACCACCTGCAAGAAGCTAACATAAATCTTCAAAGGGAGAATCCCAAGCATAGTATAATTTTCAAAAATTTTCACATATAATATGTGACACACAATAAAAACAAAACAGACATATGATGAGATATTATTTGTAATGAAAAACTAAGAGTAACATCATGGAAAAGAACTTACAATGAAGCCATAACAAAATTATTAGAAACTTCAAAATAATTGGACTAATAACTTCAACCTTTTTAAAAAAGAAATATAACATCATCAGAGAATGGGAAACTATATAAACAAATGGAAATTCTAGAATTGAAAAATAAAATAAAGTTAAGAAATTAATGGATGAGTTTAGCAGTAAATTAGATACAGTTAAAGAGAAAATTAGAAGAGCAGACAAGAAAATTTGCAGAATAAAGTTGGAGAGATAAAAGGGTGGAAGATGAAAAAAGAGGATATGACACAAAAAAGGATAAAGTAAAAAGGGTTAACAAACATGATCATTGGTGTCCCAGAAGGAGAAGAGAGATATAACAGGAGAAAAGGCATTTTTGAAGATAAGAATCATAGAATTTGTTCAAACTAATGAAAAAATCAAGCTGCAGAATCAAGGAGCACTACAAAATTTAACTGGGAAAATATTTTAAAAAGTCACAAATAAAATTGTCAATAATAAAGCCTTAAGGCAGACATAAAGAGTCACATTGATTTCAAAGGAGTAACAATGAGACCAGAAGTTGTGAGGGCAGAATTAATGGAATATCTCCCAGCTGTTGTGGGGGGAAAAAAGTCAAGCTGAAATTCTAGAACAAGTAAAAACAATTTTTGAAATGGCTGAAATAAAACATTACCAGACAAATAAAACTTAGATACTTTGACACAAGATGACATGGGCTAAAAGAAACACTAATGGGGGGCCAGCCCGGTTGCATAGTGGTTAAGTTTGTGCACTCTGCTTTGGCAGACTGGGGTTTGCCAGTTCAGCTCCTGGGCACAGACCTTTACACCACTCATCAAGCCATGCTGTGGTGGCATCACGCATACAAAATTGAGGAAGATTGGCACAGATGTTAGCTCAGGGCCAATCTTCCTCACCAAAAAAAAAAAAAAAAAAACCCCTACTAGTGAGATTTCATCAAAAAGAAGGAAATTATTGCATGTAGAAGCTGGAGGTGCAGGATAAAATAAAGACTCTCCCACCCATAAATGACATATAAACATGAATAAATCTAAAAGATTATTGGCTATAAAAACCAATATATCAATATCCGGAGAATTAAAAATTATGCATTGAATTAACATAACAGAAAGCAATAGTTTATGAGTGATAAATGTTACTAAAGTTTTCTAAAGCCATTCTATTGTCTTGGAAGAGATAGATGACCTAATTGGTACAGACTTCAATGGATCAAAGCTTAAGGATGTAACCTCCAAAGAGAACAGTAAAATAGAAAGGAAAATAGTGAATAACTACCAAGCTAATAGAGGGGCATAATCAGACGAATACAAAAGCAAGTTGTACAATAGTAGATTTAAATCCAAATGAAGAAGAACTTACATTAAATATAAGTGGATTAAAATTTCTAATTAAATGACAAAATTTTTAGAAATTTTTAAAAAAATTGTGTGCTGCTTAAAAGCATCACACCTACACTAAATGAATGCAAAATATTAAAGCATAAGAACAGTAAATATGTTTCAGGCAAAATTAAACAAAATATATCTGATGCTACTGTAATATTAGGAAAACCAGACTTGAAAGAAAGAAAGATTGCAAAAAAAAAAGTTCATTTCATAATTCTTTTTAAAGTTTCAATATATCAGGAAGATATACAATTATAAATTTTAATGCATCTAAAAACCAACCTCAAAATAAAAGAAACGTGTTCTCAGAAATAAAAGATAAATACATGAATCTACAATCACTCTGGGATGTATTTATAATATATCTCAGTATTTAGTACTTAAAGTAGACGATACTACATTACTAATATAAAAAATTTATCAACCAAATTAACAATAATTGTATAATTGATATTTATTAAAAGAGCAGAATACACAGCGTTTTTAAGTGCTCATGGAACATTTCCATATTGATAGTATTTTCTTTCTATATTGATTTTGACCATTGTGGAATTAGGCCAGGAATCAATAACAGAAAACTAGAAAATCCCCATATATTTGAAAAGTAATAAACACACATCTATATGGCTCAAGTCACAGAAAGACACATATTAAAATTAGAAATTATTTAAAGTAAATATTAATTGAAATCCAAAATAAAAATATGAGATAAAGCTAAAGCAAGGATTTGAGTGAAATATGTATTAAAAGACAATATATAAAAAAAGACCAATATAAAGAAAAAGATTGCAAATGTATGAGACAAGCATCCATCTTAAGAAAATAATAACAAAAGAAGGAAACTAAGAAAATACAAGGAAACAAATAATATGGATAAGACCAGAAATTAATAAAATAGAAAACGAATAAACAAAATAGACAGCATAAATTAGGCCAAATTGCTTTTTTTCCTTTGGTGAAGAAGATTGTCACTGAGCTAACATCTGTGCCAATCTTCCTCTATTTTGTATGTGGGATGCTGCTAGTGTGGCTTGCTGAACAGTGTGTAGGTCCACACACAGGATCCGAACCTGTGAATCCCGGGCCACTGAGGCAGAGTGTGAGAACTTAACCACTATGCCACCAGGCGGGCCCCTAGTGTCAATTTTGGTAAGCTATATTTCCAGATATGTTTTTCCAGTTTGGTTAACATATAGAATTCCACGTACATTTAGTAATTCTCACTCTCTGCTTCAGCTGCCTGGTGTTCACGGGTTCGGATCCCAGTTGCAGACCTACACACCACCCATCAAGTCATACTGTGGTGGTGTCCCATATACAAAATAGAGGAAGACTGACACAGATGTTACCCCAGGGACAATCTTCCTCTCACACACACACACACACACACAAAAACCTGACACTAGAAGAATTAAAAAATCTTAATACTCTCATTCCTATTAAAGGAAGTGAAACTGCATTTCCCAAATTGCAGTTCCTCTTCTGTTTCCAGATAAACTCAATTTCAAGTGATTCGAGCTTGCCTCAGTTTACCTCTTTATAGATGGACATATGATACCAAAGTATCTAGCACACTTTCTATGTCCTGTAACCCGGTTTTTAAAATATGGTATCATCATTCGGTGAATTGTTTTGTTGACCATTTAAATGTTGAAAATCCCTGAGATCTGAATTGTGTTAATTATTCTTTTCAGGTAGCAAATTTTTCTAATTTGCCTACATATAGAAGGATTTTTTCTCTAATTTAACAAAACTAATATGATGCTTTAAAGATTGGTGGTAGAGGTGTGCAGAGGGTGAATAATCCTGAAGCAAGTGATAATGTTTTATTGCTGGGCTTGCCAGTGAAAGTAATCTTCTTGTGCTGTTTCATCTTATTGTAATAGAGAAAAAGGATTTGTCAGGTCAATAGCTGCTTGCCAACTAAATTGATTTGTTCCTATAATAAGACCGTATCTGAAAGAACAGCTGCATTGGAATGATGATATGATCAAACTTAAGATATTCCACTGTGTTTCTCTAAGAGGTATTCATCTTTTGCATCAGCCAAGATGGAGCCTTAAATAGGAATGGTATAAGAATCACCATTCCTGATTCTTTAAAGTTTTGATATTGACTCTAATATGTGCAATTCCCTCAGGACTTGAGTTTGCTTTTGATTTTAATTGTCTTTTTCACCTATAATAGTCCTTCTTTGGTGTGTCAGTGAGCTATTGTGGTAATTGTGCCAGGACTAAGGTTGTGTGTTCAGATTACATGGTCTGTTTTACCAATCTTATCACAAGGAAGATTAAGTCAGATCTCCTTTCATCATCTGATGCCCTGACCTTGACCACTGGACCTGTGATGTCCTTGTTTCTAAATAATTGCTATTAGTCAAGGGTGGCGGCCAATAGTATTTCCTTCCTGTAGGCACGGTTACTCATTTGAGTTGCTGTGGGTCACTTTAGGGAAAGTTAAGAAGAAGTCACAGTAAGCAACTGTCATGCTAATGAAATATTTCTTCTGAAAGAGTTCTGGATTTTTCTTCATTAGAAGAGTGTTGTTGGTGATCTGATTAGATAAAATCATAAAAGCCAAGCAGGATTAACATGAAGTAACCATTTGTAGGTATGCCATTGTTAAAAGAGTTAAAGCAAACTATAGAGAAAATCCTGGAAGTAACCATCAAAAAATTCTATATAGTAATATGAAGAGGAGCAATGTTTCTAATCACTATTGATTCTCACCAGAGACAATGAATACCAAAGACAGTACAATGGTATCTCTAGAATGCTGAAAGTAGAATCTAACTAAACAAAATTATCATTCTAGAATTCTGTATTCAGCCAAAATAAATAATAAGAACAAAGGCAAAAAAAGAGATTTAAGATGTAAGAAAACTTAGAGAATTATTTTGACATCAAATATCCAATGTAAAACCAAAAAAGTTGAAGACATTCTCCAGGCAGATAGGAAATGTTACAAGTTACAAATCTGTGTCTTTGAGCCGGCCCTGTGGCTGAGTGCTTAAATTTGCACACTCTCCTTTGGCGGCCTGGGATTTCGTCAGTTCAGATCCTAGGGACAGACATGGCACCGCTCATCAAGCCACATTGAGGTGGCGTCCCACATAGCACAACCAGAAGGACCCACAACTAGAACATACAACTATGTACTGGGGGGCTCTGGGGAGAAGAAGAAGAAGAAAGAAAGAAGAAGAAGAAAAAAAGAAGATTGGCAACAGATGTTAGCTCAGGTGCCAATCTTTAAAAATAAATAAATAAATAAATAAATAAGAAATCTGTATCTTTAAAAAAGAACAATGAGCTTGGGAAATGTTAAACATTTGGCTAAATATAAACACTCATTATTTCACACGATTTCTTCTTTCTTTAAAATGTATGCACTTTTTTTAAGCAAAAAATGCATCATTTTCTTCTATAGTTCATAAAATACATAAATGTGATACTTATAGTGATTGCAAAAAGCAAAGGTCAGCAAATTATAGCCCATGAGCCAAATCTAGCTTCCAGTCTCTATGTGCATAGCCCTCAAGCTAAGAATGATTTACACATTTAAAAGTGTGTAAAAGCAAAATAAAACAAAACAAAACAAAAACAGCAGAATACATAACAGAGACTTGTCGGCAGCCGGCAAAGTCTGGAATATTTGCTATCGGGTCCATTACATAAAAAGTTTTCCGATGTCTGGCATAAAACGTGTGTGTCCGGGAACAGGGCGGTTTAGTGGTGTAACAGACCTGTGTGTTGGCAAGATTTCAATGTTTTTAGTGAAGTGTTATAATATTCATTCTCGTTTGACTGCAAAGTTAACATGCTTATCGTAATCTCTAGAGAAATCACTTAAAAATATACATGAGATAAAATATACGTGAACTAAAGAATCAATTCACAAAAATGTGTTGCATTTTTATACACTAATAACTAACTATTAGCAGAGAAATAAAGAAAACAATTCCATTTACGATTCACCAAAGAGAATTAAATCCTAGGAATAAATTTAATCAAGAAGGTAAAAGACCTGTTTATTGAAAACCACAAGACGTTAATGAAAAGAATTTAAGAATACACAAATAAATGGAAAGATATTCTGTGCTCATGGATTGGACTATTGTTAAAATCTTCGTACTACCCAAAGCAATCTACAGATTTGATGCAATCTCTATCAAAATTCCAGTGGCATTTTTCAAAGAGATGGAACAAATAATCCTAAACTTTGTGTGGAACCCCAAAAAGAAAACCCAAATAGCCAAAGCAATCTTGAGAAAGAAGAACAAAAATGGAGGCATCATGCTTCTGGATTTCAAATTATATTACAAAACTACAGTAATTTAAATGATATGGTATTGGCATAAAAACAACACATGGATCAATAGCACAGAATAGAGAATGCAGAAATAAACCTACACATATATGGTCAATTAATTTACAACAAGGAGCCAAGAATATACAATGGAGAAAGGACAGTCTCTTCAGTAAGTGGTCCTGGGAAAACTGGACAGCCACATGCAAAATAATGAAAGTTGACTATCTTCCACTATACACAAAAATTAACTCAAAATGAATTAAAGGCCTGAACATTAGACCTGAAATCATAAAACTCCTAGAAGGAAACAAAAATAGTAAGCTTCTTGACACAGGTCTTGGTGATGATTTTTTGAATCTGACACTAAAAGCAAAAGCAAAAGGAAACAAGTGGAACTATATGAAACGAAAAAGCTTCTGCACAGCAAAGGAAACCATCAACAAAATGAAAAGGCAGACTTTTGCAAATCGTATATCTGGTAAAGGGTTAACATCCAAAATATATAAAGAATTTACATAACTCAATAGCTAAAAGCCAAAAATCTGATTAAAAAATTGGCAGAAAATATGAATAGACATTTTTCCAAAGAAGACATACAAATGGCCAACAGGCACATGAAAAGATGCTCAACATCATTAATCATCAGGGAAATGCAAATCAAAACCATAATGAGATATCATCTCACACCTGTTAGAATGGCTGTCAACACAAAGATAAGAAATAACAACTGTTGGTGAGGATATGGAGAAACGGGAACCCTTGTGCACTCTTGGTGGGACATAAAGTGATGCAGCCACTATGGAAAATAGTATGGAGCTTCCTTAAAACATTAGAAATAGAACTACCATATGATCGAGCAATTCCACTTCTGGATATTTATCTGAAGAAAATGAAAACAGTAACTCAAAAAGATATACGCACCCCCCTGTTAATTGCAGTATTATTTACAACAGCTAAGATATGGAAACAACCTAAGTGTCCACTGATGGATGAATGGATGAGGAAATTGTAGTATATATGCCTATATACACAATAGAATGCTATTCAGCCATGAAAAAGAATGAAATCTTGCCAGTTTTCATGACACGGATTGACCTCAAGGGCATTATGCTAAGTGAAATAAGTCAGACAGAGAAAGAGAAATACCATAGGATCTTTCTTATATGTGAAATCTAAAAACAAAATAAAACAAAACAAGCTCATATATGCAGAGAACACAGTGATGGTTGCCAGAGGTGGGAGGTGGGAGGTGGAGGTCAGAGAAAGGGGTGGAGGGGTATAAATTTATGTTAAAAGAATCTAAAAATAGTGATGTTTAAAAATGTTGTTGGGGCCGGCCCGGTGGTGCAGCGGTTAAGTTTGCACATTCTGCTTCTCTGCAGCCCCCGGTTTGAGGGTTTGGATCCTGGGTGTGGACATGGCACTGCCTGGCAAAAAGCCATGCTGTGGTAGGTGTCCCACATATAAAGTAGAGGAAGATGGACATGAATGTTAGCTCAGGGCCAGTCTTCCTCAGTAAAAAGAGGAGGATTGGCAGATGTTAGCTCAGGGCTAATCTTCCTCAAAAAAAAAAAAGTTCTTAAGAAAGTAGCATTTGATATAAAAAAGAATAACCTTTTGCAATTAATTTAAGTTAATGTTGCACTACAAAGACAAGAGCCATGAAATGTTAAAATTTATAAATTTAGAAGAGATAATTGACAAACTTCTTAAAAATGTTATTGTTTGTGTGGGTAGAGTAGAGGAAGGGGTAAAAGCTGGCCTGAATTAGGATGTTGTAAAAAATAAATAAATAAAAACAGTATGCAACATAAAAAAAAAAGTATTAATAAGTAATTTAATGTAGGTAATATCAGTAATTTAAAATAGAATTATGATTAAAGTATTTAAATAATCCAAAGGAAAGTAGAAAAGAAGAAACTAAAAAGCCCTGAAAAACAGAAACCAAATAGAAAAACGGGAATCTAAATGCAACCATATAAATAGTTACATTAAATATTAATGGACTATCTTCATGATCTTGGGGTAGACACTGATTCTTAGATATAACATGAATACCACTGGAAACATTTGAAAAATAGATAAATCAGACTTCACCAAAGTTAAAAATTATAGCACTACAAATTGTACCATCAAGTAAGTGAAAGATAGGGGCCAGCCCTTTGGCCGAGTGGTTAAAGTTCCCTGTGCTCTGCTTCTGCAGCCCGGGTTCATAGGTTACAATCCTGAGTACGGACCTGCTCCACTCAGCAGCCACGCTGTGAAGGCATCCCACACATACAAAGTAGAGGAAGCTTGGTGCAGATGTGAGCTCAGGGCTAATCTTCCTTGAAAAAAAAAAAAAAAGAAAGTGAAAGATAATCAAAAGAATGGGAGAAAATATTTTCAACTCATGAATTATATAAGGTACTTGGGTCCAGAATATAAAGAGTTGTTATTACTCAATAATAAAAAGACAAGTAATCTAATAAAAAAAATAGGCAAAGGATTTGAATAGATATTTCTCCAAAGAAGATATATAAGTGGCCAATAAGCACATAAAATGATGTGGAGTATCATTAATCGTTAGGGAAATGCAAATCAAAACTATAATGAGATACCACATTATACCTACTAGGATGGCTATAAGAAAAGGCAGGAAATGACAGGTATTGCAAGGATATAGAGGGACTGGAGCCCTCAGATATTGCTGGTAGGGATATAAAATAAAAAATCAATTGGATTTTTATATACCAGTAGCAAAATATAAAAAATAAAATTTAAAAACCAATTTCATTTATAACAGCATCAAAAGAATTAAAACATTTAGGAATAAATTTAAGAAAAGATGAATAAAACCTCTAAAGTGAAAGCTATAAAACATAGTTGAGATAAATTTAACAAGATGTAAATAAGTGGAAAGTGTACCCGTTTCATTAACTGCAAAATTCAATAATATTAAGATGTCTATTCTATCCAATTTGATCTATAGATTCAATGTCATCCTAAAGTCCCAAAAGACTTTTCTTTAAACTTGGCAGGCTGATTAAAATATATACTGAACTGCAAAGGAACTGGAATATGCAAAGCAATCTTGAAAGAAGAAAAAAAGTTGAGGGTCTTACATTACTTGGTTTCAGAATTAACAATAAAACTACTATAATCAAGACTGTAGGATAAAACCATAAGTATTAGAGAGAGAGAGGGAGAGAGGTATCAACGTAAGAAAATTAAAAATCTAGTAACCAACCTTTAGTTATATAGTCATTTCATTTTCAACAAAAGCACCAAGATAACCCAGTAGGTTAAATAATTTTTTATCAGGAAACGGTGCTAGAAGAGTGGAATATCCATCACAGACAAAATGGAAAAACTAAAATCATAAAGTGATTTAGAGGAAATGCAGAAGAATAGAGTTATCACTTACAGGTAGCTAAATGTTTCTTATATAAGTCACAGAAATCAATAAGTATAACAGTCAAAATGTATACATTAAAATGTGTACACATAACCATACATAAAAACGGAAAGATATATGTGTGTGTATATTTGTGTATATATATATATACACATCCATATACATATATTCACAAAAGGCTAGTACCCAGAATATCTAAAATACTCCTACAAACCAATAATAAAAAGAAAAATAGCCTATTGAAAAGGGGCAAAATAGTTCATAGACAATTTTCAAAGATGTTCCATGTTATAAGTCATCAGGGAAATGGAAATTAAATTTACCACCCACCAAATGGTTAAAATAAAAAAGAATGATGATAACAACTGTATTTGAAGCTGTGTAATTCTCATATATTGTCTGTGGAAATAAAATAATACACCCACTTTGGTAACGTGGCAGTGCCTTAGTTTTTTGTAAAACTGAACATAGACTCAGCATATGTCACAGAAATTTCCCTTCTAGGTATTCACTCACGAGAAACAAAACACATAGTAACACAAAGCCTTGTACACAAGCGCTCAAGACAATTTCATTCACAATTGTCACAAAAACAAAACCGTCAGTTTGCATCAATAACATAGTGGATAAACAAACCAAGGTGTGTTCATATAACAATACTACTCGGCAACAAAAGGAAACAAACTATTTCACGCAAAAAAACAGAATCAATATCAAAAGCATCTGTTGTGTGAAAAAACACAAGAGAACAAATACTATATGAGTCCATTTATATGAAGTTCTTTCCTGGCAAGAGCGATGAATGGTGGGGAAGAATTTAAAGAACCGTTGTGGGGCGGGTTTTGACTGGGAAAACGCATGAGGAACGTTTCTGGAAGCAATGTAATATCCTATATCTTGAAATGCATTTGGGTTTCACAGGAGCGAGCATTTGTCAAAACCCAGCAAATGTACACTCAATATTTTTATATTTCATTGTATGTAAATTTTGCTTCACGAGAAGAAACTTGTAGGGGCGGCCCAGTGGCGCAGCGGTTAAGTTCACACATTCCGCTTTGGTGACCTGGGCTTCGCCGGTTCGGATCCCGGGTATGGACATGGCACTGCTTGGCAAGCCATGCTGTGGCAGGCGTCCCACATATAAAGTAGAGGAAGATGGGCACGGATGATAGCTCAGGGCCAGTCTTCCTCAGCAAAAACAGGAGGATTGGCGGCAGATGTTAGCTCAGGGCTAATCGTCCTCAAAAAAACCTTAAAAAATAAAAAAATTTCAAATTTAAAACAAGAAACTTGTAAAGAAATATTGAAGTTTAGCTAATGAATTACATACCATAATATTTAGGTGGAAGAGTACTCATGTCTGTCTGCAAATTACTTTGAAATGCATCAAAATCTACAATGTAATGTTGGATGGATAGAGTGTTGGACGTATGAATGGATAAGTAAAGGATAAGCAAATGCAGTCAAATGTTAATGGTAGGTATTAGGTGTAGATATATTGGTGTTTACTATGAAATACTTTCAGTTTTGCTATATGTTTGAAAAATCTCACAATAAAATATTGGGAAGATGGTTTTAAAAGATGAGGAGGTATTACATCGTTGTACATGCTGGGCTGAATTTTAGAGAAATTCTAGATAAAGAACCTAGCAGACGAAAAGAGAGAGGACTAGTAAATAGACTCTGAGTCTTATAATTGAATATCTAGAGCTTGGGTCTCAAGCCTGAAAATTTGTTTAACTTTTAGTCCTCAGTTTCTTTATATGTAAATGGAGGTATTAAAACTAACGTCTCTGAGTTATTGTAAGGATTAAAAACATAATGAACTTGAGAGTTTGGTACATAACATATCCAACAATAATTCTTAGTCTAACAACAGGAAAAAAGATCAAGAATAAACTGCAAGAAATTTGAGTAGTCTCTTAGCTAGATTACATGGAACCAAGAGAAAGGTATGTATGTGATATTAGGGGAATAGATTAGGGTAATGTGGTAGGCAGAATTCTGGTCCTCTCTCCTTGGTTGTGGACAGAAACTATAAATATGATAGGATATCTCTCCCTGAGTAGATTAGTTTGTATGTTAAAGATGAAGGGATTTCACAGCTATCAATAAGGTCTCAAGTCAACCAATTTTAAGTTAATCAAAGAGGAGATCATGCTAGGTGGGCCTGACTTAATCAGGTGAAAGACTTAAAAGAGGAATCGGGCACCTACTGAAGAGGGAGATGCTCTTGCTGGCTTTGAAGAGGTAGGCTGCGAAAGCTTGAGAGGTTCACATGCTTAGGACATGAGTATGGCCTTTATGAGCTGAGACTGACCCCCGGCTGACAACCAGCAAGAAAACAAGGACCTCAGTCCCATCATCACAAGGAACTGAATTCTGCCAACAATCTGAGGGAATCCAGAAGCTGGTTTTTCCAAAGTCAAGCCTCTTATGGGACTCCAGGCCCATTCAGTATCCTGATTGCAGACTGTGAGACCCTGATCAGAAGACCCAGCTAAACTGTGCTGGATTCCTGACCCATGGGAACTGTGACACAGTAAAGCACATGTTGTCTTCAGTAGCTGAGTTTATGGTAGTTTGTTACACAGCAACAGATAACTGATACAAGTGAGGGCGTAATCTTGAATGCTAAGATAAATACTGTAAACATTTGTTGTTCAATAAGAGAAAAGAAGACCCTGACACCTTTTAGCAAAGGAGTAGCATGATCTGAGTCTTCCATCAGTAGGGCAGTTAAGAAGACTGAATAAGTCAGAGTGGGCCTGCTTATGGCTCATGAACCCTTAATACAACAAAGATAGATTTTTCATTTATGAAATGGTCTGTTGTGAGCACTGTCCTTAGCAACTCCTCTCCACTGTCACCCAGGAATCCTTGGTGTGTTTGCCATGCAGCTCTGCTATCTTGGAGTTCTTTTTTTTTTGAGGAAGACTAGCCCTGAACTAACATCTGCTGCCAATCCTCCTCTTTTTTGCTGAGGAAGACTGGCCCTGAGCGAACATCTGTGCCCATCTTCCTCTATTTTATATATAGAACGCACACCACAGCATGGCTTGATAAGCCGTGCATAGGTTCGTGCCCAGGATCTGAACTAGCGAACCTTCGGCCACCAAAGCAGAATGCGTGAACTTAACCGCCTAGCCACCAGGCCGGCCCCATCTTGGATTTCTTTGCCTCCTTCAAGGTGAACAAGAGAGAGAACATGGAAAATTCATACCTTAGTTCTTAACTGTGTTACACAAGAAAGAATACATCTCACTCAAACTTGTTGGTCATAATGAGTCACATGTTCTTAATTTAACTGGAAGGGTGACTGGGGAATGTACAGGAGCCCATGGAATATTTGGCAAGCCCGAATTGTTTCTACCCAGAAACGGGAATCTCCAAAAGGAAGAAGGCAGCGTCAAATCCTTCAGAAAAGGGAAGATGGATGATAATTGAAAATTAACTATTAGGTTCCATTAGGGGCCTGAAAATTATAACTCACAGGGGCAATCCAGCCGGATGCCTGTATTTATGAATAAAGTTTTACTGAAATACAGCATGCTCATTTTTTTGTGTATCGTCGATGGCTGCTTTTCTGTTACAACATCAGAGTTTAGTTCTAGGAGACACTATTTGGCTGACAAAGACTAATATCTTTACTGCCTGGCTGTTTTCAGAAATAATTTGCCAGGGCCAGCCCCATTGGCCTAGTGGTTCAGTTCGGCGTGCTCTGCTTCAGCAGCCCAAGTTCGATTCCTGGGCATGGACCTATGCCACTCCTCTGTTGATGGCCATGCTATGGCAGCAGCTCACATACAAAAAGAGGAAGACTGGCAACACATATTAGCTCAGGGCAAATCTTCCTCAGCAAAAAGAAAAAAGAAAAGACAAAGTTTGTCAACGCCAGGATTATGTGATTAGAAATTCAATCATGATTTTTAAGCTGCAAGTGACTATTATAGAACCAATGTGGAAGGGAAAGATGGGTGGATGAGAAAGCAGATTAATAAAGTAGATATAACTCCTAGAAGTCAGCTGGAAAAGAAAATAGAAAAGCATGTTTTTGAGCTTCGTTACTCATTTATTTATTTGTTGTTTCTTTTCTTTTCTTTTGTCAAATATTTATTTTGTGAAACCTAAGGATGTTGTAAGCCATGGTGAAACTCTGAAATGCAGGTACATGGTGAGATCATTGAGGAAGTGAGGTTCTGGAATAGTAAGAAGAGGATGAAATTGCAAATGCCAGTGGAAGGACCAGCCTCGGTCAGGGTGACAGCATTAAAATTGCCCTGAGACAAGCCTGAAAAAAGAAGAAAGAGATCATTATATGACATTTTTATAAATACTCTCTTTTTTTTCTGACTGCAAATTTAATTCAGTAAATATTACACAGTTGAACACTATAGAAATTTAGGAAAAGGGAAAATTAATTTCTCCCATGACTGAATTCTCTCTCCATGAGCTTGTTGATAAAAAGTTGTCATCAGTCCTTCTATATTTTTCTAGGCATGCATCACGTACAAAATTTATTTATATTTAACACAGATAGGATCATATACGTCCTGTTCTTTATTTCCTTTCTTTACCATGACTTGTCAATTATGTATAGATGTATCTCTTTTTTAATAGCTCCGCACAGAACATCCCTTTATAGAGAGCCCAAGATTTATGCTACCCATTCATATGATGTACATTTATCTCCAGTTTTAGTTATTGTTAGCAAACTGCAATTAGTATGTTTGTCAATAAGTATGTCTTACTTTTATTAATATTTCTATAGGATAAATGCTAGAAGTGAAATTTATCGTAATTTTAAACTGAAAAGGAAAAGTCAAGGGACTGAATATCAAATAGTGCTGTTAGTACCCTGTAACAAGCAAGCCAATTCATCAGCTGTGTGTGAGAGAAGGGCTATATTCAGGGTTTGAAGAGAGTGCAGAAGCACTGAACAACTAATGCCATACGACACTCATCTTGCAGTATTATTTTTTCAAATGATAATACCATTTTAGCCTTTTCCTCCAAATCTTACACAGTTTCAAGATGTTCCATAACTAACCGTAAAGTGTATTTCTCATTCCTATGAAAATGTGATGGCTAACAGTAGAGCTAACCTTGCCATAGTCCCCCCAGCCTTCTCTTGTTCTTTCATGTGGGTGCCACGTTAAGTTACTAAAATGTGCTCTTTCAGAAGACGGATAGCACACCACAATCTGAAAGTGTCTGATTGCCTCACATTGACCTGAGCGGGAGAAATAGGAACTATCCAAAAGCCTGTAGTTGGGATATTGGTAAAACGGATCCATGTTGCAAAAAGTCTAAATATTTTTGCAGTGTTCTCTAGTCAACCTGCGTCACTGATCAACTAACCATTTTGACCAAATTTACTAATTGACCTTGACAGTCTTTGTCAGATAGTCTTCCAAAATGGAAATTATTCTCATAGTACAAAAATTTTGGTTAAATATTTGAATTTAGCCTAGTAGCTAGATATTTTCAGTAGTTCTTTGCTGTGTACTTTTGTTCAATGAATGTGTTTTGAGTGCCTACTATGTGTCAGGACTAAGCTAATATGCTTAGAATACAAGGATGGAAAGGACGTGGTCTCTTGTTTCATGAAACTTTGAGCCTAATGAGGGAAAAAGACAAGCAGTTCAAATATGTTCTTAGCATAGAGGAAGCCAGGGTGCAAGCGAGTTCAGAGAAAGTTAAAGTAAGTCATATGAAATAAGAAGTTTGAACAAAGTCAAAGAAAACACCAATGACTGCTAGAACCGAATGGACTTCAGAAGAACTAGATACCAAGATTTAGAGGGAATGCTGCAAAGGGGAGGTAAACTATATAGAACAAAAATGTCACAACAAAAAGACTACAAAATACAAAATATGAATTAATTCCACCTTATTTCTTCTTGCAGATCATGTATGTATATCTGATTTTATATTTAAAGAAATCAAAGAATTTATTCAAATTTTAAACAAGATATCTTGAATTTGAAATCACCAAAGTATTTGTCCGAATTTTCCAGGGATAATAGCAATCAGTACGAGCATTTTTACTTGCATTTCGCATTCATAGGCAAATACTTCAGTATAATTCAGTTTTCTTTGAGAGTCTCATCGGGTCAAAAGAGAGACAATTACAAAAAGAATTACAAATTACTTCTATTTTTTCTAATGCCTTTGTTTAAAGAAGAACCTCCTTGCCATTTTCAAAGAACACACAACACAAAATCCAAAACTAATTAATTAGGTGTGGTTCATCGCCATTTCCAAACCAAATAGTAAAGTTAGCCATAACGTTAATTAGCATACAGAATGCCTTGATTCCTATTGTTAGCTCTAAGTACTAAACGTTTCCTGTTCAGGTCTTTTGGATTTGTTGGTGAAGGAGTGAGTGAAACCTGATGAAATAAAAGACTTAACAGTTGCATGTTTAAAGTGTGCAGACTTGACTAAGGCTTGACTATTGTATAAACAGAAACAAGGTACATGAAGATTGCTAGCACATTATGTAATCATGATAATCGGCTTTACTACCACATTTCCCACCACAGTGCAATTACATTTAGACCACTATTTAATCACATTTATCTGTCTACTGTTAAACTGGGCATGACAGTGCTGCAGAATCTTAGAGCTGCATCGAAGCTTGCTTGTGGAATTACAAAACAGGTGGAAAGCAACCTTTTCTGTGAATTAATGAGGTACTCAGATCATCTGCACTCCTCGTCTCCGCTGAACAGGTGCAAAAATGGCAAAGGGATAATCGTTTTAAATTTTGTTGTGCATTGTGTAAAAATCACATTCTACAAGCACCAACATGAAAGGCTAAAAAAGATGTTTGGAGGCCTAATACGCAGCAAAATTAAAAACTTAACTCTTAAGATTGTTTCCACTAGCTTCTCATGCAAAGTAAAATGTGTTAGATTATTAGGAAAAGAAACATGCATATTCAACATATACTTGCAGTTGACCAAAAATGTACTGAGTGACTACTATGGGGAAAACACGGTACGAGGCCCTGGGGATATAAAAATAAATAACTTTTGAGGAAATTAAAATTTGGTCTGTGCAGACACACGCTACTTGTTTTCCTCGTAATTTTTTACAAGCTTTATGTATGTATGTATTTGGTTACTAATTCATATTCTTCTCCCTGTCAGCCTCAATTTTTTTTTTTTTTCTTTTTTGGCTTAAAGTAACAGAAATGTATTATCTCGCAGCTCTAGAGACTTGAAGTCCAAGGTGGCAGCAGAGCCAGCTCTCCCTGAAGCCTCTAGGGGAAAATCATTCCTTGTCTCCCCCACCTCTGGTAGCTCCAGGGGTTCCTTGTGTCACTCCATCTCTGCCTCCATCTTCTCTTTGTGTCCGTGTCTCTCTGTGTTAATATGACACCAGTTGTATCAAATTTAGGCTCAACCTAATGTGGTATGACCACATCTCAACTAATTACATCTGCAGAGACCCTATTTCCAGATAAGGTCACATTCTCAAGTTCTGGTTGGGCATGAATTTTTGGAGGATGCTATTTTACTGGTATTCTCGCCATGGAAGAAATGGCAGGCATAGGCAACAGCTTGGTGGGAAGCCACCCTATTAGGGTAAACGTTGGGGACTCAGAGAAATGACTCTCACAACAGGTAATTCTCTTTCATTCAGCACGAACAGGAAAGGGTCAGATGTGACAAGTGCTTAAGGTGGTTCTTCCTCACTTCATGGAAAGGGTTAGCACATTCTCACTACAAATCTTGTTTGAAGAAAGACTCTGTATTAATGCGGACTCCATTGTGTGGACCAAAGCATGCCTAATACCGAGTAGAAGCTCGAGAATATTCGAGAAGGAAGGAAGGGAGAGGGACGGAGGGAGGGAGGAAGGAAGGAAGGAAGAAATGAAGGAAGGAAGGAAGGTTGGAAGGAAGGAAGGATCTGTTCAATGGTATTTTGTTAGAATTTAATAGAGATATTTCCTGAAATCCAAGGGAATGCGTAGGAACAACATCTGGGCCAGTGTGGGAAACGTGAAGAAGGTCTCCCTGGGGAGATTAAAGTGCTGAGCTTTTACATGTATGAAAATATATTTCTTTAGCCCTCATATTGCACAGTTTGGTAAGTATAAAATTTTAGGTTGGAGAAAAATTTTCCTTACATTTGAAAAGATTTTGTTCCATTTTCTTCTACCTTCCCATCTTGTTGTTAACAAGTACAATATCATTCTGGGATTTTTATTACCAGGTATATATCTAATTTTTTTGCTGAAAATTTTTAGATCTGTGCTGCCAGGTAGATCTCTATCCACTTTTCTGTATACAAAGTTCTAGGATGGTCTATTTTCTTCTGTTTTGGGCACTTAATGGACATTTTCAATCTGTAAATTCATGCTTCCAATTGTAGAAAATATTCTTAAATTACTTATGAGATAGTCTCTCTCATTTGCTGATAGCGAGGGATTGGTGGCACAGAATCTAGAGTCAGGATGCCTGATTGCAAACCAAGTTCTGTCTATTCTAGCTGTGTGACTAGGGCCAATTGGCTTAACCTCTCTGTACTTAGGGCTTCTCACTGCCAATAGTAGATCATAATAATAGGATATCCTCATAGAATTGCTTCAGATATGAGTGAATTATTTTTTGCCAAACATTTTAGAATAGTGTCTGGCATTTAGTGATTGCTTTACAAGGGTTTGCTATTGTTGATAGTATCTTTCAGAATAAGTCCTAAAATATTTCTTGTTTTCTCTCCTTTGTTTTCCATATCTACTTCTTTCTTTTGGCTGTACTTTCTGAGAAATTTCCTCAACTATATCTTCTAGTCATTTTATTGAGCCTTTCATTTGTGATATCATGTTTTCAATCTTGAACTCTTTTTCCTCTTCTGCACGTTTCTCTTAGCACTCTGTACTTCTTTTCTGGATGCAGTGTCTTCTATCTCTCTGAGAATTTTAACAGGAGATAATTTTGTTCTCTTCATGCACAGTTTAAAGCAATACAAGGCTTACTAGGAAAAAGAGCTGTCTCCTATACACACCTCCATTTCTCACATCCCTGAAGTGACTACTTACAGTGCTTTCCACTGCTTCCTTTTGTATTTATCTATGCACCTCTACACTATATGTTTGTACTGCTCTTCATCTTTCTTTTTTCTGTTTTAGACGTTACCTACTAACTTCCTTGGAGGAAGTGTGGAGGAGTATAAAGAGGTCCTTCTCCATCCATCACTGGACACACACACACAAGCCCAGTAACCCCTATCCTGATGTAGTTATAATTTTGGTTATGTTGATACTTAGTGTATACATGGGTATGGCTATGCAAATGTAACTTATAGGTGAGTGATACAGTATTCTATAATTATTTTTACTTTCAAGTACAAATATTTAGTCTCTCTACACTTCCTATGCTTAATTATATTATCATTTTAGTTTGCTTGCTTGATTAAACAATAGTAACAGTAGTTGGGTTCTTTTTTTTAACTTATGATCAATTCCTGAATTTTTCCACCAATTATACAAGTCAATTTCCAACATATCATACATACCATCAGTTCGATCTGGTAGACATCTTTCCTGGAATCTCATGAGCTGTTCCATTCTGGAGAGGTTGCTCCTCAGGCCTGCAGCACGGCTATTATCCTGGGATCTTCCTTTTCAACCATCTTGCGGATTCTATTCATCTCGTGACAATTTCCTAGGTCTCAGGGTGTGATCAGTTTCCTCTGTCTTATTTGAAAATTAAGATCAACCTTATAAATACGTATATGCAGATATTTTTCCACAATGAAACAGTCCAACCAAACCAATTTTAAGTGATGTCCTCTGTGTCTCAGCCCTACCCAGGCCCTCAGTTTTTAGTGGCCCACTCTTAAGCATAGATCTTTAAAACCAATCACAATGTTTGAAAGTTCGAACCTCTCAAGGTTACATATGTATAACAGTGAAGTTACATTTAAGTAATTCTTTAACTTTGAACCTGGCTTGCAGCAAATAACTATTTTGAAGGGATGAACACATCCCTCGACATCTGAGAAAAGATTGTAACATGAAAGAAAAAGCTAAAAACAATTAAAAAAAGTAAATTTAGAAAAGAGACTAGGCAGAGGTGAAAATTTCAGAATAATGCCTAAAACTTAAAAATCAAAACATAGCAGTATAAGACTCAGGAATGGATCCAGTTTTTTTTTTTTTTTTTAAGACTGGTACCTGAGCTAACATCTGTTGACAATCTTCTTTTGTTTTTTTCTCCTTCTTCTTCTCCCCAAAGCCCCCCAGTACATAGCTGTATAATCTAGTTGTGAGTGCCTCTGGTTGCGTGGATCCAGTTTTTATGAAGTCTTAAGTTTATGATATTTGAAAGGCTCTCTTTAAGAAGAACAAAAAAATCAAAAGTATGAGTTAAAAATTAGGTGCAAAAGGGAATATTTACTTAGAATAAAAAGAGAAAAGACCTTGCAAGGAGCTCATGTAAGTGAGGGGAACTGAAGCTTCATTATCTTTAGAATAAATGGGCATCTGATGAACATATTATCTGGAGATATGGAAATGAACAGCAAAATAAACATTTAAAGAGTCAGTGTTTCCTTCTTCTGATAGAAACAAGAATGTTTGCTTTACATATATTGAGTATTTATGTTTTTAAATGATGTGCATATTTAATTTTATAAAAGCCTCTGAAGAAACTATCAGAAAATACATTTATGCACACAATAATAATGATATAAGATAATTAACCAAAAGTAGTGAAGTCCAGGGAGATTCACTGAGGACAGACTGTGGATGGAAAGCAGTCAGCCTAAAGGTTTTGCAATAGAAACCTGGCCTGAGAGTCTTTTTGTTTTGGCTTTAACTTTGATCTTTATTGACTAATAATGCTTTTAAATCCTTATCCAGGAGTGGCACAGCCAAAGTTAGAGTCCTACCCAGGCATCTGAAAGCAGAGGATTTCCATACAAAAATCATTATAATACATTTCTTCTGCTCTTGTAAAAGGAGCTGAGGGTTCCTTTTCCATGAAATCCATCAAAATGCAAACACTTAAAAGAAGTGAATTTGAATAACAATATACTAGTAGTTGACAAGTAAAAAATATCTACATTATTCCATTAGTGACTTGATGGTTTGTTTTTACTCTGTCTATATAAACTTCAAAATAGTTATTTGCTGCAAGCCAGGTTCAAAGTTAAAGAATTACTTAAATGTAACTTCACTGTTATACATATGTAACCCTGAGAGGTTCGAACTTTCAAACATTGTGATTGGTTTTAAAGACCTAAGTACAGGCTCTAATCCTAGTAATAACTTGTGAGGAATTTAGTAATAATTTTTACAACTTAGCAATAATTTTAGAAGCATAAACCCATGCTCTAATTGGCAACATAAAAAGAAAAACAAGAAATTTTCAATAAAGTATAAATGTTAGATATTTCTAGCTTTACTTTAAAAAGTCAGTCTTGCCCTGGAAAGAAAAGTGTGTGATTTTCCAATTATTATTATATTAATATTGTAGCATATTATATGACACATTTTTACTGATTATTTTTCATATGAAAGAAAGTTGGGAGCTGGCCCAGTGGTGTAGTGGTTAAGTTCGCATACTCCACTTTGGTGGCTCAGGATTCATGGGTTTGGATCCCAGGCATGGACCTAAACACTGCTCATCAAGCCACTCTATGGAGGCATCCTACATACAAAATAGAGGAAGATTGGCACAGATGTTAGCTCAGCAACAATTTTCCTCAAGCAAAAAAAGCAGGATTGTCAACAGATGTTAGCTCAGGGCCAATCTTCCTCACCAAAAAAGAAGAAAATTTGGGCTTTATGTGCTGTATGCTAAGGTATGTACTGTTGTCAGACAGGGTTAGCTTATGCTCTGTGTTCTCTTCCTGAGAAGACTAAACTTTTCCCACTCAATAGATGCCCTTTATATGAAGATCTACTCATATTCTCAATTTAATCTAAATTTGGGCAAGAAATCCATGACCAGATTCACAGTTATGGAATTTAACAACTCATAAAACCATGATCTGCTTATAACCGCGGTCTTTTGTGTTGCTCTCCAAGCCGCCTCTGTTACAATTGTATCTGGAATCCAGGATTAATTTCTAGATGCCTAACTTTCCCCCAAGTTCTCCTGAATTGTTTGAATATAAAGGAAAAGGCATAATTTTTTAAAATAGACATTTTTTTAAAGCAGTTTTTAGTTCACAGCAAAATTGAGCAGAAGATAACAGATTTCTCATGTACTCCCTTTGCCTGCGTACGCACAGCCTTTCCTACCAGGAAAATATCACCCAGAGTGATATATTTGTTATAATCACTGAACCTACGTTGTCATCTCACTATCGACCACAGTCCATAGTTTATATTAGGGTTTACCCTTAATGTTGTAAATTCTATGGGTTTTGAGAAAGATATAATGACATGTGTCCACCATTCTAGTATCTTATAGCACTATATCAGTTTTTGTCCACATAACTACATCTCCTAGGGCACCATGTGAATGGGCTGATCTCCACTAAGATCCCCCGAGTGAAGACCCCCTGCCAGCCTAGATTTTGATTATCACTTGTCTCGTATTGCCTGTCTGTACTCTACTCACCTGACAAGATCCTACTACATCTTTTTAAGGTGACCTTTTGTTGAATTAGGCTGACAATTCTTACGACCCTTGAACACTGTGACTTCCATCCCTGTCTCTACCTCTGCATTCATAGGGTGCAATTGGGCTAACTTCTGTTCACACCCATCTGACTCCTTCAGTCCCACTGTTTTGCATACTAACTCTCTTTTCATATGCATTTATTGGGGCTGGTCCTGTGGCCGAATGGTTAAGTTTGTGTACTCCTCTTCAGCGGCCCAGGGTTCGCCGGTTCAGATCCTGAATGTGGACCTATGCACTGCTCTTCAGGACATGCTGTGGTGGCGTCCCACAGAGAAGAACTAGAATGACTTACAAGTAGGATGTACAACTATGTACTGGGGCTTTGGGGAGAAGAAAAAGAATACTCGTATATCAAAGTCACTATGAGGAATACCTCTTGCCTGAATCATGATATGGTCTTGAATACACAAGCAGTAAATTCAAGAGAACAGAAGAAAAAGCTACCATTTACTTTGAAATTAAACCTGCTTGTCATCTTTAGTATTTTATTGTGATCGTAGAACAAAGGAGTGACATATTGTTTCAGTAATGAACATTAGAGATTCAAATTTTATTTTAAGTACTGCTAGTTTTGTGTAGATCCTGTACCACTTTTGGGAGTTATCCAACAGAGAATAACATCATAGAACCTCAGAGCTTTGAGGGATCTTAAAGCCTATGTAGTTCTCTACATGTGTGTTCCATAGGAGGAGATTGAAACCTTATTGATTAAGGAGAGTTGCCCGATATCATTCAGTTAGTTGATAGCAATAGCGGGAATAAAGCTGGTTCTCATTATTCATGGTTTAGTGTCTTCACCTTATAAATTATTTATGAGATACATGGTTTCAAAGAGAATGCAGGCAACTCTTCTGGGTTGGTGGATGCATTCCCATGCTGAGAGGAAGGTGCACCCCAAATCTACAGACAGGAGCTCCTATGCCCAGGAGCCTTCTGGAGTGTAGCTCTTAATTTGACTGCTTATTTTTATCCTTTATAATAGACCAATAATAGTAAGTAAAGTAACTCTGAGTTCTGTGAGCTGTTATAGGAAATCATAAAACCTGAGGTGGGGTCAGGGGAACCCCAATTTATAGTGAGTCAGTCCAATCTATGGGAGGCCTGAGACTTGTGATCGACATCTGATGTGGGGGCAATTTTGAGGGAATGAGCCCTTAATCTGTGGTGTCTGTACTAACTCTGGGTACTGTCGGAACGTAAGACACCCAGTTGGTGTTGGAAAGTTGGAGAATTGGTTGATGTGAGGAAAGAAACCCCACACATTTGGTGTCAGAAGTGTTGTGAGTAAAAACACAACAGGATCTCATTCTCAGAACTGCAGATTCAAGAACTTAACTTTTTAAATATTCCTCCAAAAATCATGCTCTATGATGGCAGATACATGATAAAATTTATATGAGACAGACAGGCATGCTAATTCCTTAACTTATAGTGGAAATATTTTTTCAAGGACAAGAATCAGCTGTTCTTTATCCAGGAATACAAAGCATTTCTGAATTTAAAAACTTAGCAAATTATTTGCAAAAATAATATATCTAGTGAGTTTTGATCAAAAAGTAGTTGATGTTTACTTTCTTTTTTAAAAAAAACTATTTTATTGAGACATATTGGTTTGTAACATTGTGCAATTTCAGGTGTACATGTTTATTTATCAGTTACTGTGTAGACTGCATTGTGCTCACCACCAAAAGGCTGTTTTTATCTGTCACCTTATCTATGTGCCCCTTTACCCCTTTTGACCCCCATAGCCCTTTTCCCTCTGGTAATCACTATCTGTTCTCCTTATCCATGTGTTTATCTTCCACATATGAGTGAAATCATATAGTGTTTGTGTTTCTCTGTCTGGCTTATTTTGCTTAGCATAATACCCTCAAGGTCCATCCATGTTGTTGCAAATGCCATGATTTTGTCTTTTTATGGCTGAGTAGTATTCCATTGTATATGTATACCACATCTTCGTTATCCAGTCATCAGTTGATGGGCATTTGAGTTGCTTCTACCTCTTGGCTACTGTGAATAATGCTGTGATGTATTGTATTATTGATTTCATGTTCTTTGGATAAATACTCAGTAGTGGGGTATTTCTATTTCTAATTTTTTTGAGAAATTTCCATACTGTTTTCCTTAGTGGCTACACCAGTTTGCATTCCCACCAGCAGTGAGGAAGGTGCCCTTTTATCCACATCCTCTTCAACATTTGTTATTTTTTGTCTTGTTAATTATAGCCCTTCTGACAGTTTGAAGTGATATCTCATTGTCGTTTTGATTTGCATTTCACTAATAATTAGTGATGTTGAACATCTTTTCATGTGCCTGTTGGCCATCTGTATATCTTCTTTGGAAAAATGTCTGTTCATATCCTCTGCCCATTTTTTGATTGGGTTTTTTGGGGTTTTGTTGTTGAGTTGTATAAGTTCTTTATATATTTTAGAAATTAGCCCCTTGTGGCATATATGGTTTGCCAACATTTTCTCCAAGTTGGTGGGTTGTCTTTTCCTTTTGCTCATGATTTCTTTTGGTTGCAGAAACTTTTTGTCTAATATAGTCTCATTTGTTTATTTTTTATTTTATTTCCCTTGCCTGAGTAAACATGGTATTCAAAAAGATCCTGTTAGGACTGATGTCAAAGAGTGTACTGCCTATGTTTTATTCTAGGAGGTTTATGGTTTCAGGTCTTACATTCAATTCTCTAATCCATTTTGACTAATTTTTGTGTATGGTGCAAGATAATGGTTTACTTTCATTCTTTTGCATGGGGCTGTCCAGTTTTCCCAACACCATTTATTGAAGAGACTTTCCTTTCTCCGTTGTATGTTCTTGGCTCCCTTGTTGAAGATTAACTGGCCATAGATGTGTGGTTTTATTTCTGGGCTCTCAATTCTGTTCCATTGATCTGTGTGTCTGTTTTTATGCCAGTATCATGCTGTTTTCATTATTATACTTTTGTAGCACATTTTGTAGTCAGGGATTGTGATGCCTTCAGCTTTGCTCTTTTGTCTCAGGAATGCTTTGTCTATTTGGGGTCTTTTGGTCTTCCATATACATTTTAGCATTCTTTGTTCTTTTTCCACGATTGTTGTGATTGTACACGGAATTGTATTCTTGACTCCTCTTTCTGGTAGGTTGTTATTAGTGTATAGAAATTCAACTAATTTTTGCAGGTTGATTTTGTACCCTGCAACTTTGCTGTAGTTGTCAATTATTTCTAGTAGTTTTCTGGTGGATTCTTTAGATTTTTCTCTATATAGAATATGTCATCCACAAACAGCAAGTGTTTTACTTCTTTCTTTCCAATTTGGATACTTTTATTTCTTTTTCTTGACTAATTCTCTGGCCAATACCTCCAGTACTATGTTGAATGGGAGTGGCGAGGGAGAGCACCCTCAACTTCTTCCTGTTCTCAGAGGAATTTCTTTCAGTTTTTTGCCACTAAGTATGATGTTAACTGTGAGTTTACCATATACGGCCTTCATTATGTTGAGGTACTTTCCTTCGATACCCATTTTATTGAGAGTTTTTTTTTGGTAAATGGATAGTGGGTCTTGTCAAATGTTTTTTCTGAATCTATTGAGATGATCAAGTGATTTTTATTTCTCATTTTGTTAATGTGATGTATCACATTAATTGATTTGTGGATGTTGAGCCATCCCTGCATCCCTGGTATAAACCCCACTTGGTCATGGTGCATGATCCTTTTAATGTATTGCTGTATTCAGTTTGCTAAATTTTTGTTGAGGATTTTCATGTCTACATTGATTGGGGTATTGGCCTGTAATTTTCCTTCCTTGTATTGTCTCTGTCTGATGTTGGTATCAGGGTAATGTTGGCCTCATAGAATGAGTTAGGAAGCATTCCATCTTCTTTAATTTTTTGGAATACTTTGAGAAGGATAGCTATTAAATCTTCTTTGAATGTTTGGTAGAATTCTCCAGAGAAGCCATCTGGTCCTGGGCTTTTGTTTTTCAGGAGGTTTTTGATTGCTGTTTCTATCTCTTTACTTGTGATTGGTTTATTCAAATTCTCTATTTCTTCTTGATTCAGTTTTGGGAGGTTGTATGAGTCTAAGAATTTATCCATTTCTTCTAGGTTATCCAATTTGTTGGCATATAGTTTTTCATAGCATCCTTTCATAATCCTTTGTATTTCTGTGGTATCCATTGTAATTTCTCCTCTATTTTAAAATTTTATTTATTTGAACTTTCTCTATATCTTCCTAGATTTGTTGAGACATGCCTTGTTTCCCAACATATGGTCTATCTTTGAGAATGTTCCACGTGTACTTGAGAAGAATGTGTATTCTGCTGTTTTGGGATGGAATGTTCTCTCTATACCTATTAAGTCCATCTGGTCTAGTGTTTCATTTAAGGCCACTCTTGCCTTGTTGACTTTCTGTCTGGATGACCTATCCATTGATATAAGTGGGGTGTTGAGGCCCCTTACTATTATTGTGTTGCTGTCAATTTCTACCTGTATGTCTGTTGGTAGTTGCTTTGTGTACTTTGGTGTTCCTGTGTTAGATGTATATATAGTCATAAGTGTTATGTCCTCTTGGTGGAATGTCCCTTTTGTTATTATATACTGTCCCACTTTGTCTCTCATTGTCCTTTTTATCTTGAAGTCTTCTTTGTCTGATATAAATATGGCAACACTCACTTTCTTTTGCTTGCCATTTGCTTAGAGTATTGTGTTTCATCCCTTCACTCTGAGTTTATGTTTGTCTTTAGAACTGAGATGTTTTTCTTGTAGGCAGCATATTATTGGGTCTAGTGTTTTAATCCATCCAGCCACTCTGTGTCTTCTGATTGGAGAATTCAATCCATTTACATTTAGAGTGATTACGGATATGTAAGGACTTAATACTGCCATTTTATCTCCTGTTTTCCAGTTGTCCTATATTTCCATTGTTTCTTTTCCCTTGTATTTCTGAATTCCATTTCAGTTTGATGGTTTTCTGTAACGATTTTTTCAATTTTCTCTTTATTTATGATTTGTGGCTCTCCTCTGATTTTTCATTTAGTGGTTACCATGAGGTTTGTGCATAAGATCTTGTAGATGAGATAGTCCATTTTCCAATAGCCTCTTATCTCCATTAGCCTAAGAAAGTTCCATCCCCCTTGTCTTCCCTTTCTGAGTTATTGCTGTCACAAATTATTCTTTTTTATGTTATGAGTTTGTGACTAAATTGAAGTGTTTATAGTTATTTTTGATTCTTTCCTTCTCTTTATCTTTTATGTTATATTTAAGTGTTTGCTAACATGTTCTGATAGAGAACTGCAATTTTCTAATTTTGTTTGTTTATTTATCTCTTTGCTCAAAGCTTTGTAAAACTTTGCCTTGTCACTTCAAGTGGAAGGGCTTCCTTCATCATTTCTTTTAAGGAAGGTCCAACGATGATGAACGCTCTCAGCTTTTTTTTGTTTTATCTTGGAAAGCCTTTATTTCTCCATCATATCCAAAGGATAGTTTCACTGAATATAGTATTCTTGGTTGAAAGATTTTGTCTTTGAGCATCTTGAATATGTCATTCCATCCTCTCCTAGACTGGAAGGTTTCTGCTGAGAAATCTGCTGAAAGCCTGATAGGAGTTCCCTTGTTGGTTATTTTCTTCTGCTTCCCTGCCCTTAATATTTTTTCTTTATCATTGACTTTTGCCAGTTTTAATATTATATGTAGGTCTTTTTGCATTGATGTAATTAGGAGTTATATTGACTTCGTGTACTTGTAAGTCTAGTCCTTTCCTCGGGTTTGGGAAATTCTCAGCTATTATTTCTTTGAACAAGTTCTCTGTTCTTTTTTCCCTCTCTTCTTCCTCTGGAATACCTATAATCCTTATGTGGCTTTTCCAGATTGAGTCAGATATTTCTTGAAGAATTTCTTAATTTTTTAAAATTTTAGTTCTCTCTCCTCCTCTACTTGGAGCATTTCTATATATCTATATATATCTATCCTCTAATTCACTAATTCCATCCTCCATAATGGCAGCTCTATTTTTTATGTTTTCTAGATTATTTTTTATCCCTTAATTGTGTTCCTCATATCCAGAATTTGTGCTTTTATTTTAGAGCTTCAAATCTGTTTGTTGAAGTATTCCTTCTCCTCATTAATTTTATTCCTGAACTCTTTGAACTGTCTGTCTGAGTTTTCTTGTAGCTCACTGAGTTTCTTTATGACAACTATTTTGAATTCTCTGTCTTTTAGATTGTAAACTTCTGTGACAGCAAGATTGGTTTCTGGAGACTTGTTGTTTTCCTTCTCCTCTGAAGTGTTACTGTAGTTCTTCATGGTGTTTGATGAATTGATTGTTTGCCAGCACATTTGTGGTAGTATCAGGTCACAGATTCCAGCTGCCATCACTGGAGGGAGGTGGGGACAGCAGCTGGGTTTTCTGATCTTGCCCCATCTGCTGGTAGTTGTGGTGGTAACGCTGCTCTGCATTTGCACTGGCTGGCCACTGCTGCTCAGCAGGTTGTGCTTTCATGGATGGGGCCTCTGCACTTGGCAGGCAGGTTGTGCCCCACAAGCAGGGCCTCTGTGCTCTGCTGGCAGGTTGTTGTCACATGGAAAGGCCACTGTGCTCATCAGAGGACTGACTGAGCTGCAGTGCTAGGTGGGAAGGGTGCCTACACAGTGGCTGAGATGCTGCCACTTGGTGGGGAGTGTTCCCAAGGGTGGGGCTGCTGAGGCATGGTAGGCACTCCTTTGGTAGGGCTACCACTCTGAAAGTGTTCGTACATGGGCTGGACTGCTCCTGCCTCCACTTAAATTTGAGCTGTGCTGGCTGCTGTGTAAAGGTCTATGACCTGGCTCACTGTTGCTGGGGAGGGAGAGGAGTATGCTCACCTAGTTCTGCTGCTTCCTGGGGACCCAGTTCAACTTCAGATGCATGACTGCATGGATCTTGCAGGGATACTATTGTGCTGTAAGGAATTCTCTGTTGGGTTATGAATGTCTGTTTAGCATTTTTGGTAACTTAGAGGGGACAGACAAAGGGAACAACTCACGCTGCCATAATGTTGACATCACTCAGTGTTTGCTTTCTTTATAAAAGGTTTTATCATTTAAGATGTATCAATGTCTTCCATTTATTAGATTCTTTATAGTTCATTTAATCCCACAAGAAGAAAGAAGAATTTCTGGATTATTGACTATTGTTCATTGATGCCTTAATACACCATATAGAAGGATATATATATGTATATGTGTGTCTGTGTGTGTGCACGTAATGAGAACACTCTGCTCTTTATTATGGGACATGCTCATTGTTATCATAGGAAATACTCTTTGTTATCATAGAAAATGCTCTTTCTGGACTAAAAAATAAATAAGAAGTCATTGGTCTTCCTACTGATTTTCTTTGATGTTCAAAATCCTTCTTAGAAGGATATTATGATTACTCACTATTTCAAGAAAAGGCAGTGTGAATGTACAAATGCTAAGTCTTATGGTGTTTCAAGTCTACTGATGGTAAATATTACTGTCAATGCAAGCTATTGAAATAGGGATGCTGCCCTTTTATAATATATATATATTTTTACTTAACCAATTACCATGAAGAATGAAAGCCTTAGCAATGCACATGCAGGCAAGATTTTATTAACACCAGGTGTGGATTTATAGATAAGGGCACAATTGTATTATGCCAATACTTCAATTGCTATTTAACGACTGTGATTATAAATAGATATTAAGCAAGATTGCATTTCTTTCTTACTAATGAAAAACTCTGCAGAGGTTACAAAAAAGGGGAGGGATGATTTGTTTGGGAAATTGATAGTTATTTAGCTGATTTTCCCTCCTAAAGCCCTAGAGGGAGATGGTACAAAATGCTGAAGGTTTTTTCTATCCAGGCACATCATAGCAGCAGATGTGCCAGCCCATTATTAAGAATCAAAACATACCAATCAGTATGGCGTGCTTCCCAATTTGCCCACAGAGATAGCAAGGAGCACCATCACTGTCTGAGGAACCATCCCATCTGTCCAATAGTCAAACACCACCCAAGATTTTGGATAGACATAAACATTGCATATGTGTAGTAGACTTTAAATAAAACAAATTTTTCTTGAACCCAAACCAAGACATTATTTCATAAATGTCTCAAATGTCATTATGAGAAGTCAGTTTCTCATACATTAGTGGTCTCCCAGCAGTGACTCTGGTGGTTTCACATTTCCTGGTTCATTTAAGGGTCTCTGTGTTCCTTTGTGAACATTTTGTATAAAATTAAAATACACTGCCAAGAAATGAACAGTAATTCCATAATGATCACCTCTGGCTCACTCTCTACCCTCACTCCCTTACTCTTCTAAATCCAATGTGTAAAACACATTGCTGTCCGTGTGACTTTTTAAATGCATATTTGACAAAATCAGTTACCTGTTTAAAATTCTCAGTGTCTTCCCCTTCATTTTATTCTTACTATACCTACAGAAGATTTCACATGCTTTAGCCTTGTACACAAATATTGTAAACTGGAACTTAGTTATCAATGAAAAATGTTAATATCCATCTGAAGAACAGTAAGATTAATTATTTGCAGTTCATCTGCAAACACTGAGCCACCTTGTGACTCTGTTTTTACAAAACTTTTCCCTCTGGCGTGGTCAGGCAGGGTTTCCATAGGTCTACTTAACTAAATGACAGATAGCATGCAATTGTACTCATCTCTTCTTCATGCTTATCTACGTATCTCTGTATCTATCTGTGTACCTATCTGCCTATTCAGCTACATATTTATTTTATCAAAGTAGATAAAGATCTTAAATATGACTACAAAATATTATGGTTATTGACTCCAAGAGCAAATGGTATAATATAAGATGGTTTAAGAGAAGCAATTTTCTTAAATTCCATGATTTTGGTCAAATTGCTATACATGGTATATGTGGAAAGGATCAGAGATAACACTTGTACACAATATCTGAAAATCTGTGGTAAATATAAAAATATAAAAGTCAACATTCTATTGTATTTCCATGATCAGTTTACTAAGTAACCCCCTAAGGAGATTAATCAAAAATAAAATGTTCAAAATTTTAACATAGTTTGGCCCAATGATCTTATTTATGATAATCTTTAATAAAGACATAATTGCAATATAGAAAAGATTTTATTCACAATGGTATTTAAAGCACCAAAAATTAGAAATAACCTCAAGTTCAACAACAGAGAATTAGTTACACTATCATATAATGGAATATTATTCATTCACCAAAAATTTAGGGGAAGTTATAATAATGTTAAAATACTTATATGATAATACTAAGTGAAACATAGTTTAAAAATTATAAATGACATAATCTCAGTTTGTTAACAAGTATATCAAGAATTGACTGTAAGAAATTGCACTAAGCTATTAGCGATGGTTGCATTGGGTGATGAAATGTGAAATTTTTACTTATTTTTATTATGCATTTTTCAAAGTGTCTTTAAAATGTTCAAAAATTTTATATTTGAAAAAAACTAGCCTTTATTTAAAAAATAGAATTAAGTAGAATTGAGAGAATGTGGAAATTCTGCACCACCTCCAAGAAGGTTCAATTATCTGTTATAGTCTTCCCAAGATTATTCTCTTCTAAATTTTACTTAGACAGTCTAGTTAACAAACATACAAAGTATTTTAATTGCCCTTGTTATAGACTTTATAGTTTCATTAGGTTAGAAACAAATTAGCTGGCAATTTGGTTTGGGAACATGTAACAGCTTGCTTATTGGTAGCTAATTTGTTGAAGTGCATTGGTAAAAGTTCTCCCAACAAATTAAAACATACACTCCTCTCCTGATCTATTAGAATTTCAAACATATACAGAGACTCCATCTTATCCGAAGAGACAAATCAAAGGAATATTTCAATTAACTTTTATTTTTCACTTGAGGCCACTCTTCATTTGAATGTTCCACAATTTTCAAGGTAATTGAGATTTTATTGAGCATTTTCTTGTTAAAAATTGAAGAGATCATGTAATTTTGATATTTCTCTGCAGAAAATATCTCACCACCTTTAGCAGTCAACTATTAGGAAACCTTTCATTTGAAAACCTAAAGGAGCTTTACAAATCTGATTCATCTCAATAAACAGTGAGTGCTCTTATTTAATCAGCTACTCCTCTCTGAATAGAAAATTCAGCTAAGGTCCCAGTTAAGATAGAAAACACCACAAACAATTGCCCCTAAATGATCCAACAAAAAGAAAATTTGCAAAAGAGAAAATTATATATTTGGATTAAATTGCAAACCTCAAAGCATTTACCTTACCAAAAAAAAAAAAAAAAAGATAGGATAGAAACATCTCCATTCAAATCTTAGAATTCTGAAAACCTATTCCTTATTTCGAAGTTCATCCCATGTGTATTTTGCTTTATATTTAGTTGAAGAAATGTAATAGTAATAATAGTAAGTGTCCACTTTTTGAGCATTCAGTATGTCCCCATATCTATACTATTGCATTATTGACAGGTTTAAAAATATTAAACAGATTATTCCACTTAAATTTAAATAAATGTTTTAAGCACAACATACATACGGAAAAATGCATGTCATAAACAAAAAGCTCATGATTTTTCACAAAATATAAACACTGTAACAATCGCCATTTTTATAGCGCCCTTCAAGCAACTTGATGGTCTCTTCCAGTCATTAATGCCTCCACTATAGGAACTAGCCTGATTTCTATCACCACAGACAGGTTTCTATGGTACATGACTGTGTGACTGAATTTTTTCATTCAACATCATGGTTAAGAAATTAATCCACACTTTTGTGTTTAGGAATAATTTTCTATTCTTCGTGCTTCCAGTATTTCACTGGATAAATATAACACAGGTTATTTATCAACCTTCCTGGTGAAGACCATCTGAATGTCTCTAAATTTTTGGCTGAAACAAATAGTGTTGCTATGGAGATTCATCTATGTTCAACTTGAGTAGATACTGCTCAAGAGATTTCTAAAGTAGTTATACCTATTTACACTTCCACCAATGGTGGAACCCCAACCTTTGGGACTGTTTATCTTTTCATGTCAAAGGTTGAGAACTTTTGTTTATTTATTTTTTTGAGCGTGCCTATTTAAGTTATTAACAATGTTTCTATTTACCTATGTATTTATTTATTTATTCTATGGCTTTTTACTCTTTAAGTGTTATATTTTAACAAATAAGAATTCCTAATTAAACAGTTCAATTTTTCATATTTTGGTTTTATGGCTCTGAATTGTGTCCTGATAAAGATAGCTTTACCTATTCTAAAATTGTGGAGATATTCTATCATCTTCTAAAACTTTAGTTTTTTACCTTTCAGGTTTAAATGTACAATAGGAATTGTTTTTTGTATATGGTGCGAAAATTTTACATACTCCAAGGTTTATTTTTATATGGATATATAAAAATATAGGTTGATATTTATAGCCAGTTGTGTAAAAGACTATTCTTTCTCACTGCACTACTACTGATGTAAAAGTTAGTCACAAATCGAGTAATTGCACGTGTCTTTCCGCACTTTCTTTTATTCTATTGGCCTGTCCAGTCTTGTGTCAAGACCACTGTCTTCATAACACCATAAATAACACTATATGTCACTATAAATATGTATTAATCCCTGCTCATGTAAACCTTCTAGTTTTGTTCTTTTTCAAGATGATCTTTTCAATTCTTGGCCCTTTATGTTAAAATTTATGTTAAAATTATAGAATCAGCTTGTCAGTAACTACATATTAACAGTGCAAGGACTTTGAAGGGTTTTCAATGAATCTACAAACAAGAAGGATTAACAACTTTATAATACTGAATCTTCCAATCCGTGGGCATGGTTTATACCACAATTTGTTTACCACCTTTACTCCCCCTATCCATAACTGATGTAGAATTCTGTATAACTGTTTTGAACACATTAAGATACAATGTAGACATATTTTACTAATTATAGGTGTTTGATTTTTTAATGCTACTGTAGATAGCATCATTAAAAATTGTATTTTCTAACTCCAGGTAGCATGAAGTACCAAGTGTAAATTATTATAATATTGACCTTAAATGAATTTTAATGAGTTAAGGAATATGCTGCTAGACCAAGTGAAAAGTCTTGGTCACCTTTACTTTTGAAAAAGATGGTGTCTTTTGCATGCTATGTAACTCTGAACTGTTAGCATTTTAAATATATTATTTAATTGTCCTTTGTCTTGCGTTGTCTGTGTAGAGAATCCAACTACCAGATGTATTATTGTTTTGTTGAGATACAGTGCCTTGCCTCTGTCCTCTCTGCTAGCTCATTTGAGCAGTTTTTTGTTTGGCTGATTTGCTTTGGTTTGGTTTGGTATTTAAATTGTGTGGGGTTTATAGTACTTCTTGAATCTGTTTCTGTATGTCTCTCATTAGTCTCAAAAAACCCTTGGTCTTTACCTCTTCAAATACTACTCTTCCAAATTAAGTCCTTCTGTCTCCCTTTCAAGGCTCCCATCACAAATATATATATTTTTTCCGCCATGTTCCATTTGTTTTGCTTGCTCTTTTCTGAATTTTCTGCTGTTTTTTTACCTCTGTGCTTCAGTCAGAGTATTTTCTATTGAACTATCTTCTGTATAATTTCTCCTCTCTTCTATGTCTACTGTACTATTAAACCCATTTATTGAGATTTATTGTATTTTTGGTTCTAGAAATTCATTTTCTATATAATTGATATGATCCAGCTTCACTTCTGTTTTTATTTTTGTGCTTTCTTTTTATTTTGATTCAACTTCAAAATTTCAGAAAATTTGCCAGAATAGTACAAAGAACAGTTTATCCCTGAACCGTTTGAGGATAAATTGCTTCCCATCCTCTTGCTCCAGTGCAACACCAAATACTTCAGTGCATTTTTCCTGCATACAAGCACATCCCCTTCCATAGTCACAATGCCATCAAAATCAGAAAAGTAACATAGATACACTACTACCACCCGATCCCTAGTTGCCCAGACAATATCCTTTATAGAAAAAGTTTCCAACCCAGAATCAAGATTTGCATTTAGTTTCTATTTCTTCCTGGTTTCTTTCAATCTTAAAGAGTTTTTCTTTCTTTCCCTGATTTGCATGACCTGTCACTTTTGAAAATAATCAGCCACTTATCTCGAAGAATGTCCCTCAGTTAGAATTTGTGTGGATCAGATTTGAGTTATGTGTTTTCAACAACTATATCATAGAAACGATGCTGTGTTCTTGTCATTGCAACTCCGCTAGTACATGATTTTGATTTGTCTTATTGCTGGTAATATTACTTTTGATCACTTGATTTAAAGTGAGTAAAAGATTTATCCATAGTAAAGTTACTCTTTTTCTTTTTGTAATTAATAAATATTCTGTGGGGAAATATTGTGACACTCTGTAAATATCCCATCCCTCATCAGAATTTTACCTACTAATTTACCTACTTTCACAAAATTTTACCTCCTAATTTAACTGTCTAAACTAATTACTTCTTGGCTAAACTAATTATTTCTATGACAATTGCCAAATTGTGATTTTCTAATTCTACCATTCTTGTTACATTTATTAGTTGAATTCCTCTGTTAAAAAAAAAAAACACAAAAAAAAGTTGCTCTTTTCCCCATCTACTTATCCATTTATTTGGATACATTTTATTGGTGCCAAGGTAAACTTTTTGATTCCTAGTCTATCCAATGGGTTATAATCTGATGTCATCATTACTTATGTTAATGTTCAGATTTTCTCAGATTTAGAAAGTGAAGTCCCTTTCAAGCTGATTTTTGTGCCTTTTTCTTTGAGCATTTATCTCATTTTTCAAGCTCATTTTGTACCTTCCTGCCCCAGTCCTGGTGTAAGCCATTTCTCCAAAAAGTCCTAAGACCTTGGGTGGAAATCAACATTACAGGCATGATGTGTGCTCATTGCTATTGGGATGTCACTGCTCCTAGGCCCTCTTAGTGGATAGAGATAGAGAATATATCTATCTTTATAGATAGATAGATGATCAATAGGTAGATTGATAGATATAGATAGACATATACTCTCTCTCTAGGGAGAGATATATTTGAATATATGCACATATTCTCACACATTTATACATATAAATATATGTGTATAAAACATAATGTACACATATACAAAAAGCATATAGTAGATATTTTCTCACACCCTTATACATATATAGTAGTCATACGATCACTACTCAGAAACACATGCCCCCCCCATACACACGCATATAAACTATGAGCTCACACCAATTATAATTTAATACCTTCAATTATAACTTAACACCACAAAAATCTTTGGGATTTCCCCCTTCTCATTTTTTAATTCCTTTGTCTGACAGTGACAAACCTGGCTGACATTACCCTCAATTTATTTACCTAATTGATCAGTCCCTGCTGTATGTAGCAAACTTCTGTCTTCATCCGTGCCTCCCAGTGCAGAGGCTTCCTCACCCTCCTCAGGTGCCGATGCTCTGATCGGTGTAGATGCCCTCTCACCCTGCTTTGGCTCCAATACATCATGTTGGACTACTGCTGATACTGAAAGGCACCTTTCCTCTTCACCCCGGTGGGCTCTGACATCTGTGTGGTGCTGCTGCCATTGTCTTTATTCCTATGCTGGTACCCCCTCATTCACTAGGGCTCCGACATGCTATTCTAGGTTGCCACTGCTGCCCTACATAAAGGTCCTCCACCCCTAGCTCAGGGTCCAATGATCTGCTCTGAGCCACAGCCACAGACCTCACCAGATTCAGTCCAGCTCTTGATTTCCCTCATTTCTAGGGGGGCAGGCTCTACAGAATTTTTAACCTACCATCTCTCTCCTCCTTGGAAGGTCCTGAACTCCAATTTTTTTTCTCTGCAGGGGCATGAGACTATTAAAACTCCTGTTCAGGGTTCACTTGGTGGCATAGTCTTTAAGTTCACATGCTCCTCTTTGGCAGCCTGAGGTTCACGGGTTCAGATTCCCTGTGTGGACCTACACACTGCTCATCAAGCCATGCTGTGATGATATCTCACATATAAAATAGAGGAAGATTGCATAGATTTTAGCTCAGAGACAATCTTCCTCACCAGAAAAAAAAATAAAAAGCCAAACTTCTGTTTAGGCTCTCAGCCCCTTTCTGCGGTTTTCTTTGCTCTCCACGCTGCTGCATCTCGCTATACAGTAAATGCCTCAATGGACAGGCTCAGAATTCCTGGCTCATTTCTGTGTATCTCTCTTCCATCAAGTTCTGTTTGCCTCAAAAGTCCCAAATTCCAATTTTTATCTTCCCAATCCTGTGAGGTTATCAGTTCTGCTCTTTTTTCTCCCTGGCTTCTCAGCCTTATGCCACCATGTACTTAATTCAGTGAATGCCCCAGGAGGAAAAGCAGTATGCAGAATTCAGGGCTCCCCTCAGTGAACCTCTTTCTCTCAAGGATCTTGGCCCCTCAACCTCTGACTCCTTCAGCAGCTTTCCACTACCTTCAAAAAGATCCATTTGTATTCGGTTTTTCTAGTTGTTCTTGGTGAGGGTGTTGGTCTGCTACAAGTTATTCTATCACAGTCCTATTTCAATTAATTTTTACAAAACCCAAATGGGGTAAGTTCTACTGCAGACATTTAAAAGATAGGAGAACTAAGATACAGGAATGTAATATAACCATGGTCTCAAAGTTAGTGAACAGCAGATCCAGATCTCAAGTTCAGGTCTGTCTGATTTGAAAAACATTGCTATTAATATAGTACATTTTGTCTCCATAACTTAGTGTCTCCAGTTACCCTACATTTCTACTAGATTTTCAATTAGAGTATGATAAATAGTTCACAATTAAAATGGAAGAATTAATAAAAATTAAAAAAAAAAGCAAAAGGAACCCCCCATTATCAAAGCAACTCAAAGGACCAGTGACTCACTTCCTTGCCTATCCTGGGCCTCACCTACATCAGGCTTTCTTCACTTGTCACTATTGACAATGGAGTCAATTCTTTATTGAGGGACAGCTAGCCTGGGCACTGGAGGATGTTTAACAGCATCCCAGACTTCTACCTACTAGATAACAGCAGCATCCCCCAGTTTTGACAACCAAAAATATCTCCAGACTTTTTCAAATGTCCCCTGGGAGATAACTCATCCTCAGCTGAGAACTATTGGCCTATAGTAAAAGGTAATTTTGAATAGGGAGTACCACTTATATCAAACTCATAATATTTTCCCTCTTTGTTGGTTAAAACCGAAAAGCACAATGCAATTTGTTTTTCAAACTTCCACTAAATCTGGAGGACCATAAAACTTAAATTCAATAGAATACGTGCAATGGGATCTGCACATTCAGAAATAAGACAAAATAGATGAGAAACGGTGGCGAGTGTTACTGGCTGTGTCCTTCTCTGAATAGAAATCTATAAAACAATAAATAAGCTGCCAAGTTCAGCATAGCTTAGCCTTGTCTTTCATCATTCCCCACGGTGTGCTTAGAGGAAAGGAGTTTAATTCCTATTGAACTTTTATCCAAATTTAGTAAAAAGCAATATAAATCGTTCTCTGGCCCTCTGCTATTCCCCTACCTGCCGCATCATCACTCTTTCTCTTCCCAGGGTAGAGTTTAGCTTTCTGTTTTCAAGAGGGTTGGAAACTGTCACTTTTGGTGAAATTATGAAAAATGTGCCCAGAATTTATTTAACAAAGCAGGAATGCTTGAGATCCTGACATGGCAAGAACATTTCAACTTGGAATTAGATCAACTGCCCAATAATTTCCTGTAGCTCGTTCAGGGGAGCAACATTTGCTTACTCACCTTTGTATTTCTAACCCTGATACGGTACTGAACATCTAGGGAAATTAACACTAGCTAATATCTTCAAGCACTTTCATAACTAAAATGAATAGATAAATCAATATTCAAAGAATATATTATCCATACTGACTTCCAGAAAAAATGTATATGAATTCACACAAACACATACCTTTAAGACACTGTGACATGGCTCCAAGAGCCCTCCTTTAAGAAAGAACTTGTGGCCCTAAGTGTGGCTCATTGCATTATTGGAAGCGGTCAAAGAACAATGTATTGAGTTTCTACCATATAACGATAATGCTATGTTGGTTACTTTTATATCCGCCAATAGATAACTCATTTGTAATTTTAAAAATATATTCAGAACATAAGGCCAGAAAACTGCCCAGATAAATCTAAACATGTTGGGTATGATAGATAAAAGGAGTAATACTGAGAATAGTTACAGATATTTCACTTTAGTTAAAAAACAAAAGAAAAAACTCGTATAAAGGTACATTCACTCTGTGATAAGCATACACAGTCAAATTTACCTATCTCAAGGAAAACAATGAAGAGGTGAAAGGTTTATGCCATACACTTGTATTAGGCACCCCTAACGAAGATTTACTTTTGACTCAATGGAGAAAACAAGAGTTCATGGACAAATGTGTATGTCTTGGCTTTACATCTTTTCATTTGTAAACTGCCTTTTCTTTTGTACAGTCATTAAGCAAAAATGCTAAAATCCACAAAGTGAAGCAAAATTATATGTAAAAAGTTACTTATACAAGATACCACTCGTAGATATCAAGAACTCATGGATTATCTTAGTCCATTCAGGCTGCTTAAAAGAACGTTATAGACCAGGTGGCTTATAAACAGCAGAAATTTACTTCTTACCGTTTTGGAGACTGGAAGTCTGAGGTCAGGGTGCGAAGCACGGTTGAAATCTGGTGAGAGCCTTCTTTTGAGTTGCCGGTGGCTGTTTTCTCTTTGTATCCCCGAAAGGCTGGGAGCAGAGAGAAGCAAGCTCCCTCAGACTTTTCTATGGGCACTATCCCATTCTTAAGGGTTCCGCCCTCAGAGTCTCATCTAATCTTAATTACCTCCTAAATCCCACCTCCTAATCCTGTCACATTGCGGGGGAAGGATTTCAACATATGAATTTGGATGGAAACACATTCAGTCTGTAACAGGAATGTTATTTGAATTATTTGGGTTCATCCATATTCTACCACTTGCATCTCATTATATATGCTTATGCCATTATATATTTTAATAGTACATGTATTTTGCCATTATCAATATATAGTATATTATATTTCATCTCATATATGCCCTTGCTGAAAACATATTAAACCATCTTAAAAGGTTTTTCTTTTTTTGTAAGGAAGATTAGCCCTGAGCTAACATCTGTTGACAATCTTCCTCCTCTTTACGTGGGATGCAGCCACAGCATGGCCTGATGAGTGGTGCTAGGTCTGCATCAGAGATCCGAACCTGCGAACCCCAGGCCACCAAAGCAGATCGCGTGAAGTAGCCACTACACCACCAGCCGGCCCCCATAGATTTTTTTTTAAATTCAGTCCAGATTAAATGTGCCTTCTCTTGGTAAATTTCCTGACTTGACTTAGATTTCTTTCCTATGAACTGCCACTGAATCCTCTTCAGAAACTTAACACGGCACCCATCATACTGACTTTCAATTGGTAGTTTACTTGCGTGCCTCTCCAAACTGTCTGGATATGATGGATATAATTGTCTGTGGATAATTGTCTACGGATAGCATTAGGGCTGGATTTACCTTGATTCTACTGCATATTAAGGGCTTCACAAATAAATTCACGAAGAAGGATGAAATGCTAAGTGATTAGTACAAGTGCACAGGCAAATCATTGTGCTCCAGCAAAAATCAGTATAACTTGGCTTCAGAGCTCCTTGGTTTACACAAAGACAGGCTGCCCCGAACAAGAATTTGACCTTAAAAAACGCTAACTATCCTGAGAACAAAGTAAAGGATCTCTTGAGGCAGGTTTTTCCTCCTCCACCCTCCTCATACATTTTTTTCTTTTATATTTCACGTCTTAAAAGGGAGAAACTAAGTGAAATTTAGAAATGTATTCGATGCTATTATAAACAAACAAGACGCAAGGCATATCATGTTATCTAATTCTCAACCTGGCAGAATCTCTCATGAAATTCTGGAATAGAAATTTAACTCTCAGTTTGAAAAGTTAAGATTTTGCCTAAAATACATCATTCATGGATCATTACTCTACCAATACCCGAAGCGACTTATTAGATCCTCCAGTGAAGGGATGTTTGGACTTAGGTGTCTAAAAAGGTAATTTGGCTGGTTGTGCAACAAATATTTAACCACAGGGCCTAAAATTGCCAATGTTTATAGACTTTGGGTATTTGATGTCACTTCCAGCGTGCTTTCCAGTGCTAACATTGTGCAATGTAAGCTGAATTCTTAATGATTTTGTTCTTTCCCAAGTTGAAGGTAGCTTTTGGGTTACACTAAGTCTAACAATCTTTCCAAGACAAATCGGGGACTGGTGGTGTACTGAACTTCTAATATTAGCTAAAAATCTTTCCTGGTATTTAATAAGGTTAATGCCCCCATAAGCTAATCCATAGCTGATGGCAACTTTAAAGGCTGTTTTCTCCTGGAAGGGGCAAGTTTCCAGGTTGCTATGGAGACAACCCTTTGTAAAATAAATGGCACCAGGCAAATACTTTCAGCCAAACTATTGCCTCACGGGGCAAGATGTTTACATTCATTTTTCTACCCAAATTGTAGGATTTCTCTCCTTATCTTTCATCAATTTTGAGGGAAGTTCAAGAGAGACTCAAACCATGCTTCTTCTTTTGAGATGTATTTCAAAATCAAAGAAGGTTTTTTCTATTCCTTCAGAGATGAGGAAACAAGGAGTGAGTGGAACAATATGTTTGCAGCTGGCCTCTAGGAGAATCAAGCATCTTTACAACTGGCTGTAATAATTTATTCTTGTGTGGATGCTCACATAAATAGTGATAATTTTTATTATGGGCCTTGAGACAGCAGAATTCACATTTATCAGACATTTTTAATTCCACGTCTCACATAGTGCCCATTTACGAGCATCTGTAACACGTTGTGGCTTTGGATGAAAACCACAAGGCGCCTGAATGCAGAAAGTGCACACAGCACGGAGCACTCTGTGAACTCCTATTCTCTTATGAAACCCTTCAGGACATTCCCTTTCTATTAGAGATATAGTTTAACTAGCTTAGTTCCCTCAACTCAGTGAGAGGTTTGTGATCTCCTATTTTTTTTAGTGTCTCCTTCATAATTAAATAACTCTGGGGTAAGATTTATCCAAACTAAGCTAAAATTAGCCTCATTTGGCAAGAGACCCAGTCTTAATAAAATAACATGTCTAAATAGCTTTAGTACTGGGATGCACTAAATACTCATATAAAAAAATTGACATTTTCCCTACAGATGAACTCTGAATCTATTATTTATTATTGCTTTAAATAAATGCCATAAGCATACTCAGGAAAACAACATTCCACATAAACACCAAGATATGGTATGGCCCAAGAGGAGATTTGTGTGTCTCAATATCATAGGATGCCTTATGTCCAGATCATAAAGTTCGCTAAGTCTCATGTCTCAGGAAGCACAAATCTACTACTAACCATTCATCTTAGGAAAGGCCTGTTGCTTCGTGTGGCTTGAACTGACATGAAACAAACACGACAGGATATATAGTGAGCTCTGACAGCTGCTTCTAGCTCTTCCTCACTAGGCAACTGGTAATAACTCTTCCTTTTAATAGCCAAAGTTCCTAAATCTAGAAGAATCTTTTTCCAACTAAGATACATGGCAGGAAAAGACAACTGATGTAATATTGAGTTGTTGATAACCTTAAATAAACTCATACTGAGAAAAGTTTTATGAGACATCACAGGCTTGGCTTAAGTTTAGAGAAAAGAGGGGTGTGAAACCCAAAGACTTTTTAGTTTCACATGGCTTTTTCTTATATATACAGGAGAGTTATAACCTCATTAGTACAAAGTTATCCTTTCCTGCTCTAGATACTCCAGTGTGCGAATGTGTGTATATATATATACATACATATACATATACGCATAGGTTATGTGTGTATGTATGCACGTAATACCCTTTGCAGATTGTTACTACAATTATTCTCAACAAGTGTTTTGGATATCTTCCCTAAAATGATAAGGAAAAAACCTGTAGTTCCAGGCAACCGTATATGCACACACAGACACACTCATATACACACTTCTGCCTTTGTTTGGTAGTATTTGTATATGTATTAAAGAATGAAGTTTCTGCTGCCCTAGGTAGGAAAACCGAGGTAAGTACCATCTCTTGCAAAAATTTTTGGGGATGACACGTGCATGGCATACTTATGAAATATATTGGCCTTGGAGTTAGACTCAAAGGTTGCAAATCCAGCTTGCAGCTATCAGCTCTCAGAATGTGGAAAACAACTTTTTTCTCTAGTTCTCAATATTCTCATGTGCAAAACAAGGCTAATATCGTACTAACATTAACATGATAGAGTTGTCACGAGGATTAAAAGAAATAATGTTTTCAAAGTACTTAGCACAATGCAAAGTAATTAGTATCTGGAGTAGAAGAAACACAATAAATGTTCAATATAATAACTCAATTATTAAATTATTATTATTATTGTGTAACTAAAGGCGTTACATGTACTCTCCAAACCCTTGAAAAAATTTTACCATTAGCTTGAAATTTCACTTTTAAATATGTATTTTTATTTTATTTTTTTTATGTGTTCTTGGAAAATTTGCTGGGCCCTTCTAGTAGTTTCCCTGCATTGTTCTAGTATTGAGGATGCAAGGGTGACCAAAACAGACATAGTTCTTTCCCTATGGAGCTTGCAAAGTAGTAGGGAGGGAGACACAATAATTACATAAATATATTACTATACATTATGATGATTGCCAAAAAACTTAAAAACGAAGTTGCTAAGAGAGTCTCTAAGAGGAAGATCTATTCTGATCTGAGATACAGTCACAAATACAAGACATCTCATGCAATATTTGGGACATATACTAAAAATACCTGAAATATTTGTTTATCTGAAATGTTTATCTGAAATTCTAATTTAACTGGGAATCCTGTATGTTGCTTGCTAGATCTGGTGACCCTAATCTGAGGTTCAGGAGAGACTTCTCCAAGAGGAATTAGCGACTGAGTTGAGAATTAAAGAATGAGTAAGCACTGACAAGGGAAAGGGGTTGCAGAGTAATGGAGCTTCTCTAAGGCAGAAGAGACAGCATTTGCGAATACCCTGAGGTAGGAGGGAGCAGTAGTGCATTTTAAGAACTGACGAGGCAGAATAGCTGGAGCTCAAAGAGCAAGAGGGAGATGGTGTGTCCTGGAGCTAAGGAGAGCAGCAGGTCTGGATAAGCGAGGCTCTCACTCCATATGCGATTGACTGGAAGTCCCTGACAGGTTTTAGGCAGAAGAGTAGCGTCAGATTTGTATTTTAGTCACAGGAAACTTTCCAATCTCCCTTCTATTATACAACTTTTCTTGGCAGAGTTGCTCCAGTGTGCACTTATCGATGAGCTCAAGCCCCTACAAAAAGTCAAGGAAAAGGTACTAAATAGGTGAACATTTTTAGCTCAGAAAGGCTGCTCAGAAAGGGCAAGCATATTGAGGTGCTGTAATGGGGAGTGTAAGAGAAAGTGCTGAGTTCCAGGGGTGAAATGATTGCCTGAGGTGAGTGTTTGAACAGCTCTGAGATGGCTGTAGATGAATGTTTATGGTTATGTTTAATTATTATTTTCACCAGGATAATTGCCAAGACAAAGGGAATGTACGTTTGAAAGACTTTTGATACATATCATCAGATTCTAAGGTAGTCATTTTTGATGTTAAAATGGTGTGAGCATTACGTAGGGGTGCTTTTCCATAATTTAGTTTATGGAGGGTATTTTGCTTTACCATTTAGTGTCCAGTCCTAACTAACGTAAAGTATTAGAGAAAGGAAAGATTTTCAAATCACACTGTCCTGGGTTCGAATTTTGACTCTGCCGGTTTTTACCCCTGTGACTGGAGGAATTAGTTAGCCTAGCTGAGCTCAATCTCCTCAGGGAGAACATAAGGATTATACTCTCTCCCCGGACTGCCCAGCTCACTGGGTTACGGGCAGCACTCAGGGACCTGTATTTGACTTTCTAACACATAAGAAGAACACTATGCTTGTTACTCTTATATCCTCCAGTAGATACTCATTTGTAACTTTAAAAGTATATTCAGAGATGAGGACAGAAAATTGCCCAGATAACATTGCCAGATAATCTAAACATCTGGGGGTCTGATGGATAGAGAAAAGGACTAATGCTGAACATAGTTATAGAAAGTTCACCTTACTTGAAAAACAAAAGAAAAAAACTCATAACATATAAAGATGCAGTCATTTCACGATCACCACACAAAGCTGTCAAACTTAACTACAAAGGAAAATAATTAATAGATACATTGCTATGCTGTACCTCTACATTATGCATCACTAATGAAGATTCACTTCTTTTTGTTTGTTTTTTTGGTGAGGAAGATTGGCCCTGAGCTAACATCTGTGCCAGTCTTCCTCTATTTTGTATGTGGGACACCACCACAGCATGGCTTGATGAGCAGTGTGTAGGTCTGTGCCCAGGATGTGAACCTGCAAACCCCAGGCCACCAAGCAAACTTAATCACTATGCCACTGGGCCTGCCCCTGAAGATTCACTTCTGAATCAATGGAAAAAGCAGGAGGTCATGGAGAAATGTGTACTTTTTAGCAGTATTAATAAACCCTATCCAACCTCCAATATGATATTTAAAATCAGCTTTCAGATTAAAAGTATGACGTGTTGTTAAACATGCATCTTTTTTTTTCTATCCTTTGTACATAGACAATAATAGGTGATCAGTAAATATTTGTTAAATTAATGAATGAGTGGATGAATGATGAGGCATTTGTGAGCCAAAGCATATCAAGTACACATCTTTTAAATACCAGGACCAACTTAACATAAAACACTTTTAATGTTCCCTAAGTGAACCCTTTGCTCAAACCAACAAGATTCTTTCACAGGATCTGCCATCCCTATGTTTGCCCACATTAGTGGCTCATAGTGTTTACATATCTAGAAATAATCTCATTTTCCACTCTAAGCCCTATCCAAGCTTCAACTCTGTTGAGGTTATTTTTTAATATATTCCCTATTAAATCGAGTGCAATGAGTGCTCTATCCTTAGGACCCATACAACCAAATGCCACTTCCATCCACTTGACAGGAACCTTGTAGCAACACGCTGAGCATTGTCTTGTAATCGTCTCGACATCTGTGCAATGTGAAGCCTGCAGGGCACCTTGGCCAGAAGGCACCTTGACCCTGTTATGCACTTGGGCATATTAGGACCAGCCACCAACATTTGTATTTGCAGAAAAGACCAGTAGATCTTCAGTGAAGAAATGAAATGAAATGGGCAAAATGGGTGAAGGAGGTCAAAAGGTACAAACTTCCAGTTAAAAAATAAATGCCGTGGGATGTAATGTACAGCTTGGTGACTATAGTTAACAATACTGTATTATATTTTGGAAAGTTGCTAAGAGAGTAGATCTTAAAAGTTCTCATCACAAGAAAAAAAATTATAATTATGTGTGGTGATGGATGTTAACTAGACTTATTTTGATGATCATTTCGTGCTATATACAAATACAGAATCATTATGCTACACATCTGAATCGAATATAATGTTACATGTCATTATATCTAAATTAAAAAAAGAACTTTTGAGGATTTAGAGAAGACCATTAATGTAAAATGTCCAGTCTAGTGTATATTAAAAAATAGGTATCTCTAAATTGTTGCTATTATACTTACTAAGGAAAACGATGTAAGCTCTAGTTGCAACATGCATCTGCTTCGACCTATTGTTTACCTAAAATTTTAAGAATCAGTTCCTATTTTGTATTCAAGAATCGAGATTTTCATTCAAAAATAAAATCAAATAGACACACATTAGAACTGAAATCCCTGGTTATAAAGTTCTTGAATTGGAGGTGGGGGTTTTGGGAGGACTGAGGGTTGGGGGATAAAGATCCTACTCTCCTTTTGGAGACAGTTCTCTCATTTTAACAGTGATCAGAGATCATTTGACTCAGTCTAAACACACTAGTATATTTGTTGCTGGCCTATTTGGTTGCCATTCAGCATAAGTGACACCAGAAGGAAAGAAGTCCTGAGAGAATTAAATAGCAAGTCACGTAAAATAAATACGTGTTATGGTACCAGAAGGAATTAAGAAGAAAGGACTTCTCTGTTCAAGGCCTGACAAAGGAGTTGTGGCTTTTGTGGTACTGACCCTCTTCTGAATCAGTAAGAGAAACACCAGAGTAATCAGAACAGATATAGCATTACAGTGACCATGTCAAGAATAAGGATGATTTCAAGGAGTATTCCTAAGCCAGCAGCACGATGACAAAATGGCTCATGGTCAGCCCATAGCTTTGGGAATGATATCAGGAAAACCACCCAGAGGTCCAAAGATATGAATAACCATGTCAATTACCGTCAGGAACACACGTGACCCACTGAGGGATTTAGGGAAAGGGTGGAAATTGAAGGCTAAGAGTTTCTTCAGTGTTATATTTCCTGTGGTTCAGAGGTAGACTCTGACATTATCCTCATCCCCTTCATTTAACATCCCTAGGCACCCAATGAAAAGTAGAAAGATACTTTTAAAATATATTTTATTCTTCTAAACGACATTGCATACTTTTTGTTAAGGGAATACAAGGATTATGTCTTACGTGTATTAATGAAAACTTTCTAATTTTACACATTGATTGTTATTCCAAAGAACTTACATATTGCCTCTGTTTTTCCTTTTAAATAAGATAATATGCTTGATGTATGTCTTACATAGATAGTAAATACTTAATAAATGTCTCTTCACTTCCCCTGGAAGTATTTTTATGTTCTTAATATTAACTTTGGTGAAAAACATGTTAGTTGCATTTACTTTTACACATGTGACTATGTTAAATGAAGACATCCACATGGAACTAACAAAGGCATGTAAGTAAGCCATTTCTCATCAACCAATTTATGGAAACAGGAATAAATCTGTTGTGAGAAACACATGAAGCAGAGAAATCCTACTGGGATTAAATGAGACCAAGAAGACCTTCCTGTGAACTGATTCAACCTATCGTGTCTAACTGTGTTAATGCTTTTCAGTTTTGTAGCACAGAGAAATAGAATGTAATCAGTAGGGGGCCGGCTCCGTGGCTGAGAGGTTAAGTTCATGCGCTCCCCTGCAGCGGCCCAGGGTTCGGATCCTGGGTGCGGACATGGCACTGCTCGTCATGTCACTTTGAGGTGGCGTCCCACGTGCCACAACTAGAAGGACCCACAACTAAGATATACAACTATGTACTGGGTGGTTTGGGAGATAAAGCAGAAAAAAAAAAAAAAAGATTGGCAACAGTTGTTAGCTCAGGTTCCAATCTTTAAAAAAAAAAAAGAATGTAATCAGTAATCCCAAATTAATGTGAGGAGTCAAACTTACGTTCTGATAAGTGTGTAGCTGTGAATGTGCAGTGACGTGATATAGATTCCCATCTCTAGACAAATATGTTGTTGGGTGAAAGGGAGACAATGAAATTAGTATGTTCTAAAATATGCGCAAATTAAAAATATGGCTTTTTAAACATGTTACTAATAGAAGAGAGCTTTCTAAAACACACACTAAATCATATCATTTTGCTTAAAAACACACTGATTGCTCCTCACTGCATACAAGAAAAAGTCCAGACTTTGTCATGAGAGCTATAAGCTAGCAACTGTCTAGTCTTGATCCATCTAATTAACCTCGGTTCTGCCACTTCTCTTTCTTCCAAAATCAGCACTTCTTAAAATTCTTTTAGTTTATGGACTCTTATGAGAATCTAATAAAACACATGGATGTTCCCAGGGCGTGCCTACTTATCCAGGCTTAGCTCTAATGCCTTATTTACAGTGAAGCCTTTACCAACTCCCACAGGCAGAAGTCACTCTCATGACTTAATCAGCCCGTGTATTGTATTACAGGAGGAGACAATCAGGTTTGTAGTGGGTCACCTGACTTTGAGTTCTCAGAGGCAGGGATCTTGTCTTATTTATCTTCAAATTCTGAGTCCCTAGCACAGAATTTGGGACAGAGTAGTCACTAAAAATTGTTTGCTAAGCAAAGAATGACCCCTGTTAGCTTTACCTGAATTGTTTTAAAACAGTAAATCCCAAAAAGAAATGAAGATGAGTGAAGATAATAGATGACCCCTTGTGGTGTGCAAATCCACACCATAAAAAAAAGTTATTTTAAACAATGAACAAAAAATCATGAACACATTGCACATAAGTGCACACATGTATGTATCTGTTATCTATCTGTCTATCATCTACAGTGATTTTTCCAAATGTAAAAGGTAAACACAAACACAGAAGATTTATCTTATTTTAATCACATCCTCCTCTTTGGTGACATTTGGCTTCATGAGAAAACCCTGACTACTTTTTGCACACACTTTGGGGTTAGTCTCATCTACGTGATCTCAATAAGTCTTTTAATTGACAGAACTTTAGTCCGTTTGTTTATAAGATGAGGATGATGCTGATGAAGAAGAAGATAATAATACCATCTTCCATATATATAATATTGATGATCTAAACGCCATGCAAAATAACTTCAAACTTAAATCATTATACAAACAATAGCTATTATTAACTGCAGTGGTTATGAAACAGTATATTGCTTAAGCTAAAAAACTGAAAAAAAGAAAAACACAAACCTTCAGTGTCCTATATTTGGATATAGACAGGTAATATTTTGATGGATGATTATGTAGACAGAATTTGGTGGCAGAGGGTTAGTTTTAATACAGTTCGGTTCAGGATATTCCGTGTATCCTTAACATAGGGAAAGATGAAGTAATTATCGTTCTCTCTATTTTTAAAATTAGCTATGCAGAAGAACTCACACTTAGTATGATAAGCTAAAAAAGTGAGCAAAAGGTAAGAGAATTTTAGAAATAGGGATGTTTCTATGTATTCAGTATATGTTTACACAGTTTGGACTAATTACTACTGCACGTGAATTAGTGTTACGAGGTCAGCAGGGTACATGCAACAACACAGTGAGGTATTTGTTATTATTTCCAAATTTGTAGCTGAGAAAATGGAGGCTGAGCTAATTGCCTAAGTTATTGACTATAACACAACTGTGGAGTAGAAATACTGGGATTTAAGCTTAGATTTGCCTGACACTGGCAACTATTCTCATTCTGCTCGGTTCATTCCATCTCAAAAATTCCAGCCTACCAGAGTATAAATGCTCATTCTCTAACCCATTTACTCTCTTTTCACATAGGGACATCAGCTAGCCCTTATTAACAGACACTAGTGAGGGAAGAGTGGAGACAGGAAGGAAAAGCAGTATTTTACAATATCCAGCCACCTGGAAACTCAAAAGTGTTCACTGTGTTAAAACCCAGCTACTCCCTGCAGCAGTGATAGGAAGGGTTTGCTGCTGGTTAACAAGAATGTGCAGAGTCCATCTTGATACCCTGGAGGTACGAATATGGAGGGAAATGTTTCAGTGACCTGCAGGGGATATGTTATATTTGTCTTCTTGCCTGAGGAACTCAGCAATTATGTGAAAATGCCAACTGGTCTCCTTACCTGATTTTGAGTAATGCCTCACAAGAAAATAAAAATGCCCAGAGACAGTATGCAAAAATCATTTAGGAAGAAAGTATAGAAAGGATTTCTTTTTTCCTGATGAGGCAGAGACAAATTAAAATCTTTCAAGAGTAAGCAGCTGAAAAAGATCCAAAAGAAAAGGAAAATAATGTATTCCTATAGAAACAATACAACAATTTTAACATTGAAACTATTTTCTCCATTAATAAATCAATTTAGATAATCAGGATTAAAGCAGTATATTGTATGATACTATAAACCATAAGCATACACACAGATGTACACACACTTTGTATTATGAATATAGAGGCACAATACATACACCACATATATATCCAGAAGGAGAGTCATTAGCTGGTATCTACAGTTGTTTGGGTGTGATCAGATCATGTGTCACTTGCCCCGCATTTGCAAAATTGTGCCTTCTCTATTTTCCACAACAAAAATGGAGTACTTACTTGTAACATAAATATGTGTCTCTCCCCATAGAAGTTTCCATGGCTTTCCACAACATACAGAAAATCCACAAGAATTGTGTGGTTTAAGGAAATGTATTACACGTATAAAGATATCTCTAATGAAATGTAGGAATGCCCTTTGAAGAGGGAGTTGCGTAAAGTATTGGTTATACTGATAACTAGTCTAACCAAGGAGTATGATTTTGTTCTGGAATGTACTGTTCCATGTTTTGTTCTGGAATTATTTGCCAAGAATTATAATCTCCTTTTTCTCTCTCATATACTTTACTTAGTATAGGTGGGTAGTAGACACTTTTCTTCTGTTTTCCCCGTCTTGAACTATCCGGCAGCTGAATCCATCCCCATGGAGGAGACTGCATCTATCCTAGCCTCTTGTCACTAGGATATGGGCATGTGATCCAAGGTTCGCCAATCAAAAATGTCCATTCTGGTAAGAGTTTTGGTGGTGTATTGAGCTTCCAAGGGCAGCAGTGAAAGAGCACAGCAACAGAGAAGTGTCTAGTAGAAGTGGTTGGTGCAAGAATTATGATCCCTTGTTCAGCAGGGGTGGTAGCTCTGCCCTCACTCTCCAGCTTTTCTGGCACGCTTTGGCTCTGGTTCTGTTTATACCTGCCCTCCACTGCACTGTCTCTTTGCAAAACTTGGTTCTGAAGCTTTCTTCTCAATTTGGTAATGTACCCACTATCATTTTAATAAACTCATTTTATTCTTCAATCCACCAAAGTTGGTTTCTGTTACTTGTACTTAAAAAGTCTAGACTGATATGAATTGTGAAGAAACCATTCTAGGGGAAAACAAGTAAAAGACCTTCCTGGAATGTATCCTTTATCATTTTGAAGTTTGGGATAGAAATGTAAAGATCTTGGAGCACAGGTGGTATTTTATGACTTTTTCCAGTTAAAAGTTGTGCCTTTGGAAAAGGAAGGAGGAAACTGAATGTAGATACCTCGAGCACACAGATGGTGTCGAAAAACTGAATTTGGTTTACTGGACCATAGTTTATGATGTTTTAACAGCAGTTTTTGACAAAGGGATGGTACGTTCCTCACCAGAACTGGTAGAAATGTTTGTATGTTGCTGCTCAAAAAATGTGAAGGATTTAAAGCGGATACTGAAGAAGAAAATACCATAATCAAATGACATACTGTTTCTTACTAAGGGCAGTAGATCTTTATTCATAAAATGTACATTTAGTGCTTTCCCTGTATTAGGCACTATGTTTCTAGAATGAAAAAATCATGAGCAATCTCTGCTCTCTAGGAATGTCTCCTTTATCCTCTTCTAGTTACTCTTGTTCCATACTATCATAATATTTTGTTCATTTGTTTGTATCCCATTCATTTGTGAATTTCTTGGGGATATGAGACATATCTTCTACTTCTTTATGCTCCTAGCGTGTAATGTAATCTCTGATCCATAATTGGCTTTCAAGATATGTATACTGAGTGAATAAATGAATAGAAAAAATGACAATCACCCTCAATGAGTGAGTTTTATTTGCATCCCAGTCAACTTGTTTATCAGTGACATGAGGAAACACAGAAGGCAAGCTTATCAAATTCACAGATGCTGTGTAGGTATGAGGAATACCTAACACATATAATGACAACCAGAGATCTCAATATTTACCATTTGTGTAACTCAAGAAAAGATTTGAAAGAGTTTATTATAAAATATTTTATTCTTGGGGTCTACCTGGCGGCATAGTGGTTAGGTTCACATGCTCTGCTTTGGCGGCCTGGGGTTCACAGGTTTGGATCCTGGGTGCTGACCTACACACTGCTTGTCAAGCCATCCTTTGGCAACGTCTCACATACAAAATAGAGGAAGACTAGCACAGGCGTTTGCTTGGGGAAAATCTTCCTCAAGCAAAGAGAGGAAGATTGGCAACAGACGTTTGCTCAGGGCCAGTCCTCCTCACACACGCACACACAATTTATTCTTGTTCTTAAAAAATAGTCAACATCTACGGAGGGGCTGTGATAGATCTGGCACAAAGGCAGGTAATATGATGAGGTAGATAAACAAATGAAACATTGAGGTAAAACTGACATCACACTCAGTGAGGCAACAGGGTAACAGGACTCCTTGTAATGACAATTCTGTCTGTGGGAAGGGAGGCAGCCATTCCCACTGTACTGGTCAGGCTCTGCAGAGAAAACGATATTCTCAGCTGGCCTGAATTTGAAGGTCATGGGAAAAGTAGAGGGCATTCAGAAAAGGGTCATCATCATGGTGAAGTGTCTGAAAACCATAATATCTACTTTAATGACTTGAGGAAATGTAGTCTAGAAACTCTTAGCACGAGCAGAGTGTAATTAGTTCAAGTTCTATCATGTAGAAATTAGTTATTGATTGGAGTTCTAAAGTGTGCAACCAGGTTTTCAGACTAGGCACGAGGCAGATATTCAGATTTGAGGCACCAAATCATGGGTGCAAAGAGCAAGGAGCAAGGATAAGACAGGAAAACGAGTGGACAACCTGAGACATGGATTATCTCCAGAAGCTTGTTCTTACCTGTTTTCTGTGCTTTAAAGACCAGCACATACTGTGTTTAAAGAGTAAGGACAGAAACATGCATCGAAGCAGGACTGATAGGTTAAAGTGCTCATAAACACATCTTAAGAAGCATTCGTTTTTTCATTAAAATTATCCTAAAATACCTAAAAGTTTCCAGAAATGATTGGAATACAAAGAGGATCTTGAACACGGGGACCAAGGTCCAGTTCCTTGCAATGGAACTCTGGGTAGTGACTGGATAATGTGAAGGAGGTCATAAAAGAAAATTCTAGTTTAGGGATAGTTTGTCTAAGAGGAATTCTTAACATCATTTCCAATTCAAAAACTCTGCCTTTACTCAGCTTATTCAAGTGACAGATTTTCTTTTCAATTAACACAAATCACAACTGCACTCTGAAATCTTTAGAAATACTGCATATAGAAACGTTTACTTAAAATACTTTTGAATATTTGATGTTTATTATTTATGCATAGAAAAAAACTAAAGAGAATTTTTTTAGCTTTTAAAAATCATTCTCAAGCCAAACCAGCCCTGATGGCCTGGTGGTTAAAGTTTGGTGCACTCCATTTTGGCAGCCCGGGATCAGTTCCCAGGCATGGAACAACACCACTCGTCTGTCAGTAGCCATGTTGTGTCAGCGGCTCACACAGAAGAACTGGAAGGACTTGCCATTATATACAGCTATGTTCTGGAGCTTTGGGGAAGGAAAAAAAGAGAAGAAGATTGGTAACAGATGTTAGCTCAGTGTAAATCTTTGCTAACAAAAAAAGAGTGGGGTCTTTTGTATCAGAGAGCTGGGTTTGAAATATGGTTGGAAAAAAATCACTTCTCCTATTTAATAGTAATATAGCACAGACTCTGAAACTACCTGAATTAAATTCTGTTCCAATATTTTCTAGGTTTGTGATGTTTAACAAGTTAGTTCACCTGTCTTTGCCTCAGTTTCTTCATCTGCTAAATCAAGATAATAATGGTGCCCTGAATTGAATGAGATAATAACAATTTAGAAAAATATCTGTCATGTGATAAGCACAAAAAAGTTTGCTAATATTATTTTAAATGTAATGATATTTGCATATCTGAGAAGTATATTTGATAGGGCCTATGTATATTATGATGCATATTCATACATTCTCTCCATATATAACTCATTTTGATGTTCAGCAGGGGTTATTTTCACGTTTTTTCTAATACTAGGAATATGTTTTAGCTTTTAACACTAATTGACCAGCCTGATTTATTATCTTTCAAATGCCTTCCATTGATTCCTGGTCAGATTTAGAGATGTTGTTTGTAGGTGGAATAGAGTTAATTGAACTGGTGCAGAAAAGAACAAATTCACTGATTTATTTATAAGTTTTTAGTCAGTGCTATTACAATAGTTCCAAATACATACACATATTCTCAAAGTATTTTCTTCTATATTTAAAGCCATTTTATATTTAAAAATTTAATGAAGAAAAATATAGAAAAACGCACAAATTGTCAATGAACACCTGGTTGAATTTTCATGAAGTAGAGACACTTATGTGATCATCATGCAGAAAAAGAAATCAAATAATCCCAGTACCCCCAAATCCTGCCCATGACCCCTCCCTGTCACTCTCACTCCAAAGTTAGCAACAATTTTGATTCATATCACAATTGATTAATTCTGACCTTTATAAATTCTGATCTATTATAAATTACTTTTGACCTCTATAAATATAAAGAGGAAACTATTCTGCATGAACTCTTGTGACTGGCTACTTTTACCCAATATTATATTTGTGATATTCACCCATATCGTTGCATCTAGAAATACTTCATTCATTCCAATATCTGTAGGGTATTTCATTGCATAACTTTGCTTTTTTTATTTATCCATTCTACTGTTGAAGGAAACTTGGGTTGTTTTCAGTTTAGGCTATTATTAATAATCCTGTTGTAATTATTCTTTTACATAACTGTTAGTGAACATATATTTTCTGTTGATAATATTCCTTGTAATACAAATGCTGTCATAACATTTGCATATGTTCAGCTTTAGTAAACACTGCCAAACAATTTTTCAAAATGGTTGTACCAATTTACACTCCCACCATCAATGTCTGTGAATCTTAGCTTCAAGTCAATGGGATGGAGACGTAAATTCTTCTCACAAGATGGGCAGAAAATACTTGGAACAACGTTACACTCTATCACAACTTGGCTGCAGCTTTTCAAAACTCACTTGTGTATCAAATTATTTTTCTAAGAGGTCTATCTTCTCATGAATATTAAAACATTATCTCTGAACTGAGCACCTAGCTCATATTTGCTTGTTCACAATGGTACGTTTTAGTAGATATTATTCCTGGGTTTGGGATTCTTCTTGTTTTTTGATATTTTTTTTTTCTGCTTTATCTCCCCAAATCCCCCCTGGTACGTAGTTGTATATCTTAGTTGCAACTAAGGTCCTTCTAGTTGTGGCATATGGGACGCCACCTCAACGTGGCCTGACGAGCGGTGCCATGTCTGTGCCCAGGATCCGAACCCTGGGCCGCCACAGCGGGACGCGTGAACTTAAACACTTGGCCACAGGGCCGGCCCCGGTTTTTGATATTTTCTATGGAATTTATTGTCCATATTATTTATTTTGGTATCTTGTTAAAACAAAATAATGAAAGTGATAAGAGATTCCTTAGGAATTTATTGTGTTCCTATAGGACTCTGGGACTGTGCTAGAAACCATGAATAATTAGATTTAAAACACTGGAATCCCAACTCTAGTGAGGTGAGACAGACAGGTAAATAGACTATTATAATTCTAATAATTACACTGATTGTTACAATCAATGCAATGAATGATAAGGGAGAATCTATACTGGTCAGAGATGAAAGAGGGAAAATACAAGGAAGGCTGAGGAAAGAGGGGACTTCTGAGCTCAGTTTAAAGGGTGAAAAAGATTTTTAGCTAAGTGTGTATCAATCTATCAATCTCTTCTTGCCAATTACATTTCCTTTTTTTTCTGTAATCTTCTCCCTTAAAGTTTTTTTTCAAATTTCAATAGGAGTTTGATTAGTGCATGTTATACAAAGGAGACAATAAATACAGAAGTGTACAAAAAACAACAACAAATTTTTTTCCCTCACCAATTCCCACTCCACTTCATTCCCAAACACCGCTCAGTGTCAAAATCCTTGCTAGGCTCCTTCCACAACTTTCTGTGTTCATGAATTGCATATTAACTAGAAGCCTGAAATACATGTAGCTTCTGAAACTATGTATGTATGTGTTTTAAGAAGTTTTAGGTTTCTGTTTGTTTGTTTTTATTTAAAAAATAATCATGCTATACACATCACTTAGCTACTTGCTTTTATATTGCAGATAAAGTTACATTTTAATATTACGTTACATTTCACATATACTAGCCAATATATAGCATGTACACATAAGATATAAGAATTAACAATGTTGTAACAACTGTTAATAGCATTGGAGACCTTAGGCACCCTTCTTCATGGCATCCCCTACCTCTTAACACCACGCAAAGCCACACTAATCCCAGGAGAGAATCAGACTTGAATTTTGAACAATTTAGTTTTATTAACTTGACAATACATCAAATACACCCCATGTCAGTAGATACTGGTTAAGTCCCTTTTTTTCTAATTTTCGTAAACATATATGTACTGGCATATTTATTTACATAAAGAGTATCACATTACCCAATGTTTTCATCCTATTGCAACATTTTTTCTTTGTTTACTTCTCACTTACTTTTTCCACTCCTCCATCCACTTCCACCCTCCCATCCCATAGGTAACCCATTTTAAAAACCTGATGCATTCTTGCATTTCTTTGCGGCCAGCTAATTTAACCATATACAAATACGGTTAAAAGTTGTACATTTTACAAATATTCATACTTATATATAAAAATGGAAATTTAATATATACAATTGTCTGTGTAAATATGCATATTAATTTTAAATGTAATATTATAAACAATGATTTGTTTTGATATTGCTTATTCAATAACTACTAATGGATTTTGATCCATGTCAACTGATGTAATTTTATTATGTTCTCCTTTTAATGGCTACATCATAATCAATATTGCGGGTGTACATTGTTTATTCAGCCAATCTCCTATTGATAGTGATTTGCTCATGATTGCTTATTTCCACTATGGACATTATCTTAATAAACATGCATATGCATGAAGGCTTTGACTAGGGCCTTTATCTCTTTAGAATAGATTTCCAGGTGTTGGATTACTGGGCTTAAAGATATTTTTAATTTTAGGAAGTGTTGCTTCATACTTTTATAAAACTGATTTAATATTCATATTTCCAAGAGAAATTCATTGGAGTATACTTTTCTTCATATGCCTGCCAGCAACAGTTCTTATCTCTCTTTTAAAAAAGTTTTGCTACTCTGGTAGGTAAAAGTGATATCTCGTTGGTCTTTTAATTTAGAAGTCCCTGATCAATACTGAATTTGACTATCTTATTTGTATGCCGACCATTTGGTTTTCTTCTTCTGTCACTTGTCTATTTCCATTCTTTGCTCATTTTTCTTTTGAACATTTTAGCTATTTCTTAACAATTTCTAAATAACTTTTGTAATATAGATACTATCTCCTTACCTGTCATTTGTTTTACAAATTTTTTCCCAATGGTATTATTTTTCTATTAACGTTGTGTTATAAAGAACAGGCAATGATAGCCAATGAATACTAAGAGTATTTATGAAACTGTCATAGGCACGGCTTCATTAGCAACCTCAACTAGTTGTCTCAAACACGAGGAAAGAAAATAATTCCGCCAAACAGAATCTTTTGTGGCTTTCTAATCTCTTGACAAGAAGGATGGCCTTTCGTAATTGAGGAGGTTAAAGATTTAAAGACTAAACTTTCTATCCAATTAACAAAGGAGATTTAGCCATTTGCCACTGTTACACAGTTTCAAAAGAGTGCTCTCTCGCTCCTGTAAGCAAGGAAATGTGTCCTTCAACAATATAATACATAATCATCACAGTTGGAATTGGAACATATAAGAGTTTAGTGTGCTGACAAAGTCATGGTTATCGTATTACTTGACCACTTGAAGATTCTAGCTCTTAGAGACAAACTTCAGGATTGATTAACGCTTATGAATAGCATCAAAAGGAATCCTCTAAAGTACGTAAATGTAGATATCTATCCCTTGCAACTAATCTATGTGGTTTTTACCCTGATGCTGTCTTTGGGCATTTGGGGGAACTTAAAGCCTCTAACAAAAGGAAATGTAATTACCATCGGAAAACCAGTTGAGCAATATTTAATTATGCTCCATTAGAAGCTATCAAAACAAGATTGCAATTACATTTTACACAGCCACATTCCTTGTAAGGTTGGCAGTTCAGACCTCTGGTAATAAATACAGAGTACGCCGCATTCTATAAAGCTCCTAGGCCGTTTAATGATGACCTGTCAATAACCAGCTTAGTTTTTTATTGGAACTGGAGGAGTCAAGATAAAATTTGAATATTAACAACAAAAAGAAACTGACTAAAATACGTTATGTAAAGATGGAGAAAGTCACTAAAACACAAAAAACCAAGGTGGGAGAGTAAACCTGATTTAATGTAGCAAAATTTATTTAGCAGTATTTTTAGAAACTGGGTCCCAACTTTGTCTGGAACAAGTATTTGATTTATGCTAAACTTGTGGCATTTAATTTTCCAAAATGCTTTCTGTGTTGCCAATATCCCTTGTTTAACCAAAACTTTATTTTATAAGAACATAATCAACAACCAGGAGAGGGAAAGTTAGAAATAAAATGAAGCACTTACTAGAGCAAGCCATTTTACATGACGAATATCTCGTTTAAGCCACACAACAAGCCTGCGAAGAAATTATTTCCACTGTCTAACAGAAGGAATAATGCAGCTCCGTGAGGTTGCGTAACTTGCCAAATTCCCATCAGTAGTAAATGTTAGAGCTGAGATTCAAGTCCAGAGCTTCATGACTCAGGAAGCTAAGAGCTATTAAATAACCATCCACCTACCACGCACACACAAACCAGCATGTACTAAGTCTCCAGTTCAGCTTTACATTCAAAGCCATTAGAACTTAAAGGAGGTCAAGATTTGTGTGAATCTGGAGAAGAGGTAAGAAAAATGTTAAAGGAAACTCAAGGTAAGAGAAAGATTTGGACAGGGCATTGAAAACAGGATGCAGACTGGATAGGCAGAGAAAACAAATGGCACTTGTACATGGTGACAATATTCCAGAGAAGTCACATAGTAGGTGGTGATGTTACTCCATCTCCATCATAAGAGAATTGGGCTTTCAGTTTTCTAAATTTTAAAAGCCAACAAAAGGTTTAACTTAAAGTAAGTTGAGTCTAACTAGAAATCTTAATTCCTAGCAAAATCGGCAAAGTCAGTTTGTCCCATGTCCTCATGAAGTAGTCACAGATAAAGCATAATTGTTAAACGAAGGAATGGGCAGTCAATCCAGCAGAGAAGCCACAGCAGATGGAGTGGGTATATTTCACTTGGACATGTTAGGGGAGAGGGGTAGAGTAATCACAGTCCCTTATATTAACCAGAAGCCTGCAGTTCGTGTATCTCCTCAAACTCCATAGTCTAGAGGAAATAGATGAGAAAAATGTTTATTAGAAATCCCATGTGCCAAGCCCTGCATTTGATAGGGAAAGCTAATCAAATATTTCTCTGTAAGTTTAGAAGCATGACTAAATCACCACTGATTACCAGCCTAGAAATACAAAGGAAAGGCTCTTCAAAAGCATCTGCTTCAACACTGCCTCCTTTTATTTGAAGAAACTGAGGCTGACATAGATGCAGTGACCCAGCCTGCATTATGACTCATAATTGGTAGAACCACGATCAGGTGCTAGTCCTTCTGTTTTCAATACACTTGAAACTGGATGAGTGGTTGTTTGTAGATCCCTTTGCAAAAATTTGTAGATTTAGAAAAATAAGCAATCTGTAATTTACCTTTTTTTAAATTTTGATTTGTTAAACTTCCCTGCTTCTCTTGGACCCCTGCATTTGATCTTGCTCCAAAAGTCTGTAATATCTGCTGGGGCTGGAATACCTCAACTCCTACTAAGCGATAACAACTTTTTCTCTCTCCTACTTCTTAAGATTTAACTGCCTCATTCATTTTGTTCTTGATATTCTAGCATCTTCCAGATATCACTTACCTGTCTTAAAAGGAGTCAATAAACTCTCTGCAAAGGAAGCTGACAGCATATATCAGAAACTTTTTTGTTTTTGCAAGTTTATCTTCTTTTTGGCTTATCATTCTCACTTGCTGAAATTCTGTCTAAATAAATAAACCAAATGGCAAATGAAAATTTCTGCACAAAAATATTTTAATCAGAGAACATTTGTAATGATGGAAAATTTATCAAAATCTACGTGTTCAATGATATTGAAACAGTTAAGTAAAGTACAGTATTCATATGATAAATGTTATGTTCCTATTAAAAGTTTTTAGGAAAACTTTTAATGATATTAAAACACTGTGATGAAATTGTAAGTTGTAAAATAGATATTATATCACATAGAAATCACAAACATTTCTTTTGCTTGAAAAAAATATCTGCAGGGAAACAAACTGTCAAGGAAAGTACTAACATTTTTTAAAGCTTTTTAGTTTGGAATAATTTTAAATTCACAGAAAAGTTGTCAAGATAGTATGGAAAGTCTCCGGGTACGCTTCACCCAGCTTCCCCTCGTGTTGACCCTGTATATAACCACCATACATTTTCAAAGTGAAGAAATTAACAATGCTATAATACTATGTCTGACCTACAAACTTTATTCAGATTTCACCACTTTTCCCACTAATGTCATTCTTCTGCTCCAGGATCTAATCTAGGATACCACATTGCACTGGGTCACCACGTTGCCTGAGTCTTCTCCCATCTGAGTCTTATTTTTTACCAAGTCGTGGAAAATTTTGAAGAATACTTGTCAGGTCTTTTTTAGAATGTTTCCAAGTTTGGGTTTGTCTGATGTTTTCTCATGATTAGTCTGGGTTCACAGATTTTTTGAAAGAGTATCATGGAGGTGAAGTGCCCTTCTCGTCACATCATATCAAGGGATATGTGATAACCACATGACTTATCACTGATGGTATTAACCTTGATCACCGGCCTGAGCTTGTGTTTGCCAAGTTTCTCTACAGTAAAGTTACCATTTTTCTCTTTCAATATGTATTCATTTAAAATGAGTAACTAAGCACAGCCCACATTCAAGGTGAAGGAAATGAAGCTACTCTACCTAGAGTGGGAACTGTCTACAAATATTATCTGGAATACTTCTGTACGGAAGATTCTTCCCCAATGATTAATGTGTTCATTTCTATATTGATATGGACTCATAGATATTTATTTTATTCTTCGGGTTATAATCCAACATTATCTCTACTTATTTTTTAAAGCACTTTAACACTGAATTATGCCATTATCATTGATATCTTTTTCATTACATTGTTCAGAATTTGTCAACTTTTTTATAATGAGCGGATACCAATTTTGTGACCAGCAAAAACAAATTCATATCTATTCTAACCCTTCAAGGGCAGGCCACTGATCAGGTTGCTCTCATTAGCCAGTGCAAGAGTTCTTTCCCCTGGGTTGTGTGAGATCAGGCTGCCACATGCTGATTGTAGGTGAGTCTCCCACACACTGCCACAGGCTGAGTTGAGGGCTACCAGTGAGAGGGTCCACAGCTGACCCTTGAGCTTGAGCTTGAGCTAAATGTGTGGACTTATGTGTTGGTTCTCACTAGTTTGTGTTCTGACCATGTGCTACCTGGGTCTACAGCACCCAAGGGCAGTAGGAGTGGGGGAGATGTCTTTAGCCTATGTGCCCTCCAGGGCTGACACCACAGCTGTCACTCCATATCCATTGCTAGATCTGCACCCACTGCCTACCAGTCCTCCAGGAGTGGCCTTGTCCGTCTCCTTCAAGGAGTTCCAAACCATTGCTCTGCAACAAAAGGGGCTCTTCTGATTTTCGCCTTCACTGGTGTTTGACATTGGTGAAATTGTTCTCTCCTGAGTTGGACTTATTCCATGATGTTTGGAGATGTTCCTTGCACAAGTGGGACCACTTTTCTCACTCTGCCCTCAGGCCCCTCACCTAGGTAGAGTCATTGTCAAAATTGAAGGAGTTCACTCTAGGAAGGCAGTGATTACAATGCAAAGAGTTCAAGAAAAGACATAGTTTTACATTTATGCTATGAAACTCCAAATGGTAAATTTAAAAGGACTAGAAAATAAATTATTGCTCACATTTTCCTGCATACTCTGGATAAAATTAATTTGTGATCATCATCATTGATACCGACCGTGATATCGCTTCTCCCAAATTAAACCCAGCATATATGGTGTTAAAACCAAAACACTCATTCCCTGCTTACTCCCTGGCTTCCTGGCTGCAGAATCCACTATCCTCCATGGAGACAGACACTGCCAAGGACAAGAACATGGATTCCCTATCTCCTCCTCACCAAGGAGCCATAGGCTGGCGGGAAAGCTGCTGGCCAGCATGGTCAGAGGCTCCCTCCTCTCTGCAAGTAGTCTCAAGGCCAAACACAGGCTGGTGGGAAAGCTCCGACCGGCGAGGCCATATGCTCCCCCTCCCAGACCTAAAAACCCTCCCTTTTAACTTTTCTGGGACTTTGGGATTTCAGTGTTAGCTACCCTCTCTCCTTGCTCAGTGCTGTGCAATAATAAAATCCCTACTTACTTCCACTACCCCCAGTGTCAGAGATTGGCTTGCTGTGCAACGGGTGAGCAAACTCATTTCAGGTTCGATATCATCATCAAAGCAAAATAACAACCTTGCAAATGTCATTCAAAGTCAGTGATCACTGGTGACAGCATGGGTGAGGCAGCATCATGAGTATGTAACCAGCATTAAATAAATATTAGGAACTGAGAGGCAAGAACATTTATATTAATTCAACATAAAACAGATTCCAAAGAGCCATGTCATTGTGAGCAATAACAGTGCTGCTATCTTTATTGTGATGGGAGATCTGAAATTCACCAGAAGCTGTGCAGTTGACCATAAAGGAAAAAAAAAAACGAGAGAGAGAGATGGTTTCTAGACTAGACAGGAAAAAATGGGGCTTGGCTGCTACAAAGATTCTTCACATGTACTGACTAATAGGACAGTAAAAAAAAGTGAACCTGGGGGCCAGCCCCATGGCCAACCAGTTAAGTTCGTGCATTCCACTTCAGTGGCCCAGGGTTTGCTGGTTCGGATCCTGGGCACAGACCTACGTACCACTTGTCAAGCCGTGTTGTGGCAGCATCCCACATAGAAGAACTAGAATGACCTACAAGTAGCATATACAACTATGTACTGGGGCTTCAGGGAGCAAAGAAGAAAAGTAAAGAAGGTTGGCAATAGATGTTAGCTCAGGGCCAATCTTCTTCACTAAAAAAGCATTAAAAAAAAAGTGAATGCATGCCTCTTCTTTATCCATTTTGCCATTTTTGTAAATCAATTAATGACTATACTTCACATGGCCCATGAATTTTATAATGCATTGTTTAATCAAAGTGTTCATGCAGTGAAGGGGTCCCTGAAAAATATTTAGTAGGGCCCAGAACACATAAAGTGTAGCCCCTTTTGGTTCCTGCTCCCGTTCTTATGCACAAATTCCAAAACAGCATTTTTTTAAGGCAATCCTTTAGTATATTTAGTACATTATGGTTTTGTCGCTGGCTCAATGGCTGCTACTAATCTCCAAATAACGGTCAGAAAAACGTGAAGGAAAAGGGAGGTGGTCTATGTTTAGGTCTCACGATTTGTTCCCCAACAGAGCTGACAGAGGAGGTTGACTTCATTTTCCATTAAAAAAGGCCCCAGGGTTTTTGTTGAGGTTTGACACCTTGTATTTCACTGAAGGAAAAGGAAACCACTATTCTTACTGAAGAAATCTCTACTGAGTTGTGATGCTGGGGAACCATGAGAACGTGATCTCATGTGGACTTTTTTTTGTTGTTTGTTTTCATATTTTTCTCATTTAATTTTTCTTTTTGGTGAGGAAGATTGGTCCTGACCTAACATCTGTTGCCCATCTTCCCCCTTTTTCTTCTCCCCCAAGCCCCAGTACACAGTTGTATATGCTAGTTGTAGGTCATTCTAGTTCCCCTATGTGGGATCCCGGCACAGCATGGCTTGATGAGTGGTGTATAGGTCTGTGCCCAGGATCCCAACCAGTGAACCCCAAGCCGCCAAAGTAGAGCACATGAACTGGGCCATGGGGTCAGCCCCTCATGTGGAGTTTTAACCAGCTGTTGTCCTTGCACCAAATCATGGTGCAACTGTACTTAGAATGCGCCTTCTCCAGGTAAAATCCTGAAACCCTAAATATGTAACTGGCTCATGTCACTTAATTACATGAAGACTGTGATAGACAAAGTATGCAAAAGTTTATGTAGAAATTACAGAAGGAAAATATATAAGAATGCATTTAACCTCACTAGTAACCAAACCAATATAATCTTATAATCTAAAATGTTATGTTTTGCCTATTGCTTTGACAAAGTTTAGTATTTTTTTAATGTTTAGCATTGGCAAGCATGTGAGGAAATGGCCTCTGATTCACTATAGGCAGGAATGTAAATAACTGTAAGTTTTTGGAAGGGTAATTCGGATATAGCTATCAAAAGTTCTAAAATGTACATATATTTTAGTCCAGCAATTCAACTTCCAGGTAGTGTATTCAGCGTTTTACAGAAAAAGTTTATTGGAAGGTAACTATAATTAAATGAAATCAAAAGGAGAACTAATCTAAATGCCAGAATAAGATATTATTTGTAAATTATATGTTTATACTATGAACTTTGCTGCAGACATTAAAAATAGTGTAAAAGTATCTGAAATGTAGGAAATATAATACATCATTAAATAAAAATAGTAAGTTACACCAGTATGACACCATATTATTAAAATATATGTGACGTATATGTGTGTACATGTATAAAAATATTATTTAGCAAAATATTAACTGTCATTTTCTCTAGATGATAACATTGTGAGTTATTTTCTATGCCTGATTATTTTGGTTGCGGGCTTTTAAATTTTCATTTTCCAAATTTTCTACAGTGAAAATACAATACTTTTATAATCTAAGCAAACTACATGTTATAATTTTTAAAGCCGCTACCTTCTCACTTATACATCTAAGCACTTACATTATCTTCTAACCACTTTCGTTTATATTTATATTGTTTACCAATATATCAGTTTTATTAAGATGATCACATTAACGTTTAGGACAATTCTGAAGTCAGAGCAATTAGATGATAATAAACCACTTTCACAAAACACATTTTTAAGATTAGTAGGATGTGTAAATCTGAAGTCCACAGGTCAATGAGGTTTTACATAAATAAATGACTCAGGTCAAGTGTAGAGCATTTCCATCATACCTGGATCTAGACAGACCACACCTGTCATCTCAGAAAGTTGCTTCTTAAGCCTTTCCAGTCTATACCTACCCTAGCACTTTAAATCATGGTAATTGTAGAAGTACTAGTAATATCTACCATTTATTTAACTCTTGCCATGTGCTTGATTCTGTGCTATTGCTTCTAAATACAATATCTCATTTAATCTTACTAAGTTGAATATACAGTGAAGGAATGGAGGATCACCAACATGAATCAACTGTTCCAAAGTCACACAAATTGTTAATGGCAAATAGAACACAAACATTGATTTGGCCTCAAAGTTGAGAACTTCTTTCCATGTTATGTAGACTCTCATTCAGTTGAACAATGGAGTTTGGTAATATGGGGGAGGAAGAAATATCCCTCTACCTTTGTAGGTCCTTCTGGCTGGTCCAAGAATTAAATTGACATGAGAGAATAACAGGAGAAAAGCAAACAAATTTAACAAGATGTACACATGGCAGAAACCAGGAAAACTGAGCAACAAGCCAAAATGGCTGAAGCCACCACTTTAAATACCATCTTCAGCTAAAGACAGAGGGTAGAGGTTTGAGATTTCAAAGAGGAGGAAGACAATTCACATGGAGCTGGAAAAACAAACATTTGGTAAACAAATGTTTGCCTTGCCTTGCAAAGACAATGAGACATGGAGAGGACTTTGATCAACTGGGCCTTGCTAAATTTCTCCCTGTCAACCACAGCTTGTTCATATTATACTATAGTTGTCTATGGTGGCAGCTCCAGGGGGAAGGTCAAAGTCTCTTCCTGAATCTTTTGTTCTCAAAAATAATCAAGCCAAAGAGATGCATTTCTGGGTGGCAAATACTGATCCTCCTCGGTAATAACCACGTTCTCTAAAAAACTAGTAAAACCAGTTGAGATGTCGAATAACGTAAAGCTGACAAAAATAAACACTGGAGACCTCTCAATACCTTGGGATAGAAATCCTAATGTGCCCTGCACACTCAGGGACTAGTTTGGAGAAATTTTAGGATTAAAGTCACTACAGTACATCCTATTGTTCCAGCAGAGCCCAATTCTCAAAAAGAAGATTACTGTCCTTCAGGATTTCAGGACAACTCTCTAGTTTTCAGAAATTTTTATTTGAAAAGATAAAATAAACACTGTGTATTAACCCAATTGTAAAACAAAATAATTCATCCCAAATCTCACGGAAACTGAACTGAACAATGGTTAAATTAACAACGATATTATGAATCTGAAACTAAATTAAAATTCATTTGAACGAGTGTGTGTGTACAAGTCCTCAGTTCATTAGTCTTCCGACAGTTTCATTACTCTGTAGAGCTGGATGGAAATTTGCATTTCCCCAGGCTATGCTTCTCTAAGTGACTGACCAGGAGTGAGGCTGCTCCTGGACTTGCAACATTAATGGCCCACACACCAATGAGCAGCAGAAGGAAGCTGTCTTTACAATGCTTGTAAATTAAGTATTCCATCAGCAGGCTTTTCTCTTTAGCTAAAGCCCCTCCATGGGAAAATGCGCTCTGGAGACCCTCTCATTTGCCTTTGCAGCAGCAAAAACAGGCGATTCCCCCTCAATTCTGTCTCAGAGATAAATTAAAATGGCTATTTGTATCAGGGGGGAAAAGAAAGGGTGATTTCCCACATCAGGGAACCACCATTATGGATTCAGAGTTCTCTCCTCTGGCTGTATTACTCATATTTATTTCCTGTGGGTTTAGAGAAGCAGGCATTAGAAATGAATGGCATCCTTGACTGCTCACAAGAGGTTTGCCTCAAGCCAAACTCCTGTTTTAACTTGAGACAGCCCCTAAGTCTCCAGATGGTGGGTGTGTGACTCTGCCATCAGAAATCTTCAAAGTTGTGGCAGACCCAGAAACAATGAGACAGGGAGGCCACAGAGGTTGGGAGGAAGAAAATAGCAAAATCAGATACCAGAGACCCAAAGACAGGATAATTCCAGAGGAGGGACATTAGGAAAAGAGGATGTACAGTAAAGACCATTTTAATTTCTCTGATCCATTGACAGCTTTCGATGTAGTTAAAAGGACCCAGCCTGGCATCAAAGCCAGCCAGCTCCTCAACCTCTGAACAAGATATTGCCACTCTGAATAACATGCCCTACATTCCAAAACTCAAAAACTCATCTGTATTTCAGCATAGTCATATCCATAGAGGAAACGTTCCAAAGCTTTGACCTCTGTTAGCATTGAGGGATCAGGCATGCAAATTAGCACTGGCCCATAGCCCCTTAGCTGAATCACACTCATACAAAGTGCAATGTTGAGGGGACCTACAAAATATCAGAAGTGATTCTAAATATACCTAATGTTTAAAAAAACCCTGTTATGAAGAGCTTCATGCAGAAAATGTTGCATGTAATTTCTATACTCTGGATGAATTTCAGATTATGAAGAACCTTCACCCAAACTCTCCATTCTCCCTCCACTCTGCTCCCAGTGCTAGACATTATTAACCCACCCTCTCTTGAACATGCCTCCTTCTCCACTCTTTATATCACTGGACACTCTTGATCTAGCAAATCTTGGAGGAATTTTTTTAAAGCATTTGGATCAGAGAAGGCACTCTACACTCTTTTCCAACGTGTTCTACAATTTACTCACTTAGCCTCGTTATTCTCTGTTAAGAGAACCGTGAGTCTCAATCCTGACCGCACACGAGAACCACCTGGAAAACTTGGAAAAAAAAAAAAAAAACACCCATACTTTGGACATACCCAATGATGAGGATTTTTAGGCTGCTTAATTTTAAAACAGTTTATGATGAGGATTTTTAGGCTGGTTACTTTTAAAACTACAGATAAGAAGCAGGCTCCGAGGAGTGGAATTTGTTTGCCCTTTGATCAGAGACAATTGCATTTGTGAAGGAAATCTCCATGCCTCCCTCTCTGCGCCAGGAGGAAGGGGGGATGGCTTTATCTCTGGAAACTCTTAATGGGGAAGGCAAGAACTTAAGTTGTTTACTGTCTGGCAACCTCATGTAACTGACCCCCCACCCCAAAATCCTCCTTTGTCTTTAGCTGAAGATAATATTTGAGCGGTGACTTCTGCCATTTACTCAATCCGGTTTGATTCTTATCTAAAAGTTGTGGGACCGCCCAATGGCCGGACCCTACCGGCACTGGTACCATTTTAACTTTTTTTCCTTTGTCTTGTAAAGAGATGACTCACATACCTATGCCTTAAATTTAGCCCTAACCCTCAACTCGGGGCAGCAGCAGGAGCTCTGACTGCCCGTGGGTCCTGTCCCCACGCACCAGCTCTGCCTGCCCATGGGTCCTGTCCCCATGCCAGCGGGGGCAGCAGCAGCAGCTCTGCCTGCCCATGGGCTCTGTCCCCATGCCAGCGGGGGCAGCAGAAGTGGCGGCAGCAGAAGCTCTGACTGCCCATGGGTCCTGTCCCCATGCTATTCCACACTATTCTCTAAATAAAAGAGTACTACTGCCAGATCTTGAGAGTCTAAGAAATCTTTCTTTCGACTCCTCGGCTCACCGACCCCGCATCACCCAAGGCCAATTAAATATCCAAGGAGAAGGCCTGGACATTATGTTTTAAAAACTCCGTAGGTGACATTAATATTCCTCTGTGTTAAGAATGCCATACTGATGTTGAATGCTTACGTCAGAGGAAAAGCAACAAGGACAGATGACATTTCAAAGTTCCAATGGATGGTTCTCCGGTATCCTTGTGTTACGGTCACAGATGAAACTCTGGACATTTTGAACAGTTTCATGTGAGAATCTTCCCAGGATGCAAGCCAGGCACTCAGAGCCGGGGCTCTAATCCCTGAATCACTCTGTGAGATTACACACCATGCTTTTATCTCCTTGCAGATCCCCACCCCTAAAAGCAATTTGGAGGAAGAAGCTTCAAAACAGAAATAATCAAAGTGCTACAGCAGGAAATCTGAGAGGAAACATACAACACGAGACAAGAAATATCCGGCGCATTCATTAAGTTCTCCATGCCCTGAGACACACCGATCAGAGGACTAGAAAATATCATCAGTTATAACAGTAGTATGTCTTCCAACCTGCAAGGAACTATCAGAGCCAATAGGATGTTTGGATACAGAGGCCCTGTGAGGATACATTTTGTCTACAAAGTCCTTGAAGTGCTTGCCAGCAGGAATTTGCTTCGTGAAACTTTTTACCGCCCTTCTCAAGCCTTGTATGCAACAATTTACTAACCATGAGTAACATTGCTATGTGCCAGATGGAACAACCCAGGCACAATCTAGCTCCTTCTCATCACAGATAAAGAAATGAATGTTTGTTTGATTGTATTTTGTGTGTGTGTTAGGAAGATTGGCCCTGAGCTAACATCTGTTCCCAATCTTCCTCTTTTCGTTTGAGGAAGATTGTCACTGAACTAACATCCATGCCAATCTTCCTCTATTTTATGTGGGATGCCATCACAGTGTGGCTTGAGGAGCAATGTGTAGGTCCACACCCGGGATCCAGATCCTTGAACCCTGGGCTGCCAAAGCGCAGTATGCAAACTTACCCACTACGCCACCAGGCTGGCCCCTAACCATATTTTTAAAACAAAGACTTGGTTGGTGAATGACTTTCCTGAGGCCTCATGTTGACAGAGAAAGTTAGGGATAGAGGTTAGTGCAGGTTAGTGGTCACCAACCTCGAGTAGACAGCCAGCAGCACTTCTGTGCATTTCTAGTTCTTGACTCCTTGGTGGCCCACTCTCCACAAAGACTGTATCAAAACCTATGCCCTTTCTTCAAATATATGGTACCCAAACCTGCACCTCTTACCTCATAGCTTCTCTCCGTTCACAGCGTCTATTTCATCGTAACTTTGACTTGCACATGGCCCATTGCGGCCAGTAAGACTCACCTTTATATCAGGACTCTTTCATATCACTAGCAACAAAAGATTCTCTCTCTCTCTCTATTCCTGTCTTTCTCTTCATATTTCTATTCATTATTTTAAGGATCTAGTTGCTTCAGGTATGTTTTTTTGACACCAGATCTCATCAAAAATCTCTGAGTCAGACTTTGGTTCTTGACTAGCTTCTCTGGGGGCAACAATTCTGCTTAAAAGATGTTTTCGGTAAGGGTGAAACTGCATCGAATCCTGTTCTGCCTCCAGGGCTGACCTATTACTCCAGTCTTCACTCTCTTTAGGCCTGGGTGATTCTGATATTCAGCAGGGATGAGATCTTCGGACTACAAGTTTAATACTTAGCCAGCATGGCAATGTTCCAATTATGCTGGGTTCTCTTTTCCTGACATTACCATCACAGGTAACATTCTGGAAATGTTGAACCATCTCATATAACAACCTAATCAGGTTAAGCTGAGGAATAATTACTGTTCCATGTAAATGCATTTATATCTGAGAACAACTTTATAAATGCATTTGAATTGAAGCCTGTTGTTTGGGGCTGGTTCAGTGGCATAGTGGTTAAGTCGGCACACTCCACTTCAGCAGCCTGGGGTTTGAGAGTTTGGATCCTGGGCCCACACCTACACACTGCTCATCAAGCCATGCTGTGGCAGCGTCCCACATAGAAGAACTGGAAGGACTTACAACTAGGATATACAGCTGTGTACTGGGGCTTTGGGGAGAAAAAAAACAGAGTAAGATTGGCAACAGATGTTAGCTCAGGGCCAATCTTCCTCAAAAAAAAAAAAAAGTCTGCTGTTTTTAATTGTAGGAGAAAAAAGATTTTCCATACGTTAATAACATCTTAGGCATCTGAAAGCAGGTGATAACAGATATGTATGTGTGTTGGGTGTAGGAAGTGAGGACATAAAGCTTATAACTACATCAAACTTACTCAGCAGGTATAGAAGGTGAACTCGATTTAGTTTTCTAAAAGACAAAGGTGAGCTGGTCAAAACCTATGATTCATTTACTCCCCTGGGAAGCCACAACTTCTGATAATATTTTAAAATGCATTTTTTATTTTTATTAGAGTCACACATGCATCACATTATTTAAAATCCAAACAATGTTATCAGGCTCCTGGCAAAAAGGAGCAGCCCTCTTCCCATGGCATCTCACTGGCCAGATCTACTTTGCAGAAGCAACCATTTCCGTATTTCAAAACCATTTGCTTATACTGCTATTTGCATTAAGGGATTTTAGATTTCATTCATGGTGTATAAACATTTAACTCTCTGATTGGCCCAATCCCCCCGACCCCACATCTTCTTTATTCTTTTCCCTGCATCTTCCAAACGTGACTCAATGCCATGGAATTTTTTGGCATCTTGTAGTTGTAATAGCATTATTCTGATTCATAAATATTGTTCACTGCTGCACCAAGTAATATATTACAATAACATTTCCTTTCCTGTACAACTCTTTGCTCTTCCTAGATCTTACATTTGCTTCATTTTTGTTTGGTGTTCTATGTAAAGATTAATATTTTTTTCTAAATCCTTAAACAGATCTTCCAAACATTTATTACTGTTATTTTCAGAACATTCAAGTATAATTTGAATTATGTATTCTCCAAATATTCAAATGCTTTGGGAAGCCTCTCATATCCACATTTACATACACATATTTTAGTCCCCACCTTCCTAAGTATTTTTCTGGAGAAGTGATCTTTCTGCTCCAATCTAATGGGCTGTTCTATGCGTCATGGCCACACAGCTGTCTCCTGTGGATTCTTTGTACCATCAAACGCAGTCTCCTCTGGACAGCTCTTCCGTGTAAGCCTCCTGTTTCTTAGACCCCATGTCTGCCTCTTTCTTAGTTTATTCCTTAGCTTTTGAATAGCATCTACTAATTAAGGGCGCACGGCAGGCAGAATTTTTGAGACTATTAATTTCTAAATAGCTTTGTCTCCCTCTTGCATTTTATTCATAGTAAATTTGGTAAAGAATTATAGTTTAGAAATGATTGTCCTTCAGAACTTTGAAGTCGTTTCATTGGCTCTTAACTTCCAACATTTCTGTTCATAAGGGCAACGCCATTCTTGTCCTTTGCCTTCTTCTGTCTTTTTTCAGGATTCTTTTAGCACCTTACTCAATTGTAGAAAAATTTCACTATGATATGCTTTAATGTGGGTTTACATTTTTCTTCATTTATTGTGGTAGGCTCTTCACAGGAACCTCTTTACCTCCAGGACACATTACTTTTTAGAGAATATCCAGTCCTATTTTTTCTAATCCCTGTTAATTGGATGTTTGATTTCTTAACTATTTTCTTAATTTCATATATTTTATCTCCTATTTTTCATCTTTGCTTTTATCTATGTTGTTCTACTTGATGGGAGATATTTTGACTATATTATCTAACAGTTTTATTGAAAATGTTAAATTTCATTTATGGGGTTTACAATTTTAAGAGCCCTTTCTTATTCTAGCCTCTTTCTCTAATAACATTCTTGTTTTATGAATGTTATATATTCTCATCTATCTGAGCGATCATTTCTCTTAATAGATACAATTTATTAAATACCACTATGTGCTAACTGCTCAGCTAAGCGCATTCTACACATCATCTTGTTTAATTCCTACAACCATTTTAATGGTTTCAGAAATATTATTACCATTTTACAGAGGAAGATACCAAGAATCACAACTTTCTTTAAATGCCAATTAATCCTGATTATGTAAATATTGTTCAGTTTTGCCAGGTAATATATTATGATTATGTTTTTAATTTCTATGCAACTTTTTGCTGATAAAGGCCAATGGCACATCAGTTTGACTGGAGATCCCTAACTACAAAGACAGTTGTAGGAGAATGAGAGTGGAGACACTGCTTTATTATCTATACAACTTTACTACTTCTAATTCTTTCATTTCTGTATGTGTCTCTTGTCATTGTTTTTTTATTATTATTTCTTAGATAGCAGTCTCCTTAGGACAGGGCAAATTTTTATTTTCCTCATAACTCAGCATCCACTTCAGTGCCTGGAAAAGTAGTTACAAAAAATATTGGTAATTGAACCAACTTTTAGAAAGCAAACAATTGCTGTTCTTTTTATCATATGTGCAGAAATCACCTTTCATATATTTGAAGTTCTTAAAGTAGGGCTTATCTGTAGGGGAGGCAGTATTTGTTTCAGTTTTCTTATCCTTAAAGAGGAGATAAAGATTCATATGCTTCCTAGAATTGTTGTAGAATTAAAAAGACATTGCACGCACAGTGCTTAGCTTAGCGTGCTGATTCCTGTAAACACGCAGTGACTGTTCACTGCTACCATTTCCATTCTCCTCTTCATCATCATCACCACCATTTAGCCAGATATAGGAATAATGCATTCTTGTTAATTGGACTAGATTAAGATAACTCAGTCTACACAAAGGAACTTTAATTGTAGGATAAAATGCATTAAAATATCACTCTTTTAAGTATTGCACTGCTTCTGAACAATGTAATACCTGGTGACAGCTTTAATTTGAAAATCAATCCAGATGAGTATTTGAAGCTCCTGAATAAATATTCTTTCAAACATTATAATGTTCAAAGTCCGGGTATACTACCCTATTAGGAAATTCACTTATTACATAAAGCATATTAAGCTTTACTTCTTGAAGTAAACATTTGGCTATTGTCTCCAACCTAAATTATTTTTGCATTCTCTTATGAAGCTATAGCATTTTATTGGAAGTTTATTAAAATATCTATCACAATTATCTTTGCATTTATTCATTAATTTGTGTTTTTCCCCTTACTAGATCCAAAGCTCCTTGGGTAAAGGGTCAATAACACATATATCTTTACATTCCTCCCAGGACCTAGAACAACATTTCAGATGTGGTAGCAACTTGAGAAATATTTGTTGAAGTGAATGCATAAGATAAGTACAAAATGTAGATTAAATTTACGTAACACAGTTATATGGAACTATATAGTAAAAGTTACTTGCCTGAGACCATTAAATTGGCCTCAGGTCAGAATCCTTTGAAAGTTGGTATTCCTCAAACATAGAATATATTAGACCTTTGTGTGCAAGGCAGATGCTACTGACAAATACAATGTTATGTATCTATAACTGAGTCTTCAGTAGTGTTTATAAATTTGTATTGATCAGTCTAAATACTCTTTATGGTGCCCTAATGAGCAGCAATATATATTTCTAGCATAGGCTCCACTAAGGACATCGAGCACAGCAAAATTAACTAACCCATTAGTGTATCAGACTCAGAATTTATCTTATGAATAATGTGATCCACTAGTGATGTACCCAAGTATGAGCTTTAAGTTCTTCACCAGAGTAGTATTAGACCTGTTGTCTTCTAGAGTCAGGTGGTGTTTATTTTATCGTCCTTTTTTTCTTTTAAAGAGTCACCCTGAGCTAACATCTATTGCCAATTTTCCTCTATTTTTTTCCCTCTCCCCAAAGCCATGGTGCATAGTTGTATATTCTACTTGTAAGTCCTTCTAGTTCTTCTATGTGAGCTGCCACCACAGCATGGCTACTGACAGACCAGTGGTGTAGTTCCATGCCTGGGAACTGAACCCAGGATGCCAAAATGGAGCACACTGAACTTGAACCTCTAGGCCATCCGGGTTGGCCCTTATTGTCCTTTTGTTTTTTGAGGAAGATTAGCCCTGAGCTAACCACCGCCAATCCTCCATTTTTTTGCTGAGGGAGACTGGCCCTGAGCTAACATCCATGCCCATCTTCCTCCACTTTATATGTGGGACACCTACCACAGTATGGCTTTTCCCAAGCAGTGCCATGTCCGCACCTGGGATCCGAACCGGTGAACCCTGGGCCGCTGAAAAGTGGAACATGCGAACTTAACCGCTGTGCCACCGGGCCGGCCCCCTTGTTGTGCTTTTAAGTCAAACTGATATGCAAGAAACAAATCAGTGCTACAAAGCATGGACAAGATGGTGGTGTAAGAAAATTCAAGTGAAAAGAGAAGTATTTTTGTGTTTTGTTTTTTAAGTATTTGTATAAGTTTATCTCATTGAAATGTATTTTAAAATTTATAGCTCAGATGGGTTCACTGGTGAATTCCACCAAACATTTAAGGAAGAAATTATACCAATTCTCTATAATCTCTTCTAGAAGATAGAAGCAGAAGGAATGCTTTTTAACCCATTGTATGAGGCTGACATTACCCTAATACCAAAAACATGCAAAGACTTTACAAGAAAAGAAAACTACAAACCAATATGTCCTGTGAACATATAAGCAAAAATCCTCAACAAAATATTAGCAAATCAAATCCAATAATGTATAAAAGGAATTATATACCACAGCCAAGTGAGATTTATTCCAGTGATGCAAAGTTTGTTCAACATTAGAAAGTTGATTAATGTTATCCATCATGTCAACAGACAAAGGGAGAAAAATCACATGATGATATCAATAAATGCAGGACAAGCAATTGACAAAATCCACTATGCCTTCATGATAAAAACTCTCAGCAAACTAGGAATAGAAGGGAACTTCCACAACTTAATGAAGAACATCTACAAAACCTGTATCCAACATGGCACTTCATGGCGAGAAACTAGAGGCTTTCCTAATAAGATCAGGAACAAGGCAAGAATGTCCCTTCTTATCACTTTGTGTATGTGTGTGTGTGAGGAGGATTCACCCTGAGCTAACATCCATTGCCAATCTTCCTCTTTTATTTTTTTTCACTTTTTTGAGGAAGATTAGCCCTGAGCTAACATCTGTGCCAGTCTTCCTCTACTTTGTATATGAGATTCCTCCTCAGCATGCATGATGAGTGGAGCAGGTCCACACCTGGGATCTGAACCTGTGACCCCAGGAAGCTGAAGTGGAGCGTGAGGAAATTTAACCACTTGGCCACTGGGCCAGGCCCCTCACCACTTCTTTTTACTAGTATAGTGGAAGTTCTAGTTAATGCAACAGGAAAAGAAAAGGAAATTAAAGGTATACACATTGAGAGGGAAGAAATAAAACTGTCTTTGTTCAAAGATGGCATAATTATCTATGTAGAAAATCCAAAAGAATTGCAATTTAAAAAAGTACCTCATGGAACTAACAAGTGGTTATAGCATGATTGCGGGATACAATGTTGAGATAAAAAGTCAATCACTTTCCTATACACCAGCATTGAACAAGTAGAATTTGAAATTTAAAGCAAAACACCATGTACATTAGCAGCCTAATGTATAAATCTAGCAAAATATGTACACGATCTACATGAGGAAAACTAAACAACTCTGATGAAAGAAACTAAAGAACTAAATAAATGGAGAGATAGTCCATGCACAGGGATAAAAACTCTAATTTGTCTAGATGTCAGTTTTTCCCAAATTGATCTATAGATTCAATGCAATCCCAATCAAAATTCCAGCAAGCCATTTTGTAGATATTGACAAACTCATTCTAAAGTTTATATGGAGAGGCGAAAGACCCAGAATGACCAACACAGTAATGAAGGATAAGAACAAAGTGGAGGACTGGCACTGCCTAACTTTAAGACTTATATTAAAGCTACACTAATGAAGACAGTGTGGTATTGGTGAAGGAACAGACAAATAGATCAATGTAATAGAGTAGAGAGCCAGAAGTGGACCCACATACTTATTATAGTCAACTGATCTTTGACAGTGGAGAAAATGCAGTACAATGGAGCAAAGATAGTCTTTTCAATAAATGGTGCCAGAACAACTGGATATCCATATGCAAAAAAAAAAAAAAAAGAAAAGAAAAGAAAAGAAACTAGGCAAAGACGTTATACACTTAGCAAAAATTAACTCAAAATAGATCATAGACATAAATGTAAAATGCAAAACTATAAAATCCCTGGAAGATAACATAAGAGAAAATTTATATGACATTGAGTATGGTGATGATTTTTTAGATACAACTCCAAAGCACAACCATGAAAGAAGTAATTGATAAGAAAATTTCAATAAAATTGAAAACTTCTGCTCTACAAAAGACACTGTGAAGGGAACAAGAAGGTAAGCCACAGACTGGGAGAAAATATTTGCAAAAGACATATCTTATAAAGGACTGTTATCTGCTACGTACAAAGAACTCTTAAATTTCTACAATAAGAAAACAAATAATTTGATTAAAAAATCAACAAAAGATCTGAACAGACGTCTTACCAAAGAAGATATACAAATGGAAGATGAGCCTACAAAAAATGCTCCACATCATATGTCATTATGGAATTTCAAATTAAAACTACAATGAGATACCACTACACACCTATTAGAAGAACCAAAATCCAAAATATTGACTACACCCAATGTTGATGAGGATGTGAAGCAGCAGGAGCTCTCATTCCTAGCAGGAATGCAAAATGGTCCAGCCACTTTGGAAGACATATTGGCAGTTTCTTACAAAAGTAAACATCCTCTTACCATATGATCCAGCAATTGTGCTCCTTAACATTTACTCAAATGAAGCAAAAACTTATGTCCACACAAAAACCTGCATATGGATGTTTATAGAAGCTTTATTTATAATTGCCAAAGTTGGAAGCAACCAAGATGTCCTTTAGTAGGTGGATGAATAAATTAGCTGCAGTACATGGAGACAATGGAATATTACTCAGTGCTAAGAAAAAATGACCCACCAAGCCGTGAAAATATACAGAAGGATCTTAAATGCATATTAGTAAGTGCAGCCAATCTGAAAAGAATATATAATGTATCCTTTTTCAACTATGTAACAATCTGGAAAAGGCTAAACTATGGAGACAACAAAAAGATCAGTGGTTGTCAGTAATTGGTAGGGAGGAGGCAAGCATGAATAGGCAGAACATTGGATGTTAGGACAGTGAAACCATTCTGTATGATACCGCAGTGGTGAATACATGTCATCACGTATTTATCCAAATCCACAGAATGTACAACACTAAGAGTGAACCCTAATGAATATTATGGACTTTGGGGGATAATGATGTTTCAATGTAGGTTCACTGATTATAACAAGTACACTACTCTCTTGTAAGATGTTGATAGTTGGGGAAGCTTGGGTGGGTGACTTGTGGGAGTATATGAGAAGTCTGTGGACTTTCTGCTCTAAAAAAATTAAGTATGTTAAAAAAAATTAGAGACGCCAGGATAAACACCAAAAAGAATTGGATTTAAGATAAAAAAAATAATAAGGCATGAATACACATACACATTAAATATTGGCTTCTGCTGTCCTTTAGGAATAGAGCAATTTAAATCAACCTGAGGAAGGCAGCCTTTGCTGTCACAAGAATGGTCTTATGTATCAGTTTGTTAACTTTGAAATATGCCCCTCAGCCCAAGATATAAAATCTATAGGCTTGGGTAAGACCTTCACTTGAGATTTGTTTATAGTTTTTCCATATCAGCTTCTGTCACTCTACTTAGGTTCCATCAGCCATAAATTTTCCATCTGGAAATTCCTCTTGATTTCTGAACATGAAACCACTGCAAGCTACAGGCAGTTTGGGATTTCTTTTTCAATTTCCTCAAGACCAAGGAATATGCTGTACCACTTAGTCTATAGCTATGTGTTAGCAATCTACAGTTCCTGCCTTTGACGGCTGACAGCTCAGAGAGGGAAAATAGTGTTTTGAAAGCTAGGGGAATTCAATTGTCAACTGTGCTCTCATGGGCTCTCTTCCAAGGTCCTGGGCCTGATTACAGGAAATTTTACTTTTGGAAGTGTGCATTGCTGTCAAGTAGAAGCATGAAAAAAAAAAACCCAGAAAACAAAACCCCAGCATATTGTTATTATGATACATCTCTGTTCCATCTTAGCCATCCTACATTTCCCTATTTGTTCACATCTGTTTTCTTTCATTGTCAGAAGTGATATTGTGTGTGGGGGTGTATGTTGAAAAGTGTTTATCAAATATAAAATTAGGAGTTATCAAATACAAAATTCAGATATAACTGAGTCTCATTCCCCTCTTTTATAGTCAGAAGTTACTCAAAACAGATCAAGAGACCTCTACTTGCATAAACAGGTATGAGGCCAAATCTTGGATTTTTTATTGAGACAGGAAGTAACAGAGTTATTATAAATGCTGCAACAGAAGTCATGGTCTAGGATCCACAATTTAGATGTTTAGACATCAAAAAGGATAACACCAACAATAAGAAAAAGAAGTCAAACAATAGAGATAGAAGTCAGAAAGAATAACACCAAGGTTAGAGACTGTTTACTTCCTCTCACATGTATTTGAGAAAAGGGAGAAGAAAATAGGAGGTAAAATGTGTTTTAAAAGGGAGGCTGCTTGGCCACGAGCTGATGTGAAGCTGTGTTCCAGGGAGCCAACAGGCAGCAGGCATAGCCTCATAACCTCACCAGCCAAAGCCTAGATGAAGCTATGTAATAGTTCAGTGACTGGATTCCCAATATTCCCATTGTGTCTCAGGTCAGGACTCTTGAGCTGCCCCCATGAGACCAGGTGCTATGAAAGCAACCTCATGGACTTGTGTAAATATTCCTACACAACCAACAGAAAGAGAAGTCTGAGTGTAAATGGAGCATGAGGCAAGGAAAGAGAAAGAGGGGGGAAGTCTCACTCAAGATATGCCTGCAAATCAAAATGTAAAAAAGAAAAAATGTGAGAAACAGTCATGCTTTAGGGCAATCAACAACAATAACTTACTTTTTTTCAGTAAGAAATTTTAAATTTTCTAAAAATATAAATGAGAGAATACCACTCATAAAAAAGAATAAAGAATATTGATAAATAAGCAGACGAAACCAAAATAGGACAGGTTTATAAGCAGAATCACATAGAAGTCATTGAGATGAGAAGGCAGTACTTAGAACTCACCCAGAACACAGACAGTATATTATAAGAGATGAAAAGTTGTTCAGAGTGATAGAGAATAGAGAGAATGACAAGGAAGCCATATTGGAAGAGATAATGGCTGAGAATTTTCCAGAATATAAGAAATAATCCACAGACCAAAACAGCACACTGAATGCCAAGTAGAAAAAGATTTAAAAAATAAATAACTATACACACTCTAGCAAAACTATGAAACATTAAGGACTAAAGACAATATTAAAAATTAGCAGATAAAAATACAAATTGCATACATATGGAAGGTGACAAATAGGCTTCTCATCAACCACAACACAAGTTAGAAGACAGCAGAGTAGTATCTTCAAAATAATTGAGTGAAAATAACTAGCAGTTTAGAATTCTATAGCCAGTTAAACTATCATTCAAGAGTTAGGATGAAGTGAGGAAAAAAAAATCAGATCTGAAAAAAACCAATGAGAGTTTATCACGTATAGATTTTCTTGAAAGAACTACTAAAGGAGGTACTTCAACATAAAGAAAAGTGAAGAGTGTAGGAGTCTGGTGCAAGAAAAAATAGTGTGATTAGAAAAATGAAATATATTTGTAAATTTAATTCAATGTTGACTGTAAAATAATAATTACTAACTTTGTGCTTAAAACTTTTGGAAAACAGTAACAAAAAGACCATGAGAGTGTGAGTCTTAAGAGTGTTAAAACACTTGGGGGTCCTTAGCTACTTGGGAGGAGCAGAGTGGAACTAAATTATTTTAGGCTTGTTAGAAATATGTACAACAAGGTATGTACATGAAAATTTTAGGTGTAACCAATGTAAGTATTAAAATTACTATCTCAAATTTACAAACAGAAAAGGAGAAAAACAGCTTTAAAAAGAGAGATAGATAAAGAAAACTACCCAGGCAGAGCAAAAACTAGCAAAAAATAAATGTTAATAGAATAAACCTGCTACAATTCAGTCTTTCAGATTGGATTTTTTAAATCCCAGCTATATGCTGCTTGCAAGCATTACTCCTTAAATGAATATTCACAAAATCCTTAAAAATAAAATGGGAGGCATGGGTAACATAGGCAAATATAAATAAAGAAGGCTGGTATGACAATATTAATACCAGACAAAATGGAATTTTAAGGAGAAAGCATCAACAGTGACCTTGCAATAGTGATTCAATAAACGGGAATTAAAACAGTTATTTCCCTAATAGTCCATCCCATGCACCTATCCACCATGAGACAGGCTTCATCAGGTAGCATAGCTCATTTCAAGACATCATGCTCAGGAGACCGCTGGTGGCTATCCTGTCTGCCTCCTTCTCATGCTACTTCATGTGTTTCTAAACTTGGAATCTGCCTTTTTTAGAAAGTACAGCTTCTTGCATGTCTAAAATTCCCATTATGAATATGTAAATAATTAACTATTGAAGCAGCTTGGCACAGCAGATTAAGCAGTCCGTGGTACTCAGACGTTAGATGGCTGAAATGCAATCTTCCATTGTAGGCTTTGCCTCAGTCAGAGAAGCGCCTCCCAAAAGAACAGCAGAAATAATTTGCTGGAAAAGGCAAAGAGAAAGTGATTCTTTTGCTATCTCTTTTTATGATGATAATTCTTGACAGAATAGCCATTTTATCAGTAAATGAATTCCTAAAGGGGAAGAAGGATATTGAATCTCTCTCTCTACCTTTTTTTGTTGTTGTTCACAGAATTCTCACGCATAGAATGAAATTTGGATTAAAAAATAATAAACCACAGAGAAGATATCACACCAGAGCCATTTAATTTCTTTTTGCTAACTCTCTATTTTTCTGTCTAACACTCCGGAGTGAAGGTAAAATACAGCATTATTGCTGGGAACAGTAAAAACATTTTCCCCTTTATGCCGCTGCACTAAAATGTGATTTAGGTGTAAATATAACTTATATTTCCGCGTGTTAAATTCAGGATGCGCTACAGACCAGTTGTTCTCAGGGAAGACAGGCTGCAGAGATGCAGTTGAAGAGCACACTAGCCCTTCAGCCTTACCATCCCAGTTGCTATAACGCCTACAACTCCGCATTCCACAACAGAGAAAATGCAGATGGCACAACGTGTCCCAAGCACACAGATTTGCCTTTGATTATTGGCATTGATGAAATGCATCCAAAACACAGATTCCCCAAACAAATTGCCCTTGGGTTGTAGGATATATGGTGCTTTTACATTTGCAGTCGATTTTTACCTCCTCTGACAAATCTTTGTCCTGCTCTTCACTTCCACTGACTCCACCTGACAATATGTTTTCATTTTTCCCTGCCTAGACTCTTACAACATTCTCTCAACTGGTCTTCTTTCCTCCACTCTCTCCCAGCTCCAACACCTCCTTTGCATTATAGTCAGCGGTATTTCTAATGTGCAAACGGGACCATATTACTGATTCAAAGTGTAAGTAGATGCATAAAGTAAAATGTGCAAAAAACACAATAAGGTTGGCATGGATGTGAAAAGACTTTCACGATCTAACGTTGCAATGTTCCCAGTTTTGAAGCCGGGTACCTGAGGGTTACGGCAGATATTAAACCAATTTGCTGTTTTCCTGTTTAGCTTGAGGAGTGACTCAGGGGTCTTGAGGATTTGTGAGCTTGTTTTCCAGAGGATTTGTGAGTCTTTTTTGCAGAAGAAAGAGAATGCTTCAGGGAGATTGTGATCACTAGATGGGTGGTCCCCAGAAGCCATTGATGCCCAGCAGTCAGATTGCCCAGGGGCTTATTGTGAGTGACCCCTTTGTTTCCCCAAAGCTCCTCCTTGTCCAGCCCTTTAGCTCCATAAAAGCTCCCTGCTTTCTGTTCTTGTGAAGGCAGATCCGAGCGAAGCCAGGCTCCCACCTACTCATCTTGGCCAATTCAAATAAATCTTTCTCCATCTCTAATCACTGATGTCTCAGTGTTTGGCTTGCTGTGCACCAGGCACACAAACTTGAGATTAAGAGGTTTGGCATCAGTTTCTTGTCCTGTCCCTGCCCTAAATGTACCTTCTTCCTTAGCCATATTGATTTACTAACTGTCCTACCAGCTCCTCAGTGTCTTTTATCTCTCTGTATTTTTGAGCATTCTGTTTCCATAGCCAAAGATCTTTTAATCACTTAAAATTTACCATAACTCCTTTAAGCCACCTTATTGTGATGGCCTTGGGACCTTACAAGAGGAATTAAGTATTGTTTACTTTGGCATTCTCTAGCACCATGAACACCCTTGTTTTGATTCACTATCCCATTATTTTTATTTTTTTGAGGAAGATTGGCTCTGAGCTAACATCTGCTGCCAAGACTCCTTTTTTTTTGTCTTTTTTGCTGTGGAAGATTGGCCCTGAGCAGACATCTGTGCCCAATTTCCTCTATTTTATATGTGGGACACCTCCCACAGCATGGCTTGATAAGCGATACATAGGTCAGCGCCTGGGATCTGAACCTGTGAACCCTGGGCCACCAAAGCAGAGTGTGCAAACTTAACTGCTGCACCGCCAGGCCAGCCCCCACTATCCCATTATTTAAAAAAATCAGCTGAATGGAAAATCTGGAACTAGATGCCAGGAGGAATTTTGATTATCAGAGCTGGGCAACATGATACAGAGAAAATTCAATAAGGTTAGATCTGAGTGAGTTTCTGGTCCCAGAAAATGGAGATTCAATTGCTTAAGTTTCTTCTGCTTTAGGTTAGTGCTGGTCATGAAGGTTTGGTAGGTGATACAATGAATCTAGGAGTGAAGAAGAGGATTTAGAACCTTAGAACCAAGGAAGGCTCCCATCTAGATCTGCTCATGAGAACATATGTTGAATACCTCTCCTGGTCTTGACAGTGGTCTCACCAAGGAGATACACCTGACGGTTCAGCCTGATCGAGCTCTTGGTTGTCTCAAATCTTGGAGATTTTCCAAGCCACCTTCTTTGTTGTCAGTGGCCCCCAGTAGTTGAAGATGTGCGAAAACCTGTCCCCTTCCCAAGGGGAGGATCTCAGTCAGCCCCAGATGGTGCTAAATTAGAAGCTTGACTCCAGAAGCAGCTTTTCAAGTATTCAGATAGGCCTTTTTTCAGGGAACTACTGGGAGACGGGCACTTTTGTCAGCACCCTCTGTGCTGAGTCCTACGAGGATAGCAGGTTAAGAGCTGTTTGTTTGCTATAGTCCTGTGAGACCCGCAAAAGCAGGCCCCACCAGCCACCAGAGCCAGGAGATCAGGGGGTGCATCTCCTGGGTGGCAGCTACAAAAGCTGGGGCACGCGACAGGCGCACAAGCTCCTTCCAGGGAGACACTGGTGACCTGGAGTAGACCAGAGGGAGAGCGCTGCTGCTGGCCTCCCAGGTCTCCAGGGAGGAGGGCAGTCAGCACCCAAGTGTGTGCAAAATTAGAAGCCTGACCCCTAGGCAGCAGCTTTTAAAGTATGCAGATAGACCCCTTTCTCGGAAAGTCTGGGAAATGGGTGTTTCTGTCCTCTCCCTCTCTGCTGTCGCCCGTGGGGATAACCACAGTGAGTCCTCAGAAGCCCTTTAAGAACTATTTCTTTGTTTGCTACAGTGCTGTGGATCTCATGGATGCAAGGCCTGTTGGCTTTCAGAGCTAGGTGTCTTGGAGGCCATCCCTCAGCTGGAAGTCTTAAAAGTTGGGGCACTGACGTTGAGTCCAAACCCTTTGTTCCTCAGGGCAAAGCTGGGAGTCGTGGGTTCCCTCCCGGTTGTGGAGTTTATGGCAGAGTGTGTCTCAGCCTTTCCCAGCTGTTTCGATGGGGGTACTTTCTCATCCGCCCAATGTGTAGGAGCCACTCAGCCAGTTTCTGGATTTCTTTTGGAGGGATTGCTCCATGTGTAGCTGTAGATTTGGTGTGTCCCTGGGAGGAGATGAGTTCAGGAGCCTCCTATGCCACCGTCTAGGACTAGAACACTGGGAACATATGTTGAATACGACAGTAGGCAAATGAGCTTTGAATTTAAGCTGTCAGTTACAACTCTCGTGACCATGAGTAATTTACTTATTCTCCCTGAGCCTCATTTTTTATTGTTGTTTTTTTTCTTTTTTTTCCTTTTTCTCCCCAAAGCCCCCTGGTACATAGTTGTATATTCTTCGTTGTGGGTCCTTCTAGTTGTGGCATGTGGGACGCCGCCTCAGCGTGGTTTCATGAGCAGTGCCATGTCCGCGCCCAGGATTCGAACCGATGAAACATTGGGCCGCCTGCAGCGGAGCGTGCGAAGTTAACCACTCAGTCACGGGGCCAGCCCCCTTGAGCCTCATTTTTTACAACTATAATACAAAGCGAATGATACTTCCTATTTCACAGTTTGTTGTAAGTATTTAATAGCTAACTGTATTTTTATATAATAATGATAATTCTCATAATAATTATAATTTAATGCTGTCAACCCAGTTTTAAGGCCCTGGCTAGAAGCTGGTCAGTTCCCCTTCCTGGGTAATTGATTAAGTCTGTACCCCAACCTTTTATCTTATTGAATTCTCACACCCTGGAGTCACCAGGCACCTACCTAGCTACCCTGAGGCCAGATACCAGAGAACTAAGAACAGCCCCTATGCCCGAGAGCCTGTGAAAATTTTCAATTTAGCCATTCCACAGCAGCCCAGGAAACCTGACTAATCACACTTCCCTTGGCATCCATAAGCTGCCTCCTACAGCCTCAGCTTGCTGTTACCCTGCCTCTGGGTGCAACCCTCTGGATGACCCTGCATGGCATCCTTCTCTCATTAGAAGCTCTGAGTAATAAAGGCTTCTTACCTTTCATCTATTCAAGTGTCAGAGTGTGGTATCGCACCATCAGAAGAACCTTTAAATTTTATAAAATAATAACATAAGAAGCAAGCACAAAGTAGATGTTTCTTTGCAAGTGGAAGAAAAATGGTGACTACAAGTACACATTTTTTTCTTCAATGAATTCAATGGCAAGGCCAATGAAAATATAATCTAAACATACTATATTGTTCTTTAAACTCTCTGACATACCATTGATATCCTTGCCGGTAGACCAGTAGACCATAGAAATGTTTCCTCTGTCATCCAGATCTTCTCAAGGGTACTCCCCCCAGAGTGCCCACATAGTTTAAGAAATAATAGAAATGCCAGTCATAGAAACAGACAAGGTACATATTATTTATGGCTATTGAGATGGTGGAAGACTTTTCACACTTATTCAATCCCACATTTCATACTAAAATATGCATAATAAATTATATAGGAAAATCATTATGAGACCAAAGGAAAACCACTGCCGTAACAATTACTCTGAAAATGGCCTATGGTCCATTATTCACTCACTGGGAAAATGGTAAATAACATATTTTTGGTAGAATATTTTCTGTAAAATGTGACCTGAGATGTGTTATTTACATCACACATGGAAATTTATCTTTATTACTATTTACTCTGTGATATTAATTTTCTTTAGAATACAAAATATAAGAGAAAACCTCTAAACATGCTTATTGACATCACCTGTGGCCACTTACATTTGTTTGTGATAGATCTGTCTCCTTTGTCCACCACTGTGATGTTAACTATAATAGTAGTTATGGACAATTGTTTGAACACTAATAATGTCAGACACTAGGTGACTTTTTTTGTTTGTTTCCATGTCCTAGGTATTTAATCCTCACCACAACTCTAAGAGTTATGTAAATTTGATAGTTTTTGTTTTTAAATGAAATTTGAAATATAAGTTGCCCAAGTTCCCACAGCACCAAAATAGAGAACAGAATTTGAATTTAGATCTGCAAACTCCAGAACCGGGGTTCTTAATTATTATAATATAGTCCCTCAATGTGTTCTATTAAGTATTTGTAATGATATCCTTACTCTCCGTGTCTGATGTTTACCCCCAGTCCTCATTCTCTTTGAAATGAGCAGCAAATCGCTCTGTAGATAACCACCCTTTATATCTCTCTTGAAATTCACCTACTTGCCTCAAAGCCATTCCATTTTTGTTTTCCATATGTATTTACGTTTCTTTCATCCAAATATTTTTTTTTCTTTCTTCCTCCCTTCTTGCCTCCCTCCCTCCCTCCCTTCCTTCATTCCTTCCTTCTTTCTTTCCCCTTTCTTCTTCTCCTTCCTCACAGGGCTTCCCCCAAGGCTAAGTTCTTCAGTTTTCCTGTGAGGAAGTTTATTCCTGAGCTAACATCTATGGCGATCTTCCTCTATTTTGTCTGTGGGATGCCACCACAGCATTGCTTGATGAGTTGACGAGTGGCGCGTAGGTCCACATTGGGATCTGAACCCACAAACCCAGGCTGTTGAAGCAGAGTGCTCCAAACTTAACTACTATGTCACCAGGTGGGCCCCTAAGTTCTTGAAGTTGTACTTTAATGTCTACTCTCTCTTATTTGACTGACCCTTGTGTAAGTCTTCAATTTCATGCTGATTACCTTTTTTAAAATGGATACTTTTATTTTATAGTCCCATTATCACCACACACTCAGCAATAACTAATTGAATGCCCTTCTGGGATTCATGTGTACAATTTTTATTGTTTAAAGCTATTAATATTTTTGCTACAGGATCTAGGGAAAATAACTCAATCTTCAGAGGTCTCTTATTCTCTCTTTGAAACAAAAAGATATTCTAGATGATTTCTGTAGGCTCTGGAGTTTGGTGATTCTTTGTTCCAATACATGAGAGATTCACCAACCTTTGAAATTTTAAAGTCACAATTTTGAAATTAGTCATAGTTGACCCTTTAAGAATCCATCTCTTTGACTAATTGAATTCATAGGTCTCAGAAAAATGTCTAGTAAATGCTTAGGCTTGGTGACTGATATCCTGAACCATCCTATTATACTAAACTTGTATCTTGAACTATCCATTCCTACTTAGGAATTGCTTGTTTTCTTAAATCTCTTCGTTTTTGAAAACTAAATTTTGCATTTCTGTCTCCGTCAATGCTCAATATGTCTACCTACTAGCTTCAACTCCAAGTTAACTTCTTAAGCACTTATTTTATATTTCGTCTTCATTTCAGTCTTTTGGCTAGTAGAGCCTAAGACATTGCAAGTTTATGCTCTTCCATGAAAACACCCAACCTGAAGCCAGTATGCTCTTAGTGATTTCTTCTTCATCATTCTTCATATATTTACATCCTTCATTTTTCACGAATTAACTCCAGATACCTACAGAATCTGATTCTCAAGGTTCTCCCTACTCCAATCATTCTGAATTTTACTTTTAAGTAGCTTTCTCAGTGTATTAATTTCATTATGCCACTTTTCTTCATAATCACATAACTCAATTTCTATAGATTAAGTAAAAGTATGATTTTAAAGCCCTCTACTGTCAGTTGTCCAAATGTACCTCTTTCTACTCCTAAAAACACAGCCAAAGATATCTGCTTTAGTCGAGTATGTCTTCTCAATATTCTCTAAGAAATTATAAAGAACTCTGTGGTGGCACTATGATGCACCACTCAGATCCTTCTTCAGGGAGACTTTTTGCCTCAGTTGTTTGGAGTGCTGTCCTAAGGCATATTTCAGTTGTCAGTAATTTCAGGGGTCACATCAGCTGCAAATCATCCTTGCCCAAGATAATAATGTTGCTTCCGTAGCTCATAGCCGATAACTAATTAAGGAGGAAGCAGAGAGTAGTACCAGCCATTTTATAAACATATTGATTAAGATATTCTTTACATGTTATAAAATACTCTCATTGAAAGTATAAAATTCAATTATGTTAAGTAAACTTATAGAGTTATGCAACCATCACCACAGTTCAGTTTTAGAACATTTACATCACCCCCAAAAGATCCCTCATGCAGAATTGTAGTGTTCCACACTCCCTCTCTACATCCTAGACAGTCACTGATCATCTTTCTGTCTTCATAGATTTGCTTTTCCTGGAAATTTCTTATAAATGTAGTCCTACAACATAAAGTCTTCTATCCCTGGCTTCTTTTACTCACCAGTGTTTTGGAAGTTCATCCGTACTGTCACATGCATAGGTAGCTGGTTCTTATTATTGCCTATTGGTAGTCCATTGCACAGACATACCACAATTTGTTTATCCATTCACAATTTGACGGCTAGTTGGATTGTTTCTGTTTTGAGCCAGTATGAAGAATGCTTCTATGAACATTCACCTACAAGTCTTTGTGTGGGAATATATTTTTACTTATTTTGGATAGATCCCTAGAAGTAGAATTTCAGAGTCATATGGTAAATTTACATTTAATTAAAAAAAACACTGCCAAATTCACTTCTAAAGTATTGTTCCATTATACATTGATACCAGTAATGTATTTTTTATCATAGCTATTCTAGTAGATGTGAAGTGGTATCTCCTTGAGTTTTTAATTTGCATTTTTATAACAGCTTAGTGAGCATATTTTCACTTTATTAGTCATTTGTATATCTTTTTTGGTACAATATCTATTTAAATGTTTTACCTCTTTTTAAAAATTGTGGCTTATTAATTTCTTACTGTGTGTAGGGATTCTTTATACATGTTGTATATATATCCTTTATAACATATATGATTTGCAAATATAATCTCCTAGTTTGTGGTTTGTCTTTTAATTTTCTGAAGGGTATCTTTCAATGCAGAGAACTTTATAGTTTGGATGAGGTCCTCTTTATGATTTTTTAGGGATTGTGCTTTTGCTATTATGTATAAGAAATATTTTCTTAAACCAAAAAGATCATCTCTTATGTTTTCTTACAAATGTTCTATAGTTTTAGCTCTGTGATCCATTTAGGTTTGGTAACCATGGGGAATTTATGGGCTGGTGTGACACTGGGGATGAGGAAAATTAAATGAGTTGTTCCTGACAATTGATTACTTTCATTTAAGTCAATGCCCTGGATCCTGAAACTGTTAATTATTAATAGGAAATGATTCAATATAATAGTGTGAGAACTGCTGTCTACTCTCCTGACTGATAGGTAACTGGGTTTTCATGATGTAAAGATTGTGGTTGAAATTTTCCTTGGGGAGTGCTCTTGAAATTTTTCTAACAGAGCGGAATCAAACTGTAGCTAAAACGTAGCTAGGTAGCTCTTTAAACCATTACTAAAATTACCCTTAAGATTCATCTGCAGCACAGAATCTTTTAATGAGTGACAAAGACTATGTTTCTCAGTTATAGAACTAGTGCTTGTCACTTCCAACTTAACAATTGAAACTACTCAAATTCTCTCCCCATCACTTGTGGGTAGAAGAATTATTTTCACATCAGCTGCTTTTAATGGCTGCAGGTACAGAACCAATACATTGAAAACCAAGTTTAATTTGTTCATCCTCAGAAGGGGCGTAAAGACTATAAATTGAGATGTTGAATTCAAAAGTATACTGCAATCAAGAATAGTTTGGCTTTATCTTTTATGCATAAGTATAACACCATGATATATATTCAGCAAAGACATATGACTATTTCTGTCATCTCCAAGGATATGAAACACAGAAAATAGTTATTCCAGCGATGGTGTTTTTCAATTCTTTCTGTAAGCGAGCATATGTATGTTTTCATGGACAGATTGTAAGTTAAAAATCTTACATTCTGTCATGTTCAGTGTCAAATGCACCCAATGCCAAACATAGCAAGGCTTGTCACATAGTTATTAAATTATTAGTGAGGCTCTCTATTACTTTTTTATTGCTACTGTAACAAATTACCACAAACTTAGAGGCGCATAATGACATCCATTTATTATGTCACAGTTCCATGGTTAGAAGGCTAAGCACAGTGTGATTCAGTTGGATCCTCTGTGTAGGGCCTCACAAGGTCTAAATCAAGATGCCAGCTGGACTGTTGGATTGACTCGGTTGATTCAGATTGGTGGAAGAATTCAGTTCTTCATAATTGTAATTCATTTTTGAGCAAAGAGAATTATGTCAAATCCTTGTTCTTCAAATCTCTGACTTCTTCTGTGACCAGTCAAAGATCTTGTAAGGGCTCATGTGATTAGGTTAGGCCCACTTGGAAAATCTAGGATGATCCTACAAATCTAAGGTCAAATAGTTGGTAATCTTAATTATGTCTTTGAAATCCCTTTTAGGATGTATTCACAGGAGTAACACCAAGAGGTCAAGATTATGGGGGCCAAAATTCTTCCTACCACTGGCTCTTAGCTTGAAATGAGTATAAGAAATAATTTTGGACATAAAGTTCTTCCATTATTTTTTAAATCATTGCTCCAGTAACCAGTTGATACCAACAGTAGAGCTAAATGAAGCTTAAATTTACTATGAATGCTTCTTTGCTCACTTCTTCAACCTCTAACTTCCAGCAAGACAGCTCTAATCCGATAGAGAATGCAAATGAGGATATTGGGTTTGATATTTACATTTTACTTGTGCTTGTTAGGGGTATCAATAGCCTCTGTTGATCACTGGTTTTAGAAGTCTTTATTCCCACTTGCTAATGACTCCAAGCAATATTTTTAGTGTAAATAAGTTTTAAAAAGCTTTGCCTTGGGGCCAGCCCTGTGGCGCAGTGGTTAAGTTTGCATGTTCTGCTTCTCTGCAGCCCGGGGTTCGCCGGTTCGGATCCCGGGAGTAGACATGGCACCGCTTGGCACGCCGTGCTGTGGTAGGCGTCCCACGTATAAAGTAGAGGAAGATGGGCACAGATATTAGCTCAGGGCCAGTCTTCCTCTGCAAAAAGAGGAGGATTGGCAGTAGTTAGCTTAGGGCTAATCTTCCTCAAAAACAAAAGTTTTGCCTTTATAGTATCAGGAGAGTATAGTGAGAACCCTGAAATTTTCTCTCCAAGTATATTTACATTTATGCATATAACCTATAAAGGACAGTAAGTGTGTTTTACTCAAGTGAAAGTAAGATAATAAGCAGAATTTGATTCTAAGAAGGAATAGAAAACAATAATTATTACAACATGAATTTAGTTTATATTACACTTTAGTGTCCTACAGATCCTTTCATATATACCACATTAAAAGTTGAAATAAATAAAATCTATAGAAGTAGTTTTATTTTTTCCTCAAATAAATATTCTTGCCTTAACTTTTTATATTTTCTATGGAAGGCACAATCAATATAATTTAAAGATCAGGTTAGTTGAAGTTTGTCTCTTCATTTCTTGAAATCCAGAAGTGTTAACTCAGATTGTTCAACATATATTATAAAGTATATGTCTAGCACTCTTTAAGGTTGATGAGTATTTCTGACACAACAATGATGTTTTCAGTACCTTTTGCTATACTAATTAAAATAGGAAAATTCAGATTCAGAGAGTGGTAGACTTTGGATTTAAGTGCTGATGCCTAAATCTTCTTCATGTTTCACTCTGCTTTGCCTCCAGATTTGGGGTTTAGAAAATCTGCTGGATTTGGCCATTAGAGGTCATTAGAAGGCATATTTAAAGAACACGTGAGCAGTAAGGATGAAGGCCACTGTGAGGGCATGAGGTTTTACTATGTGGAATTGGAAGCAATGGAACCATCAGGTGATCTCTTACAAGAAGTTTAGCAGTCGGAAAGCAAGATATAGGGTAATAGGTTGAGGAGGAAAAGAAGGGCACAGAAACACTTCTTGTTTTGCTGTGTTTCTCTTCTAAGGATAGAGACTATCTGAGTGTGTTGTAGCCAGAGTACAAGCAATAGAGGGGAATAGAATTTCCAGAGAGGGGTCAAAGGTGGAGCAAAGTAAGAGAAGAGACAGAATCAAGAAGCTTAAGTGAAGAAGTTTACTTTAGAAAAGAGAAAGGATATTGACTCCACAAAAGAAGAAAATGAGGCCGGGGAGTTGTCATTTTGAAGGAGAGGAGATAATTAATTTGATGACTTGCGCTGCATAGATTTTAGCATTTAGGTGAAGTTAAGAGGCAAGAGGATCTATGGAAACTGTCTTTTGCACTTCATAGGAGCCAATTAATGGTGACAATCCCCATATATAAATAGAAGATTGATGTGTGTATCAGTCACAAATTCAGGTATTACAGGCTGCCTGAGTATAAATCCTGGCTCTACCATTTAAACTCTATTGAGATAAATTTCACGTACCATAAAATTCTTCCATTTAAAGTATACAGTTCAGTGTTTTTTAGTATATTCACAAAATTGTGAACCATCACCACAATCTAGTTTTAAACATTTATCACATTCCAGAAAAGAACCCATTAGCAGTCTTTATCTTTTCCTTTCCCTTCCCACCACTTCCTGGCCCCAGCGCCAGGCAATCACTAATCTACTTTCAGTCATTATGGATTTGTCTGTTTATGACACTTCACATAAAAGGAATTGTGAAATATGTAGTCTTTTGTCAAGTCTTCTTTCACATAGCATGATGGTTTCAAAGTTTACCATGTTGTACCATGTATCAGTACCTCATTTCTTTTTATTCTTGAATAAAATTCCATTGTATGGACAAACCACAATTTATCAGTTTACCAGTTGATGGGCAGTTAGATTGTTTCCAATTTGGGGCTTTTATAAATAATGCTGGTATGAACATTTGCTATAAGTTTTGTGTGGACATGTTTCATTTCTCCTGGGTATATACTTAGGAATGGATTGAAGAGTCAAATCGTAACTCTATGTTTTCCAAAAGGGTGTGTCATTTATTCTTGTACAAATTATTTAATGTCTCTGAGATTTGGGTTCCTGACCTTAAAATGGATGCAATAATTGGACCTATATCCTAGGGTTTGGGAGAGAATTAGATTATATAAAAATGTAAAACTTGGCACATAAAAAGTGAGTAGGAGATCAGTTTTATTTTTACAACATGAGCGAGTGCAGTAATAACAAAAAAATATTTCTATTTTCTATGGTGTGTGTGTGAGAGAGAGAGAGAGAAAGAAAGAGAAAGAGAGAGAAACTGAGACTTAGATTTGTCAGAAGGCAGGTTTAGTATGACATGCATGAAGGTGACCCTGCTATGGTCCTTGCACACAATTTCTAGCCATGTCCCTTTTGGATCACTGAATTTTAAAAATTTCTCTTTGGAATTTCTTACTGGTCCAGATGTCTTTCAGGTTGAATTAGTTATTACTGACTCACCCACTCACTCCCATCTTTGTTCTTCCATCTAAAACAAACTTTCAACCATCATGAACCATCCACTGACCAGTGAGCCCCTGGTAACCACGGACTTTTAGCAGGAAGTCTTTGATCTCAGCTTTCATCATGGTAATGACACGCCCTCTCTCTTCCTTACCTTTTTCTGAGCATTGGCATTTCCAAGCCTATACTAGATGGTTTTAGCAAACAAACCACATTCTTGTCCTCATCTTTTCCACACCACTCCATACACTTTACTTTTTTGGTTGTCTTATTTTAATTTTTATTGAGATAACATTGGTTTATAACATTATATAATTTCAGGTGGACATCATTACATTTCAACTTCTGTATAGACTGTATCGTGTTTGCCACTAAAGGTCTCTCTATACTTTAAATAGGTGAATTTTATCCACCTAAGAGGCGGACATAGGAATGAGAATAAAGCCTCAACTTCCACCATAAATAAGAGGAAAAAAATTTAAAAATAATGCAAATGAACAAGTCATATTAAAGACTGAAAAGCAGATTGAAATTACTGATTTATTTGTTTGTTTGTCTGTTTGCCTTGTATTTGCTCAACCTAAAGTATTGCTCGCGGGGTGCTCTTAGAGTAGGAGCTTGAGTCATTGCAGAGTTTACATGTCTGCCCAGAGATGAGTATATTTTGACTGTTGGCATTTCCTAGATCATGGCACTTCTTTGCTTCAGATTATTTATAGCTTCAGGATCATTATATTCAAGCTCCTTAACCTAGTGCAGAAAGCCCCTTATGATCTTGCTTCTGTCTGCCTTTCCTAGTTCAGACTCCATCCGTTACACTTCAGCTGAAATGAACTTCCCGCTCCCCTCTTCCTCTCCAAATCTTGACACAAGCTGCCACCTCTCCCAGGAATACCCTTCCTGGGGCTTAAACACCGTCTTCACAGGGACACCCCAAGTTAGGAGAAAATGAACTCTCGTAGCACATTAATTCATATTCATATTAAGAAATGACATTAGAAGTAAATGATATATCAAGTTTAAAGTAACTGCATAAGGATATATCATACAAATTTATGGCAAAGGATCCTTATCAGCACTTTCACTAATTTTTTTTTCATTTGGCCTGTTTAGCCACCCTCCCAATTGTTCTCCTTTTCTCCAGTGACTTGCTCAATGCCCTCCCTCCACTCTCCATACATTATTTCCTTCCTCCTATACACAGGCATCAGATTAATTTCTGCCCCACTTAAAACTCTTCCATTGACTCTCAGGAGGAACAGAAGCTTCTTGGTGTGGCCACCCCACTTGTCTGATCTTGCTCCTATGTCAACCTCCAGCCTCATCTTTCACCACATTCTGTGTGCACACTGAATTTTAGCCATACTGAACTCCAGCTGTTCTCTCTTGACTTGACTCTATGCCTTTGCACATTCTTCTTCTTTCTAGAATTCTTGCACACGTGGTATTCTAAGCACTAGAGATTTGCAATAAATAAAACAAAGTCCCTGTTCTTTTGATACCTGAATAAGTTACAGGCTTTCATCCCATAAGCTCATATCTCTTCACTCTGCCAGAGCACATACTGCTTCTTGACTCTCTATACTGTTTGTCTTCTTTTCTAGATAAGAGTTCCTTGAGTATGGGAATTTTATGTTCTTGATAGCTCTGTCCTAAGGGCTTCACATATAGAGTCTGGCACATAATAAGCACTCAGTAAAGGTTTGCTTAGAGACAATAAATTAGGTCTGAGGATCTCAGGACTCCTAGCATCAATACTGACTTAATCTGACGTGGACCTAATGCTTGATTAGATTAGCTAAGTAGGTATTCGAGCCATATAGGACCGTAGTATGAGGCTAACAAGGTCCTGAGGTTCTCATCAAGGGGGCTCATGGAGCGTCATAGTCAACACCTCAATTAGGATGTATGCAATGTTTATTCCTTCTTCTCACTGTCACTTAACTTCTGTGAGCATATATCCTCACAGAATAGAAGGGTTCAGCTTAGGTAATCCCTTTCTTCCTTAGCACCCTGATGATAAAATGAATTAGAAAAAAAATCATTACATTGCTCCAAAACTGTAAATGTAATTGACATATGTAAAAAGGGCAAGCCTATGTTCCGGACACTTGTGGAAACACTGAAACAATCCATCCATTTTTGATGTAGATTTGACAGGGAGGATCAAACACATCTCCTGTTTATTGTTTAGTATTCACTGCCCATTATGGGCATGAAATCATGAATCTTATGATTGTAAGGTTCAAAGCCACTTCTGTTATAAGTTATGCTGAGATAAAAATAAAAATAAAGCAAAACATGAATTTTTGAGAAAGCAGTGCATTATTAATTACGCTTTGCATGAATTAACTCTGGAGAATATTTTTCCTTGATGAAAGTGTATCTAATGTATTCTTAAAGACTTCTACTGTGATATGTTCCCCCCTGCTTTGTAATTAAAGGAAAAAAAATTGCTTTAGAGCCATAGGAATTTAGAGGGGTTAAGGACAATGGAGATCATCTAACTGAACTTCCGGTCAAAGAAAACTCTCATGTACAGAATCCTTTACAGCTGTCAATTTGGTTAATTCGGAAGTTAGGGCTCATAACCATATGACACGCCAATTCATTTTGTTTAAGAATTCTGTCATAAAGGCTGTCTTTATGTGGTATCACAATGTGCCTTTCTACATCCCTTGCTTATTGGCCTCAGGACTGTTCTCTTTTATTTTTCCCAAGTAATTTTATTGGGATTATAATGGTTTATAACGTGTGTAATTTTGTGTGCACATCATTGTTTATCAATTCCTGAATACACTTCGTCGTGCTCACCCCCAGTAGTCTAATTTTTACCCATCATCCTCTTTAGCCTAGATCCGCCCCTTGGAATTAGACCTCATGCATTCAATCCCGCTTTCCAAGGACAGTCTTTCACATATTTGAAAACAATAATTTGTCACTTTCTTTTCTTCATTTTTCTCCTTTATTTCACCAGAAATCAATTGAATGCACAAATGTTTTATAGAGACTTCTCCCTGTCTTGGCTAAAAACTTGGGTGGAGTACATCATCCAGGAAAACCTCTGTAATCTATATTAACAATAATGTGTTAAAGGATATGGTATCCATTATAATGCTTGCTCGAGGGGTCGATCCTTCAGGCCTTGACAGCTTTGCAGACAGCCATCAGGTGGGGAGCCAGTCCATCCATTTGGGATGAACTAACTGCTTCACAAGGTTAAACTGTCTCAACTGGGCAGAGGTATACTGCTATCAACTGAAATGGATAACCCTTCAACACTTTTATTTTTAGCTAGTTAAAAAAATATAAAATCTGAATATTATGGCATGTGCAGTTTTTCACCCGGGAAATGTTTACCTAAATAGATCATTACTGGGAAAGCATCCAAGACAGATATCATAAACTAGCATGTGGAACCAACAGAGGTGAATATTTGGGAATAGCCAAGATGTTGCGAGAGTCAAAAGAATTAAGAGCAGGAGCTAGATTGGAATAGAAGAAAAAACAGGGAGTATACATCAATATTAGAGTCGTTTGCGCCTATCATCTGTCTCTCACCCATTCATGTACCATAGCATGTGGCAAGGAAGGTTTTTTTAAAGGCCTAGATGAAAAGAAAAGGGGGTTGGCCTAGTGGCTTAACGGTTAAGTTCACATGCTCCTCTTTGGCAGCCCGGGGTTCGCTGGTTCGGATCCCAGGCACAGAGCTATGCACTGCTTATCAAGCCATGCTGTGGCAGACATCCTACATATAAAGTAGAGGAAGACTGGCACAAGTGTTAGCTCAGGGTCAATCTTCCTCAGCACAAAAGAGGAGGATTGGTGGTGGATGTTAGTTCAGGGCTAATTTTCGTCAAAAAAAAAAAAAAAGGAAATAATGAATTAGTCAACAGGGAAAAAATTGTTCCTCATTATCAAACTGTGTTATTTTAGATTCAGTTAAATGTGATGAGTCATGAAGGTGAGGCAGAAAGTACGTACGTGGCAGGGATACCAGAGAAAAAGGGAGCTGTTACTTATCAAGCATGTGCTGTGTGCCAAGTATGAAGCTAAGAGCTTTGTATATGCCACTGTCCGGGAGGGGGAACATCCCTTTCTGCCCTTCTTGTGTTCTTATGGCTGGACTAATACACAAGACCAGAGTAACAGGAGAAAAACCCAATTTATGCGTACATGGGGGAATCACGAAAACGATGCTCGGAGAGTGAGCAAAGCAGGTAGTACATACATCTTTTACACAAAGGACATTTGTGAGGAATTGACAGGACTAAGAAACTTAGATTTGGGGTACGTAATTAGTGAAGAATATAAACAGAGTTTAGGGTCGAGATGATAAATTAACAAAGTTTGTTGATGCCAACTTCTCTGCCCAGAATTCTCTAGCTCTGTGATCAGGATAACGAGGAGAGCATCTTTCACAGGGGAGATTCATTTCCTGCTTTCAGGGGGAACAGAGACAGGAGGACCAGAATAATCATTTTGTTTCTCAAATAGCTTTAATTCAAAATAGTCAATATGCCATTGTGGGATATTTTGGGGCGATCTTCCCTGGGCCCCAACACTGTCATAGCTAGAATATCAATTATTATAATAATTATCCTTTGTCAGCTATGGCAAAATGGAAACATAAGGAAAAAAGAAAAGATCATAAGGCTAACTATAAAGCATACCCACCCAATGTTCTCATCTGAAAGTTCAACCCAGACAAGATTACATCTTATGTCTTAAATGCTTTTAGATCATACTGTATTTTTCCTTTGTAGCATTTAACACAATTTTATTCATTAAATACTTGTGCAGTTTTTTGCCTAAGGCTAGTTGCCCCTACCAGACTATTAACTGCATGAACAAAAAGACTTTATTTTTTTACTATTGAATTCTCAGCACCTAGCACAGTATCAAAGCATATTTTAGGCATCTGATAATGAACTATTGAATAGAGGAATAAATCCATTAGTTGAGAGCTTTGCTGTCTGTTGTGTCTTAAGGACACCAAAAAATAAAATAAAATAAAATCTCATAAACTACACTATTTGATTGAACCAGATTGAAGATACTATTATTTCTAAATGTCGCACAATGCCCTGAGTCCCAAGTGAAATTCAGGTTTGACTATCTGTGGGTATCTTTTGAGCTTCTTTTCTTCCTTTTATTTTATTTTCATCTGATTTCCTCCTTGTTTTTAACAAGTGGCTATGCAGATAGATTCTGTCTAGAAGAGCGAGAAGAGAGGACTGTATGTCCAATCGCTAGGAGAACAGGCAAAGGAAGGGGTAGGAAAGTCACAGTAGAGGGGAATAGATTTGGAATCAGCCAGAGTTGAGTTTAAGTTGTAGTTCTCTCATTGGACTTTACTTAATTTCTCCAAGACTCAGGATCCTTATCAGCGAAATGGACATAATACCCCCAACTTCATAGCATTGCTTGAAGGATTATTTATAAGAATGCCTGACACGTGCTAGGTGCTTAGATCAGTATCTGGACTTCACTAAGCACTTAGTAGGTGGTTTGCTATGGCTGTTATCATGATTCTATTCATAATTATTCATGGAGAATTGCATTATAATGGCTTCTACCTCGTTCCACTCACCTGAGGACCTTCTTTAAAGTCTGAGGTAAAGAAATACAGAGGCAGAAGCTGCAAACACTGTTATTCTGAAGGACTCTGTACAGTTAGAGCTGCAAGCATACAATTCTGAGGCCAGGTGACAGAAGACAAGGCAAACTCAGAGAGGAGGATAATGTGCCCACTTCTGTGTCGAATCTAGCATTGCTCAGGAACCTTAAAGCCTTGAGCAGGCAGCTGTGTTCCCTTCGATAACAGACACTGACAACAGGAACAGTGCTGCAGAACCCTGGTGAGGACATCTGAGAAAATGTTTGACCACAGGGCATCATCCAGAGTGGTTGAGAAACCATCCTGAGAATTCCTAGACAAAGTGGTTTGGAGTAAAGCGAGGGTGCTTGTGGGTAGTGGAAGAGGAGCAGAGGTTGATGGCCTTTGGTCAGGTGGTGCACCACACATTTAGGGAATTAATATTAATGCAATCTTGCTTACACATCTGTCCCGCAAAGCCTGATTAGCAATCAGTTTGCACAAAAAATACGTGGTCCAACTAGAAGAGAGTTGGCCCACACCGGAAGGCAGAAAAGGAAAGTTGAAGATTCCAAGCCAGTCAATGTCCGGGAAAGAGAATATTTTAGCCTAGTGATGATGGTTATTTGAACTATGAGCCTCAAAGCTTTATCCAGTATCCTCCCTTCTTCCACGACCACCACGATAAATCCACATGCTTGGGAGGTAAATCTGAGCACTAGAGAGCAGACTGTTCTCAAAACTGTCCCTCTCTTCATATAACCACTGCTTCAAGATAGTTTTATAGTGGGCGTGCTTGTCCTGCTTGGCTCTCTATACTGCTCTATAGTCAATTCTTTCCCAGGAAGAATTCCATCACTCTGGCAAACATTGGCTCCTGACTTGGCATCCCTCCACTTCACCACGCGTCTACTGATACTTGTGAAAAGCAGGGGCAGACATAGCTCAGGAGCAAACTACAACCACTTACTTTGAAAATAGTGACTTTTCGCTATTAATTTCATGCAGAATATTTGAACTCTTTTCTTTCATTAAAAAAGTAGTTAGGGGGCCGACCCCATGGTCGAGTGGTTAAATTTGCATGCTCCACTTCGGTGGCCTGGGGTTCTTTGGTTTGGATCCTGGGCACGGACATGGCACCACTCATCAGGCTGTGCTGAGGCGACGTCCCACATAGAAGAACTGGAATGACTGAGAACTAGGATAAACGACTATGTACTGGGGCTTTGGGGAGAAAAAGAGAAGAGGAAGATTGGCAACAGACTTTAGCTCAGGGCCATTCTTTTTTTTTTTTTTTTTTCGTTGTTGATTTTTTTTTATTGAGTTATTGATAGGTTACAATCTTGTGAAATTTCAGTTGTACGTTAATGTTTGTCAGTCATGTTGTAGGTGCACCACTTCACTCTTTGTGCCCACCCCCCACCCCACCTTTCCCCTGGTATCCACTAAACTGTTCTTGGTCCATAGTTTTAAATTCCTCATATGAGTGGAGTCATACACAGATTATCCTTCTCTCGCTGGCTTATTTCACTCAACATAATTCTCTCAAGGTCCATCCATGTTATTGCAAATGGAATGATTTTGTTCTGTTTTGCAGCTGAGTAGTATTCCATTGTAAATATGTACCACATCTTCTTTATCCATTCGTCTGTTGCTGGACACTTAGGTTGCTTCCACGTCTTGGCTATTGTAAACAGTGCTGCAATAAACATTGGGGTGCACAGGACTTTTGGGATTGCTGACTTCAGGCTCTTTGGATAAATACCCAGTAGTGGGATGGCTGGATCGTATGGTAGTTCTATTTTTAGTTTTTTGAGGAATCTCCATACTGTTTTCCGTAGCGGCTGCACCAGTTTGCATTCCCACCAGCAGTGTATGAGGGTTCCTTTTTCTCCGCAACCTCTCCAACATTTGTTGCTATTAGTTTTAGATATTTTTGTCATTCTAACGGGTGTAAGGTGAAATCTTAGTGTAGTTTTGATTTGCATTTCTAGCTCAGGGCCATTCTTAAAAAAAAAAAAAAGATAAGATATGTATTGGGCAGACCAGATTACTACATCATGGGCTATTTGAAAAAAAACCCAAAAGTTAGATAACAGGCACCCTTACGTTTGTTAACAAATACCTGTTAGTAATCTCTTCCAAAAGCTTTTGCTAAACTTTTTAAGTTGTTTCGTTTCAACTCTAGGTGTTTAAAAAATACATTTAACCCTTGAACCAACTACTTACAACTCGCAAATGCCACTCCCACTGGGTAATTACTGAAGTATGTTTGAAGAGTCCACAATGTCCCAGATAAAGAAAAGGAACAATCATTGCCTGTTGTCTATGCTATAATTGCTGGTTGGCCTTTCTTGTCAAAGGTCAAGTTGCACACAAAACATTAGAGGCCTCTTGCCATCCTTTATCTACCATGACTAGCAAGAGTCCCTTCTCTAGCACTTTCCAATTTGAAAGTCTTTGTTCGAAAGATAAGTGAGACAGTTGAGGTGAGTGGGGAAAGAGACTCTGGGAGGACGACTTAAAACTGGGAAATTATTTGACACAACTTTCCATTTTAATCAAACAAGCCACTGTGGAGGCCTGAGAAGTATGCCAGTTGACAATACAAATATAAAGAAATACTTTGTGTAGAGAACAAGGTGGACCATGGTGAAGAGTTTCCTCTCACACACAAAACATAGTGTAAGCTTGTGTGTAAAACCAAAGTGCCTTTCTTCAGAGATTAAAGCAATCACTGTGCAGAAAATGAACTATGAGCCACAACAGCGAGAAAACTGAACAAGAGTCCAGATACCAGTTCATAAAACACTATGTGGCAAAAAGTCATCTTCCAGGCCCCTAACAGCAATAATGATCACCACCCCTCTTTAGGAGCAACTAGGCATTTGGGATATTGTGATTCATAAGAAATACATAGTTGGTCGTTCAGATGACTATAATATGTTTTTCATATATTTGGACTTAGTCCGTGGTTCCTCCCAGTCACAGCTCCCAAAACCCTTGGAATTTCCTAAGAATGAGAGCAATGAGAGCATCTTTTGTTACAATATTTGATCTCTTGTCCTCAGTTCCTGAAATTGCTTCAGAACTGTAAAGGTGAAGTGAGTGTCTTGTAATTCATAACAAGCCCCTTTCCAGCACCATTGGGTTTATGTTGATGAGGTGCCTTTTGGAAAGCACCAAAGGAGGGGGACTAGTTGCGAGAAGCCTTTAAAAAGACTTGCAACTGAAAAGGGCAAAAAAGAATTTACAATTACATATTTTCTATAGTAAGTGCTCTAAAAGGGAGGGGAAGTAAATTCTGTGGTTAGGCTTCTGGATTATGTAAGGACAGTGGGTGAGAGAGAGGTCAGGGACCTAGAGGCAGGAAAAAGCCTGTCTAAAGTTTAGTCAGACTGAAGGAAACATTAAGGCTGTCTTGGTCATTCTTTAATAGGGTGATGGTATAATTTATTGCTTAAGTCAATACACTCTGACAGTGGAAGAGGATACTATTAATAATTAAACTGGATAAAAGGTGTGGAACAGGACCGCCCCATCAAACTTTGATGGATAGTTATTCTACTTTTACATTTTTCATGCCATTTTCATGCAGCTAAGAGGAGAGGGTGTCATGAGGTGTAATTCACCCATGAAGATAAATAAAACTTACCCTCAACATACTATCTGGCCAAATTGCCAGGAAAAGAGTGTGGGCCCCAAAGATTTCCGAGAGATCAATTTCCCTACAGCTGCCTCTATGAATTGACCTGGTTCCTCCTTCAAGATCCAGCCCGGGAATCACCTTCTGGGTCTTCAAATTTCTCTAAGTGTTTCTCAAAAACAGGACCTAGCAGTTTTCTCTTTACTTGTCTCTTCCCACAGCAAACCTTGAGCACTTGGAGAGCATGGTCTTCCTCTTTAATCGTTGTTTCTTCAACACTTAACAGTATGCCTAGTATATAGCAGATGCTCAACCAATATATAGATGCTCAAATATTGGTTGATTGAAGGAATAGGGAGGGTAAAAATGTGACTCAATGTTAGCACCAACATGTTAAGCCTCAAAGACTAAAAGAATGGTTGTAAAATGAATATAAATGAAGATAATAGAAGGCGTGAAGCCTGCTGTTTTATTCCATATGGGATTCAGATTATAGTAGACAGGCAGAGGAGAAGAGAGACTAATATATTTACCTAACGGTGTCCATGGTGCTATTTGTTGCATTCCGGTCTATATTTTCTCCCTGTGGAATGTGCTTGTTTCCCATTAGTGCTTCATGAATTAACCATAACTGCCACAATGTAATTAAAATATTGATTGCCAAGAGGAAGTGAAGATTCAGCATTAATTCATTCAGCAAAAACTTATTGAGACCTGTTATGCGTTATTCCATACAATAGGCTCCAGGAATATATATAATAGCAAGTAATTATCTTGGCTGCACCAACTTGGGAGTAGAATTCAATTATAAAATAGAGCAAAATGCCATTTTATGGTTCCAAACCACCAGGTATATTGTAAATTCTCTTCTCCGACTAACTGTGGTTCCGAGAAGTGAGTATTCTCTGGGATGCTTCACATATGACACTTGCATGGAGGTATATGGTTTCTGTGTTACCGTGTCATAGCTGCCTTTCAGTGGGGTGCCCAGGAGCCCTGCCATTGCCCGAAGAATCCACAAACTCATGGCTGCACCCAGTAAATCAATGTGCTTACACCTATCCCAGGAGTCCTCCTTGTAGCAAAAACATGATTTATCTTTCCCTGAAGCCCCTGTTATCTTCCACTTGACCTCTCATGGTTTCCCTACACCTGCCTCTGTCTTAACAGGGTGGATTTATTCTCACCTGTGAAGTGCTGCACCTGGTTTATAATACGCACGATAGCTAACATTTATTGAGAATGTGCTGTGTGTCGGGCACTGTGATAATCATCGCAGTAACCCCATGAGTTTGGCATTGTCATTATCTCTAGTTTGCACGCAGGAATTTGTCACTTTCTCAATATCGAACATTCTGACTCCAGAGCCCACATTCTTAAACATACCCTATACCTAGACGTTTGCTGTCATTGCTCCTTACTATCGAGTCCCTGGTACTTCTACTAGGAGCATCCGGATGATCTCCCCACTCCTGCCCTCCCAAGATATCCAGAAAAGACCTAATAGGTTGAATATGCACTATAAGGCGTACATGGTGCTTGTAACACAGATAGGAACAGCGCATGGACACAGAGCCCAGTGCCTTAAATAGCATTAAATGCTATAATAAGTGCAAAATGCTATTGAGAGCAAAGGCACTGAGGCCTGATGTCAAGTTATCTGATTCCAAATGAAGTATGGGTGGATGGTTACAGACATAGAGAGGTTGAGAGAGAGGGTACTACCTAGAGATTCGGCTGAAAAATTAAGTTGAGACAAGATTTGCCAGCGTCCTGAATGCCTTGCTAGCATTTGGGATTTATCGCATTGCAGTGAGAATGTTTAAAATCTTTCTGTGATTAGATTCATGTTTTTAAGGGAATTGAGGAAGACTTCTCTTGTGGTGATGTGGAGATGGAGACAATCAGAGTGCCCAGTGTCGTGGCTGCTGTAACTGTACCAGCAAGAGATGGCGAGAGCTGGTCCAGGGCAGTGATAGTCAAAAGTAGAGAAGCAAAAGCATTAGGTGGATGTTCCAGGAGTAGACCTATAGACTTTCGTGATCTAGTGAATGTCAGGCATGAAGAAAAGGAAATTGTCAACACTGCCTGAAATTCCTTACGAATCCTCACAATAATTCCTTATAATGACCACAAGCCCCTACACAGCCTGGCCTCCAGTCACCTCCTGGAGGTCGCCTGATACTACCGGTACCGTTTCTCACTCCCTCCAGCTGTATCAACCTCCTTGCTCTTCTTGGAATATAGCAGACAGCTCCCATTTGAGAGCATTTGTACTTCTCTTTCGGTTTTGTTTACTCCTGCAACCCTGGCATCTATAAGAGCGTCTTTAAATACTCATTCAGTTTAATAAATTAATTTCTAGATCAGCTGAGTCAGTAGATGTGGCCCCATTTTTTTAAATGCTGTTTTCTCAAAGTTTAGGTGATCTCTGGCTTCCTTATTTTTATTTTGGATGCCCAAATATCACATCTGTAATGTACAAGGATATACAACCACTCACACATGCATACACATAGCCACAGACTCACACATATGCATACACATGCATGCACACGCAAAACATCCCCACTTCCTGAGGTTCTCTCTTGGGACTGGAAATGGATTTTGGTTTAGGGCATCAAGATGTCCATTACTACCTGTTTGATTTGTTGATGTTGTATTAGGCACCTGCCTTAATCCCAAACCTATAGCGGATACTTTACTCTGCCAATTTTTTTTTTTTTTGAGGAAGATTAGCCCTGAGCTAACATACACTGTCAATCCTCCTCTTTTTGCCGAGGAAGACTGGCACTGAGCTAACATCCATGCCCATGTTCCTCTGCTTTATATGTGGGGCACCTGCCACAGCATGGCTTGACAAGCCATGTGTGTGTCTGCACGCAGGATCCAAACCGGCAAACCCCAGACCGCCAAAGTGGAGCACGTGAACTTAACACTGCACCACTGGGCCAGCCCCTTTACTCTACCAATTTTTGAAGCAAGCTACAGAAGCAGAACAGGGCTTAAAAAGGGCCACAGTAGTATGCATGTGATGGCAAAGGCTTCTGACAGAGTTAGTGCTGATTCAACCAGAAGGGGCATGGAGCTGAAAACTGGATTGGTTGTAGGGCGGGAAAGATATTTCAAAGACATGATTTAAGTGCTCAGTTTAATTCAAATCCTTTAGCAATCCCATCTAGGAGTATGACATTTTTAGCTTACTGGCACTTAAGTGGTTTTCTACCACTAAAAGAGAAGGAATGTCTGCTAAACTAGAAATAGGGATATCTGGGGTATCACCTGTTTGTAACCTTCCACTGACATGATCCGGGACCTCCATGTAGGAGACATCTATGAGAATTCAAATGTCCCCCATTCATCCATGAAATAAAACCAATTTGCTGAAAATAAATTCACCAAACCAAATTATTGGAATTTATTTTTCCACATAATTAATCTGCCTAAAACCAATCTTACTGATGAATACTTTGCTAAATAACTGATTTAACAAATATATGAAATTTGGTAATTATGATTTTAACAAATTAAGAGAAAGTTTGAAGAGCTTTAATGGGAACATTTTAAGAGCTTAATAAGAATATATAATTTTGGTCTCTTCTGCTGAAATATAACTTTATGAACATTCAATTCAAAATGTTAATATTAGAATTCTAAATATATTTATATATTTATTTCAAAATGTGAATTATAGATTCTGTAACCAAAGTTTTACTACTATATATGGAAGTTTTTCATATTAATGTAATTTAAAAAACACATTCATTTTGGATTTCTAATCTTTAACAGTTTTAGGATTCATTTGGCAATTTCATGTGGCATTTTAAATTTCAATTGTTATATCTAGAAATTAGTTGCCACAATTTACTATGTGATGTGGTTGCTCCTGTCACTTGCTAGTTTATTTCTATTCATAGAGACCATTATATTTATCCCTTCAGGGCATCCGTGTCTGGCTTCCACACTTCGACACTTTTGCTGTTTGACGTTGAATCTTTCTCCTAACAGCTAACAAGATGATGTTTGCAATCACTTCCTATGAGATACCAAAATGTTAGCATTTCTTACATGATGTGATTCAGTCCTTCAGATTCTTTTAGGAGGCTTTTGGATGTTATTTTTTATTTTCCAAATTTAAAGTAAATTAGGTATAATGTGCTCTTTTTAGCAGCTAACTGTAACTTTGGTTAGGTTAATTTTAAATTGTTATTAAAAGTACATATTTGTATGCCTGTATATATTTGTATGTGTGTATACATGTATGTATATATTTTGAAACATTTATATATGTTTAAAATGTATCTACTGTAAGATATATATAAAATATTTAAATCTATATATTTCAAGAAGTTTTTGTGTCAGCAGTGACCAAAAGTGTACATTCTTATTAAAGCTGTTAACAGGCTCATCAAACCCTTTGGAAAACATTTTTAACAATTAGTATATTTGGCAAATTTGACAAATTAATCAATTGGCAAATTGATGACTTAGAAAATGGCCTTCAGCAATTAATTTTGTCCAAATCGATCATTCATCAAATTGGTTAATCTTCAAACTTCATTTCTGTGAATGATTACATGATAGTGTCCCATGTCATAACATGATCGTGACTCCAAACAGAGAAAATTTATTCAGAATTAGATCCCTGGTTCAAGCTGGGCAAATCAGTATCTTTCTCAGAACTATGGCTACTGGGACTAGAAAAAGAAGACAGTCTCCTATTGGGTCCTTTGATGTCTTGGCTATCGATGAGTCAGGTGGAAGGAAGAAGATACATGGATTTAAGAGGTGGAGAAAGCCAATTTGAGAAAATAAGGAGGATAATCAAATAGGTGTAAAAGAGTAGAAATAAAATAAGAAAAAAGTGCACTGAAAGTAATTGAGTGTTGGGCCCAATTGTTGTGGAGGCTTATTTGCATTTGCATCTGTGAATGCCTTGGATCCACCCCTGTGTGCTAATGAGAAATCTTCCTTTTTGATAAACTGATTAGTTCTGAGTCTTTGTCACTTTCAAATTCAAGGTGTGAAACAGGCCTTGGACAAGTCACAAAATAATAGTGATAGTAACGGTGATAGTGATGATGATGACAATAATGATCAGAATACAATAATATTCCAAATGCCTTACTGTTGTTTTAAAATTTTTGGATTATCAAAGTTTGGTAGTACTTTTTCAGCCACTACTACACAGCAAGCAATGAGCTAGGCGTTGGGAATACAGATCTGAAAAAGTCTCTTCAAGGTGGATAAGTAAACAGTCATATATTAAGTGTTATGACAAAAAATATGCAGGATTCTAATCCAAAGAAGATTAGAAATTGATCCTCCTTACTCCTTTGCAGCAATATTTCTATTAACAAATGAATCTTTGATGTATTTATATCAGCTCTAATAATTATCTTATAACACCAAATGTCTCATTTGTATTAGATGCATTAAAATCTGTTGGTAAATAATATTCTAGAATTTCACAACGTAGATATAACTCAGAAGTTTCACATACTGATAGTAATCAAGTTACATGTTCTGTTTAAGATAAGAAGTGATAAGAATATCCTTCCTAATAGAACTAGACAATATTAATAATCCACGACATTATACAGCAGAATGGGTTTATAGTCACAGCATTTTCATTTTCTTCATGAAGCTATTGAATGGCATTCAATAGCTATGAGCTCTGATTTTATGGAGACTATATTAACTTTATCCTGTGTAGGAGAAATCAACAGACAACGTGAGTGTGGGTTTAGTGGTGTAGGTTAAAATGTTACTCCTTACCAAGTCCTCGGAAAAGATGGGTTGGATGTGTGGCAAATATGTGCCAATCTTTCCTCCTAAAGTCATTCATAAAACTCTAGTTTCCAGACTTCTTTCTTGCTTTAAGAAAATGGACTTACATGATTCCCTCATTTGAATGGATTTAACATGATTCTGGGCTCTGGAGACTGATTTCTGATTGCCTTAATATCAATTTAATGGCCACAAGATAGTACGACAATCTCCAATAAAAAAATCAATAAATACAAGTTTTATGTAAGTTGAGACAATTCCTCCTTACTAACTGGCAAAGCTTTTTAAAAAGTGATAATGATCCAACATATAAGAAAACTACTGATATACTCATGTGAGAATGCAAACTGGTAGAACATTTATATAAGACAAGTAGGCAATATATAGCAAGAACCATAAAAGTTCTTCATTAATTTCAACACAGAAATTCCCCACTAGGAATTTTTCCTTAGAAAATAGTCATTAATGTGGATAGACAGTTATGCACAAGCACAAGTTGTAATAGAAAATTGTTGGTATAGCCTAATATCAAATGATAGAGTAGTAGTAAAGAGAAAAAAAGGTGGAGGGTGTTGTAATCAGTAAACAAAATATTTTTGAAGATTATTTAATAACACATGAATTTGCTTACAATAGAATATTTGGATATGAATTCAGCATGTCTGCATACACATATATGAAAGTACGATTCTAATTTTATATAATCCATCTCTACAAATAGCAGGAAATGCCTCTAAGCTTCCAGGAGAGCAATGGCTCTATTTGTGGTAGAGGTTACCATTGGGTACCAAAATCTGTATCCACCCTTTCTTCCCAGGCACACAGCTAGGTACATATCCCAGCCTCCTTTGCAGTTAGATGTGGCTTCATGGCCCCTAACTTCCCCTGTACTGTCTTTGTGAAGTGTTTAAAAGACCGTTGTGTAATTTGTGATAACTATCGATTTTCTTTCCCATCCCCAAAACGTCTGACGGTTTTGCCCCTATTGTCTCTGTCTTGTCAATTTGGATTCTGTCTCCTCAGTATGGGGCTTTATCCTGCAAGGGAGCTTCAGTAGGTTAGTTTTGAGGGTTCACTGGGCCCAGATGGTTCCTTTGACCTTATTTTAGCCTCTTGCGCTCAACTGCATATTGGAACCTTAAAAGCCATTTCCAGTTTGGACTGCCATTCTCAGACTGGGCTTCTCCAATTTCCAGTGAGTACTTATAGGCCATTTTAAGGTTCTCTGGATAACAGGTCATCAGAGGTCCCCAAGCCTTCTCTTCATTTCCAACTGTGTGGTCACTGATGTCGTGCAGGGCTTGCCTTCAGTGGTTTCTTTCCAGTCACCCATATTTGGGAGTGGGTAGGAATACTTAGTATTTTTGTAGGTGTTATTTCTGGGGTTTTGGTTTTGCTGTCCCAGTTGACGTTTTAGTTTTGTGGCTAGAGGTGGAGAAATAAGACAACAACAATAGCAACAAACAACTATTGCTTGTCATCACAGCCACCATCAGCACAGAATTCTGAACAAACGCCTTTTGAGTCCACACAGTACAAAGCACTGTGGTTGAGGTGGTGAAGATAGAGGAATTATGGACGTGAACAATAACAGTATACGAGACGACAAGGAATAGGCCATAGCACTGCGTGGGAAATGGAAAGGACACTCGTGTATGGAGACATCCGAGTTCCAATGCTATTGATTAACCACCCACTTTTATATGATTTTTGTTGAATAATCTGTCATCTTAGTTTCAGATTTCTCAAATGTTAAACAGTTGGATTTTGGTTCCCTTTGGCTTAGACTTCTTACGGTTTTTTTTATGAGAGGGATATATACTTTACATTGCATTTATATGGCCATCCATCTAGGATTACTCAAAAACTTGAAGTTTTCCTCTCCAGAATAAAGTCTAATTTCTTTACCTTGACATCTAGGATCTAGCATCAGCATTCCAGCATTCTCCTTTACCCTGTCCACCCCTAAACTCTCTCTTCTGTCTGTGCTGAGGTTCAATTCCCAAATGTGTATCAACAATGTTTCCACTCCTCTGCTCTTGCTCCTACCTGGCTTTCTCATCTGGTTCAGACAGAAAGTCTTTGCCTCTAGCCTGCCTGCTGAAACTCGACCCCTTCAACTCACCGACTACCTTCCTGAGGAAGACCTCATGCATTACCCCAGTGAAAGAATGTTCTTCCTTCTCAGACAGAACTTTTATGGATCACACCCTGCCTTAAATTACCACCATCTGAATGTCTGTTTGGTGCTTCATAACAGGTTAGGCAGAGCAGTGCAGAGCAGCATAAACAAATCAACTTTAGCTTAGGGGTCAGCCCAGGGTTTGAATTTTGATTTTGCCAATTTACATGACCTTAACCAAGTTACATTAGTAAGGACAATAATATCAAATATACCTTGTAAAGTTTTAAAATAAATTTTAATCATTTATCTCAAGTCTCATGCTCAGTTAGAACTGTCTGTTAGACATCCTCAATTAACATGCCCCAAATAATACTTGTGATTTATGTATATGTTCAAACCACATATCAACCAACCTCGCCTTGTCCACTGCTGTAATTACAAAAGTAGTCACCCAGTTACTCAAGCCAAATGACTAGGAAGTGTTTTTATTAGATTCTTCTCATTCTATCTCCGCCTCCCACCTCCGATTTATCAGCAAGCACAGTTTCTCTAGCTCCTAAATATACTGACTCTATCTCCACTGCTGTCTGAGACACCAGTATCTCTCACTGGGCAAAGGCAGACTCCTAACGTTTCACTTTTACTTCTGTCTATTTTCTACCAAGTAGAACAACCAAAGTTACCCTTAAATATATAAAACATGTCACACACTCTCTTTCCCTAAAGCCATCTAATGATGTTTCACTACTCTTTGATTGTAATCCAATCTCTTACCATAGCCTGCAAGGCCCTACAGAACCCATGCCCTCTATTTCTCTGAGCCCACCTACTACAATTCTTCCATCTCTATTCTGCTTTAGCCACCCATGGCAATTTTGTTATTTCTCAAATACTCCAAGATTATTATTTCAGATCCTTTAAATTTCTGTTTCTTTTGCCTAGAAGACCCATTTCTCAAGCTTACTTATTGCAGATCCCCCTAAGCAGGTAGGTCTCTGCTAATTGAATTAACTTCAGCAAGTACTTACCATACTATGTGCATCATATATATTCTATATTATACCAGATATATACCTCTAAGGGTCATCAATAATAAATAAGATCCTGTTCTCATAGAGGTTACAGTGGGAGAAATATCAATTGAATATCACAATGGCAACATGAAATTGTGAGCCAACATAATTTCTTTTAAGGAAAGGAAACTTGTTTTTGAGGCTCACATCCCTGCAGTAATATTGACAACTGGAACACGAGCAGTTCCAACATAACATCTGTCACAGGCGAGAGAGAAAGAGATAAATGTTTTGTTTCATGAAGCATTATCACGACTTAATCTATATCCGTCACTCATCACGGGCCTAACATCCTATCACAGCATATATCATGCTCATTACAAAATTTAAACTTCTGTTTATGTTATTTTCACCACTTGGAAAGCTGAGCTTATCCTACTATATTACAAATTCCTTGGGATACTTCTAATAGTTTTTCTGAGGTATAACTACTCTTTGTCAGATTCTTCTATAAGCTTTTATCATTATTTTGCAAATTATTATATACCATTTTTATTTATCATCTCTTGTATTGTGCAACATATTACTGTGGATGTAAGGAACTAGGTTAAATTTATTATATATGTAGTGAAAGTATCTTAAGTACTTAGGTATTTTAATGGTAAATAATAGAAAATAAAAATTGAGCATTACACTTAGAAAATTCACCATATGATGTCATTCAAAAATTAGAATTGGAGGCTTGAACAGGATATTTTTCTCATTTCCCTTTTAAAAAGTAGCAAGTTCCTCATTTTCAAATTTATGTTACATTTATATGAATCAGCAATTTTTAAAAATCTATCAAACGTCTTGATGTTTCCAATTATCTGAAAGTTAGAAACTATTATCCAACTATTTAGACATCAGCTAACTATAATCCATCTGCAATAAAAAGGTTTGAGGCAGCATTCTGCCTTATGTACTATCATTTTTATACATATAATCATAATGCCATATATATTATCATTATGGCATGTATATATATAGTCAGTATATATTTTATTATTATGTACATAATGTGATCCTAGCACTGAGACAATCACTAAGGTCTTTTTGAGTCTTTTTTGCTTTAAACAGTGGTCGTAGTTAAATGAGAAGAAAAACAGAAAGGCCATGTTATTTGTTTGTTTGTTTGCTTTTCTACTGAGCAAAACGTTCTTGCACGTGCTGTCCCCAAATCTGTTCTCGTCCTTGCAAAATGAGAAGTCCCCAAGAAGTGGTTAATTAGTTCCTTCCAAAGAAGGGAAATATATCCAATAAAGACAATGTCCTATGAGAATTGATGCCAGGGAGAAAAGAGGAGCCTAAATTTACTAAAGAAAAAATTGAGGAATCTAAAGAAGCAATATACAGAAAATGAGACCAATCTCAACAATTAAGAGAAAGATCCAGAATAAAAGCTTATCTGGGCTTTCAGGAAGAGGCTATAAAACACCAACAAGTTTAGATATTAGTAAATATTGACCTGTAATCATCTTGGAAGTTATGTGAGTTTAAACAGTATGGGCTTTCAAATCTGACAAGATTGATTCATATTTTGGCCTCAGAATCTATTAAATGTGCAGACTTGAACTGAGCTGGTAAGTTTGTTGAGCCTCAGTTTCCTTATCTTTAAAAATAGGAATGGTGATACTACTTTGCACTGTTTGTATGAGATTTGAACAAGATACAGGTAATGGATGTGTCTTGGCACATACTATGTCTATTCAAAGTAGCTAGCATTTTTAAACAGTATTTTTTATCCACTAGGCTCCATTCTGAATGTTTCATGCATGTTACTTCCAACCCCATGAGAGAGGTGCTATTAATATCACCACGTTATGGATGAGGAAACTGAGGCACAGAGGGATTAAGTAAATGGCTCAAGATCACAGATCTTACAAACAGTTTTGCTAGCATTAGAGCCAAGACAGTGTAGCTTTCATGTTTGCACTTTCAAACCCAGTATTATACTGCTTCTCAAATTATGTTGGTTCACATAATATTCCTCCTTGAATAATTTGTTTACAGAAATAATTGAATAAACTATCTCTAATTCTATATCTTCCATTTAAAATTTTACTGCATCTAGTTTTAATTGTTTCCATAGTGCTCCATTTGGGTCATTCCCAATAAATATTGTCTTTTAAAGATAAGAAAGTATTTTCCTAGAAATCCTGGATCAATGGCAGCATTACCAATGTCCTCCCCACCGGGGCTCTGGGATGAACACAAAGTTCCTGACTGGCACTATCTCTACTCCATCTGCGGGTCCAGAGACATTTGAAAGCTAAAATTTATAGAATTAGGATTAGAACTACTACCTAAGAAAAATATGTAGATGATTCAGCACATTTTAAAATTTTATACAACCTTGTTTCACTGTTTATTCACATAGGAAAAAACAATTTACAAACCTAGAAATACTAATGTAAAGAGGGCTATGTTTTCGTTTTTTTATTATGTTCTCTTCTCCATTAAGAAGATATTTCTAAGTGAACAGAGTTCTCATTTCTGGGGATATGGACGATAGAGCACTAGTGTCAACTTTACATCTTTATAAAAAAATAAGAACAGTTTGTTTCCTACTTGTTTGTGTGTTGTTTGAGCACAGCTAGAGGCTTCTCCTTACCAATTAGTAGCTTCAGTGGAGCCCCACACACAGCTTGTAGGAAAATACATAAATTACCACGGGGAAAGCTCTTGTGCTGAGAGACTTGAAGCATGTCTATCACAGGCTACTGGGCTGCTTTCACTTCCCATCATTAGAGTTCAATTCAGCGAACATACTTCGAGCATCAACATCTGGGACTGGACAGGCAGATCTGAAGAATATGCTACGTAGGTAAATGACAGTTGGAAAATCTAAGAAGACAATGCTACATTAATGTCTTCAACAAGTATAATTGGGACACAACTTGTCCCAGACACTATTCTAGGTACCAGTAAAGTCCCTGGTCCCAGGACCTGATGTTCTAGTAGGAAAGAGAAATAATATCTTTTTTTTTTTTTTTTGAGGAACATTAGCCCTGAGCTAACATCTGCCTCCAATCCTTCTCTTTTTGCTGAGGAAGACTGGCCCTGAGCTAACCTCTGTGCCCATCTTCCTCTACTTTATGTGTGGGACGCCTGCCACAGCATGGCTTGCCAAGCAGTGCCATGTCTGCACCCGGGATCCGAACTGGTGAACCCCAGGCTGCCAAAGCGGAATGTGCACACTTAACCACTGCATCACCAGGCAGGCTGAGAAATAATATCTTTAACAAATTAATAAATGGAATAATCACAGATTGTAATATATGCTCTGAAAAAAAACAGGATGAAAGAATAGAAAGTGATGTTTATGTATTTAGGGATGGTATTGTAGATATGATTTTCACCATCTCACCTGATCCATCAGTTACAAGTTAGACGGCCTTTTCTACTTCTTCCCATCCACATCTCCAACCACAGGGGTCCTTGCCATTCCTCCAAAATGCCAGGCACTTCCCTAAGTTAGAGTCTTGCACTGACTGTCCCCGTTGCTTGTTATTTCTTCCTCCAGATTTGACCCTCCCTCACCTCTGTCACATCTTTGCTCAAATGTCAACTTCTCAGTAAGTTCATTCTACCTATCATTTAAATGTCAGGTACTCCTATGCCCCTTACCCTGATACTTTTTCTTATTTTTTCTGTCACCTTCTAAAATCCCATCTAATTTACTTATTTATTGTGTTTATTTTTATTATCTGCCTATTCGTGTTGGAATATAAGCCAGACCAGGGCAGGGATCTTTATCTATTTCATTCACTGATGTAGCCCAAATATATAGAATTGTGCCTGGCCCATAGTAGGCTTTCAATTAGCTTCAGAAGATGAAAGTAACCGCTTAGTAATCATAATAAAGAAGTAGGCTCCAAAAGAGAAGTGAGTGGAAACAGAAGTCATCTGACGAGGGTTGAAGAAACATTTTACTGGTATCAAGAAAGGACATAGCTAAGATCAAGTTATGGTTTTGCTTAGAATTAAATGGAGCACTTTTGTAGAATAAAATTGCAAAATAGGAAATACATAGAAAGGTTCTTGGAATAAAGGATAATGTGATATTTGAAAATAGATATTAAGAAAGAACAGCAGACGCACAGAAGACCCACTGGTATACCAACCAAAAGAAAGAATACTAAGTAGCTCTGCTTTGGCACAGCAAAGATTGTGTGCATGTGTTGAATATAGAACCAGGAGTGTGGTTTACAAAAGTCTGCAATTGGGGAGAGTAGTAATAAAATAGTCACAGCACAATTAGGCAATTTATTTAGGAGAGTATAGGAGTTTAAGCTGCCGTATCAGAGAGTATCTTTAGAGTGGCATTAGGGAACCTGAACACTATCCTGCCAAAAATTGAGAGTTAACTGTTTTGAGGGTATTCATGTGATAAAATCATACCGACTAGTAACACTTCATCCATTCATCCACCTATCCATCCTCCTATCCATCCATCCATCCTTCCACTCATTAAGTCATGTAAAATAGACACTGAGGACCTGATATATTACGTAATACTGTGTTAGACTTTGTGTATGTAAAAATGAATATCACACAGAATTTACACTGGTAGGGTTCACATTCACTTGTGGGATTACAGATGTATAGAAAAGAATTTCAGTGAATATAGAATCATATAAGAAATTTTATGAAAATACAGAAGAAGTAACATTTTGTTATTGTTTTGGAGGGTGCTTTAAGATTGGTGGTAAGAACTGAATAGAATAGTAAAGGTTCAAATCCCACCTTAAGTGGAAAATGGGACAATTCATATAGAAAGAATAGCATGTGAAAATAAATTAAGATGTGAGAGTGCACAACACATTCTCAGAATGAATAATCCATCACATTGCAGAAAAACATAGAAAGTATTATGAGTTGAATTGCGTCTAGGAGAGAGGCTATTGTAATTTTATAATTCAGAGCCAAGGAGGGACTAGAATAGAGAAGAGTAGTTAGAATGAAGATGTGGAGAAGGTTTGTAAAGAGATTAAGGAGCTAAAATCCATAAGATTTAAATATTGATTAGATATAGAGGTGAAGGCAAGAAAGGCATCAGATATGACTTTGGATCAGGCGACTGGGAGGATAGGGGCACCACATTCATAGAAAGGCAATAGCCATGGTCTGAGGCAGGGGGAAGGAAATGAATTTTAGTCAGTGTTGAGATCAATGTACATATGGGAAGTTCGTCAGTTTACCATGGGGCTTGTGGGTATTCTTTGGTGAGTGTCAAACTAGATAATAACATGAGAAAATTAAAATTTACAAATAATATTCTTTCTGTGATTTGAAGAAAGAGGATATAGACTAAAGTTCTGTGTGTAGGGGCATGGGGAAAGATTAAATTCTGAGATTCTTGAAGTAGTTCCGGCATGAGGTCATAGGCTTCAAATAACTAAAAAGAAGCAATAATTACTTCTTGAAATGAAATAGGAAGCTCTCTTTTATAGAAAATACAAAGTATGCTGAAAGCAGCACAGAAAAATGATTGTTCAATAGGTCTTAGCTGGCCATGACCCTCTAAGAAATACTCTTTATTTATGTTTACTATATAAATAAATGTAACAATGCTAAGAATTACCTTCCATATTTCCTTCTAATGCAAAAGGTCTCAACTCTTTTAAAAAAAATTTTGTTGACACACATAATGATATAATAGCTGTCTAAAATTCCCTAAATGCTGCAGAGTGAGATGCTAAATGAGAGGGCTTGACCTGTAGCACTTACTGTTCTAATGTGATATTTATAACAGATAAAATGATGTACTGGAATGCTTCAGCAGAGGCACTGTTAACACACTCCCCTGCAGAAAGACGAACAGAAACTAAAGCAAAGCCAACAAATATTTTGTAGAATTTATGCTTAAAAATATTATTGATTTATCATATTTGTGTCTGATATAAAATTTTATTGTAATTGAAAGAAACTAGCTCAAAGCAAAAATGAAAAGCAAAACAAAGATAAAAATTCACGCCCAGTCAAAAAGGATGAAGAATAGTAAATAGAAAAGGACTTGACAGTGTGAGTCAGAAGACCTGGATTCAAAACCCACTTTCAACTACAACCAGCTGTGTGATTTGGGGAGCTTCTATCACTGAATTTTCTCACAGGTGGAAAGTAGGCTGGAGATTAGCTGCTACAATATTGAGTTCACAAAGGTACGCTGTAAAGGTTAAAAAATTCAAGTAAACAAGTGTAGAAATGATTGTAATAATGGTCTCAATTTTTCATCTCTCCCTATATCCATGCTTATTGTTAGTATGCTCCTACACTGACTCAAGGCTTGCTCCCCTTGACTTACTTTAGCCAAAAGGTTTTCAGCAAATTTGACATAAACACAAGTTTGAAAAATCACTTGTCTATTGCTGTTCCCGTTCTTGTACTCTTGCCACTGCTATGAAGACATAGACTAGTCTAAAAGAGGGAAGTGAGAAAGCCACATGGAGAAAAATCAAGGCCATCCTCCATCAGGCCACAGTCAGCCAACCTCAAACATAGGAGGAATCTTGGCCAATACATTAGTCCTCCCTTATGCGCATTTTCTCTTTCTGAGGGTTCAGTTACCTGAGGTCAACTGCGATCCAGAAGCAGATGATCCTTCTTCTGACATATCGTCAGAAGGTCAGTAGTAGCCTCATACTATGTCACAATGTCTACGTCATTCCCCTCATTTCCTCTCATCACGTAGGCATTGTATCATCTCACATCATCACAAGAAGAAGGGTGAGCACAATACAATAAGATATTTTGAGAAAGAGAGAGAGACAGACCACATTCACTTAACCATTGTTACAGTATATTGTTATAATTGTTCTATTTTACTATTAGTTACTGTTGTTAATCTTTCACTGTGCTTAAATTAAACTTTATCATAGGTATGTATGTGTAAGAAAAATCATAGTGTATTAGGGTTTGGTACTATCCACCATTTCAGGCATGCACTGGGGGTCTTGGAATGTATCGCCCATGGATACTGTATCATCATGGCCACCTTAAAGACTCCCAGATGTCTACAGGTGTCTGAATGCACCCAGCTGAAACCAAGGAGACCACCTGCAAACCCATTGACATGTAGTCAATAATAAATGATGATTTCTCTCAGCAATGAATTTTCTTGGCAGTGTGTTACACAGTATTTTTGTGATAACAGCTGATTTATACAGTACAGAAGAGAGACTATTCAGGAAGAACAGAAGAACGATGGGTCTAATGAGGCATAAGTGAGGAAGAAATCCTTGCCACATCGAAGACTCACAGCATACAATGAACTCATGAAAACCTGGGAAACTGAACCCCTGGTCTCGCATACCAGTTCTGGAGAAGAAGTAACAATCAATATCTGGGGTTCACAGCCAACCACACTGGCAGAGCAGAGGGAACTCAGGCCTAGATATCAGAATGGAAAGACAGCATTCAAATGTACCATTTGTAAATAATCTCATATTTTTGGAATGCTTAAATAAGTAATCGTAAATTTAGCATACATTTCTAGTTTCTTTTTTTAAGAAGCTCTCATTAAGAAACAACTAGACGACACAATCTCATCAGCCAGAACATTAAAATGATGTTTTCAATGTGTTTAAAATAATTATCAAGCTAAAATTCTAAACATGGTTTAATTATTACTTAAGACTGAAAGAGAAATAAATATATTTTCATATAGAGAATGATAGAGTTTAATAGTCAGAGATTCTCTCTGAAAGAACTTAATGATTTTTTCAGGAAATATTCTGAATGCAGAATATTGGAAGTAAAATGCCTAAGTAATTATTTTTCACAAGTAATCTTGTGCAAATAAATTGACAAATATATTTGTAATTCTTAATAAGCACTGGACATGAATAATACAAAATATAATCAACTTGGTGACATTAAGATAGAGCAGATGTAAAATATCAGAAAAAAATAATGTAGAAAGTGGAACAAGGAGGTCATAATTAAATTGAAGATCTCTTTTTTTCATTAGTATGAAGGGCAAGAGCACATGGTTCAGAAGAGGAGAACTAAGAAAACAAGGAAACATATGATAATTAAAACTCACAATATTAGATGACAGTAAAAATGAAATATATCAGTAATCATTGCATTAAAGCTACACATTGAAAAATAGTCTCAGATGGGATAGAAAACAATCAGCTCTAAGATATTTATGAATGTAGTGACGCAGTATACAATGACTCAAAAATTTGACCAAAAAAACACACTAGGACAATACTGTCCAAGGATAGCTGGTATGTAATACTAACAGTCTTAAAGCCATTATTAAGGATCAAGTCTTCTTACTAAAGCAAAATGACAAAATGAACTACTCACCAAAAGGACATAACAACTGAGATCTAGTCTTTATCTAACAGCTGAACTTCGAAATTAAAAACAAAAGACAATTTTAAAAGTAGGTTTTGGTGAATGCATAGTCAAGATGGAAATTTTAACATCACTCTCTCAAGCCTTCTCTCAGAAGTTAACATAAATTTTAATAATAAATAATGGTTTGATTTTTAGAAATATATAATCTTATGTTCAATGGTTAGAAAATACATGTCTTTCTATTTATCTATGTATTATCTATCATCTATCTATCTATCTGAGACTCCGTACCATTCAAGCACAATAGAGGTTTTACCAGAATTAACAAATTAACGCACTTAAATAAAATGGATAATACCTTAGAAAGATAATTAGCTTGTTAAAACTGACTCAAGAAGAAAAGGAAAACCAGAACAGGCTTATAATCCTTAAAGAACTTAGATATACTAATATTTACCACGACTTCCCTCGCCACACGTAGTATAAGCACCAGGTGGAGATTGTTTTACAGGAAACTTTTACCAAAACCTCAAAAATCTGATAACCCTCATCTTATGCAATTGTTTCAAAGGATAGCAACAGAAGAAATGACACTTTATACAAGCTACTTTATACAGACACTTTATGTACCACTTTATACAAGACACTTTATACACTGTTTTTATACACCAAGACTCATATAGCTAGTATGACGTGATATAAAAAGCAGACACGAGGAATAAAAGAAAATAATATTACAGACTAATTTCACTTACAAATGAGGTACAAATAGCCTACATAAAATTGTATCTAACTAAATTACAACAATGTAAAATTTATTCTAGAATCACAAGAATGTGTTATTTCTACTATAATTCCTAGCATCCTCAACCCAATGTGCCAACATGAAAGAAATATCATAAACAGACATATTAGTATTAGACCTTGTTTTTTTACGATCCTATCAACTGCTTCTCATGTGGTCACAATTTGGAAGAGTTTGGCAATAGGGATTGGTTGCAATGATTATGACTAACTACTCAATAGCCTTTGTAGGCATTTCTATATGTATTTTTTTTCTAATTTATCCTCAAAACAATCTGTGTAGTAAATAAAACAAAGAAATGGAGGATTTGGAAAAATAATTGAAAAGGAGAAGAATGGTTTTAATGGGATACTCCATGTCATTATCCAGCAGAATGACCTTGACGTGCTTGATTGACTCAGGTTTCAGATTCACATTTTCCCTTTAACATCCTCACCCATTCACATCTTGGGTAGTTTCAGATTATGCGATGTCACTACTTGTTACAGTTTCATGAATACACATTAAGACATATTTACTAAAGTGCAATTCTAGAGGCAGAGTTTCGATAATAAGGACATTACACCTTCAATGTTATGAATATGCTAATTTTGTTATGAAAATCAAACAAGGAAACCTAATTTTATGTTTAAAAATAATGTGCAAGACAAATCTGTTGAAACACATAAATGCAAGTGGATAACTAGTGGAATATTTTGCATAGTAAGGATACCTCCTGAGACCAAGTTTCGCATTATAAAACTCATACGATAAATTCTAGGTACCATACTGCATTAAGCGACTGCAAGAAGAAAGTCAGGTCATGAGTTTTAAGCAGATGTACATTAATCTCTGCTCTGCTTGCTCCAATGTCTATTTTTGAATAATAAGTCACCTGATATTGTGTCTCCAAAAACATTCCGTACGCCGAGTTTTTACTCTTTAACCTTTCTCTGAATGAGAAGGGAAACTCAAAGTTGTTATACATAGAGTAGCAGGTTTAAGAGATGAAATATTTGAAGTAATGTATGAAGCCATGGATACACTCTCATTGTGGCATACTACACATATAGTGATGTAAAAAGTTATTTTGTGACTGTATATGCTCACTTTACAACGCATGCTCCTGATTCTCTATAATAGGGATGTTCTTAGCACACTTGTCACAGCGCTTATTAAATCATCAATTACACACTATGCAACTTATTTTCCTCTTTGAATGTTAGTACATATTAGGACTTATCAGGACTCATTTCCTGTACTCTAGTCATATGCAATCAATTAGTTTCCCTCTCTTCCTCCTTCTCTTCCTTCTTATTTCCTTCTATATTAGAAATTGTTAGTGCCAACTTTATCCATATATATATTTTTCCACTTGCCTTGTTCTAAGATTGGATGTATGTTTAGTTCTTGCAATGAATTGTGAGTACAAGTGATGGATCTCACTCAGATCAGAGGTGTCTGATCTGCTTTTCCCATGCTTTCTTCCCCCATCTGCTGACTGCATTTCTTTAAAGTCAGAAGATGGTGGAACCACAAGAAGAAAGCAATCTTGTCCTTGATTCATCAACTGGAGGTGAGATACTTAGAGAACATTACCCAGAAGAGTTTCACGACCTGCTCAGGACTACAATGTGATAAATAAACATTTGTTGTGTTAAGACAATAAGTTTTATTGTTGTTGTTTACTAGGGAAAATCACCCATTTGCTAATCTCTCTTTCTCTCTTCCTTCCTCTTGATCATCCCGTATGGTGTATAATGCAATGCATCAGAGACAGAAGTGTAAGACTCAGGTCCTCTCTTCAGGCAGCTCACAAGACAATACAGAGGAAACATGAAGAAGCCAATGATTACAATACATTTTGATGAATGCTATCATGGTGTTATCCCTAAAGACTTTGGCACACAAAGGACTCTAGGGGAAACATCCTAGGAAAAGTGGTGCTTGACCATGGTGTTAAAGGACAAAGAGGGTTTACCCAGAAGAAAAGGGAAGAAAGGCATTCCACACCCAGGAAAGACCAAGTGTTCTTCCGAGTTCCAGCCAAGGTACCTCAGGGTTTTCTTTTCTTCTGGACACTTGTTCAAGACAATAACCTAATAGTCATTCCTGACCCACCATTGCCTTAAACCCCCCACATGTAATGAATCATCCAGTCCTGTTGTTTCCATCTTGTTAATGCCTGTTGGATCTATTTCTTTCCATCTCACCTTCTGAGAATTTAATATGGATCACCTATATCTCTCATCTTAAAAGCTCTGGAATTGGTCTTTAAAATTCCATCATACCAACCTTTAATAATCTTCCATATGATAGACAGAGTTGTCTTACTAAATCTAAATATGATCATATCTCTTCTATAGTTAAAACTTTTCCTGTTGCCCTCACAAAAAGTACAAACTCTAGCATGGTAGATAAGTATGATTTATGTTATGACCTCAGCTCACCTCACTGATATCATTTTACCATGCACAATGTGCAGTCCAGCCAACCTGATTCTCTCTGTTTAACCCTAAAATAGCATTTATTACACCATAATATTCTACAACATTTGTATGCACCTGATAACAAATAAAAAGCAAGCTCACACAGCTTTAGAGTGAGGGATGTGCAGAAAGTGTCTGGACAAGGGAAAATAAATGCCTTGCCATGAAAGGCCTGTCAAGGCATATTAGAGTCTAGACATCCAAAGACTTCAGAATAATCCCAAAAATTTGCTTCCATGTCAGCACCAATCCCATACAAGTTACTGATTGTTAAAGACAACTCTGTCAAAAAGCATTCTTCTCGGGCCTCTTGATTCAGGTATCTTCCTGCTATGTCTCTAGAGTCTGGGTGGTGGTGTTGTTTTGAGATCCTGAAAGAAGGGGAAATTTGTGCTTACTTTTCCTCAACTCCCTCCTAGCGTCTTATCTCCCTAAGAGAGGAGGAGCTGCTAACAAATTAGTTGAGATCTAAGATATTGACTGGATCTTGTTGGCAAGAGGACAAAACTGCTGTGGGTTCAAGGAGATTGTGCTCTCTTGGACACTCTTGGTTTTCCATCTTATCCTTGGATGTACGGAGTGAGTCTGTTGACCGGGGCATGCACTGAAGATCTTGATAATTTGAGCCCCTTCTCACCTTGATTTACTTTCTCAGTGTTGCTAGTAAGAGGACTAAGATTTCATGCGGAGTGAGGGAATGGAGGATGGTATAAATATAAGGATTTGCGGAGGGGGTGAGGGTTTGTTTTTTTGAAATGCTGTCTTGCCTTGTTTTGAGGCCAGGTCAGAGGCTGGTCAGTTCTCCATCTTGAGCAGCTGATTACGTCCACACCCTAACTACTTCTCTCCTGGGATTCTCACACTTCAGGGCTTCTATGCATTTGCCCTAATTGCTGCAGGGCCAAGTACCAGACCCCTAGTCCCTACATCCTAAAGCCCATGAAATTATTCAAATTAGCCAATCCATGAAGGAGTACATGAAACCTAGCTAACCCCACCCAAGCTGCCACAGAAAACTGCCTCCTACAGTTCTATCTGGCTGTTTCTCTGTCCCCTGGTGCATCCCCACGTGGCCCTGCCTAGCAGACTTCTCTTGTTCAGAACTATAAGTAACAAAGAATTCTGACTTTCATCTATCAGAGAGTTATCACATTGTGTCTTACCATCAAAAATAAGATCTTTAAATCTTATAAAACAGATGATAAGAGAGGAATAGAAGACCGTGCTTATCCTAAATCCAAGATTAATGTTCTAAAGCAATTTTTACATAAGGGGTTTTTGAGGGTTGTTCAGATTTGCTGAAAAACTACACTTTCCCATGTTTCCCATGTGGCTTCCCTTCCTTATATATAGTTCCTGTATCCTATCAAAAATTAAAAACAAAGTCACTATACAAGGCAAGAAAGGATTTCAGTTTTTCTGTGCCCTTGATCACGATGTCATCGACAAAGTTTCACACTGTGCCCTGGCATGTTACTGTAGGGCTTGTAGACTGGACAAGTGTACACACAAGGACAAACATTTGGGGACAAAGCAGGATGTGGGGAGATTCACATCCTTATACAGCTCTGGTAGTTGGCATCAGTTGATATGGGACTGTTAGGCATTTTGTTATTCTTGTTTTTTATCTCTCTACTCAGTTGAATCTAAAGGATTTGTCCAGGAGAAGTAAGGTTCTGTTTCAGTAGAAAAATAGGTGGCTAAATGGCGTTAGACTACCATTGGAGTACAGAAGGTTAAGCAAGCTCAGGGAATTTCAGGCAATATGCTGTAGATAACTACATAAAAGTTCACATCACTTCACTCCGGGGCTGTAAGAGAATTCCAGAAACATTTCTTTTGGTTAAGAAGGCACTGAGCCCCTGCAACATTTGAGTGTCAACTCAAATAATGACTGGATTGAAAATGTCTCCCAATACAGTGTAATTATCTAAATTACAGGTAATGAACAAATAAGCTAATTGATTTTTTATAATACCCCGGCTACTAAATGAGAGTATACTGTACATAAATAGATGACTTAGAGGAACAGTATTCGCCTTTATGTATCATCGGAAATGCTCCAGAGAAGAACAAAGACAATAACTGAGGCAATAAGTTCTTTACTTTTAATTATGGCTTAAAATTGTCATTCAGCATGGGTCCAGAAAGGAATTCAACTATGAAGTACAGAAGCTATAAAGATCAGAAGCTGAATGGAAAAATTCTAGAGGGTTCTGAGGAATCAAGTTTTACCCTCATTGGTAAATTTCTCTAGCATGGTATTAATAGATAGAGTATTCCATATGGAAAAAAACTGGAGAGAAGAAATTAAGGAAAATTTTCAGTGTAGGCCATTGTTTTTTGCTCCTTAAACAAATATTTATTGAGCTTTATTTTCATACTGCATCTCATTTGAAAGCTATGACAATCCTACAGACTGTCCTTTCTATAGATTGTCATATCCTATAGACTATCCCATAGAGAAAGTACTTTCTTTTGCTATTTTCAAGAGTAAAATTGTAGTCAGGGAGGTTAAATGACTTTGCCAAAGTTAGGTTGCAACATGTGATAGAATCAGAACTGAATTCTCCAAACCCACTGCACCTTCCATGACATCATCCTACCATTAAAGATAGAAAGGAAGTTCACATCAGTGTTCCTTAGAGAAAAAGCTTGAAGTTACAAAATGACCAAGAAAGTCTAAGCATTTATTCTGCAATGAGCTCTTATTCAGTACTGGGGTGTTTAGGATCTGAACTATGAATAATTGGATTGTGTTTTATTAGCTGTAAGTTTTTAAATCTTTACCTTTACAAAACCTCTCCATGCAAACATAAGTCTCGTGATAAGAGAAATCAAGGAGAAGAGTTTTCCCTATACTTGAGCCAGAATTTTAAGATGCATGTGTGGTACTAAGGATGGTACTAGCAATGGAGAGAATTACAAAGGTGGTGACATTCAGAAACAAAGTCAGAGATGTATGCTCCAATCTCTCCTCTCCTTGTGGAAACTCCCTTCTGGAATCCTCCTCTTGCAACGCAACAGAGGACGACCCTAATTTAAAGGTAGAATCCTTTCTATACAGGTTCATGATGACTTTTCCAATTCTAACCTTCCATTTTGTCTGCACTTCTCTACTCCTGCTCATAATTTTCTTATTGAGAATGGGAGCCCTTCTTAAATTATGACAGTTCTTTTAGTCTCATCAAATTAGAGTGAGCGAAGGAGGATACACTGAACATGAAGAAGGAAGGCAGGGGTAAAATTTAGGATTTAAAATTTAGTGATTTAAAAATGGAAACAAACTTAGTTCTATAGCACTGAAATTAATTCTAATGTGACTTCTATGATTATAAAAAGGACTTTAGGGGTCTTATTTAAGGTTTTTCCTTAGAAGTAGGAGTGATATTAGTGAGTTCAATATAAACTTTTGCTTAAAATAAATTCATTCTTCAAAATGATACTTAGCGGTTTTTTATAAAGTACTACATTCAAATAACTAAAATGAGCATGAGATAGGTCTTAAGTGTGCTTATAAGGTAATAACATAAGTCCGTAAATGACTAATAAATGGTAAGAAAAGTATGCAGAAAACTCATCTATGTAATGATGGCACCGGATGATATCTGAGGATCATCAGTTTAATGGTTTTCTCATGATTTCACTACCTATTAACCATCACTTAAATATTGCTACAAGCAGTGCTAAATGGAATTATTTACATGTGTGAATTACAAAACAAAAACGCAATATGCAAGCTCAATGGCTTTTACGCAATAGGGTCACAAAGTCGTGTTAACAGGTGTGGCTGTCGGTATTTTATTTTGTTTGGATGCAGATTTATTAATCACACCACCGCAAGACTAATAATACTAGTATATTGTGGCTTAGAGGACTAATAAAAGCTTTCAAGGGAAGACAGTGATAAAAATTTTGTGGATAGAAAGCACAAAAAATTACATGAGAAAGAGCTAAATATAGCTTTAACATACACACTTAAATCACTGCAGTGTTAAACCAAGCGAAGTATATGTCCGTGAGTTTTAAATATCATCTAGTGTCATTGGATGTTCATTTTCATTAGAAAGTCATCTCATAAAAGTTCATTAAAATTCAATTTGAGTTTTTGGTTTCTTTGTTTGTTTTTAATAAGTTGCTCTTAGAAACATCGTGGTGTGGTAGAAAAGGACATGAACTTTGGAATTAACAAAGCTGTGTTGGAAACTGAGCTGATCTCTCACAAACTGTGTGACTTTGGAAAAGTATCTCAACCTCTTTGGGTTATAATGTTTTCAACCTTCAAATTGGGGATAATGAGCCCTATTTATTAGATTGAGAATTAAAATATAGTGTGCTTGATTCTTTGCGTGACAACTTATAAATGTCATGTTATACATTAATGCATTTCTTTCAAGTTTTATAGGCAAGGATCACATATATAATTGTCTTTTGATAGAACTTACAGCAGTACATATAGATGTATTTGCAATTGCTTATTATTATTAACACTGATCCCTACATTACTGCTTGATTGAAACCAAAAAAAAGAAAAGAAAAACAGCTTGTTAAATAAAAGAACATCGACTTTAAAAAAAAAACTTTATCTATGCAAGATTGGTATAAATGGCTTCCATTTACTTAGATAAAATGATATAATCTGCTGTTTTAATTCTGATGCTGTTTATCATGAAATGCAGTGCCATGCTTTTCTAAATGGGGATGTCTTTAGATTAGGCAAGTAGGATGTTATCCATCCTACTAGAACCCCATTGAGAGAATTAGACTCAAAAAAATATCTATAGAATTTTTAAAAATTTTGTCCACATTTCACTAACATTTTCTAATTCTGCATCTTTAAATGTCTGTATATCTGATGCTCCTTTACTAGACTAGATATCCACAAGTACATACCTAGGAAACATATTTTTATAATCTCTTTCCCAAAGATGAATGGGTTAGCAAATATTTCAACACATTCCCTCACTCTTTGGTCCAGCACTTTTATCTGGATAATCCTTATTCACTTCTGGGACTCCACTCAGCCTCAGCCTTCCCCAGGAGTCATTCTTTAGTGAATCCCTGGATCTAGATTGGGCGCCTCTGTCCTCGCTGCTATCTTAGCATCTTATGCACACTTCTACCTCGACTGAAATCATTTCATGCCTTGCCTATCATTCTCACCAGACTCTGCCTTTTTTACTTGTTCATAACCAGAACCAGTGGGTCTCTGACACAGTTGGTATTCAATAAATGTTTGTTAAATGAATGGAATGGATGATTTAATGCAAAACGAGATGGTGTCCAGTCACTTAGACCCTAAGCAGGTCACCACATGTCTCTCTGCCCAGTTCACTATAATAATAATAGCTAACATCAACAAAACACTTATGATGTTCTGACATTGTGCCCAGTGATTTATAAGCAACATTTTATTTATTCGTATGGACTGAGTAATACCAATATTATCAGTGGCACTTTAGAGACAAATAAAATTAAGTTTAGTGATGTTAAATAGGTTGTCCAAGACTGCTTGTTTGGAACCCAAGTTAACTTGGCTTTAAAATGTGTGCTGTTTCTACCATGCCAGGATGAATTCCTTCTTTTATTGAAGCTCCTTAAATCCCGTGTGTATAATTTGGACATCCACACATTTATAAAACATGAAAGACGTAATAGTTTTCTTAGGTTTTGATCCATATGATGATTTTTTAAGATAGAGTCCCACCATAATTAAGAAAAAAACCAAGGTAAAGACTTTAATCACATATTTCATCTGCAGCTGTGCTTTCTCATTTTTAGCTAAACAGCACTCCGATTGGTAAAATGAGGTATTTTGTTAATCAGATAGTGACTGATTGAAGTGTCATTTGGTATTTTCTAGTTTACAAAGAAAGAATAAAAAATAGAGTCACTGTACTCACAATTCACATTAAACACTAGACAAAGCACAATTTCTGTGTGGCGAATCCAAAGGTTGTTCAGAATCTTGTAATACTTCAGGATATTCACAGTGACAATATTTTTCATATTGTCTCCAATGTCTTGGAGGTGGCAGGTGAAAGATTTTTTTATTTTTTAGTTGTTGAAATTCCAGTAACCTGCTCCTACTTTGTCCTTTAAAAAATGTCCCAAGCCCTGAGTTCTCTTGTTTAAACACACAAATGTCTTTATTGCATTTCACAAATATATAATTATTTAGAGAGAAGGCATCTTCTCTGTGACATTTTTCAATCTTATTAAGCGATAATCACAGAGGGAAATCCACAGGCATTTGTCTTCAATGCAAACATTAGTATCCTGTTTGGGTAATTGAACTGTCAGCTTGGCCCCAGCCAGGCTGCCCCGGCCATTAGAACATTTGTTTGCTTTGTAGTAGTCAGTGTTTTCATTTTAATATGCCTTGTTAGCGCAAATAACACTGCCTCAAAACTACCATTAAGGAGAAAAAATGCTCAGCGCTACACATGAGAATAAGCTGCCAAAATAATGTATATGTAATTGGAATGATAAGTAATCTGTCACTAAATCCGACATACCAGTTTTATTTCTCCTACCAGAAATCTCCAGCCTGACTTTCTTATACATCAGCTGTCTTTGTTAAGCATAAAAATTTTAAATTTTAATTTTTCTGTGTGTATTATATTGATGTTTTGTAACCTGATTTGTTCCAGAATCCTATCCCAAAATATTCACAGCTGGATGGAAATATAATGCATTTATGCAATTCGAAGAATTATTTATGCTTCTTTTGTTGGAAGATGTATCCTTAAAAAACAAAATAGCTAAATATATTCCATACAAAGGCATGTTTTCTTGGATCTTCTTTTACAAATGAATTCTGGGTTCAGTCTGACCATGGCTGAGACTGCCAAGCCAAGATGTCAAGAACTGTGGGGAGCATAAGTAGCTAATGTTACTTCAGATTGACCAAGAATAGAGTCTCAGGTTCATCGCAGAAAGACAACAATGCAGCTGCTAATATAATCAGTTTGTAAGTGACAAAATTTAAACTGAAATTTATCGCAAAAAGACCTCCCTTCCTCAGTTGGGGGAAAGAGCTGTCTTTGTCCATCTTCCATCCTTCTTGGATACTTGCTAAACAGCATACCCTGAAGTTTGTTGTTGGAAATTGCCAAAAATGCAAAGTCAAAGCTTGATTTCAAGAGAAGAATAAAGCAAAGAAAATTAAATACAGCTTGCTTCTGTTAGTTAAGATAATTGTCTTTTTCTTTATGACTCTCTGTAGGAAAATTAAAAGGGAGCTTCTTGCTTTTTGATTACACATATTTAACTGCTTAATGCATTCTTCAATGAATAGTTAATAAAATATAGTACTTGAAATGACTTAGTTTTCACGTCTAGTTAGCCAACATTTGCAGTTTATTAGGGAGCTGATGTATATTTTGACCTCCAAAGAGCATTCCTAGGACCCCAGGAAACTATGTATGTGATATAATTTTCAGATTGTTAGGAAGCTAATGTTCACACCCTCACCATCAAATCTGCCATAGTTTATGGGGTAGCCTTATATACTCAAACCCTAAGCATGGTTTTTGATAACTCTTAAAAATTTAAACTGCTTTCAGATTTACACTGCCATATATGATTTTTACATAATGGTAGGAGTGAGGAATCTCAGGGTAGCTTTGGAAGAGTGTAATTTAGAAATTAAAATTTCTAGGACTGAACCTCCCTCATCCGGAAGTGCAAACACAAAACCTGATTTTGAATATTTTCTTTGAGCAGCAACAACAGCTATGTCTTAATCCATTTGGGTTTATTTAACAAATATACCATAAACTGTGTGGCTTAGAAACAACAAACATTTATTCCTTATAGTTTTGGAACCTGGGATGTCCAAGACAATGGTGTTGACAGATTTGATGACTCGGTTTTTGCTGTAACATCACATGGGGGAAGGCAAGGAATCTCTCTGGGACCCTTTTCATAAGGGCACTAATCCCATTTGTGAGGACCCCACCCTCATGACCTAATCACCTACCAAAGGCCCCACCTCCTAATAACATCACATTGGGTGTTAGAATTTCAACATATGAATTTTGGGGGAACAGAAACATTTAGACCATAGCAAGCTGTCACACTAAAGATATAGTCTTCCTGAAAAGCTGGTCCTAGGAGGCATCAGACAGCAATTGAAGATCTGGAAGCATTTAGTCAAGTGGGAAAGAGTACTATCCCTTATATATACAAGGCATATATAATTCCGGCAGGCTTATCTGAAGTACTAATTCATTCATTTATTTATTCATTAACTCTAACAAACTTTTGGTGAGGACCTACCATGTACTAGTTAGTAGAGATCAAGGCAGGGGGTGTGGAAGCAACGACCTGTCAAATTTAAATTGAGGACTGAGAAAAGGGCAAATGGGCTCCAAATGAGAGGTCATTCTAGAGAGTAGGAAAGAAGTAGTACAAGGGTATATACAAAAAAATATGTTTGGATGGACATGGTTAGGGAGAATGGAGGGATAAAGTTGAGGTGTAAAGGCATATGAGTTCAAGGAAAAATGGATAACTACCCCAAAATACTTCCAGATACAAGGTCATGGAAAGCTTAATACTAACAAGTTGTTTTAAAATATTCAACAAATATTAACTATAAAAAGAGCAGCAAAAGCAGAAACACGAGCCATATAGTTAAGTAGGATCTAAAGTTGAAGTGAGTTGCCTCCTTGGGGATTAGACGTCAGGAATGGGAGCTTATGTGTTTCAATCACAAGAGACTCAGTCAGAAAGAGCACTAATATGTGCGTTCGCCCTGGCCTATGTCCATCTGTAAATTTGCCTTAGACACACACTTTCCCACTTTTTAGAATAAAGGAGATGAATCATTTCAGATTATAAAGTCATACCTGTTCATTTGCTAAAATTTGCTGCATTCTGAAGCGTATAGACTCTCAACACCCAGAGGCAGTCATTATTTATAATTATATGGCTTCCCTCCCTTCAAGCATCCTGCTTCCTATAGCAGAGCATGTCATGCCTAACAATTTGGTCACTTTCTTCACTTAACATCACCAGTGGTTTCTTAAGTAATATAATTTCAGGTGCTACATAAGAAAAGTTCCTTTTTTAGCTCATGGAGGCATTTACTCTCTTTCAAATAATGTCTCCAGAAGACTCATGGACTGTGATTTTATCTATCAATCTTCAGCTGATCGATTCACATCAAAGAAAAATATCAGGATCAAAAACCTTTTCACTTTAAAAATACAGTTCCTGGATAAAAGCAACGGGGGAAAAGTTACCAAAAAAGGACTCTCTACTTTTACCTTTAGTTTGCTATTTTCTTCCTTCTTTTTCACTGAGTGTACATTTGCATTGGCCACAGGTTTGCCTAGAGTAACTCATCAAGGGTATGAATCCTGTGGTCTCCTATGACTTTCAGGTCCTTGTCCTCAAAACCCAAGTCCATCTAGATATAAGCATAAAATGAAAAAAAATTATTCCAGAATAAAAATTCGTTTAAAAATATGCGTGCATTTTGGGTATATATTATGTTAAAGGAGCTGTGCATTGAATTCTATAAGTAATCTGTATGTTCTATGCACATAAAGCTGTATGTCTCTATTGTGGCTGTTAGCTAAAGCACGATATTCTCACCAATAAATCTTGCTGCTAATGAACTATTAGCAACTCCTACCCATGCTCGCTAAAATCTCATGCCAAGCTCCTAGGTACCATTTAAAGAATAATTGCCCTAAGCAGAACACTTTATTCCTTTCTGCCTAGATGATTTATAGATGAAATCCAGCCACTATTAGATACTTTGCAATGTATTATTATTAATAATAATCTTGGTGCTAATACTAATATAACATATTCAACAGACCTCTTTGGGAATACTCTTTTAAAAAACACAAGTATTAAAAAGATGATAGTTGGAACTGCAAGATAGGTGGAAATTCAGTCCAATTTCCTGCAGGTCTGTAAGAGCCTTAATGAACTTATCTTCTTGACGACTTGTGATTTAGCTACTCAAAGCCACCTTTGAGAAAAGTGATATTCCCCTGTGCTACTCAAGAGCATAAGATGAGTTTTGGGTTGCCAAAACTTTCATTAAAATTTTATGTAACCATTCTCTAGAGCATGAAACTTGCCTAATATCCTACCATCAATGAATTATGCATGTCGGTTTCTATACTTATCCTATTTTTATGTTTAGTCTTTAAGCATATTTATAGCAGGGGTCCCATAAGCTCCTTATGCTGTAAATACATTTAAAAAGAAGTATACTGTGTCAATGATTGAAAATACAAAAAAGTCTTAAGGAGGGCCAAATTTATATGCATTAATATGTAACCAAAACCCGCAACTGTGATGCACCATCAAAAGTTGAAGTCATTCAAAGACATAAACTGAAGATTTACTGAACTCTCTAGTACGTGCAGTCCCCAGACACTGTAAATTAAAGTTTAGGGTTTAGGGAGTAAATTTATAAAGTTTAAACATTGAAAGTATCAAACAGGAAAGCAGTCGTTAATATTCAGAGCCAGAAGCAAGAAATTTAAGGTAAGAATTTACTGACGACAAAGTCCTCTTTATCCCTGTACATTCTTTTAACTCCGTTTATGTAATGCTGTGTTGGGAGGCCAAAGACCACCCCTGGGTTTGGTGATTTGCTAGACAGACTCATAAGAATCAGCATAAGATGTATTACAGCAAAAGGGTAAAGAGTAAATCCAGTAAAGCATGAAGGTACATGGGGTGATGTCCAGAGAACCAGGCCCTAGCTTCCACGAGTGTTCTCTGTGGAGTCGCACACAGGACGTGCTTAATTCCTCCGGCATCAAATAGTGCTAACACATGTGAAGTGTTATCTAGTAGGGAAGCTCATTTGAAATTCAGTGCCCAAGGTTTTTACGGGGGGAAGTTCACACAGACACCCTCTGCCTAGCATGCACAAAATTTCCAAATCCCAGAAGGAAAGCAGGAGTTCAGCATAAGCCACGTTGCTCGTATAGTTAGGGTACAACGAGCCACTCTTCTCAGTTCTGGGAATGATGGGAATTCTCCTGGAATCCAAGTTCCCAGATACTAGCCAGGGACCAACCTTCAAGCAGGCCTTTCTATGTTAATTGTCCTCTGCACAAATGCCATCTTAGGTAATTAGTTGTTTCAATTCGTGTGTATTTTTGTCATATCACTTAAGACTATTTTCATCCTGATAATGCAAAATGTGTGTTCAAATGCAAAGTTGGGGAGAAATGTGCAGTAGCACCCTTATACAGAATTCCCACCAGATAGATGCAATAGATGTAAATAACCTCAAGAGAATAGATAACAGTAAGATGTAGCAAAATCGGAAGTAATGAGTTTTGAGTATGTATTACCTTTGTTTTTAATTTTACTGATTTTGAATAATGGTTGTTTGTTATCTGGCTCACAAAATTCCTGAAAATTCCCCTTCAATGAGCTGGGCTTGGCACACTCCAGTAACACGAGCACTTATCAATCCTCTGCTCTCATCATGTCTATTAACATCCTATCTATCAACTCTCCAAGTCAAGAGATTGGAAAGTATAATCCTTCCATGAAGGTAGGGGAGAAGGGTGAAAGGTTTTCTGAAAAAAATTCTAACCTACCACACAAACTCTTTTTTTGAGTAATGTTTTACAGTTTTCATAGTGTTTTCGCTTGCCTTATTTAATTCTAATTTGATTTTGTGGATAAAGAAATTAAAGTCTTGGTTTTGTTGTTTAACCAGTATCATCCACTCAGTCATAGAATATAGTCAAGAGGCAGGAGAGGGAGATATTTCTTAGTTCTCCTTTTATTTAGGTGCTCCAAATTTAAACTCAGAGCAATATCTCTCAACAAAGAATAAAGCTAACTTTGCCAAAAGGCTTGTAAATTCTCACTGGACTTTGAGTTTTTAGTTTCTAGGCAAGTTCCTTCCAAGTTTCTGTTTAAGGTCTCTTCCAATGCGTTATGCTGCTTGAAATGGAAGAACTTCCAAGTCTCTAGGCCATGGAGTCTGCTTCCAACTTATATGTGCCTTGCAGCCTCTAAAGTCTCCACTACATAAAAGTATTTATAAAGCTGGACCACTTAAACCAATCCTGGTTGATGACCACTACTTCTTTTTTGTCTCGGAGAAGTGTAGCCCAATCCTCAGGCCAATGACTATACTCCCTACTGAACTTGAAAAGTCCTGTTTTATATGAAATTATACTACACTGCCAATAAAATAAAAACAGTGGTGATATATCATTAGAGAGGATCCTTGTTTAATTTACATTCAGTTCCTATCATCACCAAGATCTTTAACATCTCCTTAAAATAGATTAGTTGCCTCAGAGAGTTTTCTCTCTCCAAGATTGTAGAAGCTCATAGAAATGGCCATCCACTTTCCTTTAGTGCTGAAGAATGTCTCCAGGAGACATTTCATTCGTGAAAAGCTTTAGGGCTTATAGATAGTCAATACCACAACTACCACTTCTCACTCTAGTTTAGTCTCCTTCTTGTCTCTGGACAATTTTCATTTGTGTCTTATCTCCCAAACTAAATTGTAAAACCCTTCAGGATAAGAACTTGATCTTATCTGTCCACTCTCTCATTTTGAGACTCCTTTAAAGTCTACATTTCTGTAGTAAAAAGGACAGGGACAAAAGAACAGGAACAACAACAGTCACTGTCTATAGTTTACTTGTTGCAGTGATTAAATTTACTCCTCAGCCAGGAATGCACGCGCATATACAGTATTCATTCAATCCACAACTATTTCATGCCAACAAGTGTTCCAGGGATTATAGCACAGGACACTCTCTGGGATCTTGCCCTGTTTATGACCTCCTTTTGAAAATTTTCCTTGATTCCAAAATCTGGGTTACAGACCTATCTGTGTTTCCACCATATGATATGACTATATCTACCTTGATATTTACCACACTGTAATTATGGCTAATCTTCATGGCTCTACTAAATTGTAAGCCCCTTAAGGACAGGAGCTCTACTCTACCTGGCTTTTTTTTTCCAGAACCTATGGGTTCCAACACAACATAGGCTCTCAATACATGCTTATCGAGTAAATCAATGGGCATTTAAAAAGTTGTAGAGATGCTTCTGCTAAATGGGTTAATAGAAGTCAAGTTTTTTCACTTTGTGTGTATTTTTTCTCATGCAATTTCATCTGTGACAAATGCTGTCATTGCTCCCTCTCTTCCTAAATTCGATTGATTCTCCAGGGTACTGCCGTAAGGCCACCCACTACTGTTCAGGAGCGATTATTTCATCCACCAAGCCATTTTCTGGAACCTTATAACCTATTGCCTTAATAATCGATGTATTTTTTCATTCCATATTTTAGTAACTTTTAAACTACAAGTTTATTTTGGAAATTAGAAAGTATAAAGCAAAAATAAAGATAATATCTATTTCCTTAGTTGGAGATGATCATTGTAAACATCTTAGGAGTTTTTGTCTGTGTGAATATTTATGTATAATTAAGAGTAACTGTTACGGCACAAAATCGGGGTTCTCTTGCCCGATGTGCATAAAAAGCCTGTTAATTATGGCATCAGCCTTTGGGAAAAGAGATCAGCTTTATTCTGTGAGATTGATCTGGAGGGAGACAGGGGGCGTGTGCTCTCAGATCTGTCTCCCTGATTCAGGATTTGGGGAGATATTTAAGAGGTTAGGGAGAACAGGCTGGCACGTGGAAATGCTGGTGGCACAAGTTTTGATTGGTGGGCTATGAACATTTATGGTAAGGTTTTAAACATTTATGACAAGGTTCTAAACTTTTATGATAGGGTTCTAAACATTTATAATAGGGTGGGGAAGGAATTTTAACACTAGATTTTCCTGAATGAGGGACCCCTCACTTCTGATAAAAGTTCAAAGTTCTTCTCGTGTCCTGGTTCTTTGGTTCCATGGGGAGGAGGATCTTTGTTTCTGTAGTCATTTCAGATCAAGATTTCTTCTGTGCATCTTCTGGCTATGGGACTTTGCAGATTTTCTGAAAGATGATCATTAATCACTCAGTTGATAAGAGATGGGGTCAGTTGAACTCGTCCTGGAGGGCCCATGGTTACATAACTTTTTACAGTTTTGTGCTGGGTGTTTTTCCATTAGTATTATGTCATGCATACTTTCACTACCTTGTCTATCAAGTATGGGGGAAAAAAAGATCTAGAGAGAGATTTCTCCATTTGAGATTGTCACTGTCAGTAACATTTGCAGACTAGGCATGCCGGCAATCATCTTGACTCAGCATCCCAGTGGAAATTTAAAAAGAGATAAAACTAAAATAAAGCTTTATGCTTGTTGAAATATGATGCTTTAGTGTAGCTAAATCTGATAAAAGTTTTCAAAGGGTAATTCCATAAAATCTCAAAGGGAAACTCCAAATTACCATAAGTATCTGAAATAGATAATCATTGATATTAAAATTTCTGAGATTAAGATAAATTATTCTATTTCCAGCTTTTTGGATTGTTAAAATTTGCAGCTCTCTCTCTCAATAAATGGTAGCGTTTTACTGTCATCATCATCATATTCTTCTCAGTTGTTCCACACTAACTAAGGACATCCTTCTGGGTTTCTCTTTCAAACCCTTGATTATCTTTGGCAAAATAAATTATGGTGATTTGGGTCAAGTAAGATATACCTCATTAGGAACTTGTGTTTTTCAACTCTCTCTTCTGCACTAACCTTTGACTATTTCATGTGATGTCTAGATTCCTCGTCTATAGTGTGCAATTTGAATAATAATGGCAAAGCATTAGGGTCAGAGATGGAGAGCAGGGGTTGGGGAAACAAAGAGATATTTAGGAGACAGAATGCTAGGAATTAGAGTAATCAAATATTCGAGGTGCCCAGACATAAAAAGCACTTACGGATTGATTCTTATTGCTGTTCTTGATAATATTTTGATTCATAATTTGAACAAAATGAGACTATTTATGAAAATAAAATGTTACTAAAGATTTTTCCTACTACAAAAGTAAGATAGGATTGTTATTGAAAATTTGCACAACACAGAACTGTGGAAAGGAGTAAAAATAAGTAAGCATATTTTAACCTTCCCAAAAGAACTACTATTGGTCGTTCCAGTCATTTCTTTTTCCTATTGCAGAATCTTATAAACTACAAAAAGCTACTTGAACTTAAACTGAATGATAATAAAATACAGCCTAGATTTAGGGAACTGCAGGGATAAAGCAAATGTTTATATTGTATTATGCATGCCAGATATCAAAAAATATTTTGTTTTGCTTTCCTAAAATGTCTGCCTTTTTCCTGAAGGAGTCCGTCATCCTGAGCTACCGTCATATGAATAACGTGGTGCTTCAGATGCCCACCTGGGGCCATTGGGGAAGCAAGAATTCTCTACCCTTCTCACTGGGCCATCATTGAAAACATCACGGTACAGTCACTTCAAAGTTAACAAGAGCACTACTGATCTGATCTGCATAGGGACAGAGTCTCAAGAGCACATTTGATGCTATTTCTGAGACAGACTTGCTTGCGCATTGAGCACAGCTTGATGGTTAAGAGATAATGAACTAACTTCTCAATCACAATGTTGTTAAAATATGTTCATGGTAACACACTCACCTAGCCCTCTTTGTGACTTGAAAATAAACTATTTTCTTATTTCTGAAAAATATCCTTTTCCTTTGCTTTTTTTCTTTTTTTGCCAGTGGTAAGGATGAGAGAGAGTACAAGGCAACCGGATAACTCTGACAGCATTCATGTACTTACATAGTGGAAACTGAGCTTCACTTTTCTTTCACCTTAATCATGATTCAGTGTCTCCATAAGCTCCAGTGAATAAAAAATGGATATGAAAGACAAGGGAGAAATTCCACATCCATGTTATTTCCGCTTCTCATCAATCCTCTCCCTGCCCAGCAGTTTCTCAGGTGAAGTAGAGAGGAAGTATCTACACCTCACCAACCAGATGCAGATCTGTCTCTCAACGCCTTCAAGTCTTCTCAGGAAGGATACCCCCCATCACCCTGGTAAATGTCAAATGCCCCCACTCCTTACCATCCAGCCCCTTTCTGGACTTTATCTTTTCCACAGTACTTATCCTCTTTGATGACACTTTATACGCATTTATTTTGCCTTTTATCTGTCCCCCCACTCTAGAATGCAAGCTCCCAGAGGACAGGGATTTTTATCTCCTATTTTTCAATAGGCACATTGTTTAGAATAGTATCTCATGCATTGTATATGCTTAATAAGTACTTGTTGAATGAATAAATCTTAGTTTTCATCAATGAAAATGTCATTAAAGTATTAAATTTGTCATGATAGGATGACACAAATGGCTACAGGTCTGTATATTTGTTCAGATTTCTTATATAGACAATCATGCAGTCCGTGACTAAAAACAGATTTCCTTCTTCCTTTCCCGATCTAGACGCTTTTATTTCTGTCCTTGCCTTAGTGAATAGCTAGATCTTTCAGTACAGTACTGAATATGAGCGGGAGGAAGATATCCTTCACTTGTTCCAGAGCTCATGGGCAAAGGAGCCAGTCTTTCACCTCTAAGTAAGACGATAACTTTAAGTTTTTTGTAAATGCCCTTTGATAAGATTGAGGAAGGCTCCTCTATAATTAGTTTCCTGAAAGATTTCATCAGAAATGGATCGTGGATTTTGACAGTGCTTTCTTGTGTCTCTATTGAGATAGTCTTTTGTTTGTTTGTTAACATGGCGAATTGCATTATTGGTTTTTTCCCTACTTTTTTATTGGGGTACAATACACACGACACCAAATCTACCATCTTCACCATTTCAAAGTGTACAGCCTAGCAGTATTAAGTCCATTCATAATGTTGTACAACCATTACCACCATCCAGCTTCATAACTCTTTTCATTTTGTGAAAGTGAAACTCTACTCATTCAACAATAACTTCGCATTCCTCTCTTCCCCCACCCACTGGGAACCATCATTCTAATCCTGTCTCCACAACTGTGACTACTCTAAGTACCTCATGCAAGTGGAGTCACATAGGATTTGTCTTTTTGTGACTGACTCATTTAGCTTAGCATAATATCCTCAAGGTTCATCCATTTTGTAGCATATGTCAGAATTCCCTTCCTCTTGAAAACTGAGTAATACTCCACTGTATGTATATAACACATTTTGCTTATCTATTCATCCCTCAGTGAATACTTCTACATTTTAGCTGCTGTGAATAGTGCTTCTATGAACACGGGTATACAAATCTAATAACACAGTAACTCTAGAAATCGGATTCTTTCCCTTCACCAGGTTTTGTTGTTTTGTGTTTTTGCTTGTCGCGGGCTGTCTGTGCTTAGGATTAGCCTGTGGTGTAAATCTAAGGTCTTCTCTGAGCCTTTCCCTGGACATGCATGGTCACTTTCTAATTTTCTTCTCATAGGCAGTTGCTTTTGAATGACCTAGTCTTTAAAATCTGGCTCCCTAAAGGGGAAAAAGAGAAAAATGAAGGGGGGGAGCATGGCAAAGGGCTTCTAAATCCCCTGGACATCACTTCTGCCATAGAGGGAGAGGCTTGTAACAATGGGGGGAGCTGCAACAACAAGATCTTCCCACCTCTTTGACTACAGCTCTGTGAGCAGAAGCAGCAATCAACCATCAGATAACTGATTGCCAATATTTGAAGGACAGGGTCCTTTTTGTCCATCCTGGATCCCGCAAGCTGCAAGCAAGCTGCTCCAGGAACATGTGTACAGTAGCTTGCCACATGGCTGGGGTGGGGGGTTGAGAGTTGCTACTGTGCTGAGACTGAAATTAACCACAGTTTACTCTTCAAGTCTTCACCTGGAAGCTGTGAGCCTTCAATAGACTGCAGAGTTCCAAAATAGTTACATCAGGCAGATTCTTTCATGGCAATTGTTCTCCAGGAGGGGAGATGGGTTTCTGGTGCTTTCTACTCCACCATCTTCCCAGAGTCCTCTTTCACATTATTGATTTTTGAATGTGAAGTTAATTTTGTAGTCCTTAGTTAAACGCTATTTTGTCATGATATAATATCCATTTTGCATGTTGTTCCACTCGATTTACTAAAATTTGGGTTAGGCATTTTAAACCTATGTTTATCAGAGATATTGGTCTCTAGTCTCTTTTCTTGATATGTTTTCACCTGGGGATGATGGCCTGTTAGAATGAATTGGGAAGTATTTCTGGATTTTCCATTTTCTGTCAAATTCTTCCTGCTATGTGTTTATTTCACTTTTCCCTGTTTCTTTCTTACTTTTTCTAGTGCTGTTTTTGTCTAGAGCCTAAGTTTTTGTTTGTTTATTTTACTACTACTTATTTTAAACAAGAAGAATCCCTCCCAAATAAGTGGTATTTTGTGAACATGTCCTATTTAGGAGGAATCAGGGCAATATCTTGGCTTGTAAAAAGTCTTCCTGGCTCGCAAACTAGCCTCTATTTGAACCAGCGGTTTTAGTGCATCTGATAGATAGTTACGCTTTGTCTCAGTTGACAAAGATGAGTAGCTATAAGTAGGTTGCAAGATTTAACAAATAAAAATACAGAATGCCCAGTTAAAGTTGAATTTCAGACATACAACAAAAAGCTTTGTGTGTGTGTGTGAGAATGTTTCATGCAATATTTGGAACACACTTATACTACAAAGTATCCCTTTTATTAAATCTTAAATTCAAATTTAACTGGATATTGTGCATTTTTTCTGAAAACTCTACCCACCAGGCCAATTACCACTCACAAATTTTCCTTTGTAATGTGAGGAATTTGGCCAGGTGACACAGCTACAAGTGTCCCTCTCTGCCATGCCTCCTGGATCACTGCTCCCTTGGCATAGTGTGGGTTCAAACAGGGAATAGGGAAGCTCCAGAGCTGGACAACTCACCTTGGACCCACACAAGTATTTCCAGGTGCTCTCTTCTTCATATGCAGCCTGCTTTGGAGATATCTCTTCTCTTGAAGAAGTCTCGTCTTGGTGTCTTGCTTCACCCTGATAAATATTCCACTATACAGCCTCTTTATTTATTTATTTACTGTTTTGTGAGGAAGACTGGCCCTGAGCTAACATGTTCCCAATTCTCCTCTTTTTGCTTGAGGAAGACTGTCTGTAAGCTAACATATGTGCCAATCTTCCTCTATTTAATGTGGGAGCCACCACAGTGTGGCATGACTAGTGATGTTAGGTCCACACCCAAGATCCGGACCTGTGAACCCCAGGCCACTGAAGTGGAGAGTTCTAACTTAACCACTACACCACTGGGCCAGCCCCCTAGTATGTTAATTTTTTTATTACACTTTGCTGCACTTCACATAGTGTAGATTTTGTTTTTAAGTACTTACTATTATCACTGAAAGTGAAACATCCATTTCTGTTTCTCCCTTTTTTTTTATGGCTTGCAGAACTGGGTAGAGAAATGTTTACTTTGTCCATTTATACCTGGAGTTCTGTATATTCTATTTAATAGTCTCATCAGGATCTATTTAGTTTAATCTTCCTTCTATATTGGTATCATCATATTTTCCCATTTTTTTCCTAGATTATATCTGCTTAAAAAAATGTCTGTTATTTTGTAATGTGGCACATCTTAGAGTTGTTTATACATTTTCCTAAATTCTATTACCCCTCCACTCCACATTCTCTATTTCAGTCATTTCTGGTTTTTTATCTTCATTATTTTTCCCAATATTACATTGCTTTGGGTTGGGTTTTATTTTTGTTGTTTCTCTATTTTTTAAAATTGAAAACTTACTTTACTTTTTTTTACCTATCTTTTGAAAAAGTGGAAATACTTAAAATAATTACCTATGAGAAAGTATTGGCACTATATTAATTTGGATGTGCCATGTTGTTGCTATTATTCCCCTTCCAAGGTTTCTTATTATGGTTTATATTTGTGTTTAAAAAAAATGATGAGGGGGGTTGGCCCCGTGGCCAAGTGGTTAAGTTCGCGCGCTCCGCTGCAGGCGGCCCAGTGTTTCGTTAGTTCGAATCCTGGGCGTGGACATGGCACTGCTCGTCAGACCACGCTGAGGCAGCGTCCTACATGCCACAACTAGAAGGACCCACAACGAAGAATATACAACTATGTACCGGGGGGCTTTGGGGAGAAAAAGGAAAAAATAAAATCTTAAAAAGAAAAATGATGAGGGGCCAGCCTCGTGGTTGAGTGGTTAAGTTCACGTTCTCCACCTCAGTGGCCCAGGGTTTCACAGGTTTGGATCCTGGGTGTGGACCTAGCACTGCTCATCAAGCCATGCTGAGGCCATGTCCCAAAGTAGCAGAGCCAGAAGGACCTACAACTAGAATATATAACTATGTACTGGGGGGTTTTGGGGAGAAGGAGTGAAAAAACGAAGACTGGCAACAGATGATAGCTCAGGTACCAATCTTAAAAAAAAAAAAAAAATAGAAAAATGATGATGTAGCAGCATGCCCCGCCTCAAAACTCTAGGAAATTAAATAATGTAACTTAAATATTGTTATACTTCATCTTGCTTATTTCTTAGTTTCTGTATTATGTCTAAAGAATATGAACTGTAGAATATATGTATTCTAGAATATAATATTGTAGAATGAATGGCTATACTTTCCCCTTGATTACCTACCCTTCTTTGGAATGTAATCTCCCTACAGTTTTGGAGGCAGCAATGTACTATTTACTACCTGATCTCCTTCCCTCAGCATATCTTATATTTCAGAAGATGGACATCTAAATTGAGATGAACTCAGTGATAATTCAGGGATGGTAGGAAATCAATGAGAATGTTACCCCTGGTAATCTAAAATTGGGACATGGAGTAACCATGCCAGTGAGCTATGGCTTCTGGGAATTAGAGGTAAAATATAAGAAGGCAGAATGTGGGGATATCTCTATTGGGAATTGCTGAAGAACAAACTATCAGAAAACTTAATGCCTTCAAACAACATTCATGTTTTAGCTTATGATTTTTTTTTTTTAAAGATTGGCACCTGAGCTAACAACTGTTGTCAATCTTCTTTTTTGTTTCCTGCTTTTTCTCTCAAATCCCCCAAGAAAACAGTTGTATATTTTAGTTGTGGGTCCTTCTTGTAGGACACTGCCTCAACATGGCCTAATGAGTGGTGCCATGTCTGCGCCCAGGATCTGAACTGGCGAAACCCTGGGCCACCGAAGCAAAGTGCGCAAACTTAACCATTCAGTCACGGGCTGGCCCAGCTTATGATTGTTTAAGGTCAGCAAATCAAGTGCATCTTGGCTTGGCTCCATCATGAATCTTCGATCAGCTGTGAATTAGGTGGGCAGCTCTGTTTCTGGGGCATGGCTGGCTGTCAACTGGATCACTATTGGTTCTCCTCCCTTTATCTTATTTCTATACATTTCTGACATCTTTCCAGCAGCCTAGCCTGGCATGTTTTCAGGGCAAGGCTGAATCAGAAGCAAAGGAAGTCCAAAAGCATAGGAAATCATGCTAAACCTCGGGAAAGTGTTCTGAGACCTAGAGTCATAACTTGTACACAGTCATTTCTGCCATGTTCTATTAGTCAAAACAAGATGAAAGGCCCCCCAAAGTCAGAGCGTGGATGAGGAATACAAAATTACAGGGCAAAGAGTATAGATACAGGGGGCAATTAATTTGTGCCTGAATATTAATCAGTTATCACAGTCTTCCTTCTAGACCCAATCATTGGTGTCCTAATTGCAAAATTCACTCCTTCCCAAGATTCTCATAAGTCTCATTGTATCTAACCATGTCTGGAGGCTCAAAGCCCAGGAATTTATGGTCTATATTAGCTTTGAATGTGAATCTCCTTGATATGGAGAACTCTGAACGAAAGAAAAAAATTATCCGCCCCACCTCACCCCTCTATCTTCCAGCCCACAATAGAGTAGTGAAACAGGGAAAGACAAGAAACCTACATTAAACATTCCCATTTGCAACAAGGATGTACAGGCGACAAATAGCAATTACTGCTCCTTAGCCATTCTGAAATTCCCTGGGCAAATGTTTCATGGTCCTGCAGTTCTGGGAATGGAAAAAGCTCTTGATTAAACTCTAGGTCTACACCTCGTCTTACACTGTATCTTGCAGCCATATTCAATTTGATTTTTATGATGAGTCTATTTCTCTGGTGACACAATATGCTACTGGCTTTAGATACTGTATAGGTCAGAAACAGAGTCGACAGGAACTAAAAAGTTACAGGGCAAATTTCAAGGATAAAGAGAGGCTATTAAGGGCCATCTAATAAATTTACCACAATATTCAAAATGGAGCTTGTGTTCACCCTGAGAAGAAGCCAGTCAGCATAACAAAGAAATGATTAAGAAGAAGGATCCCTGAGAGAATTAAAAGATGGACCTCAGTGAGACAAGTGCAATAAAGGCACAGGGTGTGTGGTTAGATAGTTTAGTTTCTGAGCTGATTCCCTCATGAGTCTGCATTATACTCTTTTTCCTTAGGCTTCAAAACAAAACTTTCATTCTTTTCTGTAAGCTAATTTTGGCAACAACTCAACCAAAAGAGCATGTTCCTAAATCCTTCATTGAAATAGATAGAAGTATGGTCTTCTCCTATTTTAATCCTAGATATGTTGCAAGATTTCCCCTTTCTTATTGATCTCCTTGGGCATATAAATGGAAATATGCTGGCATGAAACCATGTTAAGTAGGTACACAAAAATTTATTTATATCATTATTAATAACATTTCATAGATATATTAATATATATCCCCATTAAAAGAGTATAGTGCAAAATAAAAAGGGTTAATTATGGTATTTCCAAGGTGGTCATACTATGAATTATTTATTTTTCCTGCTTACGCATATATATATATATTATTTTTAATGAGGATCACTCACAGATCCTTAGTGTTCAGTTCAGATTCAACAATTCTACGTACCCTTGAAACCCCACAAAAACCAAGACAGAGGATATTTTTATCACTAAAGAGCATCCATCTGTGCCCCTTTCCTCTGTTCCTTACCCTTTCTAAGGCAACCATTTCCTGTATTTGATCATCATAAATTTGTTTCACTTGTTCTTGGAGGTTATATAAATGGAATGATAGAGTTGATCCTGTGTGTGCGTGTGTGTGTGTGTGTGTCTGACTTATTTTGATAAAAATAATGACTTTGGGACATATTCATTGTGTTGTTTCATTATCTCTTGAAATATGTTGTCTGCTCCATTTTCAATTTCCTTTCCTTCTGGGGATCCCATTGTATACATGTTAAACCATTTGATCTCCTACAGATCTCAGGCTCTGTTCTATTTTTTTCCCACTTTCTTCCTCTTTAAGTTTCTGTGTGATACTTGCTATTGCTCTATATTCAAATTCTCTAATTCTTACCTATGATGAATCTAATCTGCTGTTAAGCCCATATAATGAATTTTTCATTTTAGGTATAATTTTCCCTTGTAATATGTCATTTCATCCTTTATTTTTAAAGTTTCCATGTCTTTGCTAAAATTTCCCCATATATATTTATATGTTTCCCACGTTTTCAAATATATCCTTTAGAATTTTTATGACAGTTATTTTAAATTCCCTGAATGAGAATGTTAATATTTGAGCCATCTCTGCATCTACTTCTATTGAATCTTTCTTCTCTTGATTATGGCACTCTCTATCTCTGTCTTTCTCTCACTCTCTCTCTCTGTTTTTGATTCTTTATGAGTTTTGTATGTTTGTTTTTGTATGCTGTTTATTTGTGTAAAAGAACAATATAGACAGAAATAAATTATATTTACATTTAGAACAAAAGAATATACCTTCTCATGATAGGCTGCTATAATCAGGGCCTCATTCAATTTCATTTGTATTGAGCTAGGTCCATGCTTTTTGACACATCTTGTTTGACGGCTTTAGTTGTGTTGGTTTATTACTGCTTTCTCATGCTTAGAGATTGAGTGCAGGTCTTTTTCTTTTTTTTTTTTCTGTGAGGCTTGGGGTTTGAGAACTTCTGAGATTCTGGAGATATCTTTGTGCTTTACAGCTCAGCTGTCAGCTATCCAAATGGTGGAATACCTCTCTCTGCTTTCTACCAAGATAGACAGATTTTTCAATTTCCAGGGACTTTCATTTGGTCTCAAAACCTGCTTTAAGTTCTGCACACCTCAAAAAACTTTTCCACCTGATATGTTACCACTGCTTTGTTTCCACTCCTTCCCAGGTAGATTTCTGTGTGCCTTGGATTTATTTCCTCAGGTATTCTGCTCTGTTTCCATCTTCAGAAGGTGGTTTCTTTGTAGTTGTGAGAGGCCACAGAAACCTTAGTGACAATCTCTTTCTCAGCTCTCTTGTTCTGCAACCCAGCCTTTGTCATACTGCCTTAAATCAAACGGTGAAGACTCATGGAAGAGTTGGTGAATGAGTGCTGACTTGCTCTAGGTCTGGGGTTCTTTGGGAGAACCCAAGATTTTTCATGTGAGCCAAGGCACAGCTCTTAAAAGTATAATAAAGATTCAGCTTGTTGCTTCCTACTTCCATTAATGGCAAATTCATCACTCTCTCTTCATTCTGTGGAGATGTGTCCAGATCCTCTCTCTTATAAAAGACTTTCTAGATTACTTTCTAGAGTTCATATCATGGTTTCTTTGCACCTAGAACTCTCTGATTAGCTCAGAAAACTATGATTTTTATAGTTTATTTGGCTTGTTTTGATTATTATGGAAAAAAAGACAATCTCTTGTGACTTTCTATGTCCTAATTAAAAGCTAAATAGGGGCCAGCCCCATGGCTGAGCAGTTAAGTTCACGCACTCTGCTCCAGCAGCCCAGGTTTCACTGGTTTGGATCCTGGGCATGGACATAGCACAGCTCATCAAGCCATGCTGAGGTGGCATCCCACATGCTTCAACTAGAAGGACCCACAACTAAAATATACAACCACGTACTGGGGGGATTTGGGGAGAAAAAACAGAAAAAAGAAAGCTAAATATTTTACTCCATGCATTTTATTTATTTCCAAATATTCTTCCAAATTAGCAAGCATTGCTTTAGTTATCATAATAATAAGCAGAGAAAATAAATAGGGTAAAATTAATCAGGTGTTCTACTTTGCCTGAAAGAAGTGGTTTAAAATCTATAATATTAAATGTTAGGCCTTAAAAGAGAAGACATTTCCTTTATATTATGAGGTACTTTACTTGTTGAAAGCAAACATTTTCTATTGTCCTGCTTTTTGTTACTTTCATAAATGTTGAATTTAAAATAAAACTCTGGGTTTATCCTCCTCTATGATGGTAGAGACTGTGAAGAAACAATCGTATGTTAGCATCACAACAGCTGAAAGAGAATCTTACCATGACTATTTACATAATTAACTTAGATAATCAATGAAGAGTTGCCAGTACTCAATAACATATGACACTTTATAATTCAAACAATAAAATTTTTAGCGTATTAAAGACTAAGGATCAATCAAAGCAAAGTAAAATGAAGCAAACCAACCAACCACCAACAACAAAAAGTTCTATACGTAATTTGCAATTTATAAGAAGCTTAGATTTATCAGTGTTATGTTCATGTCTGTACAGGCACACATCTCTACCTTATCCTTTTGGAAGAAATAACAGGGTCATAGACTTTAGGAAAGTTGCACAGGGAATTGAGTGATTAATGCAGAATCAATACTACTATGGAAGAGTCTGTCTGATTTATCTTACAATCAACATGGGAAAACCATTCTGACGTTATGACTCAGCAGATGTCAAGATGTAAACCTTTCACAAAATGATTTCAAGGCAGGAATCAACTTGCTTACTCTGCAGAACCAAGCAAGAAAGAAAATGCCAGTAAGGGTCTACCCAACAATGTGCCTCAAATATACCAAGTGTTCTTTCTCATACTCTCTCTCTCTAACCATTGTTAAGAAGAACACAAATGATGCAGTCAGCAATAAATTGGACAGAATATTAGTGCCCCAGAGAAATTACATTAGTTTGAAATGGCTAAGCAGGGCCATTTTACTAAAACTTGCTTGCAATGGATCTAAGCTGCCAAGTAAGGTAAGGAGATAATTACAGCCACTTGAAATTTACAACTATACAGTTTCAGGGAGTCCTTCAACTCTGAATATTGAAGGTTTTCCCCCAGAAACAGCCCTGATCATCACAAAATTCTCATCTCATAAACAACAGGACTTGTTAAAATATATTAACAGATCAGTCAATATAAAAGCTGAGAAAATACAATGTAGTGAATCTAAAAATCACCAGGATGAGGTGAATTGCACAGAGTTCTGGAAAACTAAATATGGCCTCCTTTCAAAATTTTTTCAGAAGCCTAAACCCCTAGAAATTGACCTTATTGCAATGAATATCCTTTGTATTTTTTTATCTAATTATTTTCACACTATCCTTGTATACATACATATATACACTCCTGCTCTTATCCATGATCTCCGCATGGACAGTGCCTTCTCATTCCTCAGATTGAGTGTAAATGTCACCTCTACCACTGAGAAGCCTTTCTTGACTGACTTACCTCAATCTTAGCATCCTGTTTCTTTCCTTCATTGTCCTTGTCAGATTGCTCTACTTAAAAAATTCCTTTTTATTAATTCCTCCACCACAACTATAAGTGGATATGGTCAGGACCATATCTAATGTTCTGGGATGTTAGATATTTAGTATCTAGCACACTGCAAGGCACAGAGGAGGAGCTCAGTTACTACTGGTGAATAAATAAATACATTAAATAATACATCCCTCATGGGGTCTTCTGTGACCTTTTCTTGTAGAAGTACCCTCCCTCTTCTCTGAGTCTCTTCTCTAAGTAGCAATGAAATTATTGGACTCTAACTGCAAGTAACAGAAAACCCATGCAAATTAACTTAAGCTTAGAAGGGATATTATTAACTCATACAATAAAAAACCCAGACAATGATCTGCACAGAAATGGCAGGATCCAGATTTTAGACATGGTATCAGAATCCTAGAATTACTGTTTTCATCTTTAAGCTGTGCTTTCCATTGAATAGGCTTGATATTGAACCTGAAGTGAATTTGCTCACCCATTGTGCAGCAAAGCAATCTCTGAACTTGGGGTAGTGGAAGAAAGTATTAGTTTTATTATTGCACAGCACTGAGTAAGGAGAAAGGGCAGCTAACACTGAAATCCCAAACTCCCCGAAAACCTAAATGTAAGAGTTTTTATTTGGAGTTTTAGGTAGGGGAGGGAGAGCATATGGCCTTGAGACTACTTGCAGAGATGAGGGATCCTGTGACCTTGCTGGTCAGCAGCTTTCCCACCAGCCTGTAACTCCTTGCAGGGAGGAGATAATGAATCCAGGTGGTTGTCCTCAGCCATTTGTCTCCATGGTGGATAACTGACTCTGGAGCCAGGAAGCCAAGGAGTAAGCAGGGAATGGGTGTTTTGGTTTTAACCCCATATATGCTGGGTTTAATGTAGGGAAGCTGATATCAGGGCTGGTATCAAGCTTTATTTTCATCAAATTCTCTGTATGTAGGAAATGTGGTCTCCAGCAGATGCAGGCCTACCTTCAATCAGCTTAGCAACAACAGAAGGGAACCATCCTCCCTGTTATCTCAATGAGTGACCCTTGGAGGACTCTAATTAGTCTAGCTGGATTAATCTGTGAGGCCAAGGGAATGAGGATGTTGATTGGCCAGACTTGATTCATTGTCCAAACCTATCATCCAACACCCTACTCCCAAAAATCTCCTGGAATGATCTTTTTGCACATGAAGGAGGATTTATTTTACTGGACTATAAAAGCAAGAACAGAAAGTGCTAGGAAGGCCAAAAGGTAGTTAATCTGATCCACCACGCATTTAACTCTTTTACCCTGTAACTCTTCCAGAACAGGTGCTACTTTATACCCATTAATATAATGTGGAATAAGCAAGCCATGATGGCTTGTATATTAGCTTCTTGTTTGGTGTGTCTGAGTTTCCTTTGCATAAAACAGAGTTCCTAGTTTAATATTTTCTCATAATAAATGTCTTATAAATGAATTGATGAAGGAATTTTTTCTGAATTCTTCTGCAGAAACTGAGTTGAATTTTCTCATTAGATTCAGAATATAACTTCGTCTCATGAGAATCACTCTTTTCCTAGGCGCAGGGGAGGGGTGAGTGATGTACAAAGGTTTGTTTGCATGGTCAGTGACTATAATTTCAGACAAGAATATTCCCAAACAGAATTCTACCAGAGAATTACAGCCACGAAAATAGTATCAATTCAGAGAAACTACAAGGAAATAGTTTTGAAAAAACAAAAATAAGTGACCACTATGTGGAATACTATTTACAAATTTTTATCCCTCTACTTCCCTCTTTAAAGGAAAACAACCCTAAAAAACTATGCTCTGAGTTCAAAGGAGATATAGGTAAGCTTAAATATATGAAGCAAACTTTGAAGATATCAGGATATCTAAAGATTCCTTTGGTTCTTTACAGTATATAGTACAGCAATAAACAATCAATTGGTGATATATACAATAAATAGTTAAAGCATGTACAATTTTAAGTGTATATAAAATTCTAAAATCATTCTTACTACTTATTGTAATTTTCTAAGGCCTCAGAATGAAACAAACATCAAAAGCCTCTCAGGATCATTATTAATAAACAAGCAACCCAAATCAGCAATTCTCACTTATAATTTTTGCCTTCTCTATTAGATACTATAAAGGGAGAAATATTTATAACCAGGTAAATTACATATTTCAGAATTGCAGGGAAAACTTATTTATGCCCCAAATGATTCTTGTGAGAGATGGTGAATGTAGTCATGTGTAGGAATCTAAAATTATGAGAAATTTCTGCAAAACTATAATTCTAGTGTCTACATCTATTCACTTAATTATTACAAGTACTATCTCAATTTAATTAAGATTTTTTAAAGAATTTTTCAGAACAGGTTGATTCTAAAATTCACAGGAAGGTATAAACAAATATAGACAAGGTTTTTTAAATCCAACTATTGTATTAAAAACAAAAAAGCAATGAAAAGACTCATGCCTTAAAAGCTATCAAAATATACCTTAAAGATATACCATAATAGATATTTTGCTTGCTTCCTCGGGTCATTTTATTTCTTGATCATTTTGTCATTTTTATCTCTTCCCTCACCCCAAAGTGAGGCATTCATATGATTTGGCTATAATTGAATTGGCCCCAAGTCAATCAGTATCATGTTGTGGTGTTAGGATCAGTATGTTTTTAGGTTTGGCTTTGCGACAAGAGGTCTAGGGATGTACAGCTATTTGGCTACTGGAAGGGAAGTGAGTGGACAGTGAAGCCAACACCCTGGGTGGTAGGTAGAATTAACATAATTGCTGGGAAATGTGGCTAGCTCCCTATCAAACCATCTTCATGCAATCTCTGTATTATTGTTTAAACTCTTTAGAACTGGATTTTTTCTAATTTGAAACAAAATACATTGATATGTCATAAATAATGTTGACACATACAGAAATGAAAGCAATGTGGTCTATGTGAAAGAATTGAAGAATAAAAATAGGAAAGACCAATAGATCAGAACAGAGTCCAGAGATCAGCCAAGGGAGCCATACAAGAACTTAAAAAAAATTGAGAGAAGTTAGAAAGAAGCTATTTAAGAAAACTGAGGAAAACAATTCCAGGGCCAATGTTTTCTATTGTACTAAAATATTTCATAGTATCAATAAAGGTAGAACATTTCCAAATTTATTCCATGATGGTAGCATAATGCTGATTTCAATGGAAGAAAATTATGGTACAGAAAAATTAACTATTGACATAATGCAGTTGGATTATACGTTAAAAGATTTAAATAAAATAAACAAGAAAAATACAGAAATATATTTTTAAAAACGTATTGTAACTAAATGGTATTTATTTTAGGAAATTGAGAATTGCTTGAAATTAGATAATATATTACTGCAATTCATTGTGTTAATAAATATAAAATAAAAAAATAAGATCCTAATTTATAAATTGCCATTGATAGAATTCACCAGGAATTTATAAAGAATTCATCAAATAAGCAACAGAAGCAAACTTTCTTCAGCTGAGAAACATAATAATGTTCAGTGCTGAATAAATGTTCATCACTGTTTGAAGAGGCTATCCAACGCAATAAAAATACAACAAACAAACTAAAAGAATTGCTATTCTCCTCTAATTCACCTATGAATTAAAGTCTTTTCTAGTAAAAAAAAAATGCGCAATGTTTTCATGTTTGGTAAGCTGATGCAATAATTCATTTAGAAGAGTTATGGTCAAATTTATGAAAAATACTTTGGGAAAAGAAAATAAAATGCTGTAGTGGTGGCCTTATCAAATATTAAGTTATATAGCCATGAAAAATGTACAGGAAAAGATATATAAATCAGTGGAATAAACTAATAATATGTTTGTGTATATATGTACATATTTAGAGAGGACACATTATAAAATAATCATTTTAACATATTAGGAAAAAGGCTCTTTAGTAAATGAAACAGGGTTAGTGGGTTACTTATTTAGAGAAATTTAATATACACAAATACAAGTGTATTCAACATCAAAATATACATATATAAAAAATTATAAACATATTTGAAGGAAAATGGGAAAGTTGGTTTTTATTATCTAGAAATGTGGAAGGCTTTGTTTCCTATGAGAAGAATGGAAGCCATAAAGAAAAATATTAGAATTTTTCAGAAATAATTTAGTAGGAAAAATTATAACTCCAGCGACATTAAAAATCTATGCACAAATAAAGATAAATGATAAAAGACAAAAAGGCAAGTGTAATGAATACATGAAATCCAACAAAGGTCACTGTTTTCCATATTGAAAATCTTTGTAAATAAACAAAGAGAGAAGTAGATTAAAATTATAGAGAGGAAGTTCCCAAGAAAATAATTTAAATGACTGAAGAAAGGATATAGATTTGCAAAGTCCATAATGAATAGGAAAATTCCAACTAAAACAATGAGATAGCATTTGTAGCTTATAACGTTGGCAAAATACACAATGATTTACATTCAGCATTAATAAGAATCTGGGGACTATGGTATTCTCAAATAATACTGCTGGATATAAACTAATACAAAGAGTTTCAAGGTCAATTTGATGTACCTAACAACATTTCTGGTGGATGAACCAATACATTAATTTGCAAAAGTTACAAAATGAGATATGTTCAAGGATGCCCATTATAGCATAAGCTACCTAAATATCTATCAATATAGGAATAATTAAATCAATTTTAATACAACCATAGTGTTCCAGTGGACACTATGATCTATAAAAAATAATCTGTGTTTGTATTGACTAAAGAGAATGTCTATGACTTTTTTCATTAAAAATTAGAAATACGGTATGATTCCATGTTCATAAAAATAATTAAAAATGTAAAATACTTGAATGTGTATATTTGAAACTTCAGAAGTATGAACATCAAATTGCTAGCATTTAGTTCTCCTGGTTGTGTGGTTGGAAGAAAAAGAAAATTAACTTTTTACTTATTACATTTTTTATTTCAACATTTTAAGCAATCGCATTATTTTTGTACTTTCAAATTTTATTCTTTTAAGTCACATTTTTCTGATATTTTTTCATTATTTGTTCCAAATCCTATAATTATTATGTTAAATAGATGTTATAATAAATATATTAAGGCAACCAAATAGAGTTTTTATTTAAAAAAATTATTTGCTCTGTGTGTTTACATTTGTACTAATAAATAAAGTTTTAAATCTTTACCTTTGAGAAGCATTGCCTATCAATGTTTATATTGGCTAATTCATAATACATGTTCATTTTAGTTTATTGCAGTATTTAATAACTGAAGTATTTATTTTATAAATATTACATCACTTAATTTTGAAAATGATAATATATTGTGTATTGACTTTTCCATTTTTCTCTGTCTACAAGTACCTGTCCTATAATGAATTTTAACTTCAAAATAGCATGAAGTAAAAATTCAGAGTTTTCCTCACACTATGCATCTCATAGCCCAATTAAATATTAAAATAAAATTGAACTATATATATACATAGTAGTATATAGCTATGGGAAAATTTATGTCTTTAATAGATATTATAAAAAAAAGAAGTAAAATTCTTTCAGTAAATCTAGATCAATCTACATGACATCGTGGTTTCACTCGCATACCCATCTGAGGAAAACAAAAAAACCAGTAAAGTTTTATCATCATTTAATTATAATTAAAGTAGAGCAGAGATCTGGAATAACATCTATCATGGATTACTCCAATTACATTAATTTTCTTTAATTTTATTCATAAATCCTTTTAAAGTAAACTAGGGACAGAAGATAGTTATCACACACCAATAATAAATTGGTTAACCTTTCTGTAGGCAATATTACATGTGTTTTTTTGATGGGGGGGGTATTCTATAATTAGATTGTGCCTTTCTTGATTCAGTCATCAAGTACACAAGACTCAAGAAAGAAATGCTCTCTAGATGTCCTGAATAGGATCATCAACATACGTACACAGCAGTGGTCAAAGACTTTGTTTCTAGAATCACACATACTAGAATTTGGTTCATGCATCTCCCATCCGCTAACTGTAACTTTGAGTGAATTACACAACCTCTTTAAGCCTCATCTTTCTTATCAGGAAAATTCAACTGATAGTACTATCTATCACATAGAATGATTTGAAGATTAAATGAGATTATGCATGCACATACCTAGCTAATGTGCTGGCATGTGCTAAACGGTTAGCACCCAAATTTCTCTGCTTCATGTTCCTCTAACATCCTATTCGCATCCTACTCCAAATCTGATGAGCCAAGATGCTAGCAAGAACATCTCCCAAAGAAAGAAAGAGAGAAAGGGAGGACAGGAAGGGAGAAAGGGAGGAAAAGAAGAAAGAAAGAAGGACGAAAGAGAGAGAGAGAAAGCTTTGAGTGCAATGGTCAAATTTTCTGAGGTGAATATTCACCAGAACTATTAGAATTATATTTCAATTATGGCAGTTTTTTTCATCCCAGAGAATCTTTGAAGATAGTTTATCCTGATATATAATTGTATTGAGGAAGTATTTGAAGGCCAGCAATAATAAATCCATTTTAAAATGGCCTTTTATTAATACTCTCAACAAACCTGAGATGAACTGAATGGTCATCGAACCCTCATTTTAGAGTTGGGAAATAAAATGAGGTTCTGAGTTACCATAATTTCCCCAAGACATGCTTTACACATAAAACCCCCACTGTGGTGTCTTAAACTTCGGTCTCTTGAGTAAAGTCTAATCCTCTAATGATGTTTTCTCTTTGTCAGTGTCAGTATATTCAATGACTGTGCTTTTCTTAGAGTCTGACAGCACAAAATTTAGCTATTGGTGCCAACTCAAAACAGCTTCTTCCTGTTACTCTTGCTTTTCTTTCTTAGGCTATTCTAAGATATATTTAAACAAGCCTAATTTTCCCCCGCTCAGAGGGGAGGATCAAGCTGACATTTTCTCAAACGAGCATTTTCCTCTCTTCAGATGCCATGAAATCAGTTATGGCCATAGAACCTGAATTTGGAACAGCAGTTAAAGGGGTGAAGAGTGAAATAAAGTGAAGATTTAAAGATTAAGCACCCTGGAACTGTAAAGTCCTTATTCTCCCAAATCATGTCCACATGGCGTGATGGACATTTGAGGGTCAAAATAACAGAAGAAAGCACACCTGTTGAAAGTAAACTGAAGCCCAACACTGCCTATTCTTTTGTAGTAATTAGAGTAAAAGTGGTTTACAGAGCTCAGAAATTGGTAATACAGAAACACAGCAGGTGCCTTTTCTTTCTCCACGTGTAAGCCTTTCACATAGATTTGTGGACCACTATAACAAAAGAAAATCCTTTGAGATGTAGTTATGTTTTTATTGACATTGTGAACTACCCAGCATCCAGGATGTTCTGGCAGAGAATTGATCCCTCCTTAAAGTTTTTTATAAAGCCTTGTTTCTTTTCATCACTGTGACTTACAATAGTCCTCTTGAAAGGTAAATATGTGCTAAGATATTTTCTTAAAAAAAAATGGCTTAACAATTCTGAAAGCTACTTCCTTCTTTATAAATTTCACTTAATGCATGTATAATGGTTAAATTCAACATGCACCTCTATGCAACCCCTTGACTGGTAAAAGCCTTAAACGGCAATATTAAATATTTAAAATAAAAACAGATTAGGTCTACCTAAATTTGTAAACCTTCCTTACCAGTATATATGTAACCAGATAAACAGACAATTGTCCGAATATACCCCTCTACTATTAAATCTTGAATTTCCTATACATTGATGCATTGAAAAATCTATCAGGCACAGTTAAGAATATCTTATTTTACTTTCTCTTTTTATGTATTACTGTATATTTAACCCTCTTTGATCATAGCAAAAATGCATTTTCAGTATTTTAATAGAGGATGTCCAGACTACCAACTCAACTTCTTAAAAACTGAAATTAAAAGTTAAAGTACATACTACGTATACAAATATACTTGCATATAGACTATGTGCTGAGCTTGGTCCATCTATACATTAAAATTTGACAAACTGCCCACCTTGAAATGAAAAAAAATTTAGGATCATTTAAAAAATTTGACTTTGTGCCTCCGACTTTGGATAAGAAAAATAAGCAAGTGTTGTCACTATTTGGAAATCCGTTCTGCTATCATTGTCTGTTTCGTTTTGCTTTTTTTTGTGTGTGTGAGGAAGATTTGTTCTGAGCTAACATCTGTTGCCAATCTTCCTCTTCTTTTGCTTGAGGAAGATTAGGCCTGAGCTAACATCTGTTCCATTCTCCCTCTATTTTATATGTAAGTCACTGCCACAGCATGGCTTGACAAGTGGTGTAGGTCCACACCAGGATCTGAACCTGCGAACTCAAGCTGTCGAAGCGGGGCACACCTGACTTAACCACTGCACCATGAGTCCAGCCCCTATTTCTCCATTCTTTATCACGTCAGCTACATTTCCAAACCTGGATGCCTGACAAGTGCCTTCTAAGGCTACAATTTTTCCATGTATTTTGCTTTACCCAATTGCACATAACTTTCCAACCTCTTTATTAATGGGCCTCATTGAAAATGTTCTTAAAAAATTCATTTGTTTTTGACTAATTTCCTCCACCAAAGGCCCAAAACATTATCTAAAGTCTCAGTTTCCACACTGAAGCTGTCAAATACCCAATGCGTAATACCCATATAAGCAGGTCAATAGTGAGATTACCTCTATAAGTGTGTTCAAGATCAAACAGTTCTTCAGGGGCGCAAAGCAGGCTCATCTTTAGCCAGAGACAAAGGCTGATCTGTGGTTGGAGCCTTGTATCAGGCACCTTGGGGAATAGTCAGATCTGTTAAATACACATGGATTTGAAATTAACAGATGCCACTGTATGGACAGTCGACTTTTCGAGTATCAAATAGTGTGAGTAAGACATTCAAAAATCCCCTTCTCAACATTGGCACTTCGCATCACAAACAACGTATATTTTAAATTTGCGTGCAGTTTTATGTGTTTCTAATTCTATTTTAAGTGTTTTCTGTGTGTCCAGTAAATGATGAGGACATGAGGATGATGATAATGCTAATGATAAGGGCAACAAAAGTTATCTTTTCCTTAGCTTATACTAGTTTATCAGTCAAGCATTTATATACATTTTTGGTAACTACCCCAAAACCTTGCAAGGCAGCCATTAATATGCCCATTTTGCAGGTGAATAACCTAATTTCAGAGTTAGAGTAACTTTATGCAGAGTCCTAAGCTAACAAACTCCAAGATCCAAGCTTTTTCCGCTGCATAACAATTCCTTCTATCTCTTTGGGAAGCCTCACATTGCAGGACCAACTCTCCTGAAGACAATATATACACAAAATATTGAGCAAGAATTTACCGAGTGCCCATGTGTACTAACCATTATGCTGGGCATGACGGGAAGTGTTAATAAAATATCAGATATAATCATACCTTTCTGTGAGTTAAATGAAGATGATCTTGCTTTTGAAACTAATTAGAGAACCCCTGAAAACAACACATTATGAAAACACAAATCCTAATAAGACAGTTTGGTTGTGAGACCTTAAGCCCCATGAGGACACGGATAAAGCCTAAATCATATTTTGGTTGCACAGAAGGTAACAGTTTCTCTACAAAGATGGTTGTTTATTGAATGAATGTGTGACTGAACGAAGGCTGATCTTCAGCGTCACTCTGTACTACTGTTCAGTCCTTACTCCAAACATCAGTGTCCCAGTCCTGACAACACTGTCTTCTCAATCTCTTTTGAATGTGACCCTTTTTCTTTTCTTCTATCAGTTATAGACGCACATAAAGCAAGAAACAGTTAACAAACAGCAACAAACAACTCAGTCGCTCTAATCAATAAGCAAAATTTATTCCAAATTATTATTCATGAATTCATGTCCACCAAAATAGAGCTCAATCTGCTTTCTCCATTTTTCTCCAAATCAGAAGTTGCTTACTGGCAAATGGGATCAGGCCAGTCTGTGCTTGTATTTTACAAATCCCTATAGTTTCAATCTTCAAACTATCTTTAAATGTTTTAACTAGCTGCTCATATCTTAAAATTTGTAGATTTCACAGAACATCTTTACTGACTTTCAAAATATTACAAGATGTTCTTACACTGAATTCTCCTTTTTAAGGTAAAATTGCATTGCTGTAGCCCTACCTATATGAAGTACGCACTCTCAAACTCATGCTTTGTTTTCCACTACTCACTTTATCTCTGCATTGCTGAGACAAAGGCACATCATGCTCTGAATTTTATTATCTTGTAGCTAAAGTAAAATAAAATATTATCTGCACCAGGGCCACTCATTTGAGTCTGTGACCGCTGCTCTCCAGAGATGATCCTCTTCAACCTCCAATGGGTCCTGGCATTATTTCCTACTTCTGCGCTAGCACACATCCATTCTAACGTCTTAGATCTGTGGTTTTAAGCAAATTAACATTGTGGAGCTTCAGTTTGTTGAGCTACAACATGAGCCAATAGGCCTGCCTGCCTTTAATATTCTAGTGAAGATTAAGTGAGGTGTTTCTCATCAAGTGCTGAGGACTCTGCTGGACATATAATAAATGCTCAATGCATACACACTTACTTCGATGATAATCATGACCTCTACCTCTTCCACAGCCACATGTAGAAAATCAATTCGCATGAGGATGTCCCACCATTCCCACTGTAGGGTGGAGTGAAAGCAATCTGGTATAAGAATGGAGGCATAAAGAGGAAAACAAGTCCCATTGAAATAGCCTCTGAATTCCCAAACACAGTCATGTGTCACTTAATGACGGGGATGCTTAATGAGAAATGCATGTTTAGATGATTTCATAGTTGTGCAAACATCATAGAGTGCACTTACACAAACCTAGATGGTCTAGCCTACTACACACCTAGGCTTATGGTACTAATCTCATGGTACCACCGTTGTATATGTGGTCCAGTCATTGACTGAAATGTCGTTATACCTACCATGACTGTATTAGATAATGGCCCCAGATAGAGAAGGCAATTTAGAGATAAGGGAAGAGGAGAAATGATGTTTTAACTTATATATAGACAGAGAATGAAAAGGAGTGGGCCACGAACAGGCTCAAGGAAGGGAGCCAGGCTTATGTATTGGGACAGGATGTGAGAACGGGCTCTGTGTTATAGAGGTGTATTGATAAGAGGCCAGTGGTGACAGAAAGTGATCTCCAAGAACTCTGGGCTTCTTAGAATCAGGCCTCCAATAACTGTAGCCATGACGAGAGGAAAATATCACATAAGGTTCAGCTTTCTAGTAGAGTATACTCTCATAGGCAATGAGGAAAAACTTTTCTAACCTCTTCACACTACTTGCATTTATATTAAATTCCTTTGTCAGAGAATAATAATAGCTAACTTTTATTACGAGCTTACTGTGGACCCATTCTAAGCAAAGTATGCATATTAACCCTTTAATTCTCACAATCCCCTGAGGTTTGCCAAAGAAATAGATTAAATTGTGATGCAGTGGGGAAAAAAAAGCTTGGGTCTTAGAGTTTGAAGGCTCAGATGAAGACAGAGGCATTGATGGCTAAGAGTGACAATCGAAATATATTTGTTTGCTGAAATTGATAGGTTCTGATGTTTTATTTGATGTTGAGGGAGAGGTGGTAAGGGAGAAGAGGGAGCTGAAGATGATACTAAGGTTTTTAGTTTAGATGTGTTGATGGGCGTAGCTGTTATTATTCAATGTCTATATGACATAGAGTGAATTCAGGAGGAAAAGCAGCATTGTGGAAATAGGATATGAATTCAGATATGAGCACACGGAGTTTGAAGAGCTTATGGACAATGAAAAGCAGATGTCCAATATTGCTCTGACTGGTTGATTTCTGATATAAGGGATAGACAGTTTCTTAGTATAATTGTTGGTTTCTAGCTGTCACACTCTATGCACCACCAGACTTCCTATTCCCATAGTAATTGGGTGACCTTGGGCAAGTTATCTAATTGGAAAATGGTGATTATAATGCCTACTCATTAGGTTCTTTTAAGAATAAAATGGCACTGTGATGGTTCTGAATAAATGTTATTTAATCTGTGTAATTATTTTTAAAAATCATGAAAGATACATTATAAAATAAATCAGCTCTTAACAGGTACCAGAAAACACTACTGGATTTATGAGATGTGTATAAGACACACCCTATTTTGCAGTGTGGGTTTAAGACACAAATATTTAAATTCTTTATTTTTTTTAATTATTTTTAAATTACTTTTTTATTTTTTATTTCAGTAACATTGGTTTATAACATTATATAAATTTCAGGTGTACATTGTTATATATTTCTATTTCTGTGATTACACCATGTTTACCGCCTAAAGATTAATTCTCTCCATCAACACACACATCTGCCTTGTCACCCCTTTCACCCTCCTCCCTCCGCTCTTCCCCTCTGGTAACCACCAATCCAATCTCTGTTTCTGTACTTGTTTGTCATTTTTATCTCCTACTTATGAGTGAGATCATACGGTATTTGACATTCTCCCTCTGAATTATTTCACTTAGCATAATACCCTCAAGGTCCATCCATGTTGTCAAAATGGCAAGATTCCATCATTTCTTATGGCTGAGTAGTATTCCATTGTGTATATATACTACATCTTGTTTATCTGTTCGTCTCTTGATAGGGACCTCGGTTGCTTCCAAATCTTGGCTATTCTACTCCTGGGTATTTTTCCAAAGAACATGAAAACACAAATGCATAAAGATACATGCAGCATTATTCACAAACAAATTATTTATAACATTTTATTACTCAAGCTATATTTTCTCAACCCTTGTTGTATACTAAAATCACCTGGATCCTTTTTTTTTTTTTTTTTTTTTTTGCTGAGGAAGATTTGCCCTGAGCTAACATCTGTGCCAATCTTTCTCTATTTTGTATGTGGGTCACTGCCACAGCTTGGCTGATGAGTGGTGTAGGTCTGTGCCCAGGGATCCTGCGCCCTGAACCTGCAAACCTGGGCTGCCAAAGCAGATCACATGAGCTCAGCCACTAGGCCATGGGGCTGGCCCCTGGAGACTTTTTTAAAGTCCTACTCCCCTACCCCAGATTTATTAAACTAAAATCTAAATCTAAACTAAAATGGTTGAAATGTGCTGTCAGTGTTCAGGACCACTGACTAGCCTGTTAGTCTGACTAGGGTCACTAAAAAAAAAAGTCATTAATGAAGTTGCCTACATTGTTTCTCTTTATTACTGATAAGGCTGGAATAATTTGTATCCCAAGATTTGTAGCTAGCGATTTCCTGTTACTTCAGGCTTTCTTCTTAAGGAAGAATTATTCTTAAGAAAAAGTCATACTTAGCCTTATGATATTTGACTCTGACCAACTTTCCTACTTTTAAAGAAACACAGAATTCCATTTTTGTCTGATGTGGAATATCCTTAAAATGTGTTCCCTTTCCGCTTTTGCCCAATCACTTTTAATAAAATGCTGATACAGGAAAAAACTCCCCAGAAAGACAAGAAGGAAATGTCCCCAGGAAAAGGTTGCTTAGAAGAGTAAGGAGAAAAGAGATGTACTGGCCTTTAATTGATTCCCAACCCTTTTGTGGCATCTAGTCTAGACTCTCATTCCACTCTAGTTTGTAAATATACAAAATATTTTATTATAACTTTTATACCACTTTAGGGAAAAATTTAAAGAACTTTTGACATGCCGCCCTGTGTGTCTTTGCATAATATCCATTATAGGCTCTGTGTCTTTTGTAACATGGAACAGAAATGAATTTATATATTTGACATATATCCCACAATTACTATATTGCCATTTTGATGAAAATCCTTAATGCTGTCATGAATCACAATTCTCTTTTATTTTCCAGCTTTATTAAGACATAATTGACATATAACAATGTGTAAGTTTACCACAATAAGGTTAGTTAACACATCCTTAACCTCACTTAATGATCATTTTTTTATTGTTGTTATGGTGAAAACATTTAGGATTTACTCTTATAGCATAATTTCAAGCATACAATACAGTATTGTTAACTATAGTCATGATGCTGTACATCAGTCCCCCAGAATTTATTCATCTTATAACTGAAAGTTTGTATCCTTCAACTAACATCTCCCTATTTACCCCAGCCCCAGCCCCTGGTAAACACCAATCTACTCTTGATTCTGACTTCAATGTTTTTAGATTCCACATATAAGTGAAATCATATAGTATTTGTCTTTCTCTTTCTGACTTGTTTCACTTAGCATAATGCCCTCAAGGTCCATTCATGTTGTCACCAGAGGCAGGATTTCTTTCTTTTTTTTAATGGCTGAATATTATTCCATGGTGGTATAAATATATATATACACCATGTCTTCTTCATCCATTCATCTACTGACTGACACTTAGGTTGTTTCTAAGTCTTGCCTGTTGTGAATAATTTGCCACATTAAATGCCAAACAACTGAAATCATTGGGGATAAATAAAACAAAAGGACAAAATGGCAGAAAAATTCTTGAAGTCCGAGAATATGTTCCTGCAAGTGAACATGTGGTCAGGTGCCCTGTAAGACTAAGTCTTCTGTACTAGGGATCGCCACATCTCATTGTGGTCCTTTTTCTCTTAAACCATACCCCACGCCAATACTGGATTTTGATGCTATACAAACCATAGCTGTTGATGAATATGAGCTTACCGAATGATGTGCAATTTCCTCAGTTTAGCTATAGTCATGCGTTGCTTAATGACAGGGATAAGTTTTGAGAAATGCATCGTTAGGTGATTTCATCATTGTGCAAACATCACAGAGTGTATTTACCCAAATCTAGATGGTCTAGCCTACTCCACACCTAGGCTCTATGGTGCTAATGTTATAGGACCACCATTGTATATGTAATCCATCATTGACTGAAATGTTACGTGGCGCGTGACTTGTATTTTGCTTTTCAACCAACTGCTCTGTTAAAACATAAGTATATAAAATTTGACAATTTGAAAATAGAGAAGAAAAATAAATCAAACAGTATTCTGTCACCCCAAGGTATTTTGGTACGTTTCCATTGAGTCTATTTTCTATGATTTTGCATGTAATTGAAACCATGCTCTACAAACAATTTTACTTACTTTTTTCAGATAATGTTATTTTTTATCTTAATGTTTTCATAACCAGCATTTTAATGACTATACAATATTCCATTGAGTGAATTTTTCACTCACTTATTTCTGGGCATTTAAGTTCATTTTCTACTAAAACATCAACTTCTCAAATATTTTTTTTCTTTCTAATCAAGAGTGCTTGTAATCAAATGTCACACAAACATGAATCAACACTTGTTAAGCCACTGTAGTGAACATCTTCAGAACCTCTTCAGAGCACTGCTTGCCAATACTGTCTCAGGGGAGGCAGAGAGACAGGGAGGAAGGGGGGGGGAGGGAGAATGGGCACTAGGATTTAAGAATCAATCTCAAGCTCAGCTATTCATGAAAAATTCTAGACATTTGTACAATTCCTTCGCTCAAGTATTCCTGAGAATCCCCAAGGGTGACATAGTTGAGTCCACAAATCAACCAGACTGCTGTACAGTGTTGTGGAAACCCATAGCCATTGAAACTGATGTGACTGCAGCCATGGTCAATCACCTTAGGGCTAGCAGGTCTAGAGCTGTTTCCTGGCTGACTTGGGTTACATAGGAATTTACAGTCAACAAAACATGCTCTTGAAACTTATAGAGCCATGTCAGCTAGACAATATATTTTGAAATAAGAGTGATAATTCCCTCCCAATGTGTTAAGCTCAATTATTGAAAAGGTCCCATGGCCAGGTGGCTGGGCTCTAAAATGTTATGGATTCATTTAATTCCACTGTAGCTATAACAATGTAAAAAAAAAGTTATTTTATCCGTTATGTAGGATCTGTCACTAAATCTGGCTCATGAAGCCAGACTGTTTACTTCAAGGTAAATATATTTCTCAGGAACATTGTTATGTCTTCTAGATTTCTGGCTTCTAACATCCTTACCTATGGTTCACATTTATCATGAATGTCTGTATTGTGCATATATTTGAAGATTTATCCTAGATATTCTTGATTTTGTTTCTTCAAGATCCATACTCTAATTTAGTCCTTTTAGAGGGAAAGGGGAGCAAAAGCAAAGAAAATTAAGACTAAAGAAAGCATATTCAAAAAAAGAAGGCATGGGGAGCAAAATGGCAGGGTGAGCTGACCCGGGATTCTCTCCCCTCCAAAATACAACAAAGGATTGGAAAAACTGAATTTCAGAGAATAAACCTAATGCCAGCACATTAGAGACCTACAATACCAAGAAGGCGGAGATCATAAACCCTACTTACTGCCTTGGAGGCGCTGGAACGGTAGGAGACAACATCACTCCCTCCCCTAGAGTCTGTGACCTCTGCGGGCCGGGTCGGGAAGGAGCGGGGGAGGGGCCGCGCGACCGGGGGATCATCCAGGACTCCTGCCGCTGATTCAGTGGAGACCCACTGATGGGGGGAAAAGCTTCCGTCCGTGGGGACCCCATAAATCAAGGGCCTTGGGAGACCAGAGAACAGAACTGATCTGAATCCAGAACGGCACCAAGAATAGGGCTCCTCCCTCCCCACAAAGCCAGTGGGCGCAGCCATCTTGCCCCAACGTGGAGAGCTCATAACACACAGCTCTCGACCCCCATCTAGTGGCGACAGGCTGTAACTGCAACCAAATTCTACCACCATGTGAAAAAACTGCTCCTCTACCATCCAGCAATTTATAAAAGCCCCAGACCAGAAGGAAAACAATAAAAACATAGAATTAAGTCCTGAGGACTTGGAATTAGGTAAAGTAAGTGATAATGAGTTCAGAGCAGCTATAATCAAAAAACTTAATGAGGTAGAGAGAAAGATAGAGAAACAAGCCGAGTTCTGGAGTTACTCACAAAAGAGAATGAAATCATAAAGAAGAATCAAACAGAATTACTAGAGATGAAAAACACAATGGACCAGATAAAACAGAATACGGATTCCCTGAATGCCCGTGTAGACACCATAGAAGAGCAAATTAACATAATTGAAGATAGGCTGAATGGCTCCAACAGAGGAAGAAAGAGAACTAAGAATTTAAAAAAGTGAGGAAAATCTTCGAGAGATAATGGATTCAATGAAGAGTAAGAACATAAGGATCATAGGAATTCCCGAGAATGTGGAAAAGGAAAATGGAACAGAAAGTGTGCTTAATGAAATTATTGAAGAGAACTTCCCAAATCTAGGGATTGATGGAGAAATGTGTGTAGAGGAAGGTTTCAGATCTCTTAGATTTGTCAATGTAAAAAGACCTACTGCAAGGCACATAGTAGTAAAATTGGCAAAAAGGAAAGATAAGGAAAGAATACTCAGGGAAGTAAGAAAAAAAAAAAAAGAGAATAACCTATAAAGGAGCCCCTATCAGACTGTCAGCGGATTTCTCTACAGAAACCTTACAAGCTAGGAGAGAATGGAGTGACATATTCAAAGCTTTAAAAGATAAAAATCTTCAGCCAAGAATACTCTATCCAGCAAGAATTTCCTTCAGATATGAGGGAGAAATTAAATCTTTTCCAGACAAACAAAAGTTAAGGGAATTTGTAACTAAAACCCCTCCACTACAAGAAATCCTCAAGAAGGCTCTCATACTTGAAAAAAGAAAAAAGGGAGAAAGGGGACACAATCCACAGACTAGGGAGACCGATGGATAGAACCAGAACAGGATAGCAAATATTCAACTATAGCATTAGGGTAAAGGTAAGGAAACTACCAAAGCAAAGACGATCTTATCACTCTAACTACAAATTCATACAACGAGTTCAAATAAGAAATGAAAATAATTATCTAGGAAGGGAAGAGCAAAGGGTTTAAATCAGTATTGGTCAAGTAAGTAAGAGACCACCAGAGAATAGATTATATTATACACAAGATTCTAAATACAAACTTCAAGGTAGATACTAAAATAAAGTACAGAACAGAGTCACAAATCATAAATAAGGAAAAATCTAAGAAACCCAGCATAAGAAATTGCAGTATTAAGTGGGTAGGCTAAAGCACACAGGAAAAGAAACACAGGAAAACAAGATAATGAGCAACAGATTGACAGCATTAAGTCCACATGCATCAATAATCACTCTCAATGTAAATGGATTAAACTCTCCAATAAAAAGACACAGAGTGGCAAAATGGTTTAAAGAACAAGATCCAACAATTTGTTGTCTCCAGGAAACACACCTCAGCCCCAAGGACAAACACAGACTCGGGGTGAAGGGGTGGAGGACAATACTTCAAGCTAATAGAAAGGAAAAAAAAGTAGGTGTTGCAATTCTCACATCAGACCAAGTGGATTTCAAAATAAGACAGGTAAAGAGAGACACAGAGGGACAATATATAATGATCAAAGGGACACTTCATCAAGAAGAAATAACGCTTATAAATATCTATGCACCCAACACAGGAGCACCAAGATTCATAAAGCAACTATTAACAGACCTAAAGGAAGATGTTAAAAACAACACAATAATAGTAGGGGACCTCAACACCCCACTCACATCAATGGACAGATCATCCAGACAGAAAATCAACAAGGAAATAGTGGAGCTAAATGAAAAACTAAAACAATTGGATGTAATAGACATATATAGATCACTTCACCCTAAAAGAGGTGAATACACATTCTTCTCAAGTGCACATGGAGCATTCTCAAGGATAGACCATATGTTGGGAAACAAGGCAAGCCTCTAAAAATTTTTAAAAAATTGAAATAATAACAAGCATCTTCTCCGATCATAGTGCTATAAGGCTAGAAATTAATTACAAGAAAAAAGCTGAGAAAGGCACAAAGATGTGGAGACTAAACAACACACTACTGAACAAGCAATGGATCATAGAAGAAATAAAAAATACCTGGAAACAAATGAAAATGATAGCATGCCATACCAACTCATATGGGATACAGCAAAAGCTGTATTAAGAGGAAAATTCATCGCGATACAGGCACATCTTAACAAACAAGAAAAAACCCAAATAAGCAACCTTATAGTACACCTAACTGAACTAGAGAAAAAAGAACAAATGAAGCCCAAAGTCAGCAGGAGAGAAATAATAAAAATCAGAGCAGAAACGAATATTATTGAAATGAAAAAGGCAGTGGAAAGGATCAATGAAACAAAGAGCTGGTTTTTTGAGAAGATAAATAAAACTGACAAACCACTGGCCAGACTTACAAAGAAAAAAAGGGAGAAAGCTCAAATAAACAAAATCAGAAATGAGCAAGGAGAAATAACAACAGAGTCTGCAGAAATACAACAGATTATAAGAGAATACTACAAAAAACTATATGCCAACAGAATGGATAACCTAGAGGAAATGGATAAATTCTTGGACTCCTACGATCTCCCAAAGCTCACTCAAGAAGAGGCAGACAATTTGAACAGACCAATCACAAGGAAAGAGATTGAAACAGCAATCAAAAACATCCCAAAGAATAAAACCCCAGGACCAGATGGCTTTCCTGGGGAATTCTACCAAACTTTCAGAGAGGATTTAATACCTATCCTTTTCAAGCTATTCCAAAAAATTAGGGAAGATGGAACACTTCCTAACACATTCTATGAGGCCAACATCACGCTGATACCAAAGCCAGACAAGGACACCACGAAAAAAGAGAACTACAGGCCAATATCACTGATGAACATAGATGCAAAAATTCTAAACAAAATTTTGGCAACCAGAATTCAGCAATTCATCAAAAGGATCATACATCATGATCAGGTGGGATTCATACCAGGGACACAGGGATGGTTCAACATCTGTAAATCAATCAACGTGATACACCACATCAACAAACTGAGGAATAAAAACTACATGATCATCTCAATAGATGCAGAGAAGGCATTTGACAAGATCCAACAGCCATTTATGATAAAAACTCTGAACAAAATGGGCATAGAAGGAAAATACCTCAACATAATAAAGGCCATATATGACAAACCCATAGCCAACATCATACTCAATGGGCAAAAACTGAACGCCATCCCCCTGAAAACAGGAATGAGACAAGGATGCCCTCTATCAGCACTCTTATTTAACATAGTACTGGAGGTCCTGGCCAGAGCAATCAGGCAAGAAAAAGTAACAAAAGGAATCCAAATAGGGAGGGAAGAAGTGAAACTCTCGCTGTTTGCAGATGACATGATCTTATATATAGAAAACTCCAAAGAATCAATTGGAAAACTGTTAGAAGTAATCAACAACTACAGCAAAGTTGCAGGGTATAAAATCAATTTGCATAAATCAGTAGCACTTCTATACTCCAATAATGAACTAACAGAAAAAGAACACAATACCATTCACAATCGCAGCAAAAAGAATAAAATACCTTGGGGTAAATTTAACTAAGGAAGTGAAGGACATATATAATGAAAATTACAAGGCCTTTCTGAGAGAATTGGATGACGACATAAGGAGATGGAAAGACATTCCATGTACACGGATTGGAAGAATAAACATAGTTAAAATGTCCACACTACCTAAAGCAATCCACAGATTCAACGCCATCCCAATCAGAATCCCAATGACATTCTTTACAGAATTAGAACAAAGAATCCTAAAATTCATATGGGGCAACAAAAGACCCTGAATTTCTAAAGCAATCCTGAGAAAAAAGAACAAAACGGGAGGCATCACAATCCCTGACTTCAAAACATACTACAAAGCTACTGTAATCAAAACAGCATGGTACTGGTACAAAAACAGGTGCACAGATCAATGGAACAGAATTGAAAGCCCAGAAATAAAACCACACATCTATGGACAGCTTATCTTTGACAAAGGAGCTGAGGGCATACAATGGAGAAAAGAAAATCTTTTCAACAAATGATGCTGGGAAAACTGGAAAGCCACATGTAAAAGAGTGAAAATTGACCATTCTTTTTCACCATTCACCAAAATAAACTCAAAATGGATCAAAGACCTAAAGGTGAGACCTGAAACCATAAGGCTTCTGGAAGAAAACATAGGCAGTACACTCTTTGTCATCAGTATTAAAAGGATCTTTTCGGACACCATGCCTTCTCAGAGAAGGGAAACAATAGAAAGAATAAACAAATGGGACTTCATCAAACTAAAGAGCTTCTTCAAGGCAAATAAAAACAGGATTGAAACGAAAAAACAACCAACTAACTGGGAAAAAATATTTGCAAGTCATATATCTGACAAAGGCTTAATATCCATAATATATAAAGAACTCTCACAACTCAACAACAAAACATCAAACAACCCAATCAAAAAATGGGCTGGAGACATGAACAGACATTTCTCCAAAGAAGATATATGGATGGCCAATAGGCACATGAAAAGATGTTCATCATCGCTGATCATCAGGGAAATGCAAATCAAAACTACACTAAGATATCACCTTACACCCATTAGAATGACAAAAAAATCTAAAACTAATAGTAAAAAATGTTGGAGAGGTTGTGGAGAAAAAGGAACCCTCATACACTGCTGGTGGGAATGCAAACTGGTGCAGCCACTATGGAAAACAGTATGGAGATTCCTCAGAAAATTAAAAATAGAACTACCATACGATCCAGCCATCCCACTACTGGGTATTTATCCAAAGAGCTTGAAGTCAGCAATCCCAAAAGTCCTATGCGCCCCAATGTTCATTGCAGCATTATTTACAATAGCCAAGACATGGAAGCAACCTAAGTGCCCATCAACAGACGAATGGATAAAGAAGATGTGGTACATATATACAATGGAATACTACTCAGCTGTAAAACAGAACAAAATCATTCCATTTGCAATAACATGGAGGGACCTTGAGGGAATTATGAAGTGAAATAAGCCAGCGAGAGAAGGATAATCTGTGTATGACTCCACTCATATGAGGAATTTAAAATTATAAACTAAGAACAGTTTAGTGGATACCAGGGGAAAGGTGGGGTGGGGGGTGGGCACAAAGGGTGAAGTGGTGCACCTACAACATGACTGAAAAACATTAATGTACAACTGAAATTTCACAAGATTGTAACCTATCATTAACTCAATAAAAAAAATTTAAAAAAAAGAAAGCATATGCAGAGAACAGTAAGAGAAATAAGAAGGTTTCTTCCTAAGGTTGAGAACATTAATTTTATTCATTCAACTTAGACTTTTTCAATAAATAAACAGAGCATGCTATTCCAAAGAGGGAAACTAACATGAAAGAATTCATAGAGAATGCACAATGCAGAAATCAGATCTTTAATGTTCTTCTCTTTAAGGATGCTACTTAGGCATTAATACCCTGTGATATCGTGGTCCCAGAAGTCCCTTGGAGTTGATTCTGGCTTATACTAATGCTCTCAGGGCTCTTATTGGAATAGAGGTTGAGGTGAGGATGTCTTCAGTGGTGAGAAGGTAGCATTAAAATATTTTTTCCTTATTTTGGATTATTCCTTTAAGATGGATGGCCAAACTTGAATCTCAACCATTGACCATTACTGATCAAATTCCATTGTTCCTATGCTATTTGGCTTGCCTTTATTTTATGCTCCAATATTTTATGGTACATACTTATTTGCATATCCATATCTAAACCGTGTTTGTGATTTCTCTATGCCCATTTTGTCTATGCTTCTAGGCTTTGTGCCTATTAAACAGATATGTTGTGCTTTCTTAGGTCTGTAATGAAACTGAATGCCACTCATAGAATTATAACTGTAGTCTTTTGGAAAATCTTACACCAGTATTTTTCAAATCTCTCTAATAAATTTCTCTTAATATCAAAGTATATTGACAGGATAACTCAGAGGTCGAAGGGACAGCCTGAAGCTGCTATCTTCTTCTGAGTATTTTAAATTATATTGTATATCTTATAGTTTTTGCTTTCATATAAAAATAATAGTTTTTAAGGTATTTGTGTGTGCCTTCCTTCACTAAAAATGGGTTAAAATTGATGCTCCAATTGGGTTTATCAGAGTATGTTACAGGTGCTCTTTCCCTAGTCTTCAGTTGCACTTGTGTGCTTGTATTAAAGTGGTGAATTATTTGTTAGCATTTCTTCCTTGCATATTCTTTTCCCTCAGATAATCTAGCTTATTGTGGGTGGTCAGTAATATCAATTAAGAAGGAGAGAAAAAAGGAGATAACGAGGGGGATGAGAAAACAGAGGTGGAAGAGGAGGAGGAAAAGCAGAAAAAGGAGAACAAAGAAGCATACCCTCCAATCTATGATTTTCTCCACTCTGAGTTCAGAACATCTGTGCTATTGAACAGCCTGTGTGGAACAACTCTATAATAACCTTTGTTGATATGCATCAAAACAAAAATACTACGTAACAGTTTAACTCAATGAGTAAACATTCTATTTACATTTAATAAGACAGTTTATGTGTTAATTCAGAGAAATGCAGTACTTACAACTTTAGAGGACCAATTAACTGATTTGCAATTAATTCACGGAACATTAATAGAGAATATATTACATTAAAATCTAAGAAAACTAAAGAACAACAGAAGTTATCTTGTCTACGTTACGCCTTTTTCATTTGTCCTGGTATACATCTGTGGACTTCATAATACTTATGAAACAAAATGATTATCGGGTGTCTTAATTTCTGTCTTGTTTTCTTAATTGAAGGACGATCTTCTCCACTGCTACCCAGACCCCTACAGATGTAACAAACTGGCTCCCTTTGCTTAAGGTGCTTTCTAATGCCCTGTGAGTTTCAGGGACTAAAAACGGAAGTTGTTAGGTACCTGAACACGTGTCCTGTCCAGGACTGCATGGGATTCAAGGTCCATTAGCAACCTTCAACAGGATCTGGAGGCTCTTCAAGGACTCACAGATTGGAGGATATGCAAATACCTGAAGATGAAAGAAATAGAAACAAGTTAACCTAATGATGGAAGGGAGTGGTAGTTTTTGAGTTTCTGTAACTGATGGAGAACTACAAGTGGATTGCTTACAATATTACAAAAGGATCAAGCAATGGCAGAAGCTGCCTGAGAAGGCTGGACACTACAGCTGTGACTTTGAGAATGTCACTGGGGGTCATTGTAACGAAGCATAAAAATCTCAGTCTAAAGTGGAGAGTGCTCCTGTGACAGGCATCTCTGAGCCCACTTGGAAACGTGATTTATCATAACCTGAAAGTCATCTCTTGACATTAACATTGGTAGAGACAACGGCCACCATGGATAAGGAAAAGATTTCTTTTACAGGTTTCTGGAACCAGACAACTCCAGGTGTCTTATGTGAACTTAGGGAAGTGGAAGATTTCCTCAGAAAGTTGGCGCTTGTTTACACTGATGAGTGGTGGCTCTGAGAAAGTCTATTTTAGGGAAGTAAAAGAGGTGACATTTTCTTTTCCTGGAGGATTCTGGAGAAGATTCATATTCACTACACTTACTTTGAATCTCACATGGTACATGAAGTCTAGAAGAGAATTGGAAGAAACATAAAAAATTCATTTCTCAAAGAAATTAGGAAAAACATTGGCAATCCCTCCTATATCAATTTTTGTGTCCAAACATTGCCGCGGATTCTCAGTCTCTCCACAGAGACAACTAAATGTCAATTATTAAGGTAATAGTTAACAATAAGTGCAATAAGCACACACGCGGATTCTTTTCAATTCCCTTAAAAATTATTTACATTCATCAAAAAAAGTATATACTAATGTCTCGGAATATTTTGCTATATTAAAGTTGTCAATTTTTTGTTGATTTGGTTTCCAAACTATCATTACTTCTCCTCTCCTACACTTTTGTCTATTTTATTTCTGTAATCCAAATAGTGCCTGAAAGTATGTAGAAAAGTAGATTATTTCATTTCTGAATTGTTCTTCTCATATTGGCAAATCCTATTATGCTCCTCAGCCATGGGCTAATAGTGCATGCTCTAGGCAGCCCATCTGGTTTAGCAGAGATGCTCTGATAGCCTGTCTTCAGGCTACTCTCTACAGTGACGTCTTCTCCACTGGGAAGTGACATAAGGAGATAGAAAATAATTGATTGTTTTCATTATAATGTTTCTGATTTTAGTTTTACTTATAAAAAAGATATGATAAGCAAGTAATAAATTAAAATGTCAGTTTGTCTTTTTCTTTGCTAGGGAAGAGGTAGATGGAGAATTGGAATTGTACAATACGACTTCACAATCTTCATGAATTTCTAGAGAACTGAAGGAAATTATATACGCTATGGTGTTTCACAATAAAGATCGATATTTGAGCCTATCTGATATACTGTATAAGCTTCTTACAGGAAATGTCTGAGCCCAGCCCATCTTATAGGATTCTATTAACTGCTTATTGAATTTTCTTCACAATCTTGATGCTTTAAAAGACATTAGTAACTAACACCGCTATCAAAGGAAAAAAAATACTGAAGAAAAGACAAAAATCCTAGTAATTGTGCTTATTGAAATAAAGGTGCTTAATATTCTGAACATGTAGGTCTTTATCAAAATTTTAAAAAATGTATTCTTTTGAAGTTTCAAGTTTAAGCACATTTTGAAAAATAGAATGTAGTTTTACCCACATCTTTGGCTTTGCTTTCATATCAAATTCCTTTCACATTAATTTGATAAAAATTGTGTGTAGGTTTTAGATTGCTATTGCGTATTCTTTCTAAGATATACTTAAAATGCCAAAATAATTTTGCAGTACAAGGTAACAGCATTATTTGAAATAATAAGGGAAAGACAATTTTAAATTTGTGAAGTTGGTTTTTGCCATATTTCAGGACACTAAAAGACAAACAATAACTGATTATGCTAACAGTGCCGTCATCAGTTAGAATTTCTTGAATTAATTAATAATTAATTAACTAGTGAGTAAGAATACTTTGAACTGGGCGTTATTAATGCAGAAATGTCTGCTGTAGCTTTGTTTGTTTCTTAATAAGGTAAATTTTTCATCTTCTCCCTAACAACCTTATTGGTCTCATTATATTGTAATTGTTTTTGCCCTAAAATGTAATTGTTAGAGATAAAATTTAATATATTCTTATCTTAAAAATCACAACTTTCAAATTAATGGAGGGAACTTAATTCTATCTAATTGAAAATAAAATAATATATGTTTACTATAGATACCCATTGGGTTAGAAAATAAGGACAGTATTAACAATAAGGAACTTAAAACAGTTCAAAAGCATGCAGAGGAGGAGTTATGAATTTATGATCAACAATATGATAAATGCTTTATTATTCTATGAATATTGTGTTATAGAGATGTAAATGTGGACTCATTTTTTTAACCTGGTAGTACAAATGGAATGCTGCAAGAAAAAATAATATTGTGAGAAGCCAAAAATATGAGCAGTGTTTCTGCAGAAAGATATTTGCAGTAAGGCTAATTCTAGAAGGGAAAGAAAACAATAAAAGAAATGGAAACCTGAGAACATGTACAATTTTCAAAATGTGAATTAATCAGAATGGTGAGTTTTTGTGCTGCTTCAGATGGGGAGGCAGTTGACTTAAATAGCAGGAAGAATTATCAAAAAGACAAAAATGGGACATTTTATAGATCTTATATACAAAGTAAGGAGTTTGGACATGATCGTATTATTAAACTATTCTGTGGCGAATAACCAAATATTTTTGCAAATAGGGTATGTTTTAGAAATGCAGCTGTAGCTGTGGCTGTGGCTGGGGCAATGTAGGAGAAAGACTGGAGGATTTAAACACTTACCAGTTAAGAACAGTATCCACACTGAGGTGCTAACAATTTGTATACATTAAAGTGAGTAGTGCTATCTTCTAAAATGAACGTTCTCTCAAATCTCAGTGGCTTAACAGAAAGTGCATTTCTTGCTCACTCAAATTCCAATGCCCCTAGATTAAGAAGTATATCATCATTCTATATATTCTGTATAGATGTATTCTAGATATCATTCTATACCATCATTCAGGGATTTCGGTATTTATGTTCATTAAGGACATTGGTCTATAGTTTTCTTTCTTTCTTTGTTGGCTTTAGTATCTGGGTAATGCTGGCCTCATAAATTGAGGTTGGAAGTGTTCCCTTCTCTTCTATTTTTTGGAAGACTTTGAGAAGAGTTGGCATTAATTCTTCAGAGGTTTGATTAACTTCACCAGCAAAACTATCTGATCCCTGGATTTTCTTTGTTGTGAAATTTCGATTACTGATTCAATCTCTTTACTCATTATTGGTCTGTTCAGATTTTCAGCTTTTTCATGATTTAGTCTTGGTAGATTGTATGTTTCTAGGTTGTCAAATTTGGACTCCCTTTCCCACTGGCCCTCTCGGTGTGGTGTTGTGCTGACCTGGGAAAGGAACAATGTGTTCAAAGTGAAACCACTGCTCTCACTCATAAAGTGACCCTTCTTGGTCTCTGTGGTCCAAGAGGTGCTTCAGCCTCACTTTGGGTTCTGGGATTTTCATAATGTTTCTTGTGGACGGATAGCTGTTAGTTGGTTTTCTTGTGAAGTGGAATGAAGTTGGGAATGACCCAAGTAGCCATCTTGATGATGTCACCTCCCACTCTGCTTATTTTAAAACCACTACACTACAACAAAATTGCATGAGTTTCTTCATAATTTAAGACATTTTTATTTCACTAATCTATTTGAGAATCTGCAGATAAAGGCAAAAAGTGTCCTTACATATTTGAGAAATCAGAAAACTCTCTCCCACCAAAGGAAATTTTCCCACTTATATTGGGAATGATAAGAAAATAGGTGATTTTAGAAGCCAGATAAAAGAATGATATTTCCAAGGAGAAAAGATTTGCTTGAAGAAAAGCTTGGAAATCTTCTTATTGACAAAAAAGAAAGAGAAGTAAAATTGTTGTTAAGAAGAGATAAACCAGGATTTACAAACATACACACACACACACAAACTGGAATGGTCAATGCTGCCAAGTGAAGATGAGAGATCAAATAGATTTAGTACTGAAGATAAGACATAGGATTTGGTAATTAGTAAATAATTGCTGACCATTGAGATACAATATTTATTAGAACAGTGTCCTTAGAAACCAGATTATAGTGGGTTGATGAGGGGATAAGAGGTGAGAAAATAAAGGTGATGTCAATTTTCAATAATGTTGATTTTCTTTCTCACTGCACAATGCTGCTCCTACTGCTACTGTATATATTGGTTCACGCTGATGTCTCCAACTCTAATTCATGACCCTGTGGATCATTCTACCCTTCTCTTGTCTCTCATCTGTAACCTGTCACTCCAACAGTGAGAAACACAGCTCCCACATCCATCCATTTAATCATTTATTTTCAACATAGATATGTAGTAGTATCAACTGTGTTAATGTGTACTCCTTTGGGAAATGACTTCAGCAAGTAGAATACAGTGTTTATGCAGTTTCTTTTGCCATTAGTCTTTCAGGTTCCACTCATTTCCAAAATAACTTAGGTCAGTGCCTTATCCCTCCACCTCCTTCAGTGAGGTTGTTTCATACGTTTATAATACAGTTAGATTGTTTTGTCATAGATTGTTTTGTCATAATTCCTGTCCTGGAATTACCCTAAACTCTTGTGTGCATGTGTGTGTGTGTCTGTTTTAATTTCATACATGCTTTCACTCATTTTCCTGGAAAGTTCTATGAGATTTAAAAGTTCCGTTATTGATGACCATTATTGTGTCAATAAACTAGATTGCGCTGCATGCTAAGAGTAAGAATGAACTGGACTGGAGATAATGTTGGAGCCTTAAAGTTAGTTTTCACAGTTTGGAATAGCCACTCTGTGGATAAGGAAGGGGATTAGCAAAGGAAGCTCAAAAAAAATTGCTGAGTTGCTTCAGGGCTTATGCAAAGTTGCAATCATAATTGAATAATGGATATAATTACAGAGTGTATGAGATTTTCTCCAGCAGCATTTCCCAGCTTAGGAGAAAGAGAGATGGTTGGATTCATCAACACTGGGCACAGAAGGTAAAGGAGAGAGATTACATAAAAAGTATTGGGGAGAAAGTCACTGCGGTGATTAACCATGAAATGGGTCTAGCAGGTTTAGAAGGGAAATAAAGCCAGAAAGCTTTTCTAGTCTAATAGACTCAGAGTTCAAGTGACTGGAGGGCAGAGATGAGAGTAAGAGCAGATCTGGCTAAGTGGAAGAGTAGAAAGTATAAGAAACTGGCTGAATAAGGGAATTTCAAAAGTCAGGAATATGATTCATTATGATGCATGTTTAACTCACTAAATGTATCAAGATGGAAAAAGCATATGCTTACATAATAATGAGAAAAACAGAACATCTTCGCCTTCATAACAATTGCATTCGTGGAGCATCAACTTGATTTATCATTCATTTTGTTTAATTGTAACTAAACTGTTAAGCTGAAAAGCTATAAATCAACATCCCTAGTAGATTCATTAGTGGCCATGCAATTAATTAAAGCTAACTCAAATGTACTTTACAAAAATTACCAGAGGTTAAGACTCACATTTAAACCCAGGTATTAATTGATGTCATATATAAATCCTTCTGGACTTTAAATTTAGACAGAGCCAATGCCACCAGTATACCAGTTATTTACATGCTGACATATTTCAAATCTCATCTTACAAAGTATTACCCTTTGATTCCTTGAATTCTGCTGAGGAGTGTAAAGAATGTTACGAAGAAAACATACTAAATTGGAGCAAAAGGAAATAAATCAGCCAAATATTTCTAACTTTAAGATAACTCAGTATTATTTTTTAAAGGTAAAAAATATAGTAATAAGTAAATTCTTCCTAGGATCTCAAATTGAAGCCACTGAAAACAAAGCTCTTTTGGAAACTCTTATCTATCAAATGTCCCACTAAACTCCTTAAAAAATGTGCATCATATGTATTTGTGATTATGGTTGCAATTATGCTTTAATATATATGAAATCTTATTTATTTATTCATATTAATTTAAGTCCCTTGTATTGTTACTCTTTTTTTTAAAAAACCATCTTCTTTGGCTTAAAAAAGTACCCAGCAGACCTTTATTTTTGGATGATGATCATAATGATGAGTTGCCGATAATCATAAATGAAACCTTCCCAATTATTGTTACTGGGCTATATATAAAATCTAGACATTGTAAACATTAATGCACTGCAGTAGAAACTATGTTTTAAACAACATTTTTAGAGGGCTTACTTGCACTTTAAACTTGTGGATTGCAGTTCTTATCTTTGAAATCACCAAGGAAATCTGAAATTTTGACAATGCTATAATGGTGCAATCTGAAGCTAGTGGCAGAACTATCTTCATATAGCTCCATAAAGCTTTTCCACATTGATGATGTTTTCATAAACCATCTCCAGTCTAAATATGGACTTTAATTGTCTTTTACTTTCAGATTCTAGATTAATTTGCAAATATAGTAATCACCCTGATTGACAAGATTACAACTTATCATAAAGTGTTTACCAACTGAAACCCACTAGTTCTTTTTTATGCAAGCATGTTTCAATGTTAATGATATCAGAGATTAAATAATTGATGTTTCAGTCTTTAAGAGGGAGAGATTCTATTTATACTATTCTCACATTTTAAACAGGAATGGATGTTTTTCTATTAACAATGCATGTCTTCGAACTCAAGACATTTGGTTCAAGACCAACATTTTCACAGAAGGAGAAAGAATGTTAAAATAGAACATGAAAAGACTACAATGAGTAGCCAAGGAGACAAATCAAAGCATTGTACAATGATGTCATATGTGGGGTGAGGTTATTTCCTGGTGTTTTGTTTATCATTAGTTAAGAATTCCACAGAACTTTTCCCTAATTTTAAAAATGAAATATTGCCTTATAAGAAATATGTGGCTTAAAAGAATTTTGGTTTAGACAAATTTGAGCAACAAATTCCATGAAACACTATGAGAGCTGTGCTTCCATTATTCAAGAACCAGTCTTGGAGAGTAGATTTCAAGGTGGTAGTCATCAACAAGAAATGTGTGTAGGCACATGACAAGTGCCATTTATAGATCTGTTAGACTTGGGAACTTAGAAAGTCATTTAAAAGACTGAAGAAAGTTGTAAACAGATTATCTAAACCTTGAATATTATAGACGTAGGAGAAACCAAAGGATGCAGGGGACCACTCTAGGGGACCATTGATGCTTTTTGAGTTTGCGGATTCAATTGGTGGCTTAATATTGTGTATGTAGGAAGCATTGATCCAGAAAATCAGGTCAATGATAAAATAATCATTCACTTAACAATGATTGTCTTTTAATATGTATATAAATGAATGAAACTCTAAAATAGAAAAACTTATTGCTTCCGTCAGGAATTAAAACTCATTTTCTAGTAGTATCCACAACAGTAAACTCTCAATTTACTGGAACTAAAATTTCTGGAATCTAAATTTCATGAGATTTCATACCACTCAGCTTTAGGATAGTCACGCAGATCAAAAGAAAATAGGATTAGTTTAAAAACTGCTTGGTGTTTAACTGCCTTCAAACACATTTACCCATAAGATCTAATCTAGATGTACATTGCTATATAACGAAAGTGATTGCTCAGAATAAACACTCTCCCTTTTTCCTCACTTAAAAAAGAGAAAATTGAAACCTATCATACATATGTCATAGGTTGACATGAGAAATAAAAAACGCAAAATCTCAAATATTTATGTACCTACTGTGTGCAACACAGTGTGCTAAATATTCTAAGGAACCCAAAACTGGACAAAACACAAATATTTTTCTCAAGAAATTTAGAGATTAGATGGGCAGGGAAAATAGATATATTAATAATTATAACTTAAGGTCAAAATTGATAAGTGCCATAAAAGCTAAACGTAAACTAGTATGAAATTTCTGAGATAAAATATGCTACTTCTGTAGAGTGTGAAGGGAGGCTTTATATGCCATGTCTTATTTACCATGACCTTCAAATAAGTATTATTTGGATATATGGTGATCAGAAGAAGGTATCCTGGAGAGAGTGAATAGTGAGAGCAAAGACATAACAAAAAAGTGGAACACTATATGGAAATACTCTACAAATGGCTAGATGAATGCCTTGTTGAGCTGGACAGATTCATGTATTCCTTTTCACTTTTACTGACTGTGGAAACTTACATCAATTATGTACCCTCCTCATCTGCAAAATGGAAATGATAATAACATTTTTATTAAACTTTGCTTTGAAGAAAAATAAAAACATGCACACAAAGTTCCTAGTACATATTATTATTGTTGTTATTATTATTTTTAATATTTTTTATGATGGGATTTAGAAAATGTTATAATTTCATCCAAGTTTGGGTATTTACCTTGATGACATGTGGAATAACTAGTGTTAATTTTGTTTTTATCTCAACTGATGTATTCCTGTCTAATAGGGAAGTTAGAAAAATAACTTTTGTATGATTACCAAAGTTTTAAAATTTAATTAAAATTAGTTATCATTAATAATTAGTTATCGTTAACGATAACTAATACACATGGGTAACACTGCATGTCACAATGTATTTTATATGTATTGGTTGAATTAATCTTTACAGAAACCTTATTGGGCAGATGCCAATATATGCCTTTTTTACAGATGAGAGTAAAAAATCAAGTTCATGTTTCTGTATCTACTGATGCACGTGATAAATAACTCTAAGAACAAGGGATATAGAATTTACCTAGCCATACTACACAGAAGGAAATCCCTAGGAAGATACAGAGTTAGTAGATATCATGTAGATTTATTATTCACAGTATTTAAAAGAGCATTACATAAGTAAATTCATTTCATGAATTCTGCACGTATTTGCTGTTATTTCTATGTACAAAACACCATTCTAGGCACTGTGGAGGATGTAAAAATTAAGTTTGCCTCAATCCAGTTAGGAATCATATATTTACATGTTTTAATATACAAAATTGCCATAATTGAGCTGTAAGTAAACTGCTAAGTGGGCAAAACCCAGGGAAATATGAATTTTGCTTAGTGTTAATTATAGAAGACTGCTTGAAGAATGATTGCATTTGAGCTTTCCCTTAAATACCTGGGACCTTGTGAAGGATGTCCTACAGAAGAGAAATAGAATGAGCAAAAGTATGGAATATTAATGAAATGGTTACTAAAGAAAGATGTAAGGTTATATACGGCTGTAATTGTAAGCAGGGAGATTGTAGAGGGTTTGTGAGACCTTGCTAAATCTGAGATGGTTCCTGAGGCAATCATGATTGAAGAAAAAGGCTTTTCTGCCTCTTGATACTTGTGACAGAACTAAATATGAATTTTCTTTATATTATATCCTAGTAACCCTGATGGAATTACAAATGACGAGAGAAGGGAAGATTGTGAGAAATATTTCAGACGCCATTTCACAAATCAAGAAGAGAGATGATGAGGAACTGGTCTCAGGAAATGGCTTTGGGAATGAAAAAGATGTGATAGAGTCAACAGAATTTGATGTTACAACTAAATATAGGGAGTGATGGAGCATTAGAATGTACAGTGACACTGAAAACTTCAAAACCATGTAACTTGGAGGAAAACGATCAAACAAGGAATATAGGAGGTGTGAGTTGGATGAAGTTGAGTGAAGATAATAATGGCAGGATAATATTATTTATTTTATTAAATATATATGTGTGTATAAAGTATACTAACATTTTTTTCTGTGTAAACTGGGAAAGATAAATGCAAGCAATTTTGAATAAGTCAGATGGTCTTGAATAAAACAGGAATTACACTAACATCAAGGAATATTTACTAGCATTAGTAGACATATAAAAGCCAGGTAAAAAGAGTGTCCAACATCACTGTGAGAAGTAATAAATTGGCCAAAAGTCTCAATTAGACCCTATTTACTGAGAGATGAAACTTCTATCTTCTAATATGAGATGATGAGGCATAGTAAAATAAGTAGCAAACTGGTGTGAGATATTTAATAATGAGCACTTGACGGAAATGGAGGGCAAAGGAGGGCACTGGACAAAGAATTATAGGCCAGAGACTCTGTTTTATTTAAAATAGGTTCCCTAGAGTATTTTTGAGTTTAGGATAGACTGCACCTAGTGATGGACTCTTGGAAGATAAGGACACTCAAGGTGGAATAAATAAAAGCAATTTCTGACTCTTATTTCCAACTCTTGCTAGAAAGATGACTGGCTGCATATGAGGAGATTAGCAAATAACCAGTCTATAATTAATTAATCATGAATAATGTTAATGACATGCTAATGGCAGGTGCCTGGCACAGTTCTTTGTACATTAAAAGCATCTCATGTATACATTACAAAAACCTTAGGAGGCAAATATAGATCACATGCTAATGGAACAGTCATGGAATCATACTCATCATATCCTCAGCCAGTATTGAAAGACCAGAAATTCAGAAAATGAAAGGTTAAGGTATATGTTTGAGACTTTGTATTTATTGACACAGAGTTTATAGACAAAGTCATGATATTAACAGAGGAGATAATAGTGAGAAGAAAACAGGTCTGACAGAAGAACCTTAGGAATTTTTAAATTTTTCTGAAGCTTTTAGGAAACATTGTAGACAATAATGAGATTTTTACCCTTAAATGTAAATGCCCTGTTGGGATGGCAAGTTCAGAGTTGTTTATCTATTACTGACAAAAAGTTGACATGTAAATATTAACTTATCCTTCTGAAAGTCTTCAGGAGATATTGTGACCATGCCAACTCCAGGAATTTTCTTGACGACTTCCCAGGTGACACCAGATTGATTAAACGATGTAGCTGTAGGAAAGGGAAGCAAGAGACTAAAGAACTTCCAGAAAGGTTCAAGGAGGTTTGGATGGGACCAGCATCCCAAAGCCTGGGGAAAGAATATGTAAAAAAGAAGGCAGTGGAGTGACATCAGCACCATAGCGGAGTGAGTTCACCTGGGACTCTCTCCCCTCCAACATACAACCAAAAGGAGTAACCATATTCCAACAAAAAATATCCTAATAGCACAGGAATCCTCAGAGACCCACAGCAGCCAAACAACAGAGGGCAGAGAGGCTGGAGCCCCCCTCGAGGGAGCTGGAAGAGGGTAAGAAAGGACTTCACTCCCTCCCCTAAAGACTAGGATCACTACTGACAGAGACTCCATGAGGGAAGGAGCAGGAGAGGGGTCACACATCAGTAGGATCACCCAGGAGTCCCTAGTGCACTTCAGCCTAGATGGAAGACCTTTAACAGGGTGAAAGTTTTCAATGGGGGGACCCCATCAAGCCAAGGCTCCAGGAAACCAGAGAGCAAGAGGTGATCGGGAAACCTGGGTCTGTATGCAAGAGAAAGTGCCCGCATCCCCCAACCCACCCCACACTGTGCTGTGCCATCTCAGTTGAAGGAGGAGAGCTCAGAATACTTGGCTCTCGACCCCCATCTAGTGATGACAGGCTGTAACTGCAACCGAATAATAGCACTATGCGCAAAAACCATTCTTCTACCATCCAGCAATTTATAAAAGCTCCAGACCAGAAGGAAAACAATAAAAACACCGAATTATGTCCTGAGGACTTGGAAATAGGTAAACTAAGTGACAATGAATTCAGAATAGCTATCATCAAAAAACTCAATGAAGTGAAGGGAAATATAGAGAAACAAGTCAATGAGTTCTGGAGTTACTTCACAAAAGAGATTGAAACTATAAAGAATCAATCAGAAATACTAGAGATGAAAAATACAATGGATCAGATAAAACAGAATACATATTCCCTGAATGCCTGTGTAGACACCATAGAGGAGCCAATTAACATAATCGAAGATAGACAGGTTGAATGGCTCCAGACAGAAGAAGAGAGAGAACTAAGACTAAAAAGAAATAAAGAAAATCTCTGAGAAATAGCCAACTCAGTGAAAAAATGCAACTTAAGAATTACTGGTATACCTGAGGGCGAAGAAAAGGAGAATGGAGCAGAAAGTGTGCTCAAAGAAATAATAGCAGAGAACTTCCCAAGTCTAGGGAATGAGAGAGAAATGTGTGTTGAGGAAGCTTTCAGATCTCCCAGATATGTCAGTGTAAAAAGACCTTCTGCAAGGCATATAGTAGTAAACATGACAAAAATGAATGACAAAGAAAGAATACTCAGGGCAGCAAGGCATAAGAAAATAGCCTACAAAGGAACCCCTATCAGACTTTCAGTGGATTTCTCTGCAGAAAGCTTACAAGCTAGGAGAGACTGAAAAGACATATTCAAAACTTTAAAGGATAAAAATCGTCAGCCAAGAATACTTTATCCAGCAAAAATATCCTTCAGATATGAAGGAGAAATTAAATCTTTCCCAAACAAAAGCTAAGGGACTTCATAGCCACAAGACTCCCCCCCCCCCACAAGAAATCATCAAGAAGGCCCCCATACCTGAAAAAGAAAAACAGGAGAAAGGGGTCACAAAACAGAGTAAGGAGACAAATAGATAGAACCAGAATAGGAGAGAAAATATTCAACTATAGCATTAGGATAAATGGAAAGAAAACACCAAAAACAAAGACAATCTTGTCACTCTAACCACAAACTCACAACACAAGTTGGAATAAGAGATGAAAATAATAACTTAGGAGAGGAGGAGGAAAGGGACTGAATCAGATTAGGCTAAGGAAATCAGAGGACACCAGAAAATGGACTATGTTATGCACAAGATTCTGAATACAAACTTCAGGGTAGCCACTAAACTAAAAAGAACAGTACAGAGACACAAAAAATAAATAAGGAAAAAGCTAAGACACCCAGCATAAGAAAGTGCAGAAGTCAATGGGTAGGCCAAAACACACAGGACGAGAAACAAAGGAAATGCAGGAACACCAGAAAATGAGTGACTGAATGACAGCATTAAGCCCTCATGCATCAATAATCACTCTCAATGTAAACAGATTGAATTCTGCAATAAAAAGACACAGAGTGGCAAGATGGATTAAAGAACAAGATCCAACAAAATGTTGCCTCCAGGAAACGCACCACAGCTTCAAGGGCAAACACAGGCTCAGAGTGAAGGAGGGGAAGACGATACTCCAAGCTAAAGGCTAACAAATGAAAGCAGTTGTTGCAATACTTATATCGGACAAAGCAGATTTCAAGATAAGGCGGATAAAAAGAGAGACATAGAGGGACAATATATAATGATCAAAAGGACACTTCATCAAGAAGAAATAATGCTTATAAATATCTATGTACCCAACAGAGGAGCACCAAAGTTCATAAAGCAACTATTAACACACCTAAAAGAAGATATCAAAAATAACACAATAATAGTAGGGGGCCTCAACACCCCACTCATATCATTGGACAGATCATCCAGACAGAAAATCAACATGGAAACAGTGGAATTAAACAAAAAGCTAAAACAGTTGGACTTAATAGATATATATAGAACACTTCATCCAAAAACATCAGAATACACATTCTTCTCAAGTGCACATAAAACATTCTCAAGGATAGACCATATATTGGGAAACAAGGCAAGCCTCTATAAATTTAAAAAAAAATTGAAATAATATTGAGCATCTTCTCCAATAATGAGGCTATAAAGCTAGAAATTAATTACAAGAAAAAAGCTGAGAAAAGCACAAAGATGTGGAGAGTAAACAATATGCTATTGAACAAGCAATGGATCATTGAAGAAATTAAAGAAGAAATAAAAAAATATCTGGAGACAAATGAAAATGATAACATGCTGTACCAACTCATATGGGATACAGCAAAAGCTGTATTAAGAGGGAAATTCATCGCAATACAGGCACACTTGAACAAACAAGAAAAATCCCAAATAAGCAATCTGAAACTACACCTAACTGAATTAGAGAAAGAAGAACAAACAAAGCCCAAAGTCAGCAGAAGGAGAGAAATAATAAAAATCAGAGCAGAAATAAATGCTATTGAAACAAAAAAGGCAGTAGAAAGGATCAATGAAACAAAGAGCTGGTTCTTTGAGAAGATAAATAAAATTGACAAACCCCTAGCCAAACTTATAAAGAAAAAACAGAGAAAGCTCAAATAAACAAAATCAGAAATGAAAGAGGAGAAATAACAGACTCCACAGAAATACAACGAATTATAAGAGAATGCTATGAAAATGTATATGCCAACAAAATGGATAACCTAGAGGAAATGGATAAATTCTCAGACTCTTACAATCTCCCAAAGGTAAGTCAAAAGAAGCAGACAATCTCAACATACCAATCACAAGGAAAGAGATTGAAACAGCAATCAAAAGCATCCCAAAGAATAAAGCCCCAGGACCAGATGGCTTTCCTGGGGAATTCTACCAAACTTTCAGAGAGGATTTAATACCTACCCTTTTCAAGCTATTCCAAAAAATTAGGGAGGATAGAACACCTCCTAACACATTCTATGAGGCCAACATCACACTGATACCAAAGCCTGACAAGGACAGCACGAAAAAGGAGAACTATAGGTCAATGTCACTGATGACTATAGATGCAAAAATTCTCAGCAAAATTTTGGCAACCCAAATTCAGAATTAATCAAAAGGATCATACATCATGATCAAGTGGGATTAATACCAGGGACACAGGGATGTTTCAACATCTGCAAATCAATCAATGTGATACACCACATCAACAAATTGAGGAATAAAAACCACATGATCATCTCAATAGATGCAGAGAAAGCATTTGACAACATCCAACAGCCATTTATGATAAAAACTCTGGACAAAATGGGGATAGAAGGAAACTACCTCAACATAATAAAGGTCATCTATGACAAACCCACAACGAACATCGTGCTCAATGGGAAAAAATTGAGCACCATCCCCCTGAAAACAGGAATGAGACAAGGATGCCCTCTATCAGCACTCTTATTTAACATAGTACTAGGGGTTTTGGCCAGAGCAATTGGGCAAGAAAAAGGAATAAAAGAAATCCAAATAGGGAGGGAAGAAGTGAAACTCTCGCTGTTTGCAGATGAAATGTTCTTATATATAGAAAACCCCAAAGAATCCATTGGAAAGCTTTTAGAAATAATCAACAACTACAGCAAAGTTGCAGGGTATAAAATCAACTTACATAAACCAGTAGCATTTCTATACTCTAATAACGAACTAACAGAAAAAAAAAACTCAAGAAAACAATATGATTCACAATCGCAACAAAAAGAATAAAATATCTCAGGGTGAATTTAACTAAGGAAGTGAAGGACCTATACAACGAAATCTACAAGGCTTTTCTGAAAGAAATGGATGACGACATAAAGAGATGGAAAGACAGTCCATGTACATGGATTGGAAGAATAAACATAGTTAAAATGTCCACACTACCTAAAGCAATCTATAGGTTCAATGCAATCCCATCAGAATCCCAATGACATTCTTTACAGAAATAGGACAAAGAATCCTAAAATTCATATGGGGCAACAAAAGACCTCGAATTGCTAAAGCCATCCTGAGAAAAAAGAACAAAACGGGAGGCATCACAATCCCTGACTTCAAAACATACTACAAAGCTACTGTAATCAAAACAGCATGGTACTGGTACAAAAACAGGTGCACAGATCAATGGAACAGAATTGAAAGCCCAGAAATAAAACCACACATCTATGGACGGCTAATCTTTGACAAATGAGCTGAGGGCATACAATGGAGAAAAGAAAGTCTTTTCAACAAATGGTGCTGGGAAAACTGGAAAGTCACAAGTAAAAGAATGAAAATTGACCATTCTTTTTCACCATTCACACTCAAAATGGATCAAAGACCTAAAAGTAAGACCTGAAACCATAAGGCTTCTAGAAGAAAATGTAGGCAGTACACTCTTTGACATCAGTATTAAAAGGGTCTTTTCAGACACCATGTCTTTTCAGACAAGGGAAATAATAGACAGAATAAACAAATGGGACTTCATCAAACTAAAGAGCTTCTTCAAGGCAAAGGAAAACAGAATTGAAACAAAAAAATAACCTACTAACTGGGAAAAAAATATTTGTAAGTCATATATCTGACAAAGGGTTAATATCCATAATATATAAAGAACTCTCACAACTCAACAACAAAAAATCAAACAACCTGATCAAAAAATGGGCAGGAGACATGAACAGACATTACTCCAAAGAAGATATATGGATGGCCAATAGGTACATGAAAAGATGTTCATCATCACTGATCATCAGGGAAATGCAAATAAAACCTACACTAAGATATCACCTTACACTTGTTACAATGGCTAAAATAACAAAAACAAAAAGTAAGAAATGTTGGAGAGGTGGTGGAGAAAAAGGAACCCCCATACACTGCTGGTGGGAATGTAAACTGGTGCAGCCGCTATGGAAAACAGTATGGAGATTTCTCAAAAAATTAAAAATAGAAATACCATATGGCCCAGCTATCCCACTACTGTGTATCCATCCAAAGAGCTTGCAGTCAGCAATTCCAAAAGTCCCATGCACTCCTATGTTCATCGCAGCATTATTTACAATAGCCAAGATGTGGAAGCAACCTAAGTTCCCATCAACTGATGATTGGATAAAGAAGCTGTGGTTATATATACAATGGATTACTACTCAGCTGTAAAAAAGAATAAAATCGTCCCATTCACAACAACATGGATGGACCTTGAGGGAATTATGTTAAGTGAAATAAGCCAGATAGAGAAGGACAATCTCTTTACGACCACTCATATGAGGAATTTAAACATGTAGACCAAGAGAACAGATTAGTGGCTACCAGGGGAAAGGGGGGTTGGGGGGTGGGCACCTACAACACGACTGACAAACAATAATGTACAACTGAAATTTCACAAGATTGTAGACTATCATAAACTCAATAAAAATTAACTTAAAAAAAAGGAAGGAAGTGGCAATCAATTTCTTCTTTTCAAAGAAGTCAAGAAGACTGAGGATTGAGAAGAGATTTATGGACCTTTACAGAGAAGAGCTTCTGTGTAGTGGTGGAAGATGAAGCCAAGTAATGATGAATTGAAGAAGAAATGACCTAGAGAATCATCTGGAACTATAGACAGTGCATGATTATCTGTGGCTTTTTTTTGGCGGGGGGGGGGGGGGTTCTTAAAAGAACGGATTTTTTTTTTTTTTTTTTTGAAAAAAAAAAAAAAGGTTCTCACAAATCTAGAAATTTTTTGGGGGACAAAAAAAAAAAAAAAAAAAAAACAAAGGCAAGAGAACATACACTTCCATATCTAATAAATCCACATATTCTAAATCTTAAGACCTGGCTTGATATGAGAAGTTGACAGCATTCTCACTGACCAGGAGAAAAAGGTAAAGAAATGATAACTAAGGAATCTTCCATCCTTTCACATCTCTCACAACATCTTGCCTTACCATCATTTACCACCCTAGAAGAGAATGCCTGTCTATATCTTTTATCTTTACATTTTGTTCATGGGTGGTGATGAAGAAAGGAAAGGTTAAAAATAGTAATACAGAAAATAATACTTTCAAGAAGTAGGAAGAATTTTCTAAATTTAGGAAAAGTTACAAAATTCTGAAGTTGTACCAAAGCTAGATATGTATTAACATCTCCGGTGTTATCATATAATTAAATACATGATGACTTGAGGACAGAATTCTGAGGTAAGCAGGCTATATTCCACTTGACTGCCTTTCAGCTGAGCAAATGTTTCTCTTGGCTTCAACACAGACCTTCATTTATTTTCACTGTGAATCATTTTCCTGGAAGTCACTGTTGCATAAATGGTGCTTCCCTGACTCCTGATCAAGCCAGCCAGAATCACTAAGTGTGCAAATGAGCTCAACAAGCAAGTTTCTTTTCCAAGATATTTCTTTGTCAATGTTTTCATTCCTAACTGTGAAGTGGTCTTTTTGTGAGGATCCCCAGGCAGTCACCATGGAATTATTCCTGATAACCCTTCAGGACTGCATTCATTGCTCGTATAGCTGTGTTCTAGACCTGCCTCGAAGCTTGTGGGAAAGCCTCATTCACCCAGAGATCCAACAGCTTCTCTTTCCCTCTCTACTCTTCCCACCCAATGGCAGCACCGGGAGAGATGCCAAAGAACTTCTAGAGATATGCAGAAAACAATTTAAAAACCACTCCAAAGTGACCTTGGAGACCAGATGAAGATATCTTTACAACCAAAAATAATGTTTTTTATTGTGAAAATTTCTTGTAAAATATCATTTCCTAGAAAATTATAGGAAGAAAACAGAAAAAAATGCTAAAATGTCCGCTGTTCATTTCTGGATGTATTGTTAGAGGCAACTGCAATTTTCCCTTTTTGTAAGCATTGGTAGTGTCTAGATTTTCCCAATGACCAAGAATTTGATTATAACTTTTAAAAAGCATTTTAAAAACCAACTTCACATAGGATGTTATAAACATAAGGGGATTGGTGGAATCACGTATATTGACTCATTTGGATCAAGGAATGGTAGGTCTGGATGGAGCTTCAGAGATCCCGTCTCGATCTTATTATTTTACAGACGAAGAAAATGAGTTCCAAGAATGGGGAAGGGAGCGAGATGGCTTGTCTACTGTCAAATATTTATGTTACTTGGGGTAAATATGTATCTCTTACCCTAGAGATTAACCTCAAGTTTAGGAAGATCTCTATTCTGATTGAGTTCAAACCTCAGTACACTGTAAGAATGAAATACTGCCTGGAAAATCCACTGATTTAAGAATTACTTAAATATTTACCAGAGTGTCTGACACATAATTGGTCCTGGGTCTCTAAGGTGTAGTTGGTGCTGAACGGATGAGTGATAATAAGAGTTGTTCAAAGAGACCACTATGGATCACTGTCACATGATGTATCGCTTGAAGACAGGGCTCCTTTTGTTTTCTTCAAGGTATGCTTTTGCGGGAGGAAGAGTGGCCCTGAGCTAACATCTATTGCTAATCTTCCTCTTTTTTTTTTTTTTCTCCCCAAAGCCCTAGTACATAGCTGATATATCCTAGTTGTAAGTAATTCCAGTTCTTCTATGTGGGACACCACCATAACATGGCTTGATGAGTCCTGTGTAGGTCCACGCCCAGGATCCCACCTGGTGAAGCCAGGGCTGCCAAAGCAGTGTGCATGAACTTAAGCTTATGCCACCAGGCCACCCCGGGGCTCCTTATATTACAGTAAACTAGTGGGGAGGGACGTCAATTGGGAAAATGAGGACATGTGCTTTCTTTTGGCTGCTGCCTGGGATAAATGATGTTAGCTCAAAATAGTAAAAATTTTAAAAAAGTAGAAAAGAAATCATCAGTCATAAATAAAAAAGACTGCTACCAAATTAGTAATTATGTCAGACAAATAAAGCTGCCCAGCGTATGCTTTAGCCTCACTTGACCCATTTAGGAAAATTAAAGAGGGAAAAAAGAGGCAGTCTGAAGGAATATACTACCCTTCAGAGACATTTCTATCTCTGAATCTACGTCTAATTCTGTTTTTACGAAGTATCCAACATAAATTGTCTCTTTCAACATATTGCAGGGTGAAAGCACATGCTAATACCAACAAATTGGTTTTGTGTTTGGGAAATTTATGTGTGCACATATAAAAAATATTTGCATACAACCCCAGATGGAAGAGCCAACAGAGCATGAACCTTAGTTGCAAGGATAACCATGTATACATTACACTGAGAGATCAATTTGTTTGCAAAACAATTCAACCGCTGATTAGGGGAGGGACACATTCTAGGATTATGTGCCTTTAAATTCTGCAGTAAACATGAAAATTGGACTCCTGCTGTTTGCCAGCACATTTCCACATGTCTGGTTTATTCCCACATAGAGCTTCTTAAGCCATTCAAGGAATTTTTTATTTACTGATTACTCATCAACTTTAAAAGAATGAAAAGCATATAAGATATTTATAGAGTATAGTTTTAAGCACTCTTGGACTGTGCTCCATAAATGATAATGGCAAAAGCAAAATACAAAAATTGTGGAGAACCAACAGGCTGAGTAGGGGTCCTTGGTTCTAGCTATGTAACATTAGCAATTTGTTTATTTAATGGCAGTTATATCAGTTTCCTGATCTGTACAACAGACGTAATAATACTACTTATTTCATAAATATTTGTGAGAAAATCAGATAATGTACATAAAGAACTTGTTATAGCATCTAGCAAATGGTAAACTCTCAATAATCATTATCATTTCTGTCTTTTTCTAAAAACTGACATTTTCAAATCTGAAGGCTGTCCGAAATGGGGTTTGCATTTTCAAACTATGGTATTTGGCTATTCCCCTGGCAGTGAGCACCACTGGCATTTAAAATAGGAGAGATAGTTGGGATAGTTTGAGATGAAGCGGATTGTCGAGAAGGCTGAATGTTGCTGATGACGTAAACAGTGAGCACGAACTGTGTACGGGAGCAGCACAGTCAGAGCCAATTTGACAGACTGACACTTCTCAGAAATATTTCTCAAGAAAAAATCCCAGGGAGAGGATTTGAGCCCAGTTTTAAAATCACAGAATCAGAGAATGCTTTTTTTGTTTTTTGTTTTCTTCCCTGAATATAGCCCAGGTCTTTCATTTAACTTTGTCCTCGACCCAGCCCCACCCCATGTTTGATCACATTTATGCCCTTGGTAGAACAAAGACTAGAGGTGAAAAAGGAAGTAGCCATGTTATATAAAACTCTGTACGATTCTTAGGCACAGACAGCACTGCTTCTGTAGCTCCTGGACAGAACTGATTGTAAAAGGGACAGGAACACAGATTTGTCTTTTTGCCATTGACTCTGTGCACCCCTGGCATCTGAAAGACATCCACGTATTAGTGGTCTGGCCAGTCCCTAAGGAGGTGGCAGAGAGACTGTGGTGCTTCCTGGGCAGGGGTAGATGGGACCAGAAGAGGCAGTGGCAATGCCCAGGAAGAGTGCTAAGAGTCTTAGGCATAGTAGTCCCTTGAGAAATATTTCTTTAATGGCTTCATTTGTTTAATGGCTTCAGCCCTGTACTGGGCTGAGTTGTGTCCCCCAAAAAGATATGCTTAAACCCTGAGCTCTGGTAACTGTGAATATGATTGTATTTGGAAACAGGGTCTTTGCCAATGCAATAAACTTGATACTGGCCCTGATATTAGTTCCCCTACATATATGGGGTTAAAACCAAGGCACTCACCCCCTTTCCCCGTTTGCTTCTTGGCTTCCTGGCACCAGACTCCACTCTCCACCTCAGAGGCAGACAACCAAGGACATCCACCTGCAGATGCCCTTATCTCACCATCCTCCTCTCTGCAAACAGCCTCAGAAGGCCAAAGGCAGGCTGGTGGGGAAGTGCCAACTAGCAAGGCCATAGGCTTCCCCTCCCTACAAGCAGCCACATTCCTCACAACCTTTAAAACCCCTGACCTCCCATCTTCTGGGGAGACAAGATGAATTTGAGGGTTTACTCTCATCTCCTGGCTGACATCACTCCAAATAATAACTCTTTCCTTGCCGTAAGCCTGGAGTTCTAGTTTTTATTTGGCCTCTCTTGTGTGGTGAGTAAAGAACCTATGTTTGTAGCCAGCAACAAAGTTAAATAAGGCCATACTGGATTAAGTGTGTACTCTAATCCAATTACTGATGTATTTATAAGAAAAACGAGATTTGGACACAAATGTACTCAAAAGAAGAGTGTCATGTGACTACAGAGGCAGAATTGAAGTGATGTATCTACAAGCCAAGGGATGCCAAGGATTGCCAGCAACTACCAAAAGGTAGGGAGACACGTGGAAGGATTCTCCCTAGAGCCTTCAGAGAGGGCACGACCCTGCCAACACCTTTATTTCAGACTTCTAGCCTACAGAGCTGTAAGAGAATAAATGTCTGTTTTTTAAGGCCCCCTGTTTGTGGCACCTTGTGATGGCAGTCCTAGGAGACTAAAACAGTCCCCAAGACAAAGCATCTTGCCAATATCTAGTAAAGTCAATGGTGCTTAGTGGGGAGTTAAAACATCCACTAGAAGGATCTATGGTGCCTGGTAAAATGCCAATACCAGGACAGAGCTTAGCAGAATCTACAAAATGTCACTGCTGTTGCCATATGAGGATTGGTCATCTGAGTTAAAATGCACGTGCAAAGATGACTTTCAAGGGGCTGCCAATGGAACTTGAATAAAAGGGGAAAATGTGGAGGCACTGTAGGGAGCTGGTGTTTATGGGCAGGGAAAAACAAAATTTGTCTCCGAATGGCCTCATTTTCAGCTTTAAACTGGGGAGGCTGGAAAAATGTAGGCTGTGGTAATACAGAGCAGTTTCCACTTGATTATATGAAGAACTGCATTACATTGTCTTTTCTCGCATGCAGATCTTTTCAAGTTGTAAATGTTTTAAGGTCACTTATTACCCAGAAATGTGCTTTTTGCTAGAATGATTATGCCAACTGTTCCACTTAAAAGGCTCTTGATCACTGAACACAGTGAAGAGTAATTTGGAAATGCTGACTCTGGAGAAATGTTTTGATAAGAAAAGTTGCCTAGGCAAGCCAGAATGAAAGCATTTCTTAGCCTCAAATTGAAAATATTTAAAAGAACCGCAGTGAAAAACAGTGATAACCGGCCTTCAAAAGCTGATGATAAACATACATGAGAAGTTACGATTAAATGAATTTTAACTAAAGAAGATCTGCAAAGCACCTACTATAAGGCAATGAAATGGTTGATAGTAATAGGAGTATGATAGACATTAATGATGAATTGTATATATTTTTGCTTCTTAAAATTGTCTTTCTGCAACTGAGTGATTTGTAGTAAATACCAAGTCAACTAAGACCAAAAACATTACAGAAATGTGAAGACAGCCTTGGTAGGTGGTTAGAGAAGTTAGATGTGGACGGAATGACACCCAAACAATTGCCACACACCCTGGATTGATTCCAGTGATTTCTACATGGACCCAGGTATATTGCTAGGAAGAAAGCTTGTGGTACCAATAACCATAGATAACAATAGCAATAATAACCATAACCATAACATAACATTGTTGTTTTAGTGCTTCCATGAGCAGGGCCAGGTCCATTTCTTTTACATATTTTGAGTTTACCAAATTTCTCTCACCCCAAAACCACCTGGCACATGGAGGTTGGTAATGCGGAGCTGGAAGTTAGAGCTGCATACTGTAGTTCTAGAAATCTGCCTTTAATCAGTACACACGGATTTTCAGTGTGGAAACAGGTCAGGTGTTAGAACAAACATTTAGCTGGTGTCATGGAGTCCTTCAAATGATGAAAATTATGAGTCTTCAATGGTTTACAGAGCATGTGACAGAAGCAGACTGTAAGTGTCTCATACATAGAGACATACTCATTTTCAAAACGACTTGGAAGCAGGTAGTATCTACTTATCTAAATGTCCAGAAAAGTGTTTCTGTCCTTGGGGAAGATTGGGAAGAAGAAAGGAGGATCCCAATTTTGTTGGTGTCTTAATCAGTCCTGGCTGCTATAACAGAATGCCACAGACTGGGTGACTTAGATAACAGAGACCTATTTCTCACAGTTCTGGGGGCTGGACAGTCCAAGACCAAGGGGACGGCCAATTCAGTTCCTGGTGAGAGCGCTCTTCCTGATCTCATGTACACTTGAGAGAGAAAGTGAGAGATTTCTCTCCAAAATCTCTCAAAAAGTCCAAAATCTGCCAGGTTGGCCTGTAGGCAGACTGAAATTCCAGGGAAGAGTTGATGTTGTAGCTGAGGTCCAAAGGCAGTCCGGATGAAGAATTCTCTCTTCCTTGGGGGAACTCTTTTCTTTTAAGGCCTTTAACTGATTAGACGAGGCCTGCCCACATTACAGAGAGTAATCTGCTTTAGTCAAACTCAGCTAATATAAATGGTAATCTCATCTAAAAATATCTTCACAGCAATATTCAGACTCTTATTTGACCGAATATCTGGGAGCCACGGCTCAGGCAGGTTGACACATAAAATTAACAATCACACCCACTTATCCCCGAACTCCATGAGCATAGAGATTGTGACTGCATGATTCCTTGGTCTATCTCTGGACTCTAGACAATGTACCTAGTATATACAGTATATACCAGGTATATAGCAAAAGCCTCAGTATTTCTTGAAAGATTGGCTGCTTTTGGAGATTGAAGCTACATGGTCCACAACCCAGACTATCACATAGCACAAAGCAGCAGTAGTGACAGGCAAAAACATTAGAGAGGGCCAGGTCAAAGGGCAGGAACTGTTTACAACCTTTTTGTCTGATGTTACTCAGAGGTGATGCTGTGTCTACAAATGAATCATCAATGAGAAAAGACAGTTAAAGGCCTACAGGTACCCTCTATTCCCAATCAGGGCAAGGGCCAAGTCACAGGTACACTTGGATATTCTTAAAATTATAGTAAATAAAACTAGGCTAACAATTCATTTACAGTACATGAAAGAAATCAAGGCCTCATCCCCCCACAGAATTTTTACTTGATCTGAGTGAGCTTGATTCATACTATTTCTCATGCCGGTGGATATACTGATCTGTAGACATTGTGTGATGGACTTTCAAGGTCATGGATACGAGTAGATATCTGAGCTGAGATTTAAGTACTTCACATCTCTGCTTGGTCATTGCTATATACACAAACAAAAGCATTTTCTCACAAAACGAGTCCGAAATTCATGTCAGCCTTTATTTAGATGCAATTCCTGTTAAGCATTGCTATCACAAATGCAGTTTTTCTTTCTTTGACCCGATTTCTAACCCTGTTTTGTCCTGGGATCCATGACCTTTCTATAAATCATGGTGGTGAATCGTCTGTATCCATTTGGAGGAAATAGGGCTCTGGTGTACTCTGTATTCTTGCTCACGACTTGAGGTTAAGTGGAAATAGCTTTTGAGTCTTTAATTCTCATCCCTTCTGCTTCTGCATGGTTTGGGGAGGTTTTTCACAATCTACTTCTTAACTCTAAGCTTTTCCTTTGTTGGGTTTCTTTGGCTACAAAGTGCTAGAGACTGCATGAGTGACTGGACGGTCGAATCAGCTTAAACAGGGTAAAGAAAACCTCTTTCTAGCTTTACATCATCTTCTTTCCTCTATCTTTCTTTTGCTCTATCACTAATCTTATTTTGCTTGTTTTTACTATAAAAATACCGTTATGGTTGTTTCTAAATATAAAAATCATATCCATCTAATAATAAAAAAAATTAACTGCTCTGAAAAGTGTAAAGAAAGTAAAATTCATTTCAAATTTAACTTCACTAGATAACCATAGTCAATACTTTGATATATACAATGAAGACAGGCAGGTCTCTCTCTCTTTTTCTCTCGTGTGTGTGAATGTGTGTGTGTGTGCACATGTGCGTATACACATACTATGTTAGATATTCTCTTTGTGTCTCCCCATAACCCACACTGCCCCAAAAGGCTGCTCTCAATAGGTTTCCTTAGCCTCTGGATTCTAGTTGGCTTGAGCCAATCAGACGCTTCAAAAGGAAGTCAGAAGAAAGGATGAGAGTGAGAACAGAAGATTGAGCTCTTCAGTCCCTTCCCTGCTGGCTTGGCTGAAGCAGCTTGTGTTCCTCTGTAAAGCCTCTCTCAAGATAGATACTTCTACAACTCTCTTAACTTCTAGATTCTGCTAACTACTGCCTGCCGCCTCCCATCAGGCTTAGGGGCTGTAAGGGATCCACTGAAACTAACCCCAGGGTATGCATTATTCCTTGTGTTCCTTTAAAAAGTCCTGTTATTGAACAATCCTCCAATTATCCTATTTTGAATGTGCCACCTATTGCCTGTCCTTATGAACAACTCCCCCTACACAACACACACACCCCCCCTATTTTACTGAAATGGGGCAAATGGTGCATGCTACTCAAACATTTTATTATTATGTACCATAATTTGATTTTCTAATCTTTTCTTAATGGACATTTAGATTATTTCTTTTTTTTTTCCGCTCTATAACCAATGAGGTCATTAACATCTTCATTTATATATCTTGCCAAATTTTTGCAAGGTAATTTTATGGGAAATTCCTAACAGTGGAGTTTCTTTGTCAAAGGGTATGTGTATTTTTAAACTTGATAGGTACTGTTAATTTTTTTCTTGTAGATTGTTGCATCAATTTGGATCAGAACGAACATTTCTGTCTCCTGCACGTGCTCACCAGTAGTGTATTTTATCAAACATTTCAGTCTTTGCCAATCTGAAATATGAAAAATGTCATTGCCATTTTAATTTTTATTTCTTTAATTACGAACAATATTGAACACGTTTCATGTGTTTGTTTTTTTTTTTTTAAAGATTTTATTTTTTTTTTCCTTTTTCTCCCCAAAGCCCCCTGGTACATAGTTGTATATTCTTCGTTGTGGGTCCTTGTTGTTGTGGCATGTGGGACGCTGCCTCAGCGTGGTTTGATGAGCAGTGCCATGTCCGCGCCCAGGATTCGAACCAATGAAACACTGGGCCGCCTGCAGCAGAGCGCACGAACTTAACCACTCGGCCACAGGGCCAGCCCCCCTCATGTGTTTTTTTAACCATTTGTTTTCTTATGCTGAGAACTCTTTATTCGCATCCTTTGCCCATATCAATTATGATACTTATTTTCAAGACAAAGAGCAGCTCCTTTGGTGGAAAAAATATGTAATCTTAGAGCCTTCCTGATTTTACCCTAAAAGATGTTTTTGAACATTGCACTTTTCTTTTAGGTTTCGAAGTTGCGTTTTTCTAAATTTAATATGATTGGAGTTCCAAGATGAGGAGTCGCAGTTTATAGGCACTCTGCTTGGTGGAGGCTGCCTTGCTGCCTCTGAGATTGGATGGTGGTCTCACTTTAAATACTAGCCAAAGCTTTATGTGTTCTCTTCCTATTATCAGCCTCCAGGCATTTGTCTGGCATTTCTTGACCTGTACTTTGCACTTCCAAAGTGAGTTTTAATGGACATAGTTTGTCACCATCTTTCACTGCCCCAATCAGCTCATTTCAGTGGTGTACCCATGCAGTAAAAGCAAGGAGCCCCATGGAACACACATCTAAACATGTCAATAGTGAGGTCTATATTCAGAAATACCTAGAAATGTGTGCAAAATGTTGACCATCTTGTTACACTTTAAACGATCCAGGTAGGTTTGAACTGTATCCAGGTTTTCATGGGAAGTAACTAATGGAGTGGAGCACGAGGAATAACATTATGCCTTGACCAATGCTTAGAGCTTATTGCCAAGAAAAATCAAGTTCATGGAAGCATGTCAGGGAGAATTTAAGAAAACCAGCTTGGCGGTGAATTTTTTAGACTCTGATTAAAAGAGGACTTAAATGCTAAAATACACACACACATGTATAGTGTATTATGGTTTCTTTATTTTATCCAGAGAATTTCAACCTAGAATTACTAACTGTTCTGACTAGTCCCATCAGAAATCGTGTTGTTCCTCCTAGTGGACTAGATTTGGCCATCCTGGGTGGAGCAGTGGTGTCTTCCTCAGTGGGAAAGGACGTATAGGAACTGAAGCCGGTTGGATACCTATGAAGCCCTGGTGAGTCACTGTGTTATCCATGGCCAAGGTGCTCCATTCAATGTTCTCAGTGATCTTCTGGAATAAGAATTGCCATCTCCATTCTTTGAAGTTAAGCAGCACCCTCCAGATCACATGGAATAAGGAATGTGGTGTTGGATTTTAACTTAGGCCTTTCTGACTCCAAACTCTGTGCTACTCCCGCTGTACTAGTGCTTCTCAAACTATCTGTGACACAGGACATTTTTTTGTTTTTCTGTCACAGACCAATACATGGTCCAACTAATGCAAGATTAGTATGGAGCTCCTGGAACTCATCATGCAAGTTCAGTGACATCCAAATTGATCTAGATCCTAATTAATGAGAAGAATCCACTGACCACAGGCTTAGCTGTCAAGATAATGTCAAATTGCTAGAAAAAAATTCTAAAACTTCTAAACGTTGTACTTACTACCTTCTGGTAACAAGTAACTTGCAGAACAGCTCTGCTCTATAGACCCCATTCTGTGTTTCACGGCACTAGAAAAACTGCTAAAGTCTAATTTATTATCTGCTTTACAAAAGACCACACATTATTATTGAATTAAAAGTATGGAAGTTAGAATTCTACCTTTATGGTGAAATAAACCTATAAAAAGTGGTCATTCAAAGCTTTCATAAGAATAAATTATTCCCTGAGGAATGTGCTTGATAAGTAATAAACATGGAAAGCCGTTGTTTGTTTTCCATTAGGCAGAGGAAAACTAATTTCACAGTTTGCTGTAACTGAATGTTTGGCATTTGTTGCATTGAATATCTTTATTCTTATTCTGTGTTGTGGATATTTAATCTTTTCCTTGGAAAATTACTTTTTATTTAATGAGATGTTTTGCTCAGTCCATTTGTAAATAAAGCAACCATACTTAAATAATTCAGATTCCTGTGGTTCTCATTTTACATCTGATTTCCTTCTTGGCTGATCTGCCAGTCTACACAGCTTGATTACTTTCCCAAATTATCTTGCCGGGAATACTCCACAGGCTCTTTCCTATGAAAACTATATTAAACCTTTAATAATTGAGCAAGTTTGGCACTGTCACACCTTCCTCAAAGTGCACTTATCTTGAAGGCACTATTCCATGAAAACCATAAAAAAAAAATCGCTCTAGTATCAGCATGAGCAGTATTGAAATGATCCCTGGGTATTTAAAGAAATGCTTTTAATTAATTAGAAAAACATTTAATATCAATCTACAAATTGTTTCTCTTCAAGGTGTTTTGACCTAAACAACATACATGTATAGTAATGTGTTCCTGCTTTAAAAATTATTTTGTAAAGAAAATAACATACATTTCCCTTCTTTTGTGAGTTTTTCTCTTGGTTGTAAAGAATAGTAAAAAGAAAGTTCTGTATAACAGCATATCTTTATTAAGATCATGTAGAACTTCTGTAAATAGTATAATAATCGCTCTTTCTGCTGATCAACAGAGCCATGAATGTGTATCTGTCATGAAAGTTCTGAATTTGGAGGGTCAGGATGCAGTTAATCTTTGCTTTTTAAGGAGAGAGTAATAAAATATTTTGTATTTGCCTAAATCATCATTTGGACTAATGAAAGACTTGAAGAAAAAACAAAGAAAAATGTCTGCAAACATTATCTACTTGATTAAATGATAGAAAAAACCTAAAACATAAATCAATAAAGGGAAAATATCCAAGACTAACCCAATTCCTCATGCTCTCCGTAAGAGAAGGGCTGTGATCTCTGCCCTATGTGCTATATATTTCATGCTGGCAGTTGTCACCCCAGAGTAGGTGGCTTTTAGATGGTTGGGAACCACATCTCTCTGAGTGATTCTGCACAGCCAAGCAGACTTCTTAAAGCTATTTCACACTGATTATACTATTTCTGTCTAACTTTTAGGTCTGTATTTGTTTCCTAGGCCTGCCATAGCAAAGTACCACAAATGGGTGGTTTATATCAATAGACATTTATTCCTTCACAGTTCCAGAGGCTGGAAGCCCGAGACCAGGGTGTCAGCAGGGCCGTGCTCCCTCCGAAACCTGTCGGGAGGATCCTTCCTTGCTTCTTCCAGCTTCCGGGGACTTGCCAGCAATCTTTGGTGTTCCTTGGCTTGTAGCTGCCTCACTACAATCTCTGCTTTCATTGTCACATGGTGTTCTATGACCATCTCCTAAGGACATCTCTCATGTTGGAGTAGAGTGGGCCCCTAGTCCAATATGACCTCATCCTAATTACATCTGGTATGACTCTATTTTCAAAAAAGGTCACATTCTGAAGTAATTAGGGTTAGAACTTCAATATATCTTTTTGGGGGCACACAATCCAATCCATAACAAGGACTGAATGACATCACTGTAATTTCAGATGAATATTCTGGCTAATGCAGTGTTTTCTACTGTCAAGCAAGTATTTATTAAAGCCTGTAGAACTTCCTGAATGCCAGATGCTGTAACACACACGCACACGCACACACACACACACACACACACACTCATTACAGCATTACCAATCTAAGAGTTCTTAATTTTTCTTTTCGTAAATCATAAGTGACCTTGATAAAGCTTGGGTGATTTTCCCAGGGTGGAATTTGGAGATGGGGATTGGCGTAGAGCTTCCATAGCACATTGTTTACGTTCTGAGCGTTGTGCTGGCCACATTTATCAGCCTGTTTCCTTCATACCAAAGCACTAGAAAGTAGACTAATAATAAAATTCCATAGATGAGGAAAACATGACCTAGAAATAAGGCATTAACTTGTCCTAGAGAGCTATATGGATGAGCCAGTATTCAGTCTGTACCATACAACCTTCCAGTTCTCTGGGAGCAGAGAGAAAGTAGAAAGAGAGGTTGAAGAAATTGTACATGATATGATAGGTAGTATCTTTTCAGCAAAGTTTGCAGTGCCGTAACCTACCAAAGCTGGTAACTTCTTAGGTCGCTTGAAATTGCCCACAGCACAGTGACTGTCACACTTTCTTAATTTATCATTGGAACATCTTGTAACTTTTATTTGCATAGTAATAAATTGCCTTAATTTAACTTCTAATATAAGAATCGAATAAGGTTAATTGAGGTCCCAGAACACATATGAAGAGTCAGAAACTTAAATACCAAAAAGCTTTACCCCACCCAGAACAATGAACATATAGCAGAACCGGTGATAGGGTCATGATTGCTGTATAATTACAACTGTGTACTAGTAATTATTGCACCAAGCCGTATTGACCATCAAATCAGAAATCAATATGTCAAAAGTTGTTTGTACTGTATGGCCTTCCTAGTAAGCTAGCCAATGCCACAATCTTTATAATTACTATTGTGCCTGTAGTAACAGATCATACAACGCTTCATCTCCAAATACTTTGTCTCCCACCTAGCCTCATGCATGTTGCATGCATATATTGCCTGCTATCACACACCCTGGATTACTCACTCCCATCTCTCCACAGCAAAAAGGGTTATCTGTTCATTTCTCGAACATATGAGCAACCCAATTCCAGAATCCCATTTAAAAGCCCACTTCTCAGGGCTGCCCCTGGCATCATTCACTGTATTTTTATCATTATTGTAGCAGGAAACAGCATACTCAAAGTAGATTATTTGAGAAAGCTTCACAAAGCTGTGGACAGGGAGTAGGAAAACCACAAAGAATAATGCAATACCCCAGGACCAGAAAGAGTGGAACGTCATGACCACCCCTAGGCTTGAAAGAGCAAGGGCAAGGAGCAGTTAACAAAACATGGGAAGTAAGAGAGCTCTGTCTGGAAGGCCACATCACAGATTCTGGATCTTTAATTCAGGGTTACAATAGCTCACTGAGAATTCAACAGGAGAGGAACAAGGGAAATAAATACTGTCACCTCATTCTCCTCTTCCCCTCCAGTTTCCAGTTGGGCAAACCCAGCCAGAAACTGGAGGACAAGGGATGCAGTCCATGCAAATTAGCTACCCAGGGCATGGGTCAGGGTAGGGAAAGATGGAAAATATGTCTGCAGGGGGAAAGGGATGATACATAGTGCGCACTTTCCAGCAAGGCAAAGCATTTCCATTGGATTCAGTGGGAGTCAAGGACACAGACTCTGTAGGGAAACATTTGTCTCCTCTTGTCAGATTTCCCCCAACTTTAGACCTTAACAACATCCACAGCATGGACTCCAGGGCATGCTGAGGAGACTTCTTCGACCTTCCCCTTTCTTCCATCAACAGGCCCCAGCAAGTTTCAAGAGAGGCCAACTTGGCCCAACATTGCCCAGAACAGATTTAGAGTCCTTCAGAGCTACTAGTGCTCCCAGGAAGCTCTCCAATCCATGTCCTTGGCTCTTTTCCCCCAGAGTAGTTCTCATCCGACCTCAATAAATTGGCTACTGGACCAATCCCAAGAAAGTGATGATTCATTTTGATTAAGAGTTCAGCAGGACTAATCGCACAGGGCCTTTCATTCCTATTTACTTTGGTCACTGCAGGAGGCCGTCCATCCTCACTCAGATCCTTATCCCTATGTGGCTTTGCAGAGAGCTTTATATTGTTCTGACTCACTTTCAATTGTTCTGCTGCTTCATGAGACCTTTCTCTCTTGCCTCCTGGGACACCTGGTTTTTCATCAGCAAAAGTTCTTGCATCTTCCCCTTACTTAAAACCTTTTCAAGAGATGACTCAGTTTTCTCGTGTTCCTAGTGTATCTCAGATCCCAGAGGTAAGAGTATATATATATACATATATATATATATATATGTATATATATATCTTCATCCTAGCTTATGCTTCCAGACCCTTCTTTATTTTTCTCCCTCCTTATCAAAAATGCTCCATAAAAGCACCTGCCACCAGGCATTCTTCACTGATACTATCAGCCATCCCTCCTTAATACAGATGTATATTATCCTCAGCATCACCCCCATTGAAGATTTTAGTGCATACCTTGCTATCCTTATGTCTAGACTATGGCTGTTATCATTTCTGACTTCAGTATTTAACACTTTGTCCTCTCAGTTCCTTCACCTCCTGAGTCCCAACCATCTTTTTCCTGCTGTCATGAATAGACTTCAGCCCATGTTCTCCAATACTTCTTTTTTGTTCTGTGGTAACATTGGCTTGTAACATTATACGAATTTCAGGTGTACATCATTATATTTTGATGTCTGTGTAGATTACATCATGGTCACCACCCAAAGTCTAATTACCATCCACACATCTGCCTAATCCCCTCTTTCACCCTCCTCCCTCCCCTCTTCCTCTCTGGTAACCACCAATCCAATTTCTGTCTCTATGTGATTGTTTGCTATTGTTTTTATCTTCTACTTATGAGTGAGATCATACAGTATTTGACTTTCTCCCTCTGACGTATTTCGCTTAGCATAATACCCTCAAGGTCCATCCATGTTGTCACAAATAGCCACATTTCATCATTTGTTATGGCTCAGAAGTATTCCCTTAGGTATATATACCACATCTTGCTTATCCATTCATCCAATAATGGGCAACTAGGTGACTTCCAAGTCTTGGCTTGTGAATAACACTGAAATGAACACGGGGTGCATGTATCTTTATGCATTCGTGTTTTCCTGTTCTTTGGATAAATACCCAGCAGTGGAATAGCTGGATCAAACGGTAGTTCTATTCTTAATTTTTTGAGGAATCTCCATACTGCATTCCATAGTGGCTACACCAGTTTGCACTTTCACCAGCATTGTATGAGGGTTCTCTTCTTTCCACATCCTCTCCAACACTTGTTGTTTCTTGTCTTGTTAATTATAGCCATACTGACTGGAGTGAGGTGATATCTCATTGTAGTTTTGATTTGCATTTCCCTAATAGTTAATGATGTTGAGCATCTTTTCATGTGACTGTTGGCCATCTGTATGTCTTCTTGGGAGAAGTGTCTGTTCAGATCTTTTGCCCATTTTTTAACTGAGTTGTTAGTTTTTTTGTTGTTGAGATGTGTGAGTTCTTTATATGTCTTGGATATCAACTCCTTATCAGATATATAGTTTGCAAATATCTTCTATCAATTGTTAGGTTGTCTTTTCCTTTTGCTGATGGTTTCCTTTGCTGTGCAGAAGATTTTTAGTTTGATGTAGTCTCATTTGTTTATTTTTTCTATTGCTTCCCTTGCCAAGTAAGACATGGTCCTTGAAAATATGCTTCTAAGACACATGTCGAAGAGCGTATTGCCTATGTTGTCTTCTAGAAGTTTCATGGTTTCAGGTCTTACATTCAAGTCTTTGACCCACTTTCAGTTAATTTTTGTGTATTGTGTAAGATAATGGTCTACTTTCATTCTTTTGCATGTGGCTGTCCAATTTTCCCAACACCAAATATTGAAGATACTTTCCTTTCTCCATTGTATGTTCTTGGCTCTCTTGTCGACAATTAGCTGTCCAGAGATGTGTGAGTTTATTTCTGGGCCCTTGATTCTGTTCTGTTTATCTGTGTGTCTGTTTTTTTGCCAGTACCATGCTGTTTTGGTTACTATAGCTTTGCAGTATATTTTGAAATCAGGAAGAGTGATACCTTCGGCTTTCTTCTTTTTTCTCAGTGTTCTTTTGGCTATTCAGGGTCTTTCGTTGTTCCACATAAATTTTAGGATTCTTTGTTCTATTTCTGTGAAAAATTTTCTTGGAACTTTGATAGGAATTGCATCGAATCTGTAGATTGCTTTAGGAAGTATGGCCATTTTAACTATGTTAATTCTTCCAATCCAAGAGAATGGAATATCTTTCCATTTTTTGTGTCTTCTTCAATTTCTTTCAACAATGTTCTGTAGTTTTCAGTGTACACATCTTTCACCTCTTTGGTTAAGTTTATCCTTAGGTATTTTATTCTTTTTCTTGCAGTTATAAATGGGATTTTACTCTTAATTTCTCTTTCTGCTAATTTATTTTCAGTGTATAGAAACAACTGATTTTTCTATGTTGATTTTGTATCCTGCAACTTTCCTATATCCATTTATTATTTCTGAAAGCTTTTTGGTGGATTCTTTAGGGTTTTCTATATATAAAATCATGTCATCTGCAAATAGTGACAGTTTTCCTTCATTTCCAGTTTGGATCCCTTTTATTTCCTTTTCTTACCCAATTTCTCTGGCTAGGACTTCCAATACTATGTTAAATAAGAGTGGTGAAAGTGGGCATCCTTGTCTGGTTCCTGTTCTTAGAGGGATAGCTGTCACTATTTCTCAATTGAGAATGATATTAGCTGTGGATTTGTCATACATGGCTTTTACTATGTTGAGGCACTTTCTTTCTATACCCATTTTATTCTGAGTTTTTAACATAAATGGCTGCTGTATCTTGTCAAATGCTTTCTCTGCATCTATTGAGATGATCATGTGATTTTTATTCTTCATTTTGTTAATGTGATGTATCATGTTAACTGATTTGCAGATGTTGAACCATCCCTGCATCCCTGGAATAAATCCCACTTGATCATGGTGTATGATCTTTTTAATGTATTGTTGTAATCGATTTGCTAGTATTTTGTTGAGGATTTTTGCACTGATGTTCAATAGTGATATTGGCCTGTAATTTTCTTTTTCTGTGTTTTCCTTATCTGGTTTTGGTATAAGGGTAATTTTGGCTTTGTAGAATGAGTTAGGAAGCTTCCCCTTCTCTTGAATTTTTTTGAAGAGTTTCAGGAGGATAGGCGGTAAGTCTTCTTTGAATTTTTGGTAGAATTGACCAGGGAAGCCATCTGGTCCTGGACTTTTATCTTTGGGGAGGTTTTTGATTATCGTTTCAATCTCATTACTGATGATTTGTCTACTCAAATTCTCTCTTTCTTCTTGATTCAGTTTTGGAAGGTTCTATGATTCTAAGAATTTGTTCATTTCTTCTGGATTATCCAATTTGTTGGCGTAAAGTTTTTCATAGTATTCTCTTATGATCTTTTGTATTTCTGAGGTGTCCATTGTAATTTCCCTTCTTTCATTTCTGATTTTATTTATTTGAGCATTCTCTCTTGTTTTCCTGGTGAGTCTAGCTAACGATTTGTCAATTCTGTTTATATTTTCAAAGAACCAGCTCTTGGTTTCAATGATATTTTCTATTTTTTTTTTGTCTCTATTTCATTTATTTCTCCTCTGATTTTTATTATTTCCTTTCTCCTGCTGATTTTGGGGTTTGGTTGTTCTTTTTCCACTTCCTTCAGGTGCACTGTTAGATTGTTTATTTGAGATTTTTCTTGTTTGTTAAGGTAGACCTGTATTTCTATAAACTTCCCTTTTAGAACCACTTTTGATGCATCCCATAAATTTTGACACGTTGTATTTTCATTTTCGTTTGTCTCCAGGTCTTTCTTTATTTCTCCTTTGATTTCTTCATGACCCAATTGTTATTCAATAGCATTTTGTTTAATCTCCACATATATGTGGCTTTTCTGATTTTCTTCTTGAAGTTGGTTTCCAGTTTCATACCATCATGGTCAGAAAAGATGCTTGTTATTATTTCAGTCTTCCTTAATTTATTGAGACTTGTCTTGTGGCTTAATATGTGATCTATCCTGGAGAATGCTCATTTGAAAAGAATGTGTAGTCTACAGTTTTTGGATGGAATGTTCTGTATATATCTACTAAGTCCATCTAGTCTAAAATGTCATTCAAGGTCAATGTTTCCTTATTGATCTTCTGTTTGGATGATCTATCCATTGGTGTAAGTGGAGTGTTAAAGTCCCCTACTATTATTGTGTTACTGTCTATTTCTCCTTTTACGTCTGTTAATAATTGCTTTATATATTTGGGTGTTCCTATGTCAGGTGCATAAATATTTATAAGTGTTATATCCTCTTGTAGGATTGTTCTCTTTATCATTATGTAGTGCCCTCCTTTGTCTCTTGTTACAGTTTTTGTTTTAAAGTCTATTTTGTCTGATGTAAGTATTGATAACCCCAGCTTTCTTTTCATTGCCATTTGCATGGAGTATCTTTGTCCATCCTGTCACTTCCAGTGTGTGACTTTCTTTAAGTTTGAAGTGTTTCCTGTATGCAGTATACACATAGGTCTTGTTTTTTCAATCCAATCGGCCACCCTATGCCTTTTGATTGGAGCATTTAGTCCATTGACATTTAAAGTTGCTATTGATAAGTATGTACTTATTGCCATTTTGTTACTTTTTTTCTGGGTATTTTAGTAGTTCTTCTCTTTTCATTCTCTTGTTCTCTTCCCTTGGGGTTTGATGGTTTTCTTTAGTATTATGTTTGGGTTTCTTTTTCTTAAGTTTTTGTGTATTTATTATAGATTTCTGGTTTGTGATTACCATGAGGTTAACATATAGCGACCTACATATATAGCAATCTATATTAAGTTGATGGTCTCTTTAATTTGACCTCTTGCTAAAAGGTCTACTCTTTTATTCCCCTCTTCCCACATTTTGTTGTTGATATCATATCTAACCTCTTTGTGTGTGTGTCTATCTGTTACCTGCTTATCATGGGAATAGGCAATTTTTGTATTTTTGTGTTTTCACCTTCATATTATCCTCATAGGTGGTTGATCTGCTACCTTTACTGTATTTTTGCCTTTATCAGTGATTTTATTGCTGTTTTTTTGATAATTTCCTTATTCCTCTTCGTGGTCTTCTTGTTCCCACTTAGCTAAGACCCTTTAGCATTTCTTATAAGGCTGGTTTCTTGGTGATTAACTCCTATAATTTTTGCTTGTCTGGGAAACTCTTTTTCTCTCCTTACATTCGGAATGATAACCTTGCAGGGTAGAATATTCTGGTCTATAGGTATTTTCCTTTCAGCACTTTAAATTTATCATGCCACTCCCTTCTAGCCTGTAAGCTTTCTGCTGAGAAGTCAGCTGATAGCCTTATGGAGTTTCTTTTGTACATAATTTGTTGTCTTTCTCTTGGGGCTTTTAGGATTCTCTCTTTATTTCTAATTCTTGACATTTTAATTATAATGTGCCTTGGTGTGGGTCTCTCGGGGTTTATCTTGTTTGGTGCTCTCTGTGTGTCTTGTACCTGGGTGTCTGTTTCTTCCTTAGGTTAGGAAATGTTTCAGCTATTATTTGTTCAAATAGATTCTCTACCCCTTTGTCTCTCTCTTCTCCTTCTGGGACCCCTATCACCCAAATGTTAGTGCACTTGATATTGCCCCAGATGTCCCTTAGCCTTTTCGCATTCTTTTAAATTATTTTTTCTTTTATTTGTTCAGCTCTGGTGATTTCCTCTAGTCTTTTGTCTAGCTCACTGATCCATTCTTCTATATCATCTACTCTGCTATTGAATCCCTCTAGTGAACTTTTCATTTCCAGTATTGTATTCTTCATTTGTAATTGGTTCTTTTTTATATTTTTCAATTCTTTGTTGATGTTCTCACTGAGTTCAGCCATTCTTCTCCCAAAGATCAGTGAGCATCCTTGGCCTTTTGTTTGAACTCTCTGTCAGGTAGATGGCTTATTTCTGTTTCATTCAGTTCTTTTTCTGGGGTTTTGTCCTGTTCCCTTACTTGGAACATCTTCCTTTGCCTCCTCATTTTGCCTCTTTCTCTGTGCTTATATATATGCACTAGGTAGGTCAGCTACATCTCCCAATCTTGGAGAGGTGTCCTTGTGTAAGAGATGCCTTATGATGCCCAGAAGTGTGCTTCCCTCCTGTTACCAGTTCCAAAAGTTGCAGGAGTGTTCCCTGTGTGGGCTGCATGTCTCCTTCTGTTGTGGCAGGGTTGCTCATGCTGCAGATACCCTGGGAGGCAGTTCATGCCCTTGGTTAGTGGGTTGTAATGTTCAGCTGTGTGTCACTGCTATAGAGCCATCAGTTACTTTATTGTGTGTGGGGAGCCCCAGCACAGTTGGCTGCAAGGTCTAATAGCACATTCATATTGCAGTTTTTCTGTTAAGTGAGTAGGCCCCCAGTGTGGATCGTTGCTAGGCTCAGGGGCTTAGTATTGCTGAAGGCCTCCAGCTTTCAAGGCTCTTGTCAGCTCTCTTAGGATTGCAGCTAAGTAGGGCTGGCCCAAGGCATGAGAGCACTCAATTGTTTCAGTCATTGGAAGGTGAGGCCAATCCCCTATGTGGCTATTTGAGAATCACAAATCTTCTGCAGCTGACAAGCCCCACCATCCACGCAGTCACGCACACCATCAGCACAGTTCTACTGCATGCACATGCCCCAACCTCCTAAAGTGGACCCAGTTGCCCCATTGCCAAGGCTCTACCCACTCCACCAATGCCAGACACACTCCACCCACTCCTCATGCATGCCCTGCCCTGCAGAGGCAGACCCCTTGCCCTGTTGCTCCTGGCACCCAGCCTATGAAGGCCCACAAGGTACCCAAGGGCTTGCTGTTGGGTGGGGCAAGTCTCTAGGGCAGGCTGCCTGCCCTGACTGAGCTGGATTAAATCAGTACTCTAGTGGGTGGGGCAGACCCTGGGCTAACAGGCCAGCAGAATAACTCCAATGGTGTCTGCCAGCATCTGAATCAGCACACCTGTACTAGGTCACAATAATGGCTACTGCCACTGTCTCAGTCCATGGAGAAGTCTCACCTCTTACCAAGATGCACTCAGCCTATCAGGTGGGTCTTTTTTCACCAAAGGACTGTGCACCTTTCTTTCTGGTGATTTTAAGTTGCTTTCCCAAATGGGTGAATTTGTGCATGGGCATTTTAAGAGCAAGTTTTTTATTCCCTTATGTCCTATAGCTTTTCTAGGAATATTCCCTATTGTAGTTAATAGCCAGCAAAGTCAGATATTCTGATACTTGTCTTGCTTGTGCTGAGTCCAAAGGATGCTTATAGCATTAATATTCCCTTGTGAGGTTCCCACTCCTCCAGGGAAGGTTGTATTCCTTAGGATTGCTCCCGGCCAGCCACGAAACACCGCAGCTTGCAAAGGTGGCATTTTTTCTCTCCAGAAAGGAATTTCTGCTTCTTCCATTTCAGTCAGGACTGTCGCTTGTTGCTGAGGTTCTTTTTATCCATTTTCCAGTTCTCTACCAGTGGTAATTGTTCCCATAGTAGTTGCAAATTTGTTGTGTCCATGGGAGGAGGTGAGTTCAGAGTCTACCTACACTGTCATCTTGACATCTCTGTCTCCAATACTTCTTTTCCTACAATTCTTCAATGTCACTAGGACTTTCAATCCACTTATCTACTGTGCCAGTGCCCTTGTATTTTGCATCCTATATCCCATTACTATAATTACTTCCTTTCATACACTCTCAACTCTCTTGCTCCTCTATCCTCCCATTATATTTGCCCAGAATAATCTTTACCATGATTGAACATAATTCTTTATATTCACACTATACCTCTATCTCAACATCAAAATGACTAGAATAGAATATACAGAATGCAGATAGGTATCACTTTAAATTTATGACACAAATCTCAAGTGGACTCTCAGTACTGCCAGCAATCCTGCTGTATTATCTTAGTGAAAACACTTTCCCACTCTGTAAGACTACTACTTCACCTATAACCCTCCCTTCACTTCTCCAGTACCCTGTCTTTCTATCTGAACATCAGCTGATGCCTTTGGATCTTTCTAATAAAACATTAAAACAATCAGAAAAGAATGTCTTTATTCTTCTCCCCTAAATCAACATCTGACTTGCATCTGCACTCATATATTCTGCCTTCATCTTCTCATAATTGTTGAAGTGTCCCTGCAGTTACCTAAGTTCAACTCTTTCATCTGGGCATTGAATTCCATCTCCTCTTGCCTACTCAAAAACATTGCTTCCACAATCATCTCTCCTTTGTTCTTCATTGTAAATGTTTCCTAATCTATTGGACTTTAAAGCAAGCAAATATCTTTTGTGGTTCCTTAACTCCCTCCAACTACTGCTCTTCTCCTTTTTATAATAAAATAGCTCAAAAAGAGCCACCTAGATTCACTGTCTCCATTCCTTTGCATCTCTTTTCCTCTTGAATCTATGCTAACCAAACTCTGTCCTATATCTCTCCACCTAAACTTTCCTTGTCAACATCAACAACACTCTCTACAATACTAAGTTAAATGATCGTTTCATTATCTCCATTCTACATAACCTCTCACTCACATTTGGTCTTCTCGAAATTATTTAATCACTTACCTTCTGGAACAACAGAATCTCTGGGTTTCCCTCTGTCTTCAGGGGCTCTTCTTTCTCAGGATCTTCTTTCTTGACCTCTTAATGTTGTGCTCCCACAAGATCTCATCTTCACACCTCTCCTTTTATCTATCCAAATTTATTCTTTAGATTATTTCATCCATCCCCATGGCTTCAAACACCATATATTCACTCATGATTCTTAGATATATACATTCCCAACCTGACTCTCTAGCCTGCATGTCCCAAACAGAACTGTTGATTCCTTGCTACCTCCTCCTCCAACCTGCTCCCCATCAGTCTACCCCAGCTTAGAAAACCACACCACAATCCATGTAGTTGTTCAGACCCACTTCTTCTCTTTTCCCAGAACCCGGATTTAAACCATTAAAATTTTGCAGATGTGACCATTTATTGACACCTACATGGCCTTTCAGCTCATAAAATATACCATCACTCCTCACCTGGGTTATTGAAGTGGATAGTTTACTCATCTTCCTACTTTTACTCCTGGCTCCCTATACTCTGCTCTCCACCCAGTAGCCAGAATAATCTTCTTAAAAATGTCTATCTGACCTTGTCACTTTCCTACTCAAACCCCCTGAATGTTTCCAACCATATTTATGATAAAATGTAAACACCTGACCATAACCTCCAGTCTACCTTCAACCACTGCCCCCAACTCACTGTGTTTTTTTTGAGTTTTGGCTGTTCATGTCCATACCAAACTCTTTTCCTCCTCACAGCCTTTGAGTTGTCATTCCCTGTCTTGAGAAGATTCTTTCTTAGGTATTCACTTGACTTGTCTCCTCCTTCTATTCAGGACACTGCTCAAATATTACTCTTCAGTGAGACATTCCCAGACTGCCCAACTGAAATAGAGCCATCTTCTCAAAATATAAAAATTAAAATCAAGGTCATTTTTTGTTATATTCTTGAGCTAAAGAAATAATGGTATTCAATTCTAACTATCCAAGAGAGGTAAGATAAAACCAAGTAAGTAAAAAGGATTGTGACATTGAAGAAGAATAATGATCCTAAGAAGTTGAAATCAATTTTACATTTAATTTTTTTATATTTCACAACACCACATCAAGAATCAAGGGACATGTATTGCAATTATCTACAAAACCGTATAAAACATAATGAGTATAAAAATCAAGATTAGACTCTACATCGTGTGGCATCAAAATTTTATATAAGAGGTAAAATACAGTAACTACTGCTTCAATTGTTGTGACATTGAAGCCATGATGCCATTGATTTGAATTTTGCTGTTATAGGCCTGAGCCATGTTTCGAAGGAGAGAATATTTCTCCTTGGGTCTTACTTTTACTTCTAAAAGCAATCAAAGTACTGAAGCATTTATGAATGGATTAGAAGTATCAAGCATCAATCACTTTCAGAATCTTATCAACTAGGAAACTAATTCCCCTAAAACATATTTTTGTTGAAATACTATTAGAGTTGAGTCTTATATCAAAATAGCAGACATGAAAAATATGTCCACTTTTCAAACTGAGGGAACACATGCAATGTGTCTTACTCTGCAATTGCACTAAACATTGATTCAGCGGCTGGATGCAAGGTTCACTTAATCTGGGGATGCTTAGTGCAAAAATAATGAGGCTATTACTTTTTTAGCTTTGCCTCCAATCCAATAAAAAGACTATTATTTCCCACAGTCAGGTGTCTTATTATTAGATCACTAACATTTTCAAAAACGTTTCTGCATAAAGATGAGTTTAAAGCAATTCATACATAGGCACAAAACTTCCCAGTTTTAATATATGAGGGATAATAATAAAAGTTTATCAGAAGTATTTACTTCCCCCATTATGATGCCAGTTTTCTTACTTCATGACTCTACATAGTTATAGTTATTAGAATAGAAATAAACCTCCTCTTTAAAAGGAGAAATAAAAATACATGCAACCTTTCTCAGATGTCCATGAGTATAAAACAAAGAAAATAGATTTGGGAAAGACAATGCCCATGTGGCTCCAGGCTAGGGAAATGAAGAATGGTCTAGCAGGTAAGAATGTATATTTCAATCATCTTGTATTTCAGAAAACGTTTCCCAACACAAATTCCACTTTGTGAAATCTATTCTTTTAAATTTTTTCAATCATAGAGTTGGGAGTAGGGCACTTTTCTTGTAGGTCTGAGTCTGTGAATGATCACTGTAATGAACAGCTCTCTATACTGTGTGCTCCTGTTCTGTCCTTCTCTTCAGCCAGAACGTGCTGAGCATATGATGTGCTGTCAACAACAACTTGTCAATCACCTTATATTTTGTCACCCAAAATAAATTTCAACAACAAAAGATGATCCAGTAGATCGCTGTTTCTCCTAGTGCAGTTCACAAAGCATTAGCGATACAGTAGGAAATTTTATATGGCATGCCAACAAGCTATTTTTGTTTCATTTTAGAAATTTTCATATATTTTAAAATGTATTAAGATACTCCCCAACCTTCTTATTTCATGGATATTAAATTTATGTATATTTATTAAATATCTAAAGTGAGTTATTTAAAAAAAGATTAAAGTTTACTAAAGATTATGCTAGTAAGCATGAATGGCATGAATGGCATCCTCTTTGTCTTTACTGCAGCAGTGTTGGCCAGTGTTGAATTACATTCAAATCAACTCATTTACTAGCCATTGTGAGCTCTAATAGTGGTAAATTTTCGTGCTAAATGCAAAACTATACCTTCACTGGTGCTTGAGTAAGAGTGTAAGACAGAGAAAGAGGTAAGTAATATTTGAGCATATCAAGAGTTCCAAGAGATGAGCAAAACAATTTTCTGGTAGTTCAGAAGAACTGAAAATCACATGCAGTTGGAGGACCTTATGAAAGGCTTTATGACAGAGGTAGCAATCAAGGAAACTTGAAACTTAGATTCTCACCCTTTGGGAGAAGATGAGGAAACAGTATTCCAAGCAGCAAATGGCAAAAACAAAGCACTTGAAGTCATTCTCGAAGGGAAGAAAGTCATCTTTAAATACTAGAGTGGGGTCAAAAGGGATTAAATTTAGTTATATTTCTAGAGGGCTTTAAAGAAATGAACTTCACTTGTTAGAATGGAATTTTTCTTAACCAAGATTTTTCGCTAACCTTAAGTTTTCTTATTTGGGATCTCATGTTTGACTACAGAGGCTTTTTTTAAAATGAGTTACTCATTTGAAATCTATACTTGGAAGTGTCGTATTTTCTAAGACTCAACGGGGATTGACTATATTTTTAAAGATCAATTCCTAGGGGACAGCGTTTTTATACATAAAACTTAATCCCTTGACATACTCCACAAAGACAAAAATCCTTTTGTATTCATGATGCTTATTTCTAGTTCTGACATTTCTGTCTTCCAAGGTGGCTTCCTTAAACAGAGTACAGTAAATGGCTTTAGTTCATCACCAAGTAATTTTTAATTAGAAGTGCTTTAAGAAAACTCTTCTTAAAGTTCAGCTGCAGAGTTTATACCAGAGATGCTTGACAACGAGCTGTCAATCGATGGATTTATTTTTCATCTTGGTGTTGTTTTTCTATTACAGTATCCTGGGTAGGCAGGGAGATTATGCAGATTCTAAATTAAATTGCAATCTGCTTGTAATCATCTCTTATTAATGCGATACATTGGATATATTGAGAGTATAGATTTTCCAAGAAATTGTATTGATGAATTGGAATTCTCCTGGGATTGTTTCTATCCAGCTGAAGCTGACAGGCAGTGATGCTGGGAAGTGTTCTACAAAGTTTGAAATATTGAGTGGAATCCATGAACTCAAAATAACCCCTCTTACCACTGTTTTTCCTGAGATTAAACTCTTAGCCAAATTCTATTTCAGTTGTGGTTCTTGGCAATGCTAATCAGAATTCCAAATAATTTGGGGGAAATACCATACGCACTATTTTTCTTTTACAGATTCCTAATACAAATTAACTTATTTAAGGAATTGAGAATTTCTAAAGTTAATTATATCATTATTTATTTCACTTATACAGAGAAAGATGCATATTAGAATCTCCATTCTATCATCTCCCAATAAAATTTTGTCGCTGTACTATTATTCTCATTTGTGTCTTCCATCCCTTAAACCAATATATGAAGGATGCTACTAACATATTTAATTGACTGCAGTTTTTCATTCGCCCTAAGACTCAGAAATCAGTCAACAGGAAAAATTGCCAGCAAAACAAACTCTAAGTGTAAAAGTAGATGTTTGTTTGTTTTGAGAAGTCACATCTCTTAGATAATCTTTAAGCTATATCAAAGACAGGACAAGATTAAGACAAAATATGAGTTGGGGATTCAGAAAGAATATTAGGTAATAGAAATCAAATAAAGTGAACGTAGCAACAACACTATTGAGAGTAATTTACAATGACATTGCACAATTTTCTACCCTCTGTAAGGAAAGGAGGAATATGAGGACATATACTTGATTTGTATTGGCACAAAGAAAAACTAAAAATACACGCATCTAACTAATGAAATTGTTACCAGCAGGAAATCAGATGCTGGACAGTAGAAAAATCCCAGCTTGGAGCAAGACTTCTCAAAGCAAAGGTTTTACAGTATTTTGATATTTGAATCACGTGAATGTTTCAAATTAAACTTAACAATAAAAACAAAACAAAACACTGCTGCGTTTTTAACACAAACAGAGTTTCTTTAGTTGCTCATAAGAAAAAGTTCAAAAGTGTAATAGATAATAGTGCATCCATGTTCAGAATTTCTTTTCTTCATAATGAAGACAGCAGTATATAAAGAGAAGGAAAGAGAAGGGAGAAAAAACTGGTTCAGACTTTGTGGAGCAAACGTTGCTAATTTATGGGAATGAGAATATCAATTCCTGTCGAATATATGAGAGTTTGCAGTGGTTCCCTGTGAATGGACAGTCACACGCAGGCATAGCACACAGACCCCATACGAATGGAAAATAGAGAATACAGTAAATAAAGAGGACATATTAATGGAAACCAATCTCCTTCTTCAAACACGTGGGCAACTAAATTTTTGAACTATGTCTGTTTTTTGAACTACATCAGAATTTTCTAGCTATCTGTTAAAGAATCTAATGTAAAAGATGAATCCTCTTCCCAGGGGAAAAATACACACATATACACATACACAAAATTGTGCATACAATTTAGAAGTTAACGCTGAAGCCCACAGATCTCAGGGGACAAGCCTCCATATTTTAATAGGCAAAAGTAGACAGTCTGAGCCCTAGAGAACTTCAATTAATTCTCAGATCTGCCACTGACGGCTAAGGGACCTTGGATAAATTACTTCATCTTCCCGAACCTCCGTCTCCACATCTTCAAAATGGAATTGCCTACCCCAATATTACCAGCATACAGGAAAAATGCAACAAATAGTAAGCATTACTTTTAGTATAATATGGCAGCTGTCAAAATAGAATTAGGAATTCCACAGCTGAGTGAAAAGATAGTTTGTCAAATCATATCAGGGGAGCTGATAAGTCCCGCTTCAACAGCTCCCAGACAAATTGAGCCTCATTTTGATATTCAGATGTAAGTGTTCTGTCTTTTTATGTCTCTACCCAGATATCTTTCCTCTCATAATAATTTCAGGGAGACTATGCAGCATCCTCAATCCACTGGTGTTAGGCCAGGCTTCACCTGTTTCAAGGAGAGGAAACTAGAGTTCATTCAGTCAGGGAAGTAATTCCATGTTCGGGGCTTTGTTTCTCTGACAGTCTTACGGAGTGGTTGGCGGTGTTACAATCTAATTGAATTCTTGACGCACACACCAGCTTTGAGATTCTGGAGGTAGTGCCTAAACATGCAAAGAACAGTCCAGGTTGGGAACATTTGTTAAGGCAGTGCTATTTTGAAAGCTATAGAAATATATGATTATACGAAATCATGATTTCTGTGTCACTGGTACCTTCAAGATATGGGCTGTACTACTAAAGAACAGTGTGCTAAGCTGTCCTTTATTTGAAGGGGAAAAAATCAGATCCCTTTGGAATAATGCAAAGATTAATCAAAAAGCTGTCACATTTCCCTAACATTTTAAACTGTCAGGGGATTCCTTTTATGTGAAGATAATACCAGTTTCTAACAAGGCGAAGACTTAGAAAAGCCCATTAAGCTTTAGGTTATCAATACCTTTGCAGTCTTTGGCCCACTTTGTATAATTATATAAAGAGAAAATTGAAAATAAGTTGATAAATTGAGCTCAGCATGAGCCTGAGCATTTGCTTCCTGTTCATCATCCCTTCAGGAATTTTACTCTAGTTGTTGCTTCCATCTCATTCCGCCTCCTTGGTGGTTTTCAAAGATGAGCCAAAAATGAACTTAATAGTTAATGGCTTCAGCTGTGAAGGCAGTTGAATGGCTATGTAGCTGACATAAAGAACATGAGGGATAAGCATACTTCCATTCATTTTCTGTTCTGCCATACTTTTAGTCTTAAAAAAAAAATACTTGAGATTTAAATGACAAGTAACAAACTGATGACATGTACTCCTGACTAATTAAGTGAAGCCCTCGTTCTATATGGCTCTTGACCTTTAATAGCCATGATAATATCAGCATCATATCAATAACTTACTATTACGCATTTAAAGTGTCCACTTCACTGCCACTGAGTATAACAATTAAGAGGAAACAAACAAAGGATAAGAATGTTTAGCTAGTGCTGTTTCAGTGACATAAACCTTTCAAATCTATTCATCATTGCCTCTCTTTTTCCTGAGAATGGCTTTTTTATATCAATTCACTCTTTTAAAAACTTAATGACCTTCGAATTTGCTTTATTCAGTTAGTTCTGTATAGCAATAATCACATCCCATGCTCATTTTAGGATACAGTTCGAAGATTTGTTATAGAGATTTGTGCTCTCCCTCTCAAGCTCCTCTCTCAATGCGTGACCACTTTGAGGTCACTAGGCTTGGGTGAGAAGACCATACTCTGAATCTGGTCGTTTCCCTAAGACAAAGCCATTTAGCCCAATTTTTTTTTACAATTTAAGGCCTCAAAACATTTGGTTTTGCCAATATTTCAGGCTCCCAAATTTACAGAATATCTATGGCCTTTCATTTCTGCATACATCCCTGCCCATCCTCTCCTAGCTTCTCTCTTTCATGTAATACTTTGCGAAGTACTTCCAACAGCAACTCATCCACAGTCCAGTAGAGATTTAATTTCTTTCCTTGATTAAAGTCTAAACGTCATCACTGTGACCATTTTAAAAATCTTTTGATAACTATAGTTTTATTTAAAAAAATAGCTGATAAAAGATAAAATGAAGATATATGCAGGACAAAAAAATATGGAACAATAGTTTCTAAGGCCTGAAGCTCTGAAATGACAACAGCTGGAATATATCATACTCTTTGAAACATGAACAAAAAGATATGCATATTGCAAATGGTCACTGATGTTTCATGTTAATAATAGATTACTATGCGTTTTTAAAAGTTTTAAACTTTTGCCTTTAAAACATTAAATTATTAAAGATATAGCCGCCTCTACAATCCATACATAATTAATAATTATGACATATATTATAGTTATGAACATTCTGTAGATGAATATAGATGGGATTCACAAACCAATCTGAAACTGGAAAATAAACCTTACTAGAAAGGGAAAGATATTCATGATAATATTGCCCGGAGCTGGAAGATAACTGAACTTGTTGCCCAAGTTCAATATCTCAGAGATTGACGTGGAAGGCACACAATAAAAGTTTTAATATTCAGCAGCTTTGAATAGTAAAGTGCTTAGAATGATCAAGTATTCTGATTAATATGTCCACCATGGGTATTGTGTATGGAATACTAGTTTTTAAAGAATTAGGATATGATAGAATCTAATTTTCATTTATGGAATGTAAAATGATTTAGTATTTCTTTGATGATGACACTTGAGGATCTCACAGAATCCACACAATAAACACTGGTCCTCATTATTTTGAAGATTTAGATAAATGCTGGATAACAGATAACTTCAGTTAATAAACGGTATCATTGTTTTTGGAATAATGCAGGCCGCAGTGCTCATTCTAATCCTGTGTTTTACTTGCAATGTATCCTTAAGCAATGCTTCCTCTCTGAGGAACTTTCCTTGTCATTACAATTAATTACTATTTTGTAACATTATCTAGAACATTCCTTGATCGAGTGAATTCCATGCTTACGTTAGAGAAACAGATTGTTCATTTTTAATATTAATTTATCTTGTGTTGTTCTAGCTAAACTACCCTGGGTATTTTTTGGACCAGGAAGTGAGTAACCAGATTGAGCAGACTCAGTTCAGTGGGCCTGAGTGCTGAAGCTCATAAAATTTAAGATCAATTGTGTTCTGACTTATATCTCTATCTTCTAGTACTGATGTAAATGCATGCCTCACTTGAAGAAATGGGACAGATTTTCACTCTTAACATCTTCCGTGCTTCCTCAGATTCACATCTTTGTTTACCAAATACTTCCCTTCAACAGTATTTCTTCCATTCCTTCCCCAGTCTTCTCCACATCATGAAGTTCTATGCATCTTTCAAGGTCAACATCTAACATCAGGTCCTCCAAGATCTTGCTCACATTGAATTGTTGAATGCACTCAGTGTTCCAGTACAGGGTTAAGGTGTGAAATTGCAAGATGAACAAGACAAGGTCCTTTCCTTAGGGAAACTTATGGTGTGGTGGAGACGCACACAGAGATAATTTCAATATAAGGTGGTGCATCTAGTGGTAGAAGTGTGCAAACACATTATCCATTCCCTATTTGAGCCTCCAAAGTAGGTTGCTGATAAATCTCTTATGTCGATGATCTTATTCAGTAGTAAATTACTGTAGAAAGAGAAGCTTAATTAAACTGATATGTAATCCAAGACTTTTCACTTACTTGGTATGACATTGAGCCAAATACTTAAATTACTATTTTTTTTTTTTTAAGATTTTATTTTTTCCTTTTTCTCCCCAAAGCCCCCCGGTACATAGTTGTGTATTCTTCGTTGTGGGTCCCTCTAGTTGTGGCATGTGGGACGCCGCCTCAGCATGGTCTGACGAGCAGTGCCATGTCTGCGCCCAGGATTCGAACCAACGAAACACTGGGCCGCCTGCAGCGGAGCGCGCGAACTTAACCACTCGGCCACGGGGCCAGCCCCCTTAAATTACTATTTTTTAAAATTCTAATTGTGGAAAAGTACACTTAACATAAAATTTACTATTTTCAAAATTTGTAAGTGTACAGTTCAGTAGCTTTAAGTACGTTCACCTTATCGTTCAACTAATCTCCAGAACTCTTTTCATTTTACAACCTTAGTATTTTTCAATGAAGAAAATAATAACAGTTACAGGTTTGTCCAGGAATTAAGTAAGGTAACATACATAAAATACCTAGTTCAGAACCTGGCACATAGATAATGTTTAAGCGACAACGTTTTTTTTCTGTACTTCCTCTACAATGAGACAATCTGTTGTCTGAGTTGGCCTATCTCAGATACAGATCTAATCTAAGTCTAACGTAGCACTTTTTCTGATGTATTTGTAACAGGTACCTTGTAGGTAATCTAACAGAATGAATGAATAGACAATTGCACTGGAAGGAGAATGGATGGATAACTAAAGGTAGGAATCTGAAAAATATTGAAAGCAGAAGTCCCAAACCAGAAGTGCTGCCAATAAAAGAGACCAATGAGAAATACATTAGAAAAAGGACATATTGCTCAGATTTTGGAACTGGAGTATGATGAATTAAAGGAAATTCTGAAGCCAGGTGTTATTTTACTATGATATCTCCCTCAAAACAAACACACACAAACAAACAACATCATTAAATCACAGATACTCAGGAGTTAAACAAGACCACACCATGACTTAGATATTCAAATGCAGCTCTGTTTATTTCCAGAACCATCTTATCCCATTGCCTCTTCCTCTGAAATACTAAATTATAGGTTATCAAAAAAGTCACAATATTGACTTCTTTTTTGCATATAAGAATTAAAGACATCTAAAAGAAATGCTAAAAATCACTACCATTTCTTCTCTACAGAATATTATTAAATATAAAGGAAACAGCAAATACAAGTAATTAATTCTTTTTTTCTTAATAATACCATCGAAATAAAGCAAAGAGAAATGCTTTTAGGAAATCTCTTGAGTGAAAATGCCTCACAGAACTCCAAGTAAGACTTCCACACAGGATGGATTTGGGAATCAGCTACATGGGCATGATAGTTTCGATGACAAGAGTGTGTACAATCTCCAAGGAAGAGAATGCAAATGGGAAAGAGCAGATGGCCCCATCAGATAAAAGTAAGATTTATACTCTAAGAAAAGCAGTAAAAAAAATCACTAAAGATCGATAATTTAGAACAAAATGCTTTTATGGAAAAGCAGAGGAAAAAAGCTCAGACAGCACAGTCCTGCCTACATCCTATACATCTGTGTCCGGAACATGCCTGTGAAGGATGCCAGAACATCAAATAGAACAGAACATTAAAAGAAAAGACTTACACGTGGTGACTATTCAACTTCTACTCAAATTATTTAATTGTATCTCAGGGTCTTGGTGTATTACAAAATATAACAAGGAGGTGGAGAGGTATCATAAAATCTGCAGTTGAAAGAAATCTCTAGCTCAGAGTAAATGAAGGAAACTGGGAATCAATTACACTTGGGTAGGTAATTTGAATAAATGAAAATGCCAGAAGGATTGAAGTTTATATAATCAGGATGGTAGAATGAGTCTGACAGTGGGTGACTGCATTTTAATAATATGAATACAGGAAAACAACAACAACACAAAAGAATAAGAGAGAGAGAGGGAGAAGATGAAAGTTACTAATGCTGTGACAATTTGAAATTAAGAACTGGTGTGCAATTACACAAAAAAAATGTTACGAATGAAAAAGCCGGGATAGCCTATGTTGGAGAATGGTATTTGCTGGGCTAATACGGAAACAATCTAGAAATGGAAATGTTGGCACTCTTTAAGTCACTTTTTTAAAGAGATGCATTTAAACATTAGCATGGTGAACAATAGCTTAATTGAAGGTGTGCATTAATGTATTATCAAACTAATGGGACAGTTCATGCAAAATTGAAAAGTAATTATACCCTATGTATTTTTGATTTGTATCTCCCAAAATTTACAATAAGACATCATTGCACTATCTTATATATATATTTGCACACACACAAACACACATGCAAACATATCTATGTACTCACATGTACGTATATATGCACACATAGTTTTACTTATACATGTGCTTATTTATATTGATGCATATATGTTCTTATTGGTAAAAACTGCTTTATTACATGCTTCTTTTGAAGATGAAATGATGTCATACATGTAAAGCACTGAGTAGTGTTGACACAAATAAACCATAATCAATCTATAAATCAAAATTGGGATGAGTTTATTATGAGCCAGATCTGAGGACTAGCCCGGGATCTGCCTTCCTCAAGGAACCCAAAGAAGTGGGGTGTACAGACTGGTTGTATACTGTCTTAGAACAAAGAGCATACATCTCATATGACAGGAATGTCCCTTTTACAATAGTTAGGAGATTGCTTTGCTGGCATGGCAGATTGGTGAACACAGCAGGTCGGTGGTCACAAGGTGGGTGGTCACAAGGTGAGCATAGCAGGTCACTAATTAATCTTTAGTTTAGGGAGAGATGCTTATCCTAAAAGAAATGCAGATATGGGAGAGGTTACATCCCTCTCTTTAGGGGCATCATTCTTATCTGTGGGACATAGTAAATATCCACAGCAGATGTACAGTGCATGTTCAACAGGCCATGTCGGCCATTTTGGAAAAACAAGGTCAGGCTGAATTAGTTTTAAAAAATGGCTTCCTCACATACTCCAATATAGCCTATTGCTTTTCATTTATTTATCAGTAAGAATACATATGAATTGGCAAGATGTTTGTAAGAAGTTAAAGAGGGAATTTGAACAATATGCAGGAGGACATTTCTGAGTTATATCAAATATGGTACTTTTACTGTATTTGAGCTAAGCTTACCTCTGGGATTCCTGAGGATCAAGGCCAGAGGAAAATTATGAGGAATCAACTTATTTTCATTGGCTAGTGAAAGGAAGCAAAGCATACATTTCCTGTTATAAACTATGTAGAGATACATTATTTTTATTATTATACAAAAGAGTTTGAGCAAGATAAATTCATCTGTAGTACACTGATGAAAGTACACTTGAAGCACATATAGTTGGACATAAAACAAAGAAGAAAACCAGCAAAACAGTTACTGGATCATTCCACCCAGAGCTGGAGTGGGCTGAGGGGTTGGAAATAGTATGATACTGCACCTAAATTTTAGAGTAATTGAACTGTTTTGGGAAATGATGGAAATAGAGTCCTTGCTGTACTTTGCATATTGAAAGTAATCTCTTCCTTTAACCTCTTTTTTAACTTTAGTACTTTATTTGAAAGCAAAATAAATTCCATGGAAGTAGGCAAAAGAAGTTGTGATATTGTGATATATAAGAAAAATATGCATTTGGTCATTGAGATAACCCAAATACATTTCACATATACCTTTGGTTTTCCTCCATGTTCCTGGCTCATTGCTCCCAAAACCCTTGGAATTTCCAAAGTGTTGAGAGTGATAAAGGTGTCTTCTGTTAAGCTGATGATATGACTTTTGGAAAGCACCTAAGGATGGGGGGCTCGTTGCTAGTAGAGCCAAACATAGTTATTAGAAGGTTAGAACTTTCAGCCCATTCCCTGACCTCCAGGGAGGAGAGGGGCTGGAGATTGAGTTCAGTCACCAATGGTCAATGATTTAATCAATCAGGCCCATGTAATGAAGCCTGCATAAAAATCCAAAAGGACAGGGTTTGGAGAGCTTCTGGGTTGGTGAACAAGTGGAGATTTGGAGAGTGGTGTGCTTCGTGACATAGAAGCTTGGTGCCCTTTCCCTATGCTTTGCCCTATGCATTTCTTCCATCTGGCTGTTTCTGAGTGATGGCCTTTTATAATAAACCGATAATCTGGTGAGTAAAAGGTTTCTCAGAGTCCTGTGAGCCACTCTAGCCAATTAATCGAACCCAAGTAGAGGGTCTTGGGAACCTCTGATTAATAGCCAGTAGTCAGGAGCAGAGGTGGCAATGTGGGCTTGTGATTGGCATCTGAAGTGGGGTGGGGGAAGTCTTGTAGGACTGAGCCCTTAACCCTGTGGGACCTGACACTATCCCTCGGTAGATAATGTCAGAATTGAACTGTACTATAGGACCTCCAGCTTGGTGGTGTTGGGGGGGAACCTCCCCGACACACATTGGAAATTTGGGTCCCAGAACATCCTAAGAGAAGCACAATGCTAAAGTTTGCAGAATACAAGAAGTATAGCAGCCATCGAGCAAAACAGGAAGATTCTGCCATGAAATATTCAGAAGGTTTTCTGCTGAGAAACCAGAGTACTTGGGCAATACATTGCAGTTTGTAAGGGATTACAGGTGATAATTCACCAGCGATCACCCCGGCAGCTCCTGGCATAAGAAATCTATCTGTTCTTTTTCCCTTCAATGGCTGTGTGTTTTATGAAGATGCACAGAAAGAAAGATAATGGAACTCTATGATTTAGCCTTGATGTATAATCTGTGGATGTAATGTTAATTATGTGTCTTTTTTCTGTTAATTAAATTGCTGCCTTTAAACTTCAAGTGCTCATGCAATGGTGGGAGGAAGGGCAGGGAAGGGTAAGGCAAGGTCTTACTACAGTAGACATTCTTATGAGTATTAAGTAGAGATATTTTAATGTAGTATCATGGCAGCAATAATTGAAATGGAGATTATGTGTTAAGATATTCTTTGTATTGCTTCTACGATTTATTGCTAGAATTTCATTCATAACACTCAGTGTATTCATAATTACTTTATTCAACCAATAAATATTTATTGAGTATCAACTCTATGTCCACCATGGTTATAGAAGTTATGGATGTAACTGTGAGTGAAGCAGAAAAAAATTCCTGTTTTCATGAGTCTCTTATTCAAAAAGAGAGACAGACAATAAACAAGACAAACATGCAAAATATATTGAATGTTAAATGTGGATAAATACAGGAAGAATGGAGGATAAGAAGTATGAGAGAACTCAGACAAAACTTACTAAAAAAAACATAATTTAGGTTAAAACTTGAAAGAAGGGAGAGAACAAGCCATGTGGATGTTCAGGAGAGAAATATTCCAAGGAGAGGAAATAGCAAGTTCAATGCTCTGTCCACCATACTGTACAAAAAGCTCCACAAGAAGTGGTAATAACATGATATTTTTTACTGTCTCCACTGTCTCCTCTATCTCTGATGCCTGGCACTGTTTCTGGCACAAATGAGGTGTTTAATATGTATTTATTTAAATAAAAGTGGATTGAATAACCCTTTTTGTCTCACAGACTCCTACTTTGATCTCTATTCAACTGTTACCCACTCAAGGAGCCTTTACCAACCCTTCACTGTGTGAGGTCTTTTGTCATATGCACTCATAGCTTTGTATGTACTTTCCTCAAGAATATGTACCACAATTAGAATTAATTTGATCTAATGAGTATTTACTAAACTTTACCAGACATCTGGTTTTACACAACATGATATCTCCAGATATCTCCAGTGACTAATGCTCGACATATAGTAGGTCCCCAATAAATGTTTACAGAATGAATGCATGATAAAAATGTTCTCATTCTTTCCTAAGTATTTACATCTTCTGTTCTGAATTATTAGTCAATGAACTTCCATCCAAATTTACACAGAAAATCGAAACAATCTCATTGGAACTTTTCGTTTGCGTAGTATCTACATCTGCACCATTCTCATTCTTTCATCTTGCCAAAGTAAGCTTCCATCTACAGATGTTTTTATGTCATGCTTACAGTGATGATGGCAATGTTGACAAATACAGTTTGTTTGGCACTCACTATGTGCCAGACGTCTCTCACTTTTTTAGGAAACTTACATGATCTCTCATGTCATTATATGTACTCTCTCAACTCAGCTTTTAAAGGTTCCTATTTACCTTTCATTGAACATAAAATAAAATGCTGATTGAAATCCATAGATCCTTCAGATATTGCTTTATTTATTTATTTTATTTTTTGAAGAAGATTAGCCCTGAGCTAACTGCTGCCAATCCTCCTCTTTTCGCTGAGGAAGGCTGGCCCTGAGTTAACATCCGTGCCCATCTTCCTCTACTTTATACGTGGGACGCCTATCACAGCACGCCTTGCCAAGCGGTGCCATGTCCACACCCGGATCTGAACCAGCAAACCCTGGGCGGCTGAAGCAGAATGTGTGCACTAAACTGCTGCGCCACCAGGCCGGCCCCCAGATATTGTTTTCTTTTCATTCACAGTTCAGTATCTCAAAAGAGTGTAAGGAGTTTAAGGAATGATCCTTTACTTCTCCAACCTCACTACTCTCTCAGATGGCTGTCACTGGAACAGCTTGGTTTAAGTCTCCAATGACTTTCATGGCATTGAAATAAATGAATATTTTTCTATCCGCATCTTGCTTGCTTTTGTGCTGAAATGTTTTCTTTACTAAGAAGGATAAAACTTTTTCTTCCGCTGTCTTCTATAACACAAAACTCATAGTTTTCCTCCTACGACTCAAGCACCTCGTTCTCTGACTGCTTTGCACTTGTTCAACCTGGCAATTAAATGTTGGAATGCTTCAGGCGGGACTCAGTCCATGGAAATTTATCCTTCTCTATGCTCTCTTCTAAATAAATTTTACCTACGTCTATTTTTTTAGGGAATATTTATATATGAAGGGATAATAAAATTCTATCCTCTGTCCAGACTTCTCTTTTGAGATCTAGACTCCTATTTCAAACTTTCTACTTAATATCTCCACACAGTTGACTTAATGGCATCTTAAAGTTAACATGTCCAAAATTGAACTCATATTTTTACAACTAAAATTTGGTCTATTCTCAGTATTTCTTGTGTCATTGAATAGCAGTATTATCCACCTAACCATTCCAGACAGAAGCCTAGGAATAATTAGTAAGATCTTAATTTTTCTCACCATGTATTCTCAATATCACTTTCAAAACTTAGCTTTAATTTTTCTGTTTATCTCTAGCTACACCAAGGCAAAAATATCTCTTGCCTGAAAGACTGAAATATCCTAAAAACCAGTCAATCTCTTTCAACTTTCCTCCAATATATTTTATAAACCACACAAAAAGTGATATTTGTTGTTGAAAATTTTATCATTTCCCTGTTTAAAACACATCAATAATTTCCCATTGCTCTTAACATAAAGGTGAACTTTTTTTTTTTTTTGCTTGAGGAAGATTAGCCCTGAGTTAACATCTGTGCCAATCTTCCTCCACTTTATATGTGGGTTACTGCCACAGCATGGCTGACCAGTGACCAGTGACCATGCCTGGGATCCGAATCCGTGAACCTGGGCTGCTGAAGTGGAGTATGCTGAACTTAACCACTACGCCATGCGGCTGGTCCCATGATAAAATTTCTTAATCTGCTTAACAAGCTTTGTGAAGTGTGGGTCCTACCTTAAAATCTAGCTCCATTCCATAACCCACTCTTTCTCTGAATTTCACCTTTAACCATGTTGGCCTTCTTTCATGTGCTTTGATCTTTACTCTGTCTCTGAACCTTTGGATGAGCATTTCTAAGTGCATGAAACATTCTTTCACCTTCTTCACTGTAGTAGATGCATACCTGGTGGTCACCCATAAACCAGACAGTTAAAATTCACATCTTTTTGTAGTCCCTTCCCACATGACTCTGGATCAGCTGTGTAACTTGCTTTGGCCAATGGGACATTAAAAAGCTAAGGCTTAATCAACTCTTACACATCAGAGTTTGTCCTTTTTGGATACTCTGTGAGGAAGATAGCCACCATGCTGTAAAGAAGCTTGGGCTATGTTATTGAATTGTAACACCTCATATAGAGAGCGAGAGAGAAGTTACGTGAAGGAGCACCAATGCACCTAACTTGGGAGTGAAGGTTTCTTAGACCATTTATCCTGATCTAGGTGACAACTAACTGCAGTCAATTGATTGTCTCCAATAAATATTATGTAGAACAAACAAACTCCACAGCTATGATTCTTGACCTGTAGAATCACAAAAAATAAAAAAATTATTATTGTTTTAGGCAACTACAATTTATTTTGACTGGAAGTCAGGAGGAGATGTATGGTTCTTATAAAGCAATAATAACTAACTCACACTTCTCTTTCATAGCTAAGCTTAATCAGTGAAGATATTCCTGAGTTTCTAGAGAACTAAATTATAATAATAATAATACTCAGTACTAACTCAGTAGTTAATGCTTATATGGCACCATGTGGATACTTTCCATGCATTACCTCATTTAATCATTGAAATAGTGGCAGGTACTAATATCAAAATAATGATAGGTACCAATATCAGTCTGTTTCATTAAGATAAACTGAAATTTCTTGCTATCATAGCATTTATAACAATTCTAGTTATACACATAATTGTATGATTGGTTAGTTAATATACAGAAAGATTAAAGAGGATGGGGGCCATGACTATCTTTCCTCTCCATTTTATCACCAGGACCCATCTGCACCAGGTTTGTAGGATATTTTTCAATTATGTGATTGAATGATTAAACTACAGATTGGTGATCAACTCTCAGGCATGGTCTCCCAGATAGTGGTGGTTTTTTTTCAGGTATTTCCTGACATCTACTTGATCCCTAAAATTTCCTAAAGTATCATAGAATTTTTGTGACAATGTAAATTGCCATTATAATAATATGGAAGAATAAAAAATATTCTAAAATACCTCCTGTTGCAAAATATCTAGAATTACTAATTGAAATGTAACAAATATCCTTTTAATAGCATGGTTAGGCTCAAAAAAATGGAAGAAAGAAAAAAATAAGGAAAGAAAAAAAGGAAGAGAAAAGAAATAAAGAAAAACAATGTAAGCTAAGCTGATGTAAGCTAAGCTGATGAAGATGCCATAGTTTCCTTGGGAGCATTTCATCACCATTTTTTTTAAACAGCTTTATTGAGGTGTAATGGATATACAAAGAACTACACGTATTTACTGTGTACAATTTGATGAGTGTGGATACGTGCAAACATCCATGATGTCATTACTACAATCAAGATAACAGACATATCCAATTCCATCAGCAGAAGTATGGATAAAATAAAAGGTGGTCTATATATACAATGGAATATTATTCAGCATTTCACCATCTTAACAAAACAGTTGGTTATAGTTGTTCTGAGGGTGTCAAAGGATAAATCCACGGAATGTACAAGGAGTGAAATGGAATCACCACCTACGTATGAAGATAAGACTTATGAAATTTTGTGAAGGTATATATTAGAAATAGCTACCTGATAGAAAAAGGATACAAGGAAATTGGACTGTTTGAGCCTGGTTGTCATTCAGACAGTCAGTCAGAAAAAAGTTTATTCATTATGTCTTTCAACACAATTGAAGGAACTGAAAATACTTTCTCTCTTATCCCCACCCTCTGTCACATTATTGCTGTCTAGTGTTTTCATTCTAGTATCTTGGTTTCTCCCCTGTCAACAAAATGCACATTATTTTGATATTTATACCATTAGTTTTTTTTTATATCTACCTATATATTTATGAGAGTCTCTGCCCACCATGCCTTCTCATATCTCAGATTTCTCACCTGGAAATCTGAAGTCACATGCATGTTCTTACCTAGACTTTGTGTTTTAATTTACACTCTCTGGAAGATATGGAAAACTCCATCCTAACAAATGGCCATATAGTAGCAGTAGTATTGCAATAGCAAACCCAGCCATCCTCTATAAGGACATATCTCCAATGAAAACCAAATAGCATTCCCACAAGTGAAATTCTTCCAAAGATGAATTTGCAATAACACATTTAAAAAATGCATAATGCTTCATCAGAAGCAGTAGATAGATTTAGATAGAAAAATATAAAATTTTTTTACAATAATTAGAGGCATAAAAAATAAATTAAAAACTTAATAAAAGCAAAGCACTATGTAAAATGAGGACAGGCAGATTTGAAAAAGCAAACAGAAAGTAATAGAAATTCTACAAATGAAAGTTATACTTATTGGAATCAATAAACTCAATGCATGGTTCAAATAGCAGTTTAGATACAGTTGAAAGAGAATTGTGGAACTGGAAGATGGATGTGAAGAAATTACCAAGGATACAGCACCTAGGGAAAAAGAAATAGAAAATGTGAGATATGTGAAAAATTTAAAAGATATAAAGGAAAAATTGTAAGTCTATTCAGAATACCAGGAAAGAATATAGAAAATTAGAAAGAAGTAATACTTTAGGAGATAATGGTTGAGAATTTTCCATAATTAAAGAATGGAATGAATCCTCTGATTCAAGAAATACAGAAAACCTAAGCAGGATAAATAGATCCATATGTAGGCATATTAGAGTTGAGAATAATGACAAAGACAAATATAAGTTACTAAAAGCCTTAGAGAAAAAAGATAGACTACCTGCAAAGAAAATAGTGTGACTGTTAACTGATTTTTTTGGAAGCTGCAAGATAGCATAATACTATCTTCCAAATACACTAAGAGAAAATAACTCTTAGACCACAATTGTGTAAAAAGTTAATTCATCATTTTAAAAGATGTTGAAATAAAGATATTTTCATGTAAAAAATAACCTCAGAATTTTATTAGTCATAGTCTTCCATAAACAAATTTCAAAAGAGATTCTTTAAAGGAACAAACAAATAAAAAAGAAACCATAAGAAAACTGAGATATGAGAAGGCATGGTGGGCAGAGACTCTCATAAATATATAGGTAGATATAAAAAAAAACTAATGGTATAAATATCAAAATAATGTGCATTTTGTTGACAGGGGAGAAACCAAGATACTAGAATGAAAACACTAGACAGCAATAATGTGACAGAGGGTGGGGATAAGAGAGAAAGTATTTTCAGTTCCTTCAATTGTGTTGAAAGACATAATGAATAAACTTTTAATTATGCATGTCAGATTTAGAAAAGTAACTTTAAAAGAAGAGAAATAAAGTGTGTACTCTTCACATCCCCAGGTGGGTAAAAATGGAAATAAAAAGATTTCTAATTTTTAAAAATAGGAAAAAGTAAAGTAAAAAACATATAGAAAAATCAGGGTTAATGAATCACAGAACATGAAAACAATCTAAATATATTAATAAATGATAAATTTAAGCAAAATCAGATCAGAAATAGAAGTGATCATATTTGTTAAAAATATATCCAACACTATATAGTTTATGAGACATTCTAAAACACAAAGACATAGAAATTTAAAAAAAAAAATAGACCCCCAAGAGTGTGAGCAAGTTTTAATGATTTAAAAGAGTACCTTTCAATATTTTAAAGTAACTCTAGCAGTAGAGACAAATTACTTCATATTCAGGTGATCTTAATTAGCCCTTGAACTGTGATGTGTATTTGAAGCATCATCTTTAAAAGTGTGTATTTTAGGGGCCAGCCCCATGGTGTAGTGGTTAAGTTCAGCACACTCCACTTTGGTGGCCTGGGTTTTGCAGATTGGGATCCCTGGGCATGGACCTACACCACTCGTCAGCCACACTGCGGCAGCAACTCACGTACAAAATAGAAGAAGACTGGCATAGATATTGCCTCAGGGCTAATCTTCCTCAAGTCAAAAAAAAAAAGTGCATATTTTATTCTTGTGTGTGTTTGTTTCCATATAAAGCAATGTTTCCCCAGATTCTTTCCTGCTTTATTTTTCTTCCCATCTGAGCTATTTTTGTTTTCTTTATTTGTTTACTGTCTATCTCACTCCAGTAGAACGGAAGCTCTAAGAGGTCAGAAGTTTCGTCTGGTTAATTTATTGCTGTATCTCTGGTTCCCAGAAGAGTAGCTGGCAAAAATTAGGTATTCAACACACTTATATTAATACGATTATTGGTTAATCTGCAAACCTGGTCACCAGTAATAAATCATTTCTGGGTGATAAAATGTGTATTATGCAAATGTATGTATACTCAACCTTTGGAGCACAACTGATTTCTGAATGAGGTACCACCCACGTTATGGCATTCAAATAGACATTCACAAAGGAAGGAAGGAAATAAGTGCAATCTGCCTTTAGTTTGCATATTTCCCTGTTATTTTGTGTTAATTATTTGTACAGATACAGTTCTGAACTGTTAATAAGGTATTTCTAAAGAGAAAGAACATCTTAATGTTACAAAGGAAGAAGTCAGTTGTTGCTTTAGGTATGACAAATACATTCTTTATTGCCATAGCCATTGGAATTTTATGACAAATACATTCTTTATTGCCATAGCCATTGGAATTTTAATTCCTTTTGATTTTAACAAGTATTACATTGCAAGAGTGTTGCAATTTGCAGATATTACTCTGACATTTAAAAATCTGGAAAATATAAAATAGTTTAGGCAGCTCTAATAAAAATGAAATCCAGACACTAAATATGTCTCTGACAAAACCTCTCCACGATTCTAGTTCTGCTTTAGCTTTTTTTTTTTTTTTTGAGGAAGATTAGCCCTGAACTAACATCTGCCACCAGTCCTCCTCATTTGCTGAGGAAGACTGGCCCTGAGCTAATATCCATGCCCATCTTCCTCTGCTTTATATGTGGGATGCCTGCCACAGCATGGCTTGACAAGTGGTGCATAGATCTACACCCGGGATCCAAACGAGCGAACCCCGGGCCCCTGGAGCAGAATGTGCGAACTTAACTACTGCGCCACTGGGCTGGCCCCTGCTTTAGCCTTCAATGCACTTTGTTCACGGCCCTGCAGTGTTTAGTATCTCATTTATACTCTTTGTATATTCAATTCCTGTGCTAGAATATCTTATGAAGATTAACATCCAAAGGTAATATATTTTAGGAACTATTTATAACCAGGAGCCCACATCTGCATAAATTAAAGCTCAAAAACCATGTCATACATATTTTATATAAAAGCAATCTTTTCTCAGCACAATTAAACCCGTTAACTCAATGAATAAATTATGTTTGATTTTGTCATTTTGACCTAATAGATGAATACGTATATCTGTAACTAAGTAATAATTTAGTTATGGATTTTTCTTATCCATTTCCTGGTTTATTATCTTTTTTTCTTATTGACAAAATGAAGATGATGATGTGTGTTCAATGGCTCTTTGGCCAACCATCTCATTTGAACATACTGTCAAGGGAGTATTTAAAATTTTAATGGCAGGGAGGTCTGTATTTGCCTTTTGGTCCTGACTGGCTTCCATTCCCTTTTAATTTAAGAAACAGCCACTTTATTTTCTGATATTGACCCACCTACCTCTACTCTGAGTTTTCATAGTTTGGGAAGGGTGAGTCCCACCCTCTGGCCCCAGGGGTTGGCACACGACCCAGGCTTGGCCAGTTAGAGAATTATCATCTCTGATCTATTGAGATTGATTCGAAAGTAAGCACTTAATTCAAGATGAGCCAACGAAAGCCATCTACCAACTTTTGCTAGAAATATTTAAAAGGAAAGGTTTTGTTTCCACTCAAATTATTAGTCGAATGGGAGTTAAGCCTGTTGCTGTTAGTAGCTGTGTTTGCAAAAATCTACCTGAGAGAGAATATAACACAAATGAAAGCAGAACTAAGAGATGGAGAAATCCTGATATCTGTAGCTTCCCTCTCTCATTCTGGGTTCATTTCTATTCCTCTAACATACAAGACATGGTTCTTCTTCAGGGCCTGAGGGCCTCTGCACTTGTCAGTTCTCTGTCTATGATGCTATTCCAGTAGGTATCCATATGGCATTCTCTCTCTCCTGCCAGGTCTTTATTTATATATAAACTCATCAATAAGGCTTTCTGGCTGTCACATACATGGCCCCCCCCGACATTCTTGCTTTATTTTTCTCCATAGCATCTATCCTTATATGGTCATGCACTACATGGTGACATTCCGTCAATGATAGATTGCATGTATGAGGAAAGTCCCATAAGATTAGTACCATATAGTCTAGCTGTGTAGTAGGCTAGACCATCTAGGTTTGTGTAGCACACTCTATGATGTTCGCACAATGACGAAAGCACTTAACAACTCATTTCTCAGAATGTAGCCCCCTCATCAAGGGACACATGACTGTATAACAAATCATATATTTTTTAGAATTTGTCTTGTTAGTGGTCTGTTTCAATCAGTAGAATAAAAGCTACTAGAAGGCAAAACAAATCTATCTTTAGGGCTTAGTGTGTAAGGATGGTGTAAGAAGGGGGCTGACTCAGGTTGTTAACATGCGTACACACACACAAACAGAAGAAATTATGAGCCGTTTGAATGACTACATGAGTGTGCCATTCTTGTGTTGATTTTGGGGTGAGGGGCTGGATTTTTTGGGATTACCACTGATATCAAACCTGAAGCGAGTTCACTCACCCATTGTGCAGCAAGCCAATCTCTGACACTGGGTGTAGCGGAAAAACATAGGAATTTTATTATTACACAGTTCTGAGTAAGGAGAAAGGGCAGCTAATGCTGAAATCCCTAACTGCCCAAAAGGCTAAAAGTAAGGGTTGTTATTTGGGGTTTTCGGTAAGGGAAGGGGAGCATATGGCCTTGCTGGTCGGAGCTTTCCCACCAGCCTGTGTTTGGCCTTGAGACTACTTGCAGAGTGCAGGGCTCCCGTGACCTTGCTGGTCAGCAGCTTTCCCACCAGCCTGTAGCTCCTTGTGGGGAGGAGACAACAAATCTAGGTGGCTGTCCTTGGCCATTTGTCTCCATGGTGGATAGTGGATTCTGGAGCCAGGAAGCAAAGGAGTAACTAGGGAATGAGCATTTTGGTTTTAATCCCATATATGCTGGGTTTAATGTAGGGAAACTGATATGAGGGCCAATATCACCACTGTAAAATTATCTGTTGAGCCCTTCACTTGAGTAGTATGGCTTAAATTCATACACTCCTTACATTAGCCATATTTAGAGCCTCAGGAAATTGGTGGAGGAGCTTGTGCAGCACAATCTTGATTAGAGTCTCAATCAAACTACACCAAAAAATTTGAAGAGTAAGAGCTAATCTAACTCCAAATTTACAATAATGATATTTTACAGTTTTGAATGAGTCAATGAATGATTGAATGAATCAATCATGAATATATAAATTTGTATACTCTCACGGTTTACACTTACACTTTGAAAATAAATTGTAAAGCCTGTTTTAAAAAAAAGCCAACACTAATGACATTTCTGATAGTAAGGGATTTTGATGTCTTGATATATTTTCAGAGGTATTGAGACTCTTTTCTGGTCATCTTTAAACTCATTTCTTCAAACAGAAATCTTATTCACATTCCAACATAAAATATTTTTTTTAAATATTTCATACTCTTTCTATAATAAGAGACCAGGAACAAAAATAGCATGTCATTGTATACTAAAGTACTGAACACTTTGAAAAATAAAGGACTGTAATTTCAGCTGCTCTCATTATATGTCATGCAATACTTGAAATGCATATTTTTATGCTATTGGAATAGTTTTTCTTGGTTCTAAAAACAAAATGTAATAAGTTTTACAAACCAGCTCTTCTAACTCCTAAATCCACTTGGTTTTTCAAATACAATCTAAAATATAGGTAGCTGACTGCTTCTCTTCAGGAAAAATATTTTCAGAACAAGTATTAAGAGGGGCTGGCCTGGTGGCGTAATGGTGAAGATTACACACTCTACTTTGGTGTCCCGGGGTTCTCAGGTTCAGATCCTGGGTGTGGACCTACAGACTGTTTTGTCAAGACATACTGTGGTGTCAGTGTCCCACATACAAAATAGAGGACGATTGGCACAGATGTTAGCTCAGTGACAATCTTCCTCAAGCACAAAGAGGAAGATTGGCAACAGATGTTAGCTCCGGGCCAATCTTCCTCACCAAAAAAAAAAAAAAAAAGAATAGAGAACTTAAGTCTATAATATAAGGGAATTAATTAATGAATTGGCAATCATTAGAGGTTTTGTTTGTCTCAATTTGTTTTTTCTTTATATATTGAACATTGTCCCAACAGGATATTTCTACAATGTTCCTACTTTGAAGATTTCCAATGAATTTGTTTACTTTTGAGAACAATTTCTTTTTTACGTTTTTGGTGAGGAAGATTGTACCAGAGCTAATATCTATGCCAATCTTCCTCTATTTTGTATGTGGGAATCGCCACAGCATGGCTTGACGAGTGGTGTGTCAATTGACTAAACATAAAATCAATACACAAATATGTACACACATACAAAAGCATAGTCTAGTGCCGTGCTTCTCAAACTGAATGTGCTCATGGATCCTTGGCAGCCTCATGAAATGTAGATTCTGGGTCGGGACTTGGGCTCTGCTTGTCTAACAAGGTCCCCGCTCATATCCATGCTCTGTTCTACGGACCAAACTTTGAGCAACAGGGTTACTTGGCTAAGTACAATCCCCAATATGTTTTTACCTCTAAGGTCTTTATATGATTTCTCCAATGTCCTCTTCTTTTTAATATTACAGAAGAAAAAACTTAAAATGTTACATTTCCCAATCATCTTACTGTCCTTCCATGATTAATAGTTTTCTTATGATAATGATATTAGGATTATTTATCTTGAAATCCTAAACTTTCTTCCAGTCATGTCCAGATAAGCTTCTAAATAATTCTACCCCTTAGTCAAATAAACTTTTATCTATAGCATCAATGCTTTCTAAATTTTTCCTTAAATACTTTTTGAATATGGTTTCTATTCTTTTTCAATATTCTGTAATTCTCTGGGATCGCCAGGTGCTGTCTTCCATGTTGTCTGCCAATTTTTTATATATTGTTAATTCTTTTTTTTTCCTGAGTTCTAGGAGAATTATGGAAATGTAACTCTTTATCAAATCCTTCACCATTCTGAATTTAGTAATTTGTATTTTCTTTCTGCTTTCTTACTTTCTTCTTTGTAGTTATCCTAATAAGGGGAAGAGCACTGGTTCATTTTCAATAGCTTTAACTTTTTCATAAATAGAAGGTTAAACCAAGAGAACAAATACATTTATATGCATTATTCATTCATTGGATAACCCCTACTCTTCACTGGCATAGTTGATTCCACAGGCAGAATAACTACTGAAACCGTGGGTCTCCTAGTTAGACAGCCTCATTTAATTACCTTTGCTTGGTGAAGCTACTGCCTCAGAGTCTTCTGTTTGCTGCAGTTGCTGACTCTTGAAGGAGACCTAATTTTCCAGCTTCTAATTATTAGAGACTTCAGTCAGGAAAGAACGCTACTGATGGGTTCTCCTGTTTGTTGTGACTGTTCCTTTGAAAAGCGATTCCACAGCTGTAACTTTCACATTCATGTCAAGACGACACAAAAAGAAAACCTTACAGTGAATAGCTGTGGGGAGCTAGTGAGGTTTTATAGGGGGTCGTTCTCTGTTCTTTCTACACAGCTATGGGTTTGAGCAGTTCAACCCTTTAATTCTGCTCTATTGCTGTCATATCTCATAAACATTTCTCAACATTCTAATAAGTAGGTGACACCCTCCTCAGTTTCCATTTGGACCAAAAGGAAATTGTACCCCATCTTTATATTTTACTGATCATAATCATGAGACTCTGGGAGCAGGGCTGGGAAGCCTGAGTGCACTTTGCCATCTTGTATGAACTGCGGGACTGTTCATGCAAGACTGTGCTGGAGTGCCATACATTCTGTGAAGATTCGTTCAACTGTTGAGGACATGAATTACAGAAAAAAAAGCCTGAGAACCTCAGAACATGCTTCTAATGCTTCAAGACTTGCAAAAATAATAAACAGTAAGTAATACAGCAAAAAATAAAGTATTTTGAGTTGCTAGAGTATCATATCTTTGACTTTATGACCCAGCATGTGTCTTATGGCAAATCAATTTCTGATCAGTACATCAATTTCTAGTCCATGAAGATAAGAGGAGGATAACTGAACACATAAATACAACATGCAAATACGTTGTTAAACCAAATTTTAAAAATTGCTTTTTAAATTGTTAAAGTAATCTCAGAAAAGTATAAATAGCTACTTGACTATATTAAATAACATAGAGTCATTGTGTAATAACTTTCTATTTCATTAAAAATACTCAAAAGCAAAACCTGTGAATATAAATAAAAACCTCCAAAGGCTACAACAATATGTTTCTTCAATAGTGGGAGTATGAAATCCTAAATATTTATTCATTTGTTGGCAATGACATCTGTAGTATGAATTATTTGGTTTTCTTTCAGGATTCATAAAATTTCATCTTCAGGAATATAAATATCTGTTATGGGTGGGTGTTCAAATCTTTCTTTAACTTTGTGTTCTCATACATTTTATGCAGTTGAAATACTATTTATGTTTAAAGAAAGAGAAGTGCTATATTTCTAGATTTAAATTCTGTTATCTCCAAATCTGTTCCAAATCTGCTCCTTTTTACACTATGCAAAAGAACTAGAAAAAGAATCTATAAGAAATATCTAGATTTTATTTCACTTAAATCTACTTCTCAAATACTGCTATGTCTAAATGAATTACTACAGTTTCTTCATGATGTAACTTTTCATTGTAAACAGGGATAAAGAAAAGAGAATTGATATTTATTGAGCTCCTAGGAAACCTCAGTTTTCCTGAATTCAGTATATACTTCGTAGAAAATAGAAGAGATTGTGTGCTAAGCATCCAGACAAGATTTGACCACATTTGCTCAAATGTCATGGAAAATTTTAAAGACAGCAGATCGTAAACTTCAGAGAAAATTACAGAATCATTTTTGTAACCCATCCCAATATTAGCATATTATATTTTCCCTCTTTGAGGGAAAAGCTTTAAACACGACACTGCATTAATTCAACTATAGTAGTTTACACAATATCACTTTAATTAATCTATAGTAGCACCTATAGTAAATGGAGCATCTAACGTAAAGTGGGAGTATAAAGAGCACAGCCATCATTTCATTAAAGAATATCAAACATGTATTTTTCAGGTTTCATACTGACTATTTGATCATAGGAAGCTAACTCCATGGTTTTGCCAAAATAGAAGCAGAACAAATTAAAAAATAAAATATAGTTCCAGAACTATCTTGTTCAGAGCATCCATAGATATAGGTAATTTAGGTCCAGAATCATAAAACCATGTCTACAAGCCAAATCTAGCTCATTGTAGGTTTTTTTTTTCAATTTTTTAATGTCTTTTTTAATTGAGATGAAATTCACATAACGTAAAATTAACCATTTTGAAGTGTACAGTTCAATGGCATTTAGTACATTCACAATGTTGTGCAACCACCATCTCTATCAAGTTCAAAACATTTTCATTACTCCCCAAGAAAATCCTGCACCCATTAAACAATCATTTCTCTTTTGCCCTTACCCCCAGACACTGGCAACAACCAAGCTATCTTCTGCCTATATGGATTTCTCTATTCTGGGTATTTCATGTAAATTGAACTGCACAACATGTGAGTTTTATGCCTGGATTTTTCACTTAGTATAATGTTTTTTGAGGTTCCTCAATGCTGTGGCAGGTATCAGTGCTTCATTTCCCTTTATGACTGAATAATATTCCATTGTATGTATATACTAAATTTGTATATCTATTTGTCCATTAATGAACATTTGGAGCCTTTAGTTATTTGAGTCTTCTCACTCTTTTCTTTGATCTATCTAATTAAAGGTTTACCAATTTTGTGGATCTGTTCAAAGAACAAACTTATGAATTTGTTCGTTTTCTTTCTTGTTTTTCTGTTCTCTTTTTGTTTATCTTTAATCTCATCTTTATTACATCTTTCCTTCTGCTGACTTTGGGTTTAGTTTACTCTTTTTTTCTAGTCAAATTACTGATTTAGTTCTTCTTTTTAAATAAATGCATGTCTAGCTTTAAATTTCTCTCAAAGCACTGTTTTTACTTCATCCTATAAATTTTGGTTTGTTGTGTTTTCATTTTCATTCATCTATAAGTATTTTCTAATCTCCCTTGTGATTTATTCTTTGCGTGTGTTAATTTCCACATATTGGTGAATTGTCCATTCTTTCTTCTGTTGTTAATTTCTAGTTTGATTGCATTGTACTTGTATAAAAGACTTTGAAATATTTTAATCTTTTAAAATTTGTCAAAACATGTTTTACTTAGCATATGATCTATCCTGTAGAAGGTTCCACGTACTCTTGAGAAAAATATATGTTCTATTGTTGAAGGAAGTGCCCTCTCCTTCTGTGACTCCCACTATTCCGTGTTGGTGTGCTTCATAGTGTCCCACAGGTGTCTTAGCTCTGTTTACTTTTCTTTATTGTTTGATCCTTCTGCTCCTCAGAGTGGGTAACTTCAATTGACCTGTCTTCCAGTTTGCTGATTTTTCCTTCTGCCCACTCAAATCTGCTACTGAAATTCTCTAACGAACTTTTCATTTCAGTTATTATACTCTTCGGCTCCAGAATTTCCGTTTGCTTCCTCTTTGTAATTTCTATTTCTTTGTTGATTCTGTTTCTTTGTTTCTACTTGTCTATATACTGTTCTACTGCTTTTCTTTAGCTACTTGTGTATAGTTTCCTTTAGCTCTTTTGATATAGTTAAAACCATTGATTTTAAGCCTTTGTTTAGTAAATCTAGTGTCTGTGTTTCTCCAGGGACACAGTTTTGTTAATTTCTCATGTAAAGAGATTCTTATTTATTTTCATTTCATAGCTTTTGTTGCAAACGGGACATTTTAAATATTATTATGTGGTAATTCTGGAAATCATATTCTTTTCCCTCCTCAGGGTTTATTTTTATTGCCTTCTATGGGCTGTGGTGGTTTGTTTGTTTAGTGAATTTTCTAAACTATTTTCATAATGTCTTTATTCTTTGTCATGTGTGGTCTCTGAATTCACTGTGGCTTTAGCTTGTGGTCAACTAGTGTTTTTACAGAGATTTCCTTAAACAACTCCAGTCAGCAAATAAAAATGAAAAATAAAGAAAAGAAAAGAGAAAAGAAACCTCTCCTAATCTTAACAGATTTGCCCTGGGTTGGGGCATTACCTCAGTGCTTACCCAGGTCATTTACAACTCTGCCTAAATCTCTACTTCCTGCTACTCTGAACCTAGGAATTAACTATCCTGAGGCAAAATCTTAGGATCTTCTCATGTCTTTTCTGAGCCTGTGTCCTGCTCCGGGCTTGAACATGGCTTTCTAAACTTTCTGGTATATGCAAATGCTTTGAAGTTCTAGTTTCCCAAAGAAACTCTCTCATCAGCTTTTTTCCCAGGCTTCTGCATGTCTATTGTTTGCCTCAACTATAACCTTCTGTAGGTGGGAGTGGGCTGCTCATTTCTTTTGCAATGTTTTCAAGGACTGTCCTCTTCACAGTTGTTTTTCTTCAGTGAGTCCCACACTCAGACATGGTTTGTTGTCTTCAAGACTGCACTGAGCCAGGGAAGTGAGTGGGACACAGGAAAGTAAAAATGTCACAAAGATTTTTCTATCATTTTTAAGTTGCCTTTTGCTTGATTCAGCATTCAGTTGGTTGCTGAAAGCTTTAAATATTTTCCAGCATTCTGACAAAGTTGATTCTGACAGGTTTTGCTTGATGTTTTGGTGTTTCTCTAGAGGGTCAAGCCCTTGGAACTACCTACTCTGCAATTTTTGCTGATGCCGTGCCTCACTGAGTATTTTTGTAGATAATTTTTATGGAACACAGCCACACTCATTGTTTTTTTTACATATAGCCTATAGCTGCTTTTGAGCTACAGTGGCAGAGTTGAGTGTTTGCAACAGATACTTTATAAACTCTGAAGCTTAAAATATTTACTATGTGGTTCTTTGTAGAAAATGTTGGGTCACCTCTGTTCTAGGCTAAAGGAGTCCAGTGGTATATATTTTCCATCACGTCAGTGGGAGTTGTCTAGTGTAAAAAGGCTACAAATTTTGGGGAACTGAAAATAAAAAGAATCAGCCATTGAAATGCTGTCTTGTTTAATGTTGTGTATAACATTTGTCACGTGGCAAATGGTATTACAGTGGATTACTTTAGCTTGGTGCTTTCCTACCATGTAATGTAGAACCCTATGATTCTGCAGATTTGCCTTAGGTTGACAGCTGCAGTGAGGTTCTGTGAACCCTGCTGTATTTCAACCAGAATAGTCCTGCTTTTATCTGTCTTGTTCATCTGATTGTGCATAAAATTTCATTTATAAAGATGCTTATTTTGCTTTAAAAAATGATTAAGAAAATCACTTCTTTGATTAAGTTTTATCATTAATTCTATAAAATTTATAGCTAATTAAAGAATTGTGAGAACTGAATTCATAATTGTCATATCCTTATTTTACATTATTACTCATTTGAGACCCCACAAATCATTTTCAAAGTAGATAGCAATCCATATATTGTCACCCTATAGAAAAGAGTGTTTTGATCAAAGATTTAAATTGGTGCTTATTTGTACAATGATTTGTGAGTCTTCATAAAGTGAATAAAGTAGAAACTGTCCTCAATTACTATAAATTTAATTATTGCAATTCTATAATTAGATACATGACAAATATCATAGATTATTCAAAAAAATTTCCGTTTATCCTTGTCTATAAGCAGGGAGGAAATAAAAAAGAGTGAAAGAGAGATTGAGAGCTCTCTCTAATGGAAGTAAGTGTGACTCATTTAAGTCAAGAAACCTACTAACGTACCGAAGGAGGTTATTTTAGGGGAAAAATGGTTGAATTTCCCATTTTATAGCCTTGCTGTTATTTCAGCCTTTGTGCTTTTAAGAACTTGGACATTTATTTTTCCTTCTGCAAGTGTTGAAAAAGAATAAACAAGTGATCATATTTGAGAAATAAATGCACCCACCCACCCACACACACACACACACACATATATATATATATACCTGCTCTCTAAAGAATTGTGAATCTCAACCAAAGAATTACAGGTCTTAACCATTTAGAATGATTCACTATCAAAATGATTGTAAGGGCTTATTGTTCTTATTTGTGTGAAGATTCTCAATTTTGTTCCTTTCTCCAGGCTTTGGTATTCGTCAGATAGTAAGAATTTAAAAATCTGTATGTCTCAAAAGACTGCTTTGTGAACTCAATGCTGCACTGATTGTTAGGAAACCAAGTCCCAAGAGTTTTCTCAAATTGCAGCCACACTATTTGCTTATCCCTCAATAATAAAATTGCTATCTGCTGAATATAATATATACATAAGCTAGGAAAATAAAAATTCAGCTCTCTAAGGTGTGGAGATAAATATAAACACAGCCATGGAGTGGTGAGGTGAGCTCATACACAGGACATTTAGAAGGACAATATGGTCCCCAATTCTTTTATCTCTAACACATGAATGGACTAATGTCACACCACTTTTCCTGCCTTATTATTGCTGCATATCCTAGACTGGTAAAGACTTTTGCAAGGTCTGTTCATGAACTAGAAACAATTTTGATCTTCTCTAGAGTCTTATTTCCAACAATACTCGTATGTCGTCTGTTCATGTTATTATACACTAACTGAAGGATCAGTATATTTCTTCTGCAAATATTCTGTAAACATTTACTAAAGACATTAAATAGTTTAGGCTTTGTGGGCCGTGGGATGTCTGTTGCCACTATTCAAATCTGCCATTGTAGCACAAAATCCACCATAAGCAATACACAACCAAATCACTGTGGCTGTGTTTCAATAAAACTTTATGGATAATGAATTTTGAATTGCGTATAATGTTTAAGTGTCACATGATATTTTTCTTTTCATATTTTCAATCATTTAAAAATGTAATCACTACTTTTACTTAGCTTGTAGGCCATACAAAAACAGGTGAGAGGCTGGACGTGGCCCATGGTCCATAGTTTGAACCATTATTTCCTCTGCTGTTTTATGTGTATTAAAGTTTTATCTCTTATTTGATGATAATCTCTTCAATAAGGAACAAAATGGGCATATCTGCAGGAGAGTTATTCTGAGGTGGGAAGAAGGGTTCAAAGCTGGTCAGCTAGGTTCAGGCACTGCCCAAGAGATCCATTTTAACAAATTCAACAAAATTACATATTGAAAATTATAAATTATGTGTTTTCCCTCTTAGAGTTAGGAAAAAATAATCAGAAACACAAATATTACATGTACAAATTGCTAAGGATCTATCTGTTCTTTGTGAGAAATTTGAAATGAAGACGTCGCCAGGCTCTCTTCCTTGACCACACATTGCAATGAAATAAGACTGGCTGTCACTTGGGGAAAGTGTCCTGACATTAGGCTAAGACAATCCATTACATTGATTTCAAAATAAGGGTGATCTTGTCAACATATATAAATTCACACAGTCCATTGGCTAACATATCTTGCATTTATACATCCACACAACGAAGTATTTGTTGGGCACTTACTATGTGGTTGGCTTCATGTTACGAGCATGAGACAATGCTTGCCTTTAAGATGCTTACTTTTCAATAAAGGACTGGTAACAAAAAGAGAGAGAGAGAGAACACTGCGCCTCCCAAATAAAGAGATAAATTTATAGATATTATGAAGAAATTGAGTAATGAACTGAAAAAAATAATAATAAGATTGAAGGACCCTTAGATGGCACAGTTAGATGGAGCCTTTCTCAGGAAATGACAACCAAGGTAAAATATTTCACCTGACTCCAATTAAAGATGATCTTTCCAGTAATGATAATAACAATTTCAGTGGTTTGCAGTGCGACCATCTATGTTAACCACATGGATTATTCTTTTTAATCTTCATAAAAATTCTATTACAGAAGATATTAAGGGCTGAAGGAGTTAAATAATTTCCCAATATCATAGACTAGAGTAAGTTGTGGTCAAATCGTCATTTGAATCAGGTGACCTGATTCAAAATGGATGTAACCTCACCGCATTATTCCAATAGGACACGGAGAGTCACAGACCATTGTCTGGCAATGACTTTTGGATGCACGCTGTAAATTCTGGTTTTATATGTTTTGCATTTCTGGCACACTTCTATTCTAAACAACACATTCCTACAATAAATATATTATATATTCTCTTGGGTTAACAGTCTAGTGTTAGACTCAAGCAATTCAGCATACATATGCTACAACCCACTATTTGTTTATTTTAAAGTCTAAATTTTGGAGGGCAATCTTATATGCCTTATTTCCAATATTTTACGAGAAGTTACTCTAAGACACAGTAGTATATTTTTTCATCTTTTATTCAAATCCTGTTAACTCTTGCCAAGTAGAGCTCTAAATCTCTTTTTCTCATTTACTTTCTGTGCATGATATTGTCTTCATTGCACAGAGAATTTTTAATGTAGTTGCCAATACTGCATAGTAGTCATTATCCTCAAATTTACTACAAATGAATCTTAATGCTACCTCAAGTATTGAATTGCTTTTATTATTTATTTGTATGTTTCATTGATTCTCCCTGTAGTGGCAAAAGCTAGGATGCAAGTTAACTCTCCCTGGGTTACTATTAAAGTTGCAGTTTTATCTATTTCGTTGCTCCCTGGTTTGAGTGTACATTGATTTTAAGTGAGGTCACAGCTTCTTACAATTCTTCTAGTTTACCATACTTGGTGCTTAGTATAACAATATTGATTTACTAACCAAACATTTTAACTTCACTGGGTAAATATATTGAGCAGTAGGCTTGGGAACATATGTTTCTATTATTTCCTTTAGATAGTAGGCAACAGAAAATCAGTACAAACACTAGGTTCTCACTTGTAATTTATTTATATGATGCGCCTGATACTCAGTGGAGGCAAACAGCAGCACTGCACGTCCTGTAACATCTCCAGTTGGGATACTGGCTGAACAGCAGGAAAGTTGTGTATAACCTTGGGGCATGCTAGGTTACAGTACAATCTCTTAGCAAGGCAAACTCCACCACTTGGTACCTTGAAAGCGAGTGTGCATACCACACATGAGGATTTACTATCACTTGCTTCCTGCTAGGGCATGTCCCCTGAGGCTTTCATGGGACAATTTCAGAACTAAAAACATTACACCAGAACATGAGATAGTGAGAAGTAGCTTTTCAGAGTTCTCCCCCAGGAGGAAACAATGAGTGGATTGAAGGTGGACTATCTTTTTATTTTTTGGATTATTATTATTTCTCCTCTCAGTTATTGACATTATGTAAAAACAAAAATTATGTTTGTCTTAAATTACTTACATGATACTCTGAAAATAGGATGCTCTTGCATTCTCCTTGTCTGGCAGCTCACAGAATTTATTTTTTAAAGATCTTGTGTAATATGAGTTCTTATGTTTTAAATGCATATTAAGGATATACATTTTGCAAATAACACAGATAAGTTCTCAAGAGTTTTAAAAATCTATATTAATCCCCATACTGTAACTGATTTGTACAAAATATGTAATATGTATATGGGAAGTTGGTGATTGGTGCATATATGCAGGCTGAATTGTGTCCCCCCAAAATTCATATGTTTAAATCCTAAGCCCCAGTACCTCAGAATGTGAATACACTTGGAGATAGGGACCTTAAAAAGTTAGTTATGTTCAAATGAGGCCCTTAGACACACAGATGTCTATCAGTAAAGACCATGTGAGGAAATAGCAAATGAGGACCCGGCAAGAAGGTGGCCATCTACAAGCCAAGGACAGAGGCCTCAGGAAAAAATTAAACTTTCTGACACCCTGATCTCAGATTTCAAGCCTCTGGAATGGTGAAACAATAAAGTTCTCTTGTTTAACCCACTCGGTCGGTGGTATTTTGCTATGGCAGCCTGAGCAAAGTTTTAACACACGCTGTCTTCCAAAACAAACCTTTCATGTGGTAGAATGAAGGATGACAACAGCCCTGGGCCCTGAGAGTTCAGAGCAGCGAATGGGCACTCAAGCAGGGATGCGGCCAGTAGTCTGTGAGCTGGTCTGCCAGCTGGAATAAAATCAGTCCAGGGGCATGTGAATAGTAAGTCTCCAAACCACCTCGATCATCCAGGCCAGAGTGGGACTGCCCATCTTCTTTGTATTCCAACCGTCATTCCAATTTTCCCTCTAGTGAGCTCTTTTTCCTCCTCAAGGATTCTATGGATGATTTTTATTTAGCAGATTACGATTGCATAACAAATATATAAGGGAAGAGAGAAGCATCCCCGGGAGTAGCTCCACAAGCCAAGGAAAGTTTTAGCAGCTCCTTACTGTTTCCTAAAGCAAGAGAATCCGCGCTGATTGGACAGTTTATTGACTTACTGCTGTGACTTTCTGCCCATTTTTACTGAGGAATTAAGCAGGTAGCAGCAAAAAGACTGGGTATTTTATGATCAGAGTCAACATTTTAATGAATTCACCAGGTGAAATATACAATACTTTATAAACAAAAAGATGAGGTTCGCTCCCCTGTTATTGTAATTTTACTGAGTGGGCAAGATTTTCCAGACATGTTATTTTTATGCTCTAGTGATACTTGTTTCAAAGGCCATAAGTCAGTGATTTGAAAGAAAGAAAGAAAGAAAAAGAAAGGATGAAAGAAAAATAGGAGGAAGAGAAGGAAGGAAGGTGGGAAAGAAGGGAGGGGGTCAGGAAGAAACGAAAGAAGGAAGGAGGGGAGGGAGGAAGGAAGGGGGAAGAAAGGAAGGAAGAAAGAAAGGAAGGAAAAGGTGGATTTTGAAATTAGGTAGCCTGAGTTCCATCTTGCTCTACTTTATCAGCTCTGTGGTATATCTGGTAAATAACAATCTTCCTGAGTATCTGTAAACATGGAGAAAATAATAGAAACTACCCACAAAGTTGATTTAATATGGAGTGAGATAACCCCTACAAGGCACGCAGCATAGTGTCTGACATGCTAAGTGGTAAACATATATGGGCTGTTGATATATTATAATTTCACAAAAGTAATTGCTAGTAGGTTAGATTAAAATAACTATACTATTCTGGTTGTGTGCACTTCCAGCTTTATTGAGGTAACTCTGTGACAGGATTCTTCATTTTCATGATGGTTTTGGTGAGTTCACACGCAGATCTCAATGGAGATTTGGAAATGGGTTGGTTCTGAGGTCTCTCTGCTCATTCCTGTTTGCTGTGGGTCTTGCTCCTGACACTCTCCTGTCACCGCCGCTAGTGTCCACTCTAGATGCCACAACTACCTAGGCCCATGTACAGATGCCTTAGTTCCAAAATGACCCAGAGATAATTGTTGTTAGTGCCTTTGAGTCAATTCTGACTCTTACTGACCCTGTGGACAACAGAGCAGAACTATGCCCGGTCTTTTTGTGCCATCCTCTCATCTTCCAGTTCTTTTTCAGACAATGCTCTGCTGCTGTTCATAGGGTTTTCATGGCCAATTTTTTTGGAAGTGGGTGGCCAAGTCCTTCTTCCTAGTCCGTCTAGTCTAGAAGCTCTGCTGAAACCCGTCCACCATGGGTGCCCCTTGCAGGTATTTGAAATCTGGTGGCAGAGCTTTCAGCACCACAGCAACATGCAGCCACTGCAGGATGACAGCAGACACATGGTGTGGTTCTCTGCCTGGGAAACAAACCTGGTAGATGGTGGTGAGAATGTCAAATCTTAACCACTAGCCACCATGGCTGGCTCCAGAGATGATAGCCTCTTGTTATTAACTCATTTCGTTTATTGTAGTTTGTTCTTCCCAGATTCAGACACAGGACACATTTAAAGATGGGATTCTCAGACCTCTTAGTTTTACTACCTCTCTACCTCCTTAAAAATTATTGAAAATCTCAAAGAGTTTTTGTCATGTGGTTTATGTGTATTGACATTTACCATTTTAGAAATTAAAACTGAAACAATAAGTTTTCAATTACTTAAAAATAATAAGGCCATTACATGTTAACAGAACATATTTTAGAAAATGACTATTATTTTACAGAACAAAACCACTATGGTATGCTGCCCTGCTTTCTGGGTCATTCTATACACCCTCTCACACATACTCCCACACATTCACACATAGCTTCATTCTCTCGGGAAACTTGGTCCTTTCTGATGTTAGAATGTGCTGAGAAAGTCTTCCAGTTCTTTCTCCTTCTCAGGCAAAGAACCCGTATTGCTTTTAACACTCTTAGTAGATGCTCGAATCTGAATGGAATAAAAGTGCAGCATTATGCCTCCACACCTCCAGGCCCCCAAGCTTCCCACGTAGGGTTGAGTTCTCAAGCGGAACTGAAGCTTTCTGCAGTGTCTTTTGGGAGCTCCCTTGCATAACGTCTTTGCCACTTGTTCATTCGTCAGAACAGTTTGCTGCTAAAGCTTTTCTCTGGAATAGTAAGACTTTGCTACAAACGGTCTGATTTTTTCTCCCAGTAGCTTTTGTCTGTTTTGTTGCACGCTGTTTCCTCAGTGTCTGGGATCGTACCTGACATACAGTGAGCACTCGTGGACCTAATTGAGTTAGATGAAGTATGATGCTTCATTGTAAATGGAAACGACTTTCCTTTGAATCAATTCGAGGACAATCTAGATGAGGAAGAACACCTTCTTAATTGAGAAAGATAAAAAATATATAAGAAGTAAAACAGTTTGGCTGAAAATGCCAATTGTACTGGTTAAATGAGTCAAGAGAGAACTCTGAGCCAAAATATTCATAGCTTAACTTAGACCAGACTCAGTCCGCTACAAAAATAATGATAGTGGCACATAATGGTCACAGAACTCATTTTCAAAATAGATACAGTACTAAAGAAGGGCTTGTTAAGCAATAAGAAATTGAATATTGAATCCTATTTTTTTTCATTTGACTTTCATTAAATCATTCGAAATAGCTTTTTAAGCAATACCCCCTTATCAACCTATGAACACAATGAATCTTTTCCCAGACAAATTTTTAGAAAATGTTAATACTGAACTCTTATGTATAAATCATAGATTGTAATGAAAGCACTCTGTGTTTGTATGATTTTTGCAAAAACTGTTGGTCCAGTAACTTAAAGTGCAAAGAAAAAGCATTGAATCTGTCATAACTAAATAGAACACAGTGGATTGAAAAGTCCTCGTTTTTATTAAACTCTTTTCATAGTATTTTCAGCTGAACTCTCAGTCACTACAAACACTCTGTAGGCGATGTTAGAAGGAGCAGGCTGTCTGCAAAGATAGAAAGGAGAAATCTACAGGTACACCAGTGAGGCACGGATTGAGGGCACTTCAGTTCTCCGACTGACTGACCCAAAGCAGGTGGGGTGAAAGAGCTTGCATTCCATCTACTCTACCCGTTATTGCAAAACTCTATAAATTTAAACAAGACCTAAAGATTTGAATCAAGGAAATATAATTAAAACAAAATCTTCTCCTCCAGAAAATTTCTCCACAAAGGTAGTAAAGAAAGACAACCGTTTTATTATTGAGTAAGTGTTAAACCAGAATGTGATATGACTCACAGGCAATCCACTAAGAGATTGCCAAGACAAAAAGAAATCCTCGCTCTCATATGGCCAAGCAGATACTACCTGTTGCATACATGTTCTCAAGATAAACAACAAATAGACCTGAAGTAAAAGGGTTTGACAGCACCTTTGGTCACTCATAAGTCATCCAAAATTCACCTGGTAATTGGGCTGACCATCGGTGTTAGCCAATTGGCTTTATTCAAAGGAAAAACAAACTTTTCATATCTTTATACAAGAAGTAGTTTTGCAACTTAGAGCAAGACGCCCACCAAAGTTAGGCTCATACCCTCCCACAGAAACTGGGAGATAGGGATACCATCTCCATATGTTTACATTTCAAAGTGATGGCTCCCAGGCCCTTGAGAAGAACAATCCTGGGTTATAAAGCTGACAGAAAGCCTATCTTGTTTTCAAAAGATTTTATGTACATTTCAAAGAGGGAGAAAGTACCTATTACAAGTTTTCTCAAGTAACAATTTTCTAAGGTAAAGGAAAGGAGAGAAATCTCTTCCCTTATTTTCAACATGGGGAATTAAGCATCTTAATTTTATTTTATTATATTTTATTTTTATCTATCTTTTGAGGAAGACTGGCCCTGACCTAACATCTGCCACCAATCATCCTCTTTTTTTCTCAAGAAGAGTGGCCCTGAGCTAACATCTGTGCCCATATTCCTCTATTTTATATATGGGACACCTACCACTGGGTGGCTTGATGAGCGATGTGTAGGTCCGTGCCTGGGATCCAAACCGGTGAACCCCGGGCCACCTAATCAGAGCACACAAACTTAACCACTATGCCACTGGCCAGTCCCTAAGCATCTTAATTTTAATTTGTATTTATCCTTATAGTGTTACCATTACTTTGATAGTATATTGCAAAAAATTAAATGAAATAAATTCACTGGCAACCCCTCAGCAATGAAATGTTTCTACCAATAAATGCTGTAGTGGTTATGTATCATCTCTTTTAATAGTAAGTTTGCAGGTGATTTATACTTCAAACTGCAAAACATCCATGTATTATTGGCATAAATACGCCGCCATGGAAAGGGCTAACCAAAACACCCACAACAGGGTAGTTTGATAATCATAAAGAAAAACCAATCATACTTAATATCAAGGATAGCACAGACTCAAAACGACTCTGATGGTGAGCAAGTAATAAAATTTCCTACAGAAAAATGTGGAAATCCCAATCATCTATAGGAACCTTGAAAAATCATCTGGCATTTGTAAAATCTAGATTTCTTAGAATACAGAATTAGAATTTTCATGAGTCCTAAATAAGACCCCAAATTTAATTTATGAGTAGCAAATTGTATTATGTCTTAATAACTCACTTAGTAGCTTGCTTATAAGTAGCTCTTGACTGCCATTAAAAATAAAAGTCTATGAAATTGCATGAATTTAACCCATGAAGAAGCTAGCGTATTATTTTTTAAAATAAAGTTGAGGCTCAAAAACAAGCCAAGGACCAGGCTTCAGAGGCAATGTGTAGCACACGTCATGTGAGACCAGGCTAGCCTGTCATACAGAGTAGGATTCCCAAATACCTGGAAGTAACAATCAAAGGATGCTGAAAGGGTTTCTTGATTTAGAATCTCTCAGCCCACGCATCCTAAATCAGTTCCTATAATTATCCTGTCATTTATTTCTTCAATCTATTACCAAAAATTCTGTTTGGAAGTGGAAACTTCACTGTTAACATCTACCTGGATACTAATAGCTATTAAGGCATTACTGATCATTAATTCAGAAGTTCAATTACTTCATCATATCCAAAAAAAGGTAAAGTGGAAAAGATATAAGCTTTGTAGTCAAGTAGATTTGGGTTCAAATACTGCTTTTCCAACTTCTTTACTCTAAGATGAGCAATTCGAGTCTTTGGAATCTGTTTCCTCACATAAAAATTGGGTTATACACTCACTTCAAATTTTTTTAAAATTTGTCATGATTAGACATGATATGTGGCTGGTTCAAAAAATACTGGCTTCTTTTTCTAGCCCTCATCTTTCACTTAAGTGTGAAGGAATAGGACATAAAAAAGGACATTTTGATGAGAAGGTAGTATAATGTACAAACAGTGGAATTTTACCATCATTGAGATGAGGAATCTTTATAAATTAGGAGCAATTATATGGGTACTGAGTGCCTTTGGAAAGGTAAATAAAAGAATCATTAAATAAGAAAAAAGGCACCAAACATGTACCAGAGAGATCTTGTTCTTCTGAAGCATACTGGCTAGGAATACTTTAAAAAGCAGATCACACATGGATGGAAGTCCCTGTGAATTTTTTCCTTATACTGCCTTAAAATATACATGCAGAAAGTTCACAGTATCTAGGTAATCAGCCCCCAGATTAGGAAATATAATATTACCTCCATGTGAAACACCGTTCTACCATCCCCTCCTTTTCCCCAATATCATGTGTGTTTCAAGACCTTGGCCACCTTGTAGATAACCCAGGTCAAGTTTGTTAATTGTGCTGTTCAGATCGTCTATACCTTGACTGATATTTTGTCTGCTTATTCTATCAATTGTGGAGAAAAATGTGTTAATATTTCCTTTTATGGGTAGTGCATTTCTATGTTTTCCTTTTTTTGTTATGTCATAATTGATTTATATATTTTGAACCTATATTTTGGATATATACAAATTCAGGATTATTATATCTTCATGTTGGATTGATGACTTTATCATTATAGAATATTCTTCTTTATCTCTAGTAAAGATATCCTTAGATATCTTCTTTATCTCTTTTCCTTTAAAGTCTCCTTTGATATTAGCTTGGTCAGACCATCTTTTATTCAGGTCACAACTGCATAGTCTTTTTTCCACTCTTTAATTTTCAATTTTTGTTTCATTAGCCTATCTATCCATCTACCTACCTACCTACCCACCTAACTACCTATTTATCATCTATCTAAGAGTATCCCTTGTAATATAGTTTTTCTTTGATCCATTATGGCAATTTTAGCGTTTCATTTGAAGAATTTAGTTGATTTATACTTAACATAATTACTGTAGAATTGAGTTTATCTATTTCTTTTGGCCCATTAGCTTTATGTTTCTTCTTGTTTCCTGAAAGTCAAAGACAGAGGCCTCAGAGAACGTAAACTTGCTGACACCTTGGTCTTGGACTTCTAGACTCCAGAACTGTGAGGAAATAAATTCTGTTGCTTGAGGGACCCAGTCTGCCGTGCTTTGTGATGGTGGTCCGAGCAGACCAACAACAAATGACATTCCTTCGCCTTCAGGATTCATTTTTTTTTTCCTTTTAACAATTTTGTCATCATTTTTATTGCTGTCCCTTTGAAGGTAGGATAGCTTTTAATTTCTCTGGCTGTTTTTAGGATTTTTTAATTTGTCTTTAGTTCTCAGTATTTTAGTATTATATGCCTATGTGTTTCTTGGAGTTTGCTAAACTTTTTGGATTGTTGAGTTAACCTCTTTTATTACCTTTGGAAAACTCTTGACTATTATCTTTTCAAATATTGTTTCTGTCCATTCACTGCCTTTCCTCTCCTTCTGGAACCTCAATCGTATGCTTGTTAGCACATTTGAGAGTATTCACATGTCTTTAATTCTCTGTTGTTGTATTCATCCTTTTCTTTTCTCTTTGCTTCATTGTGGGTACTTTTTCCTAAGACTCGTCTTTGAGTTCACTAACTCTGTGTTTTACCTTTGTTCAACCTGCTGTTAAACACATACATTGGCTTCTTAGTATCAGACACCATGGATGTTTTTGTTTCTAAATTGCTTATTTGATTCCGTTTTTTTTACACATTCCAGTTCTTTGGTGAAATTCTCCATATGCCCATCTATTTTGTCCAACTTTTTCTCTACGCTCTTTAACATAATAGTTATAGTTATTTTACACTTGTTGGCCACTAACTCAAATGTCTGAATCAGTTGTAGAACTGTAAATTTACTTTTTCTCTCATTATTGGTTATATATTTTTGCCTTTCACGTGTAGTGATTTTTTTTTTATTGTGTGTTAGGTATATATGTAAAACAAAACTGCTGGTTTCCACTTTTCCTCTACTGTTCAGATAATTAATCTGGGTCAAGGATAGGACAAGGATTCCCTAAGGCTCAGTTTATCTCTGATTTGCTTCTAAGACGTGCCCATTCTAAGTCTCTAATTGAAAACCCAGCAATCTCTCTCTTCTCAGCCCTAAGAATCTGTGGGAGATCTGGCTCTGTCTTTCAGGGGTCCCCATCCAGCTCTCCACGCTTTCTCTCCATACAGCTGATGATAAGTGAGCCAGCAGTTTTTGAGAAAGGTCTAAATTAATTAAGCGCCACAAGTGTGCAGGACATCTCACTCTGCCTTCCTGATGTGTTTGCTGTATTTCTGAAGTCTCCTGCTCTGAATAGCTTCAAGATCTTGCAAGGAGGAGGCCAGTAGTGTACTTCAAGCAAGGCTTTTGATGGTATTTGTGTTTCTAAGCACTGGGAGATGGAGGGAGATTTCACTCTGACTTTGAGAAGCTTTCAGTGTCCCACAGGAATCTGGAGTTGAGTAAATATCCTCTAGGGAAAATAGGCCATAGATTTGAGTCTCCTCATTTTGAATTAGTCACACCAGCAACCACTAAAAGTGTTTTTGGTTTATCTTTCCCTAAGCAGAGGATCTTCATTTGTGCAAGATCATTTCTGAGTCTGTGTCCGATATTAGCAAAATGCCCCAAGAAAACAGTCAGCTCATCATCCCTCATCTATTACTCATTTCTTCCACAGTTCCTTGATGCCTACAACAATATGATTTTTTTTTAATGAACTAGACTTTTTCTAATTGTGTCAGTGGAATCACTGACTTATTGCAGTCTAGTACACTCCAATCAGAAGTGCCAGAAGTTTCTGGAGATCTGGGGGTATCTATCTTCTCTTGTGGATCTATCTCTAGAATTTGATCCTGTATTCATGAAAACATTTTGGATGTATTTAAGTGAGAGTTAAAAAAAAGTAATTCTTTCACAGTTGCCAAAGGATTGTTCATTTTTCTTTTTTACTTGTTGGTTTTTTTTTTTTTTTGCTGAGGAAGATTGGCCCTGAGCTAACATCTTTTGCCAATCTTCTTCTATTTTGTTTGTGGGTCACTGCCATAGCATGGCTGCTGATTAGTGGTGTAGGTCTGCACCCAGGAACCAAACCTGGGCCACCAAAGCAGAGTGCTCCAAACTTAACCACTAGGCCACAGAGCTGGCACCTTACTTGTTCTTTTACCTTGCATTCATCTTTACTTTGATCTATAAATTCAGCTAAGCAGAAAGATTTCTGTGTATTTAAAATGAGTCAACTTCAAAAACTTAATTTTGACTTATAAACTCCCATTTCCCTCTATCTGGATTAGAAGCAACTTCTGCTTTTTGGAGATTCTCTTCCATGTTCTGAAAGCCATATAAATGTTCTGGGAGATACAGTACCATGTTTTAGGTAGAGACAAAGTATACTTTTTTTCCCTTCTTTGTTTTTAGAGATCTAAATATTTTACAGATGGCTCTCACTGTTATCCTGTGTATTCTCTAAATCTGACTTGTTCCTCAGCTCCAATCTCCCATTTCTACGTGCTGGTTAACTCTACCCAAATCTCCTAACATTGCCTTAAACTCAATATTAGTCATATTACATAAGTTACATATTTTTATTTTCAACCTGTTGACTTCCCAAAACTATAACAATAAAAAAGTAGCAATAGTAACACTTTCTCTGATCCTGAACCAGCCTCCCCAAAGCACAGGCTGGATATCCTGGCTTCACCTTCTCTATCTGCCTATATCAGTCATAAGCCGAAGGCTATCCTTCTACCTTTTAGCAGCTCTCCTATCAATCTGCCACAACACTAATTTAGTTCCTCATGAACTTTTGGACTAAAGTATTTTATGAGCTATCAACTTGTCTTTTAACCTTAGTCTCTCTCCCCCTTCCAAACGTATAATCCTCTACCAAATTATACTGCTGAAGATCAAATTTAATCATGAAAAGAGAATTTCTCTCTTTCAGTCTTGTCTACGTTGGCTCAAGTCGAAACTGTGTCCTTTCCAAATGTTTATCTCAGTGTTCCTCTTCCCTCATCCTGTGCTCCAGCCAGTTTGAAATTTCATTGTTTCTGCTCTGTGCCCCATGCTTTCTGGCCACAGTATATACACTCATTTGATCTTGCTACTTGAAAAATTATTCTCACTACTTCCAGTCACAGGTCCTTATTCCACCCAGTCTTCAAGATCCTGCTTGAACTGTTTTCTATGCTGTCTTCCTGACTTGCTCCTCTGAATTCTCATAGTTCTAAGTTACCATAGGAGTGTATCCATACTTCCTTAAGAGGACTTATACTAGCTACCTGGTATTAATTTTTCTGTTTTGTTTTCTCTACCAGACTTTAAACATATAATGCTAAAATAACAAAAACACAAAAAATGTTAAATAAATTTGTTTAACAACATTTCACTTATTGCAAAAGAACATACAGTATCATAGAAGTTTCAGAAAAGTCATTCTGTTAGTTTGCTAGGGCTGTCATGACAAAATACCACAGACTGGACGGTTTGAACAACAGAAATTTATTTTTTTACATTTCTTGAGGCTAGACATCCAAATCAAGGTGTTGGCAGATTTGGTTTCTCTGACACCTCTCTCCTTAGCTTACAGATGACCATCTTCTTGCTGTGTCTTCACATGGCCTTTTTTCTGTGCACACACCCCTGATGTCTCTTCCTCTTCTCATAAAGGTATCAATCCTATTGAATTAGAACCTCACTCTTATGACCTCATTTAAAATTAATTACCTCTTTAAAGGACCTATGTCTAAATACAGTCATTTTCTGGGGTGTTCTGGAAATTAAGACTTCAACATATGAATTTTGAGGAAATACAATTCAGTCCATAACAACCATGAAGAAACAAACAAATATCATATGCAATCTCACAAAGAGATATCTATCCACTATATGCCTTCCGTATTAAAGTCATATATCTGAACAAATTTTATTGTTTTCTTTGGCCAGATTTTGTATGGAGGGGACTGCAGAATTGAAAGAGAACTTTTTTGAAGGCCCTTGAAACGTTTTGCAAATTGACCTACAGAAAATATTTTATCAATTTATTTTCATGCAGGCAATGGGAAACCAACATTGATTATTATAATTTTTAACTCCTCTTGACTAACTGATGAGAAAAAGTGATACATTGTATCCATTTGAATTGATTTACTAAATATGCATACTAACATTTTTATTGATTTATCCAACAAATGTTTACAGATTGCCTACTAAGATACAGTGGAGGACAAAATCAGATATAGTTCATGCTCTCCAGAAACTTTTAATATAGGATAGCAAAAAATTCAAAATGGCACAAAAATGGCTTTATGATTACCAATAATAATAAGTACTTCAAAGTGTTAGAAAAGTGTATAGGCTAGTGACTTAACCTAATGGGGGGTGAGTGCAATTTTCCCTGAAGAACTAATATTTATTCTTGTTAAACTAGTGATTTAAATTTATTCTTTTGTGAACTAGCTTTTCATTTCCTTTGCCTATTTTTCAGTTGGTGTATTTGTCTTAATCTAATTAACCACGTTAAATAAAATTTACATGCAAAATAAATCCAGCATAATGCCACAATCCGAAAGAAAAGGATACATTTTTTCTTATGAATTACTTTCAGTTTAGTGCATGTATATGCATTTTATAAGTATTTATTTAATGCAATAATACAGTTTTGGACCTCATTCTTTATCTCTAATAACAATAATCTGTAATTACTTAATTTGATTAGTGACTTCTTCACTGTTTCTGTTTTCTTTCCAGCTAGAATGTAAGTACAAAAGTGCATGGCTCTTGTTTATCTTGTTCTATATATTATTTATGCTTGACACAAGCTGGCTATTAATAAAATATGCATTGGATGATAAAGGATAAATATTTTCAGTCGATGCAGTTGTGATACTTGACATTTTTGAAGGTAGTGTGATTGCATAGACTGAACATATCATTAATTACTTCAACTTTTTCATTTATTTCACAACTTTTTTTTTTAAAGCTTGGTACCTGAGCTAACATCTGTTGCCAATCTTCTTTCTTTTTTTCTTCTTCTTCTCCCCAAAGCCCTAGTACATAGGTGTACATTCTAGTTGTAGGCCCTTCTGGTTGTGCCATGTGTGATGCTGCCTCAGCATGGCCTAATGAGTGGTGCCATGTCCGTGCCTGGGATCCCAACCCACAAAACCCTGGGTTGCTGAAGCAGAGCACATGAACTTGATCACTCAGCCACATGGCCAGCCCCTCACAATGCTTTCAAATAGTACATATTTAATTAACATGTTAATTAACAACATGGTGCATATGGAATTTTTTTTTGTTTTCTTCTACATTGTCTCCTTAATGTGGAAAATTAATTTATTAGTGAGAAGATGGTCATCTACAAGCCAAGGAAGAGAATTTACCAAATTTTTCAGGCAGTTCAGCATAGAAGTCAAGTTTGCAGACTTCAAAGATAGATTGCTTCTAATTCCAGGCTGCAGCATTTACTAGCAATGTGACCCTGTGCCCCTACTTTCTCATCTATGAAATGGGGGCTATAATGATACGTACCTTATAAGATCTTCAGGTGAATTAAATGAATTATTCTATATTGTGCTTATAACAGTACCTGATGCACAATAAGCAATACATAGTTGTTCACCACCTCTGTTGTGGTTGCTGTATCATTGCATATTATGTAGTCTATAGCAATTGTGGCTTTTAAAACAAAATTATTGTATTTTTTACAAATTATAATTATTAAAAAATAATTATATAATTATTCATAAAATATTGTAATTTTTAAAAATAAATTATTATAGCTAGCAAGCACTAGGTACCAAAGGACGGCTAGAGCTGTAAGAAGCTTGGAGCTGAGTACATTGTGTTAAAATAATTTAGCAGGATGCAAATTGACAAACTCAAAAGTAGAAAGAACCCAAGAGGAAAAGTTAGTGCTTAACTATGTGAAAGAAATACCATGACATGGTAGCCAAGTTTTGGGGTGATGAATTAGAGCCACGGAATGAGTTAATATTACAAAAATATTTTGCAGTTAGGGCTTTAGAGTGGGGCCTTAGGTAAGGCAATAGGACTACACACAATCTCAAGTAGACAGATTTTAAAGACAGTGACTTCTCTTACAATTTCTCCATGTTATCCTTCTGAGTGTAGTCATAACTTATGCACTGACACATGATTATGCCACATTCCTTTTCAAAACCGTTGTTCTATTTTGACTGTAAGATCTAGGATAGATTTAATCTATATCTGATATATATTTAATACTCCACTGCTTTTCCCTTTGATATTCATTAAGAACGTGGTTCTGTTGTGAGATACCATGCATTAGCTATGTGACTTGGGTAATATCCCTTCAAGTCTTGAAAACAGAATTTCATTTGAAAAAATGATGATGCTAAACGTACTGTCTTCATCGGATTGCTATTGAGTTCAATGAGACAATCCACGCAATGTGTTTAGTAGAGTACTTGACAAATAGAATGCCAGCTATTCTCATATGAGAGAAAATATACATGTAAAAAAGCATTGGCTCTAGAGTTAGACTGCCTCAGTTTAAATCCAGCTCATTCATTGACATGATGTGAAATTAGATAAAGATACTTATGAGAGACTATATTACTGGTCCTATTTCTACTTTTCTCCTTGGGTAGAGAGAGTGGTTATATTTCCCTTCCCCACTGAGACTGAGTTTGTCATTCAAGATTGGCTAATGAAATGTGAGTCATATGGGTCACTTCAGGGCAAAAGACATACAGACCCACTTATGCTTCCCAGCATTCTCTCATTCCCTCTCCCTCCCTGTGTCAGCCTAGATTCTGAAATGAAGATGATGCGGAGCAGAGGAAAAGAAGCTAGCGCAAGTGAGGAATTAGCTTTTGTTGTCTTTGTTCGCCTGTCCTAATTGGTTCAAAACTTAATCTCCAAAACCTCATGTTACTCGTGCATCAGACAAAAATGATAATTTTTCTGTTAAGGTTTTTGATACCAGTCAATTGAAACTGATAATTTTCTGTCTCATTACCTCATCGAAACATTTTCTTCACATGACTATTAAGAAACTGCCCTCCAACTTTCACTTTCTGAACTTCAAAAGTCTGGGTCGTTTTCCACAAAAGCTACAATGGTATGTCTAAATCTAAGATGGATTTCTATGAGACCCAACCAAAAGGAGCATAAAGAGATGGCTTTAATTCCCACCTTGGTCTGCATCTAACTAATATGTGATCTAGCCTGGGACATCTTTTTTAACCTTTCTGGATTTCTATTTTCTTATCTATAAACTAGAGTTAGTATCAATAATCTCATGTAATAATTGCAAGTTCTTAAAAAATGGTTAGGCAGAAATGCCAGACATGTGTACTTTAAAACAGACCCTGGAGCACCGTGAGAGAAAGTTTTACACAAAATGTGTGTTTCAGCAAAATCTTCAGATTTTCAGAATCCACAAAGGTCCAGATTTCTTCGCATCCCAAACATACCTAGACTCAACTGATTCCAGGTAACATAAGAAGTTCCTTTTAGATTCAAAATAAATCCACATGACCACAGGAAAAGGCAGATTCCACTACTTTTATACCAGCATATTGCTTGGTAGTTTAAACCTATGTTTAAATATCCATGTTGGCTTTTGTCACAAGGATTTCAGGATTCACTGATGTTTATGTGCTTTGATAGGGAAAAACTGCCGGTTTTTATTAAACACATTTTTGCAATCTAATATCTGGTTGCTACTTAGCATAATCATCTTTTTTAAATGCATACATTCAGAATGGATATTACAGTGCAATAGGAATCCTATCTTTAGTCTCAATAACACCTTATAGATGTAATGGGTTTTGCAAATTTGCCAATAGTGGTTGGAATCACGACAATCATTAAACACTGTTTTCTTGACTTGTTATTAGCTTCTGCCGGGATCAGTTTCTGCTGCAGTCTTGCTTTGTTGCCTCCAGAAGATTCTGAATGTGTGGTAAAGGCACTCAATGACAGTACCATTTTATGGCCCTATATCATAAAAGCCCTAACTGGATATATCGTAGGCTGTCCAATCACGGTTTCTGCCCAGTTTTGTTAACCTCCATATGTGGCCAAATCTGGTCGCAGATCTTAGTTTCCTTTGCAGTGTGGATCTGTTCTTCCTGGAAAGAATACTATGTATAGTCACTTATGTCATACACTGTCAGATTTCTCTGTTCACATTTATTAATTTGTTGAATATTGACTGAGGCCCACAATGTGCAAATCAACAGGTTAAGTGGCAGGACTATCTGGAACAGAAATAGTTCAGATCCAAAGCTTATCAACTCTACTTGGATATGTCTGCAATGACTCTAGAAAACAGGAAATCCTTGGGCTGAGTCTTACAGAGTGAGGCATTTTCAAATAAATGAAGGGGAATAACTTTCCATGGAGAAGGAAATGTACGTAAAAATAAACAGATAAAACATGGGTATGGGGCATCTAGGGAACTGTGACTAGATCAGCATGGTAAGAGTGTACATTGGATATTTGTAAGGAAATAGCTAGAACCAAAGATTGATAGCAGCCAAAGGATAGGTTAGTGATTGCCTTATGTAAAATGATAAAAAAAAACAACTTAGATTGCATGGTTTATGCAATATGTAGCTACTCAAGGCTTTAAAGGAGGGAAGTAACATTAACTTTTGTGTTTTAAAAAAAGATTACTCCGGGGCTGTCCATGCAGTCTAGTGGTTAAGTTTGTCGTGCTCCACTTTGGTGGCCTGGGTTCAGTTCCTGGATGCAGACCTACACCACTCATTGACAGCCATGCTGTGGCAGCAACTCATGTACAAAATAGAGTAAGATTGGCACAGATGTTACCTCAGGGAAAATCTTCCTCAGCAAAAAAAAAAAAAAAAGATTACTTTGTAATAGTGTGAAGGATGTAATGAAGAGAGGAGGTGGGACATCAAAACTAGTTCAATAAACCAGAAGAAAGATTATGGCTGGATCATGCTCACAGTTGAGAAGAAGACAAAGAAGAGAAACATGCATACAGAATTAAGGAGGTCTAATTAAGGTTTTGTATAACAGGAAAGATGGAGAGGCAGGAGTATTTCGACTCCTGTACTGAATGACTTAATGGATAGAGGAAATATTACCTAGGACAACATGGCAGAAGAAGCAACATTTTTGGAGAGTTTTTGTTTTGTTTTGTTTGCCTTTATTTTTTATTTTTGTTTCTTTCTATAGAAGATGGTTTGAAAAGATAAGCACTAACGGTGCCTTGAATCCCTGAACAGACATATTGCTTCTCCTATCGGGAAATAGGATCTATCTATTCCTGCCTTGATCTGAACTGGCCTCCTGACCTGCTTTGAGCTCTAGAATGTGGCAGAAGTGATAATACACTTTCGAAGTGCAATTTCTTCCAGTTTTGCTCTCTTGGAGCCCTGAGCCATCATGTAAAGTTGTCCAACTACTGCACTGGAGAGAAAGGACCTAGAAAACCTTAGTGATGTGTCTGTGTATGTGTGTATGTGTGACAGCAAGAGGTAGAATAGCTCCTAGATATTCCAACCACCCCAAGGGAGACAGAAAACAGGCAAATGAAACCTTCTTGGGTACCCCAAGTCACATCTTCCTAATCAACATCACGTGGAGCACAGACAAACCGTTCAGATTGAGTCTTGCCCATAGTGAAGATTCACAAGCCAGTAAGTTGTTGCATTTTAGGCCACTTAATTTTAGATTAGACTTTTTGTATTCAGCAATTGATAAGCAACAGAGCCTTCCTCTCTTCATCTCTCTCTTTCTCTCTGAGACAAGATGATAGAGATGTGAAAGGAGGAAAATATTGTGATAACTGGGTTATTTCGAACACGATTTCCAAAAGGAGATCATCAGTGTCTATTGCTTCTCTTTGAATAAATTTCTGTGAAACAAATTTCCTGCTATAATCTCTAAAGCAAACCATAACGATATAAAACAGCACTCATATAAAAAACTCACAAGCAGCATGCCTTCGATGTTCAGGAGAAAATCCTGTGTAACGTGAATTTGCATGAGCTATATGAATAAATCACAATATCTATGAATAATGTCTTTATGTATTCAAATAAGAGATATTTGCCAACATGTATCTCTGGAAGGAAAACTACAAACTACAAGACAAATAGAAAAGGTACGAACAAAAAGCAAAATATTTTTGTCTGATGTATGCTACTTCATGCTTTAATTACTATTCATTACAACTACAGAAATGCAAATTGTGAAGCTGAATTTTTTCCCATAGCTGTGCAACTGGTAAATGACCTTTAATTTCTTTAAAATTACATATGAATTTTTTCAGATGTTAAGATTAATTATCCTGTTTTTAAAGTCAGAAAGGTTTAACTAACATATATCTTTGGGTTAATGTATTATTTAACTACTGTATTTATCATATTCTACCCTCTCTAGGAATCAAATAGCTTTAGCATGGTGGTCAGTTCCTGTAAATGTAAACCCAATACATAAAATGTTGTGTCCTTTGTTCTAAAGGAAATACATTTGAAAGAACAGACTTTTTCATTATGGAGGAAAAAGGGCAAGAGCTTATCAGAATCCACCTGGGGAACTTTAAAAAAATTATTCCTACACCCACTAGTGGTAGAAGTGAGCATTTATTTGCAAAACATCTATAGCTATGCTGTATATCCCCACAACCACTTTGATGGTAATATAATATAAGGAGAGGATAAAAGAAAGGTGTTCCTTTTATGTTTTTTAAATTAATTGTTTTGTTTCTAGTATGTTATCATCTGAATAAATGTCAAGTATCTTAGCGCCCCCTCAAATCTCCCATTATCTCATTAAAAACCTGTCCAAATTCATCTTCTACCCAAAATGCCTAGGTCAGCTTTGGTTACCACAGCCTCCTCTATCTTTGTTCTTTGTCTTCCACCAGTTCCAAATAATTTATCCTACCTTGTTTTCAAGGACTCACTCAAATCCTACTTCTCTTTCAGTGCAGCCCCCACAATAAATATTAACCTTCCCCTTCTATTAGTTTTTAAATCCTTACCCTTCTTATAGTAAAATTATTTGTAAAACAGAATTATCAGTCCCATAAGCTTCTACTTCCTTGTCGACTCCTCTAGCCAACGAACGAAACTAGGTATAGCATTTCTAGAAAGTGGGAATTCAGTAGTTTCCTAGTCTTGGAAGGGTGAGTGGGGAAGAAGATTTATGTGACAAGATGCTTGGATTTTCTGACCCTTTGCATGTGTGACCTTGGATATGAGCCTAGACTTTCAGGCTCATGTATAGAATCAAGATTGTAGTTTCTAAAGCCCTTCCAGCTCTAATGTTCCATGACTATTAATCTCTGAGATTTTCTGCTGGAGTTCAGCTGTGTGCTTTCTAGTGTCAAGCTATATTGATACATGGTTACAATAAACATTTATTATGTCTCTATTATAAGGCAGGTATATTTTTGTGGTATTAGAGACAGAATAGAAATGAAACAGGGAGGTCTCTGTTTTCAAGAAACTTAAATTTGAGCGGGGAGGTCAGTGGGGCAGAGAGAGACAATAAACTAAACAATCAGATAAATAATCACAATAATTGCCCGCAGGTTAAAGATGATATAATGATAGATTCTGGGGTGTTAATTTTAGATTGAGTGGCAGAAAAGTATCTCAGAGAAGATGTTATCTTGGCCAAGTTCTGAGTGATAAAATGTTAGTGACGTAAAGATAGGAGAAGAACATTCCAAATAGTACCAAGGTTCTAAGGACTTGTGAGAGCAATAAAACTGTGGAAACTGGAACATCATTGGGAGAGGAAGACAGTTAAGCAGAAACCAGATCACATAGAGCTTAAAAATGATGGAAAAGGACTTTGCCTTTATTTAAAATGCGATGAGGAGGGAAGTGACATTACCCAGGGAGTTCACTTTTAATGATAATCACTTCTATGTCAATAATCTTTTTTTCCCCCCTAAATAACAATTCCAGGAATTGCTTTTAGGCAAATATTTAATACCTGTGAGTGTTATCCTACCACAGCAGAATAATTTCAGTCCAGATGTCTGACATCTACAGTATATTATTAACATTTTTTTCAAGCTTCACAAATTGAAAGAGGGGAGAGAATGCTTAATTATATTCCTTACAGATTTGAATTGAAATATAAATGGATTTAAATTTTTAAATGATAGCATTTTCCAACTTCAAAGTAATTAGCTTGCAGCTATTTTTCACATATATACACATTAAAAACAATGAATATTTGATTTTTCCAGATAAACCAAAAAGTTAATTACCTTTTCTTAGTCCTCTTAGAGTGGTATTTTATCCTACTTTTGTCTGGAAAAAAAAAATACAAATCTGTACTGATCCTCAGACACAAAGGATTATATAGCATTTCTTTCTCAATTCTCTTGGAATTGATATAATTACCTCTATAATAATTGGAAATATTTGTTGTTTTATTTTATTGCAACTAAATGTCAATTTGTCATTACTTCTCAAACCCTTTGGAAAACATAAGTCAGATTTACACATAATGTATATCCAGAGTGTGAGAGAAATTGTTCTCAGGAAGCCTTTGAAATATTTACCAAGTCTATGTTCTTAGCATCCCATGATAGGAATTGGTTCTTAAAATTTGGTTAGGAAATTATTACAGCTTCATCTTACTGAAAAAGTTTAATAGTATTTTCATTGCCTGTATCTTTTTCTTCCATAGGTAAAGTAGCACACACACACACACACACACACAAAAGATCTATTGTAGCTTGACTGTATTTGAGAAAAATAAAACTGTATAAGATTATATCTGCTTTAAATTGTATAATATTATCATCAAATTCTATCTGTTGAATTTAAACCTGTAAAACCAACGCTGTTTTCTGATGGTAAATGACTATGTGGCAATTTTTGGAATCAACATGACGTATTTATCCTGGAGACTTTTTGAGTTTTAGCAAATTGATCAACAAGATGAAATGAGCATCTATTTCATGAAAGATCTATGTTAGATGTTCAACTGAGGGTTTGAGTAAAGAATTATTCAAGTGTTTAAGTCATAGGCTTGCCCTCTAACAGCTTTGTAGTATTATTGAGAAGATAAGGAAAAACTAACTAAAAATACAGGAGACAGAGCACTGGGTGGTATGGAAATCGAGAGGCCTGGCTTTTAATCTCAAGTCACCAAAACTCTCATGTCCTCTGTTTGCTCAGCTATAAGAACAAACTAGTCAAATTAAGTGATGTTTAAGATCTCTTCAAATTCTAATATTCTAAGGGTTTCACAAGAAATTTAGATAGTTCAAATGTACTGACATTAACCCCAGCCCCTGCAGATTGACATATCTAAAAAGAACACAAATGGATTCCAGCAACATGACCAAATTATCAGACATCCCACATGTCACATTAACCTTTACTACAAATATGGGAATGTGATCATGAAAATGTTTAATATTTTTAAGGAGAAGAAAACAAAGACAAAGAAGAAGAAGAGGGGGGAGGGGGAAGGTGGAAAGGAGGAGGAAGAGGAAGAAGAGAGGAAGAGAGCTCAAAAGAAAGAAAGAAATCTTCAAGTGACATACAGCGGAATTTAGTGTTCCCAGCTGAACATGCTTACCTTCCAGAATCTCCTGCATGAGGAGATGGCCATGTAACTCACTTCCAATCATTCCAAATTAACCAGAACTGGATGAATGGGGTTTCTGGGAAAGCTTTTAAAGAGCACAGGCTCAGCCGACATACCTCTTTAACCTTTCATTCTTTCTTCCTTCTTCTTGATTGGAAGAGAGACTCAATGCTTAGAAGTGTAGCAACCATCTTTGAGAACAAAAGCTACAAACTAAGGAGAATAGAAAGGAAGTCCAGAATAAGCCAGGGACCATTACTGTTTTAGGGAGCATCTGTACTAGCCTGAAACAGATGATCAAATTTCTTGTTATGTGAGAAAATACACCCTTATTTGTTTAAGCCACGATGGATGAATTTTCTGTCACTTGCAGGTGAATGCAATTCCATCTATTGCATGCCAGGAATGAAGAGAAGACTCGAAGACAGAGTTGTAATTTACATCTGAAAATACGGTAGCAGGGTGGTTGGGGAGTGGGGGATGGGGCGTCGGTAACATATATGTAATTCCTAGAACCTAGGGTTAAAGATGAGCTGTGGTTCACACAAAACGAAGAGTACTAAAACTAAGAACTCCACAAAAGTCATGTCTTTCTGTAGACTGACAATTCAATATAATGAGGACTAGAAAATCTCTGTGCTGTCACACATACACCGAAAAATTAGCAAGAATCTTGCCATTCGTTGCTAGATTTAGGTGAAATAAATACATTTTAATGAAAATTCAGAAATGCAACCCAATATCTTGTTTATGAATTCCGAAGCCTAAAATCTAACATAAAACTTTTTTGAGGACTGCTAAAAATTTCTACTAATCTGACAAATATAATCATCAAAATCTTCTTCAAGCAAAATTTCCTTGATACAAGGGACAAAGCAACAGAAAGAAAATAAAATTGGAGATGGGCCTAAAGAAAAAACTACAAATCATATAAGGGAACAAATCATCATAATGATGCTGGGTCGGTGAGCCGAGGAGTCGAAAGAAAGATTTCTTAGACTCTCAAGATCTGGCAGTAGTGCTCTTTTATTTAGAGAATAGTGTGGAATAGCATGGGGACAGGACCCATGGGCAGGCAGAGCTCCTGCTGCTGCCCCCGCTGGCATGGGGACAGGACCCATGGGCAGGCAGAGCTCCTGCTGCTGCTTCTGCATGGGGACAGGACCCATGGGCAGGCAGAGCTCCTGCTGCTGCTTCTGGATGGGGACAGGACCCATGGGCAGTCAGAGCTCCTGCTGCTGCCCCCGCTGGCATGGGGACAGGTCCCATGGGCAGGCAGAGCTAGTGTGTGGGGACAAGACCCACAGGCAGTCAGAGCTCCTGCTGCTGCCCCTGCTGGCATGGGGACAGGACCCATGGGCAGGCAGAGCTCCTGCTGCTGCCCCCGCTGGCATGGGGACAGGACCCATGGGCAGGCAGAGCTCCTGCTGCTGCCCCCGCTGGCATGGGGACAGGACCCATGGGCAGGCAGAGCTCCTGCTGCT